>NC_045429.1:420588834-421230918 GCF_902635505.1 Sarcophilus harrisii
CTGCAGCCAGAAAGAGGATTGTGGGGACTGTGTGAATCACAACATAGTATTTTTACTCTTTTTGTTGTTATTTGCTTACATTTTGTTTTGTTTCTCATTTTTTTCCTTTTTGATCTGATTTTTCTTGTGCAGCATGATAATTGTGGAAATATGTATAGAAGAATTATATATGTTTAGCACATTGGAGTACTTGCTGTCTAGGGAGCGGGTAGAGGGAAGGGAGGGGGAAAATATTTGGAGAGCAAGGTTTTGTAAGGGTAAATAATGAAAATTATCTAGGTATATGTTTTGAAAATAAAAACTTGAAAATAATAAAAAAAGAGAAAATGTTTCTATGTTTGTCATATTGGGCAAGAAAAGTCAGATTAAAAGGGAAAAAACCCTAAGAAAGAAAATAACATCAAAAAAAAGGGTGAAAACACTATTCTTTGATCCACATTGAATCTCCCTAGATGCTGATGACATTTTCCATCCCAGATCTGTTGAAATTGCTTTGAATTACCTCATTGTTGAAAAGAGCCAAGTTCAGTGCAGTTGATTATCACATTACCTTCTTGTTGCTGTGTACAGTGTTCTCTTGGTTCTGTCCAGCTTACATCTCAAGCTATCTAATGGACATCTTGAACTGGCTGTTCTGTATGATAGCTTACACTCAGCATGCCTAAAACTGAACTTATTGTCTTTCATCCCAAGTCCTCCCTTCTTCCTCTTTTATACTATTATTGTGAAGAGGCATCTTGCCAGTCACTCAGTCTTGGTTTTCATCTTCAACTCCTCACTCTTATACTCCATATATGTCTTAGTCAGTTGCTAAGTCTTGTTATATCACTTGGGTATTTCCCATTTTCTCCTCTGACAGTGGCTTTGCTATGACACAGGTCTTCATTGCCTCATACCTGGAATGCTTCAGTAGTTTGTGGGCTGAACTCTCTGCCCCTTCTCTCCTCATCCATCGTCTGTTGAGTTGACATGCAACACCACATCACTAGCTTCCTAAATAACCTGCACTCACTCTGTGTTGCCTCTAACATCAACTATAAAGTCATATTTGTCTTAGAACTCCCCCTGTAATATGGCCTTTTTTGCTTTTCCCCAATCAAGATACTCCATCAGTTACTGACTCTGAGCCTTGTCATTGGCTCATGTCATCTAATCTTCATGATTAGAACTCTCTCCATCTTGACCTTCTAGATTTTCTGACTTCCTTCAAGTCTCAAGAGGCCCCTCTTCAACAGGAAACTTTTTCCAGCTCTGAGACTATTACCAGTTTAACCTATGTATAACTTATTCCCAGTATATAACCTATGTATAACTTGTTCCCAGTATAATCTATGTATAACTACCACCGTACATAATTATTTGCATCTTGTCTCTCTCTTTGAACTGTGAGCCCCTTGATTCTTGGTATGTACTAGACACTTAATAAATACTAGCTTACTGACTGACATGGGGTACTCACTGTTTACTATCCAGTTTTGAGGAAAATGCCCTTTGGAAAGAGCATAAAAGCCAGTTTGCCTAAAACAATCATGAAAGAGAATAACGTACAAGTGTATACTAAGAGTGCAAATCATAGAGAAGTGCTTATCTGTACTGGCAGAGGAAATCTTCTCCCGCCATTGCTGAGATCACAGATCTAGCTCCTAGCCTGGATCAGTTCAACTATAAATATCAACATATTTATACCCTTACTTGCTCACTCATAGAGATGTACACACTTAGACCCCATAGTACGAACTAGTTAAAATGTATCTGGGGTGTAACTTGTCAGAATTCAGCTATTTTAAATCTCTCTATATAGCACATTATATTTATATATCTTTTTTACTATTGGAGTCCCTGGGCCCATGTTTAAATCTTGACTCTACCCCCTTATTACCTATGACCTTATATAAATCATTACCTCATTAGGTCTTAGTTTTCTCAATTGTAAAATGATACAATTGGCCTAGGTGGGTCCTAAGATCTTTTCCAGCTGTAGTTCTGTAATGCTGTGATCCCAAGTAGGAAATTTGTGAATACATTATTATAAGGAATTAATAGTCTACTCAGAATGTCTTCATTAGATTTTTGATTAAAAAAATTTGGGGGAAAACCTCCTTTTTTCTTCAGAGTAGCACCCTTGGCTACATTGGCTTCCTTTAAACATCACTTAGTTTGTCTTCCAAAAAAACCCAATATTTACAAAGGGCTGTCACGTGCCTTTTCTGTCTCCAAAATTGGAGTGAATTTATATTTCCATCCTCATTTTGTTGTGCTTCCTATATTTGCTACATAATCTCTTCTAAGAAATTAGAATTTTCAAACTTAAAAATAGTGTCCCCTATACCACTCAATATAAATGTGGCTTCCCATTCTGATAACCTTTACAGGAAAGCTCTCAGCAGGATTATAGAATCTCACAGGACAGTGATAGGAGTCATCTTTTTCTTGTATAATTTTAATTTGCTTCCTAATGTCATGCTCTTTAAAAAAAATATTAACAATATTATTTCATCTATATCCCAATCTCTAAAACCTCTCTAATGTACTCATCCTTTCCCAAGGAGCCTATTTAGTTTGCCAGTGTTTGCCAAAGATGTTTGGCTATTATGAACATTTGTATTCACAATAAGATAAAACCAATTTTGTAGTAGAAATGGATGTGCATTTGGGGGCTTCACCAGTCATTTTAACTTTTGTCCTGCCACTGGAATTCAGTGATGACTTATTTAGGGCAGCTCCAGGCTGACTTCAGTCCAATTCACCCATCAGTCAAGATACCACCTGTGATGTCTTTGGCCCTCTTTGAAAAAGGAAGAAGAAACAGCAACAGTTGATAAATAGGATGAAGTTGGTACACTTAAAACTTTTTTTTAGCTTTAGTTCTTAAAATAGGAATGTTGAGTAAGAGAATGTCTGACTAAAAGAACAAAGCCCAGCTTTGTCAGGAAAGAGGAGCTAGAGGTGACTGATGGATCCTTGTTTTCTAACCAGATTTCCTCCTTTTTGTCAGGCAATCCCAGGCAAGTAATTAGGTGGGCAGGATGAGGTGATGAAAGAGAGGGGAAGTGAGGCAAGGCAGGCCTGGAAGTGATGGCATTAAAAATGATTACCAAGGAGAGAAACTACTATGCTGAAAAGCCATTTCCCTTTCCTCTGGTCCTTCCCCTTCTCCATCTGTCCATTTCTTTAAAAATCATGCTTCTCCTTTATTCAGTAGTCTCTGAACTCTCCAGCATTGACTCCCTAGGTCAGGTCCACATATCTTTGTCAGGAGGCCAACCTTCTTCCTCCTGTGCTCTCTTTCCTTCCTTTCTACCTCTTATGATAGATGTTTAACTTTCTATTTGGCATTTTAGGGAGAAAGTACAGTTAATATTGAAATAAAAATTCTTGTGAGATCCTGTTCATACTATACCATCACAAGGTTTTTTCAGAGACAGAGGTTGAGAAGCATTAGTTTAAAGGATTTTGAACCAAAGCTAAATCGGTAGCAATATATATTTTTGGGGGGGAAGGGGAAGAAGGGTGGTCGTATATAATATTATCATCAAAACCCAGATGTGGGTCACTCAGTTTATTTGTTTGACAACAAAAGGAATGATAATGGGATTTTCTATATTTAATTTAGTGTTGTTCTCAGACATTCTTAGAATAGAAGTTACCTTCCTTTTTTATTTGCATGAAATTGGTTGAGCTTTCATAGCAAGAAATGGGTAGGAATAAATAACTACATGAATCAAAGTTCATTAATGCATGTATTCAATATTTAATTTATTATTTTTACAACTTTAATGTCAGTTGAACTATATTTGTAAAGGAAAAAGCTAGCAGAGAGTTGTTTACGAAGAACATTTGTTTTCCTTTAAGTTTTTGCTTACCAAAGTTTACATATGCCACTAATACTAGATCATCTCCTTTCTTCGTACAAAATGAATTTCCATATTTAACTCTTCTGGGTGACTTTCTTCATCAACATCAGTAGTTTCCCCAATCACCAGCATAATCTCTGTCATCCACTTTTCCAGCAATATAAAAAGTCTCATCTTTTTCCTGTGCCCCAGGTTCAGTGTCATATACACTCTGAGTATTCAGTTAATAGCTACTAATTGATGGTGTAATTTATGACTATTCATATTTCTGTCTCAGGTATTCAAGAACAAAGCAGTGCAGTTGGCAGGGAAACTCCTTCCTGCCTTTAACACACCTACTGGGATTCCCTGGGCAATGGTGAATCTGAAAAGGTAAAATATGTTTTCTTCAGTTATTCTTTGCCTGAAGAATTAAATAAACCATTATCTTCCTTTTCTAAGTATAGGAAATTCTATGAATCTTTTTTTCATTTTCTTTTTTTGCACTCAGGCTTCTAATTTTTCCTCTTCACATAAACATGTTTAGTTCTTATATTTTATCTTTATAGAGTTTTCTTTACCTCTGCCTTGCTCCTTTCTTCTATCTTCTTCCCTTTATTCTGTGTCAGTTCAAATTTTTAAGTAAATCCCAAGATTCTCTCCTATTTTGTCTAATTTGTGCAACTCTTTTATCTACCTGGCTCATTCTGCATAATTACAAAATGTGTCTTCCTCAATTCTAGTGATTCTTTTAGTTCATTCTGTGCACTTTAAGGAAAGGAATTTTCCCCTTCTGTACTGTGCTACTACCTTCCTTCCTCTTCCAATCAGATGGAAATGACATTCTGAGAGCAGTGTTTCCTTTAGCTACATAATTTATGAATGAAAAGGGAGTGTTGGGCCATGGTGTAAAATTAGTATTTTCTTACAATGAGTGAAGTTGAAGATTAACATTTTAAAAAATTTAATTATTTCACATCTTTTTTTCCTAGAACATAGCCTTGCTTTCAACTTCACTATAGATCATAGATTTAACCAAGGGACCTTAATGGTCAACTACACCAAACCTTCTGTCCTAAGTCCAATTTTATAGATGAAGAAACTAAGGTCCATAAAGGTTAAATGACTTTATACAAAATCATGCAGATAAAGTATTGTTCTTATTGAGTTATTTCAGTTGTGTGTGACTCATCATGACCTCATTTGTGGTTTTCTTGGTAGAAATATGGAAGTGGTCTGCCATTTCTGCCATTTCCTCCCCCAGTTTATTTTCTAGATAAGGAGATTAAGACAAACAGGGTGCATTGACTTGGGCAGGGTCATACAGCTAGTAAATGTCTGAGGCCAGATTTGAACTCATGAAGATGTCTTCTTGATTCTACTTTGCTTACTTAGATTGCTGCTCTTTGATTTCAGAAAGAACATGATTTAAACGTTATGTCAGTTAGCCTTTAAATGGTATTTAAAGAATTTGTTTTATGATTTGAAATATGCAGAACTGGAGTTTTAAAATCTTTCTTGTTGGGAAAAAGACCCATAAAAATTTTATATACCAATCAATTGTAAAACTTACCCCCCTCCCCACCACCACCCAAATACACATACACACACACCCTTACACCCTTGCCAGAGAGTGAGTGAGCGAGTGTGTATGTAGCAGTTGGGGTTAGGTGACTCAGGTCCTTCTGCCTCTAGGGCCAGTGCTTTGTCCACTGCCTCATTTAGCCACCCTGGAATATTTATTTTTTATGGGTTTTATTCCATGGTATTTTGATGGATAATTTTACCATTGGAAAATAAAAACTTTTCTTTAATGAAATCTCAACCAAAGTATATATCTAAACATTTGGAAACCAGATGTACATTGAATCTAATTTACTGTCTTTTTAGTGTGAATTACTATCATGCCAAAAAAACAAAACAAAACAAAAAAACAGAACTGTGTAGCAGGTGCATTTAAATACCTAGGTGTGCACAATAGTACAGACACAACTATTTTCTTTCAATTTGATCTCATGGTAAAATTTTTGGTGTTTTATTCAGCAGCATTCAGTAAAAAAATGACTTTTAGAACAAAATTTCAGAGAGACCCTGAAGGACAGATCTTTTTGTTTGCAAAGCCATAAAATCTGTATAAAGGATCTACTTTGAGGCTCTTAGAACATAGAAACATAGGAATCAGAAAGATATGCTTTCAGATACTGCTTTAGTGCTTCATTTGCAGATCGCTTAAATTTTGTCCTTTGTTTTAATAGCGCACACACAAAAGTTTTCTCCCCTGTCAAATGAGTATAATAGCTATAGTATTTACCTCACAAGGTTAATGTGCAGCTCAGATGAGATCATGTCTACAAAGCACTTTTCACACTTTAAAACAAACATAAATCTCTTATTATTATTAGAATTAGTATTACTACTACTACTTCTCCAATGGATGTATAACAAAATTGTTAAAAGAAAAGTTTATAAAAGCCTGACATACATTACTGAGAAAGGTCCCACCTAGTATCTCCAATCTTAAAGATCTTTAAAAACACAATTAAAAAAAAAAAAAAATCTTTTTTTTTTTTTTTTTTTTACTTTGGTTTGTTGGCCTAGAAATTTTCATGGGGAGTAGGGCCTAAATTTATTTACTTTTGGAGGTCTTTTCTAAAATAGAATTCCTTGATTATTATTATGGTATAATTGATGTAGTATAATGCAATATGAAAAAGAAATGCTTTTCAGTGGTGGAGTTGGAGAAGGAGGAAAAAGTGGTGGTATTGAAAACATTGACAAATTATTAATCTTGAGGAAAGTATGGAATTTATATGCTATTTGGTGAATATTTTTTCCCTGTTGATTTCCTTGTTTCCTTGTGTATATTTCTATTATGTATAATATACCTTTCTTGTTATATTCTTGAATTTTGCGAACTTTTGATTTTGCTTTTTTCTTAGGATAGTCTGAATGCAGCTGCTGCCTGTAAGATTCACTTTTTGACTCTTAGTTTTTAAAGTTACTTTTCAGATTTTTTTATGTAGCAAATCCATTCTGTCACTTTATTGAGTTAATTTTGTCATTTAAAATAAAAGATTTTTGTTTTCCTCCATTTATTTCTTTTGTATTACTTTTCTGTATCTCCTTCCTCTTTTGTTCCTGAGATAAGTTTTGCTCATACAATACTGTTCACATTCTTTTTCCACAGGCTCTCCACTTCTCTCCCACACTCATTTTTCTGCCTTTTCCCAAGTTCTTTGACTTTACTTATGTTGTTCAGTTCTCTTTATTTTGTGACTTTTATCTGTTTTGACACATCTTAATCTCCATGTAGTTAAAGCAAGGAACTTCTTTCAACTTCTCTCAAGGTGTTATTATTATTGTTTTATAACTTTATCTTATAGTTTTCTAGGAAGTTTTCCTTTACTTTGTTCTCTTTGTTACTTCTCTTTCCTTCTAGTGTATTCTGGATTTCATTTACTTGTTCATAATTGATACATGTCCATGTTCCTCCTTTGTCATCTCAGTATCCCTCATGAAAACAGTGACAGTGCTTTTGAAGTAACAGATTTAAACTTATTTCTATTCAGTTTTGTTGTATGTTAGTGTATTTGTAAATCTTAGTTTATTCTTCCTTGCTTTACCTCATTTTTAGAAATATTAATTCATGAAAGAAGTAACATCTGAAAATTGTAGTATTTTGTGATAGAAATTGCCCTGTGGTCCGGATCCATAGCTCAGTTCCATTCTTTGTCATCAGTCAGCCTCCATTCCAATGATAATGGAACCCTATTTTTGGTTCTCTGTCCTGCTTACTGTTCTGAGTTTCTAAATCTTTTCCAAAACTTTAATGTATTTGGGGAAGTTCTTCTATATTATAGATTAGATTTTTCTTTACCTGGATAATATAGTTTTATATTCTGCTTTGAGAGCTTGTGTTCCTAATCTAAATTCATTTTTAATTTCATTTCTCTTTTGAACCATTTTAGACTTTCTTGCTATTGTTCCATGATCCCTAAGGAGTCATTAAAATGTGTGTGTGTTTTTTTTTTAATCATTGGTTCACTTCCCTCTAAAATTGTATTTGTTTTGCATGCTTTGGTTTCTGTTTTAAGTTTTATTTATTTGGTTTTTTTTTAATCAAATAATTAACAAACATTATTTTCTCTACGGCTTGTACTGTGCTTAGTTTAATATAGAAAAGGCAGAAAAACTCAGAAATGGTGCTTGATTTCAAGGAGCTTACAAACAAGTGGAGATGGTAACATGAAAATAAGATTTATAAGTAGTCATCTGAGAGGGAAAGCCTCAAGAGACCAAAAAGTGGCATTTCATTTGAGACATAGAAGGCAGAAATGTCACGAAGTGAAAAGGAAGAGTGTTAAGGACTATGCCTAGGTGAAGGGGCAGCTCAATTCTCCCAGAGCCTCCACAGCTGTGAATCATAACACTTAAAGGAGTTACAAAGCAGCCTTTACTAAGGCAGATGTTCCTTGTGGATTGGGAATGAAATAAATTGGAGGCAAGAGGGAAGAGGAGAGAAATCAGACAATGCAACTGTTTCTCAGCCTCCTTGTATCATCATCCTCACATGAAGAGATCCATTTTACTGGTCTGAGTTAGACTTCCAGAAGCCACTGGCAAATGGCTCCCAACAGAAGAGAGAGCAGATTCTAGACTGGGGGGGAGGAGGAAAGAGACCTGTGGTGGTGAATGGACAGGGCTGATGCCCATATTCTAGGTTGTTTGTGTGGGGAGGGGGGAGTGCACACTAGTATAAGAAAACTGAGAAGATAGGGCAAGTCCAGATTAGAAAGAGCTTTACTCGCCAGTCAGAGAGCCAGCAGAATTTATCGAGCAGAGGATGGCATGATTCATATGCTTTAGGGTAATTGCTTTTATAGCATGTGGAGGATGGAGTGTGGGATGAGCAAGGCTGACAGGTGGGGGACACCAGGGTTGTGAAGTTGGAAGGATAATGGTTCCTCTAACAATAACAGGTATTTGGGAGAATAAAGGGATGCAAAGACAAGGAGTTCTGAACATGCTGAGTTTGAAATTCCTATGGAATATCCAGTTTGAAATGCTCAAAAGGCAATTGATGATATGAGACTGGAATGTGAAAGACACAGACAGAGAGACAATGAGAAGAGGACCCAGGACAGAGCCTGAAGGAAGAGCCTATTTTCCCTATTGGGAAAAAAACTAGAGAAGAGAGATTATCCAGTAAGAAAAAATGATCAGTAGTATCAGGTGCTTCAGAAAGGTCAAGGATGAGTTTATTTTGTGCTTCATTTTTATTCATTTTTTAAAATCTGTTTTCCTATATTTCTTGTGACTCTTCTCTCCTCACTTCACCCTCCCAAATGATACTTCTCTCCCCCCAAGCTGAATGAGGCAATTCCAGCCTTTTTATTAACACAACAATATCAGTATATGAGGCTAATAGGTTTGAAGGAACATCCCTTCTTTAAGGGGACCTAGTTGGCTTTCCTGTTCCCTTTCTGTTCTGTGTCTCTGAAGCCTGTTTTGTATCCCATGTAATTCATCTTATTCCTGTTCTTCAGTTGTCTGGGCAGAATTGTAGGTTGTGTCTATGTGTATGTGTTTTTGAGGGGCAGGAGGTGTGATGTAGCTGGCTTAGTCTGGGAAAACCAGTTAAATTGTCAATGTGTGCACTTAGTTGGAAATCTGCATATGCTACATATTACAACTTGATTGCCAAGACTTAAAGTGATAAAGAAAATGTTAATGATACAGATTAAACTTTAAAGTATGTCATGCAATATATTTCCTCTCCCTCCCACCCCCTCCCCCCACCCCCCACTCAGAGAAACAGTAGTTAAAAGTTTACCTAGCACACTCCTGGCTGGTTGGAAAGAAACTCAGAGGACTTTCTTTTTCTGATACACATTGATAATACCATCCTGGCAAGTCACTTGACACTCCTCACTCCCAAACCCCCAAACCTCTACCCACCCTGCCCACCTCCCAGGCTCTAGGCCAGGGGTCTTCAAACTACGGCCCACGGGCCAGATGCAGCAGCTGAGGAAGTTTATTCCCCTCACCCAGGACTATGTAGTTTCTTTATTTAAAGGCCCACAAAACAAAGTTTTTGTTTTTACTGTAGTCCGCCTTCCAACAGTCTGAGGGACAGTGAACTGGTCCCCTATTTAAAAAGTTTGAGGACCCCTGCTCTAGGCAGCTCTCCAAGATTATTAAGATTGCAGAGAACTTGTCAACCAGCAAGAATAGTGTAGTCTGCTCATCCTGTGTCCCTAGATTCATGATACCACACTAAAGTCACAGTCTTGTAACCCTAACCCTAACCACCTAACTACTCAATACTGAATTTTAACTTTTATCTTGTTTAGCCACTAATTTTTGTCAACCTAGAATCTGAAATTAAAAAAGAGATGATTGTATCTCTACGTAGAAATGTATCTAGTTAGTCATTTACATTCTGGAGCTCATCTCTCATTTGGATATTTTGAATTCCAGAAGTATTTGCCCATATAAACAAAGTTTCCAGAGTAAACTCATCATACATAAATGTCATTATCCATTTCACTTGGAAAAGTGGAGGCAGGTTGCATCAGACTGGAAGATGAAAACACTTTTGGTCTTTATAAGTACTTTACTAATCCAGCACTTTATTATGGAATCTACTGACCATGTATATATCTCTGTGGTTGGTCTTCTAACAAAAGATGTCAGAAACTTATTTCTCTTTACACGTTTCCACAGTAGTATTGAATGTAGGGAGCCCTGGATAATATTCCCAAACACTTAATAGCCAAAAGAAATCTTTACTCAGCCAGCAGATAGAATGTTACCCAGTTTCCTTTTTTTTTTTTTTTTAAAGCAATTCTCATAATGAAAATGTCTTATCTTTAATCCATATGATTCCATTTGATATATTATGTTGTACATTCTCAGAACATCTCTATTTAAATTTTTTTTTCACTCAAAGGTTTTTGCATCTTGTCTAAGTTATTTTGGTGATTTTATAACCATAGTATCAAGATAATTTAATTCCTTCCAATTGTGTGTATAATTAAAGGTTTATTTTAAATGTAAATATTAGTTATTATATGACACTCCTCTCACCCACAATTTGGATTCCTATCTTATAATGAGAGAAAATAAATTGTAGTTAATTGATGTGTTTGGGGTTTAGTACCAGATGTTGTGATTGTTGTAGATATCAGATGATGAGGTTGAGGAGAGCAATTGGCACCAAATGTTGGGGTTTGGTCATGTGGAGAATTCACACACAATGGCCATTTTCTTTGTCAAAAATGGAGAAGAGGTTATAGATAAAATAGACACAAAGGATGGTAACTGATATCGATTTGGGAGGGCAGTAGTTAGCAAAGAGAAGGATTTTAACAATTAACAATGGAAAAGATAAGTTCCCTTGTGGAACTCACAATTAACCAGGAGAAGAAATACTCTGAGGTGGGAGTATACCATTGATTGATTGGCAGGCTAAATCCATAGAGGAGTTTAGCACCCTAAAAGAGTGAGTTAGCCATATAGAGAAAGACACCACTAGATTGAACCTGTAGTGGGGTTTAACCCAAAAGGGGTTCCACAAAGAGGGCATGACTTGTGGACCAGGGAAATTGAATCTTGGGGGTTTGACATAAGTGATGAGGTCAGGGTAGCAATTCTTAGTTTGAAATCAACATGTGATAGATTCACAGTGGCCATTCTCTTTAACAAAAGTAGATTTCTTTAGGGGAAGAGGTTTACAGACAACATGAAGAAATAAAATGGGCACCAGGAGTGTTAAATAAGAAATAGATTTGGGAAACAATAAGATTATCATTATCAAGGAAAGGAGTTTGAAAGAATCCATTAAAGGAATATACCATGAGACCTAAGAATGAAGTTGACTGGCTGGTTAAATTCATAGAGGAATTTAGCAGACTACCCAGAATTAACTATAGTAAGGAGAAGGGTATCCTTAAAGGGAAAAGGGAAGGCACCATGAAGCAGAGAGGGAATAATGATTGGCTTAGTCCTGCAAAGGACTTTGCAAGGTGCTTCTTTACAGACACACTTTTATAGAGGAAATATAACCTTGGGGAGAAATCAAAGAGGGAGGAGCCAGATGGAATGCAGCTGGCCCACCAAATCCCAGACCAGTCTAAAGATACACTAATCAGTCTTTTAAAAGTTGTTGATGTCCCAGAGGTTGAATAGAGAATGGAGGTTAATAAAGTGTTCATCCTTACAAACCACTACACACAGGATAGTCTGGGACTGGTTGTGCTGGATAAAAGTCAGATGGTTTTCTTCCTGATAAGGGAAGAGAGTAAGCTCAAAGTTCACCTCATAACTTGGATTTCTGATTGGACCCAGCAAGGTGGGGTTGCCTTGACCTCCACAGGGGGTAGAATTATGAGGTTAAATTGATCCCTGTCAGTGCCTCAGGAAGTAATCTTCTAGTGCTTCAGGCTTTCTCTGCCAACCTGACCTGGTAACCCAGGATCTCATCAGTAATGACAGAAGATAACATTGAAAATTAAATTACCTGGGGAGAGGAGGGGAGATGATTGCTTTAAAATAGCAAGAGTGGTTTTTTTCCCCCTTTCCTTTCCCTTTTTCCTTTCACTTTTCCCTTCCTCTTTCCCCTTTCCATTCCCCTCCCCCTTCCCCCTTCCCCTTTTCTCCTTTCCCCCTTGTAGGCAGCTCTCCAAGATTATTAAGATTGCAGAGAACTTGTCAACCAGCAAGAATAGTGTAGTCTGCTCATCCTGTGTCCCTAGATTCATGATACCACACTAAAGTCACAGTCCCTGGGTTCTGATCTTGAGCTATGAAGGAATTAGGACAGGTGGTCCCCTCCTAGCATCTAGATTCTAGATTCAAATTTACAAACCTTTTTTTAACATGGTGCTGTTAAAAAACAGACCTGGTGCTCTATGCCCTATGACACCTCTTGGCAGTCCATTAACATAGTTCCTGGCACATAATAGGTATGTAATAAGTATTTGGTGACTGAATCCCTTGGTATAAAAATATAAGACCTTGCTTTTGCTTCTGATCTGTTTATGGTATAAATCAAACTTTGGAATTTCCCAGCCAGAGGATGGTATCAATTTAGTCACTTTGTTTAGCATACCTTCAAATTGCTTTCCAGGCTGAATAAATTTATAGCTGCATTTGTTCTATATTGTAAAGCCAATCTGTACAGTTCCAGCATCAGTGATGGTATCTTTTGTCATTTGGTTAATTTTGTATATGAGATAAAATTGAAGAGTTGTTTTGATTTTCATTTCTGTTACTACTTACTAAAAGCAACTTTTTGCAAAGTTTCTAATAATATAATATGTAATACTTTCTAATAGTTAAGCTTTTTTCTTATCAAAACTATTTTATTCATATCTTTGGCGGTTTGTGTTAGGGAATGTTTCTATTTCCAATTTTTAATCTTTCCCCATCTTGTGACTCCTGCTTCCTATAAATATGATTGAGTCCCCTGCATTTTAAATAAACGAAAACAAACTGCATTGAATCCCACCTCTCTTGTGTCAGAGCTCTCTTCCTATCAGCCCCCCCCCCCTTTTAAAACGGAAAGCCTATTTATATATATAATAGAAAATATATCTTGCTTCTATTTCCTTTCCCTCCCTTCTCAGTCTGATGCCAGCCTTGTCAGTATTTGTGGTACTATCTTGAATTTGAATCTAGAATCTAGATGCTAGGAGGGGACCATCTGTCCTAATTCCTTCATACCCCGAGATTAGAACCCAGGGACTGTGACTTTAGTGCCAGTGCTCTTGCAGCTCTGCCGTTCCCCCCATCTTCTTTTTTCCATTGTCCTATGTCCTGCTCCCCTATATGAATTTTCTCAACGTTCTGTCTTGGGCACTATTCTTCTATATTTTCATGAGTTTCTATGGGTTTATTAACTCCCCCCTCTTTGGAGATGACATAGATTAAGATATCTAATTTTGATCCTCAAATCTACTTAACCAGCTCTAACTTCTCAACTGATCTCTAGCTACTGAGTATCAACCTGCATGTCCAGTGGATACCTTAAACTGAAGTTGGCCCAAACTTAGCTCACCAATTCCCCCAGATTCTTTTATTACTGGCCAGGGCACCAACATCCTGTATACACTCTCCCTCATCCCTACAGCCAGTCTATTGCCAAGACCTGTTGATTTTATTTTTGAAATATCTTGAATGTGCCCCCTTTTCTCTGCTGATATTACCCCTCCCCTGTACTGATCCTCATCTCCTTGGACCTGCAGCAGCCAGAGCTGCTGGTGAGTCTGCCTGCCCCAAGGGGCCTCTCTCCCAGCCACCAGTGAGATTTTCCTAAAGCTTAGGTTGAGCACTTTCACACCCTTACTCTGATAGTAATGACTTCCTCTGTCTACAAGATTAAATAGAAAGTCCTTAGTATGTCCTTCAAAGCCCTTCATAACAAACTCTCTCTTCTACTTTCTCAGTCCTCTCACACTGGACTCTCCCTTGTGCTGCAGTCAGTAACGTGGCCTTATTGTTATTCCTGGAAAAAGAGGTATCTTCTCCTGGCTTCACAAACTTTCATCTGACATTCTGCATGCCTGGGATGCTTTCTTTCCTTTTCTCTGCCACCTGGCTTCTCTGGCAGTCTTCAGGATCCAGCTCAGGTCCCATCTTCTTCAGGAAGCTCTTCTCCATCCCCCCTAATTCTTGCCCTTGTTGATGTTATTTCCTCTTAGATTGTGAGCTCCTTGGGCAAGGACTTTGTGCTGCTTGCCTTTTTTTTTTTTGTGCTGCCCTCCTTTCTTTCTTCCCTAGCACTTAGTAGGAGGCCTGGAATATTGAAGGTACTTAATAATGCTCGGTGATGGATTAGACTGTGCTCTCTCCTCAGCTCTAGCTTCCTGTCATTATTTGATCTTACAGCTTGATGTCAAAATGCCCCAAGCAGACCTCATTCCCTTCTTACTTTGCCTTCCTCCTACTTTCTTACTTGAGAATGCCTCTCATCCTTCAGTCACCCAGCTTTACAATTTCTTGGTCCTCTTTCCCTTTTCTATACCTGCTGGGTCTCCTTAGTTGTCAGGTCTCTTTTTGTGCAACATTCACAGGGTTTTTGCATTTGTCCCCTTTTTTCTACTTGGATATCACTACAATCCAGGCCTATCTTAATGCAGTAATAGTTAATTTTTCTCTTCTCTAGTCTCTTTTAATTCATAATCCATAGTATTCCTCATTTGATATTTTGTAGCACTCGATTTTACCATGTTTAATCACCTGCATTAAGAACTCCCTCAGCTAACCTTTTGCCTCTCCAATAAAATAAAAATACTGGTTTAGCATTTAAGATAGTTTCCAACGTATTCCACATCCTAGCCAGAATGCCTGCTTAATGTCCTTGTGTACCCAGCACTCAATTCTCCTTTCCTGTCTCTGCCTTTATACGGACTGTGCTAACTCCTATGCCTGGAATTGCTCACTTGGACCTCCTTAGCTTAAGTCCCACCTTTTATATAAGATCAGTTGCTGATGCCAGTTCTGGCAAAATAACTTGTTATTCTCTTCATATAGATTTTACATTTATTTATCTGTGTTCATGTTGTTTCTCCCTAGTAGCATATTAAGTTCATATAGGTAAGAATTTAGTTTTTTAAATTTTTTATATCTCATCTGCATAGCACATAATAAGCACTTATTAAATGTTTCTTAAATAAATGAATCAGTATATTAATTTTAATTAATATGCAAGTGGAAGAGAGCTAGATCATGCCCTGAAGTTACAATAACAATTGTAACTGGCTATTGTAATCTCACACCTTCGAGTTCCATCTCACTCATTAAGAAATCTTCCTTTATTCCTTCCACCTAATTTGTACATTCTCGAGATAAGTCTTTTGTCTCCTCTGAACTACCATAGTACTTTCTATCTGCATTCTGTATATACACTTTTTACAGTTTATTTTATATCATTGATGAGGTTTAGATTTAGGGAACCAAAATGAAATTAGGATTTCTGGTGGTCAGGGAGTTAAATGATAAGATCTAGTGGCAGGTTTGGGGTTCAGGGAACCAAATGGAGGGGTTTGGCTCCCCTGTAACCTCTTGGGATTTGGCACAAGGGTAGAGTGTTCTGGGGACTCCCTTCTGGTGGCACAGAGGTTCTCTGTAAAAGAATTTACAGACCTGAAAATCTAGATTGATAAAAGGGTTTATTATGGGTATTGGAAGTAAGGTTAGAAATCCTGACAGAGAGGCATAAAGTCTGATTAGGGAAATAGGTGAAGGTAAAGAGAGGATGGCACTGGAACGAGTATTCCAGTGGACAGAGACTCCTTGGTGTGCCATGCATGGAGCTGGCATGTTTGGAACCTCTGCAAAGAGAGGGTTTTAGTTTGGCTCTTTTTACAATGAGAGCTTTGTCTACAAGCTGAAGGGGGTTTCAACTTGGGCTAGAATTTGAATTGAATTCAGTAAGGTTTGGGACTGATCCAACTCCACCCAGATAACAAGGGTAAAACTGCTTGTCCCTAGGGGCAGGGTCCCTTATTGAGGCAGAGTTGAAAGAGATTTTCTCCTTCAAGGATTTTCAGAGTTTCAGGGTCCCCTCTTCATTCTGACTTTTAGTTTATTTTTCTTGTACTAGTTTTTAACCACCTTGTAGTCAAAGATCACACTATGCTTTTCTTTGCAACTTAGTAAATGCCATTCTTTTAATAGATTCTTAGTACAGATCTACTGTAATAGTCCAGTGACAAATTGTTTTTTTTTTTTTTTTTAACTAAGTATCTATCTTGTATTTAATCATTTAAAGACTGCCATTACATTCAGACAAGCCTCTAAGGGAATATACATGCCTTACTAAATAAAATAACAGATGCTTTTATTATGAATCATCCAAGGCATTTACTCTTAGCAAATATATCAAAGTTATTGAAAGAATGTGGGTCTGTATTGAAAAGAATAGTTACATTCTTTCTCCCCCCCCCAAAAAAAAAAAGTTTTAAAAAAATAGATTCAATTTCAGTTTAGGATTATTCCTAGATGACAAAATTTAAACATACTAGTCATTTCTGTCCTCCTACTGCTCTAGATAACTAGAATTCACTGTTGTGACAGCTTTAAAAATGGCAAAATAATTCTTATTTAATTGTTTAACATGCATATTTTCCTACTCATTAATTTTATTTGAAGGAAAATGTACATTGATGGCATAGTGATAAATTTGGATCTAGATGACTCAATTCTCTTTTTTGGAGGGGGCAACAACACCAAATTCTTAACAATGTGTACCCAACAGAAAGGAACTATAGGTCTAAAATCTACCAAAATTGTGCTATATTTATTTTTCTGTATCTTTTTAATACACAGGCATCTTATAGAATTTATCTTTTTCATTTATGGAGCTATTTTGCTCTGAAATTCTTTTATTACTTTTAGAATGGTAATGTAGAAAATTTCCTTAAAGCAAAACAGATTTTCACAAATCTGCAATATTTAAAATTTTTAACTCTATAGTCGCTCAATATGTTGAGGATCTGTGATTGCATCCTTTGTGAAGAATTCCCTTCATCACAGATTATCACAGCCCCTTTGATACTATTTAAATGACACCTGGTAATTCGATTCAACCTTCCTTAGCTTCACTGTGCTAAGATAACACATAGCCAGAGGTAATAACCGAGACCTTTCCACCTTGGCAGCATCTTCCTCACCATGATAATGAATGGAGGAATGGAGGATCTGTAATTATGAATGAATAGACTGAACTTTCAGAGTAACTTTTAACAGTGCTGTCCCTATGTGAGAAGCACTAGGGTGCCGTGATAGTGAGCTAGCCCGCCTCTGACACCCTGCACATGCTGCCGAACCTTTCCGCGGTTGTCCCAGCTCTTGTAAACTCTTAAGTGGAAGAGAAGAGGCCAGCCTGTATTGGGAGAAGTTTCTCCAATGGGTAAAATCACCCACTGATTCCTTCTTGGGGCTGTGAATGACTAGCACAGGCAACATCTAGGATTCTAGAGGTTATAGGTAGGGGGATAATGTGATGCTTGAAGATCATTGATAGCTCAGTGGTGAATGGACCAGGGTGGGGATAGACTTAAGGCCTGCAGACCCACTAACAGGCCCGAGCAGTCTCAGCCTGAGGTAATGAGGGCACACACCAGAATGATGTATGCAAGAACAGGGGAGAAAAGAAAAAGCCTGTTTGAAAGATGGTTCGAAGGCTTTGGTAACTGATTGGATGTTGTGGGGGTGGGGTAAGAGATAATGTTAAGGATGACTTTGGATCTGAGCCTGAGGGTCTGGGAAAGAAAATGTTGCCCTCAACAGTAATGGGGAAGTTAAGATGGGGGTGAGTTTTAAGGGAAAAAGGTGGTAAGTTTGTTTTGGGTCTGTAGACTTAAGATTTCTACTTGACATTGTTTGAGATTGCAAGGCAGCAGGGGATGCAAGATTGGATATCAGCAGAGAAGTCAAGAGAAGTAAATTTGAGAATAATCAATAGATATTGTATTGGAATTTATGAGAGATCTATGATATCACCAAATGAATTAATATAGAAAGAGGAGAGAGGGGCCCCAAGAGAGAGCTTAGGGATACCTGAGTTTAGTGGTCATGACCTAGATTAGGAGTCAGTAAAGGAAACCAAACAAGAACAGTCATAGGTAGGAAGAGAATTGGGAAAGAGTAATGTCATGAAAACCTAGAGAGAAGAGAACCTCAAGGAAAAGAGGTTGATTGACAATATTAAAGATTGCAGAAAATTCAAGAAGAATGAGGATTGAGAAAAGGCCACTGTCACTTAAGAGATCATTAGTAACCTGGAAACTACATCATAGTGTAGGCTAGTGTGGTTGAAGGCATGGACTAAAGTGGTAGCCAACTAATAGGGGAAAAGGGGATATTATAGTGCAAATTATCCTGTGGTTGTAAATTTGATATTATGTGAATGATTGGGATGGGTTATGGGGAGAGGGAACTGTTGGGAAAAAGTCTGAGGTTGTGAACATGAGTGGCAGAAAGAGTGGATCTCTCTATGTATGAGAGAAAATTTGGAGGATGGGATTTAATACGTTTGTTCTTAGATATGCTGAAGAACAAATGCTTTTGGGACTTACAAGAGAGAGTTGCTTACCTGTATTTGCATTAGGGAACTCCTTCCACCACTCTACCCCTACCAAAAAGAGGACATCAATTTGGAAATCTCCTTTCGCCAGTTGTTGATATCTACTAGAACTCAAGTGAAAAATTAAAGCTAGATGTTAACTTCTAGGGGTCATATGCATTCAGGTAATAATTGAACCGGTGGACACCAATGAGATCACTGAGAGAGAGAGAGAGAAAAGTGCCCAGGACAGAGTCTTGGGGGGGTGGAAGGAGGCAGAATTAATGACATGACATCAAGATTGGCTCTTGCCTGCTCTAACTTGCTATCTGCTGGCCCCACTGCAGGGAACAACCCCATTTCTCCCCTTCTCTCTTCTCCCTCCTCCCCACTCCTCCCAATTGAACAGCACAGCAGAAAAAACTGGTAACCCAAGTTTCCTTGATCTCAGACTGCCAGTAGACAGCAGGAAAATAGACAAGCAATACCCACTTCCCTGGAAGTTATGGACTCATACTTTCCCTAGTAAACATTTATTGGCTATTGACTAATTTCTCCTTTCTACTGTACCTGTCGTAGAGCACCATTCTGATGTAACCCTTGGACTCCTACCCCCATACAATCTTGGTAGGGGACCATCTGCTCTGCTATAACTCTCCAACATTCCTTGGGTCTTGTCAGCTACTCTGCTACCTTATCTACCTAAGTATTACCTGTCCACTCAGAACATGAGCCCTTCTTTTATGTATTGTAACTTCACTTATATTGCAAGCTCTTTGACACCAGGAAATATTTGTATTTGACCTGAATAAATTAATTTCAGTTATTTTGATTTTGGGGGCAACCTGTCTTATATATGTAGATTCAGGGAAGGAATTGTTGAATAGGGAAAACCTAAAGATTAATGGGAACTGATGTGATCAAAGGGCAAGACTCTTGGAAGAAATGGAAAGAGATATAGTCAGGAATACAAGTAGGGAGATTTTCTTTTGTAATAAGGGGGATTATGTAGAAGATTTTTGATTTTTTTAGATAGAGACTAAAGGAGCTAAGAAAATAGCACAGGTAATCGCTTTTTCTCAGTAAATTAGGAGGTAAGATCTCCTCCTGTGAGGAATGGTAAGGATTACCATAGGAAACTTTAAGAGAAAAAGAAGTGTCTAATAGCCAATATTTTTGAAGGATGAATAGCAAAAATTAATGCAGACTCTTAGAACTTCATTCTCTAAATAGCTAAGTTTTCAAAGGGGTGGACCAAGTTCTGATCATTATCATGAGATGAATATGAAAATTAAATGTAATCCTGGATGTGAAAGATGGGGCTTTTCTTTTCCTTTTGTATATGTGCTCTTATTTCTCTTAATCTTGTGAATAATCAAGAACATTTTAGGAGGAAAGAAAAACATTCTTTTTGTATTCTTACAAAATCTGATGGCAAATAATGGCATTGAGCATTTATGGTAAAATTCAGTCTCTACTGAGACATTTTGAATTCTGATACCAAGACCTTAATAGCCACTAAAGAAAAAGAAAAAGTTACAATAGCAAGGATTTGACACTGGATAGGAAAAAGTTACAATAGCAAGGATTTGACACTGGATAGGATTGGACAGGACCCTTATTTTCATTTTTACACGAAGAATCTTGAAACACACTGAGATGTTAAGTGACTTGAACAAGATTCAGTTCAACAGTTTTTGCTAGATATTGTGCAAGGTCCTGGGAAATTGACAAAAATGAAACGGAACAGCCCCTGCCCTCAAACATCTTGTACTTTGCTAAGCCCAAGTCCTCCAGATGTGAGGTTCTTCAGAAGTGATTCTTTTTGTTGATAGACTTGCAGAAATAGGGAGTTAAAGGAGCAATTTGCCTGAACTCTTGTCTTCTTATAACATCTTCTTTAGAGTCATTTGCATTTTCCCAAAGTGTTTAATCTAGAACATATTTTATCTTCATTCTAAAAATTAAAGAATTTAAATGTTGATATATGGTCATTCATTCATCTTGACAGTAACTTTAAAGTGATTTATGTCTATAGTCTATAGTAAAGCTTTTGTACAGTCAATTACTTCTTTCAGTAGTCTTTTAAGGAACAAGTATGTCATTTGAGGTAGAGTGAGAATTTAACAGAAGAGAACCTTTAGCTCTTAGACGAATTCACATATGACTCAAACATTGTAATGATGGAAAGTATCTGTAGAGGAACTGGTCGTAGTTTTTTTTTTTTTTTTTTTTTTTTTTTTCATTTGTCATTTAGCTATGATATTTTTTGTTATTTTAAACAGACTCGAGTATTAACCAAGATTTTTTTTTAAAAAGCCTTTATTATCTAGTTATGAAATATAAATTCAGTTCTTATCCTGATATATAGTTTTTAAAATTGTTACTGATTTTTTTTTTATTATGTGGTAGTTTTAATTAAAATATAAGACAAGAACTGAAAGAACATTAAGTAGCATAGTGCTGTGTAGTGAAAAAATTTTAATGTTATCTGTTAAATGCTGAATAAAAAAGTAATATAAAATTTGAATTTTGGGATTGTTAAGGGAAAAAAGAGGCTTGCATAGGTTAGAGAAGTAATTATATATACAGAAGGACCTGGGTTCGAGTATTGGCAGTTTTTTTTCTCCCTGAGGCAGTTGGGCTTAAGTGACTTTCCCAAGGTCACACAGCTAGGAGTATTAAGTGTCTGAGACCAGATTTGATCTCAGATCTTCCTGACTTCAGGGCTGGTGCTCTATCCACTACATCAGTTAGCTGCCCTGAGTACTGACTCTTAACACAGTGTGGTCATGAGCAAATCAATTAACCTTTCAAACAATTCTCTTAACGTTACATAGAAGCTGCAAATCTGCATTGTTGGAGGAAATTTTATTTTTTGGAATTTTCTTATCCTGATGTAATCTCAAGTTTGCTTTCATTCTTTCCCAACACCCACAAAGAACTTGATCACTTTAAATAAAGAAGAGACTCCTACTTTGTCTAGACTTCATGCTTCAGCAAGAAATGACACTAGTGTATTATTTATAATTTTAGGAAGAATAATTTATTCAAAAAAATTTTAATGGTGTTATGAGTTAATAAATGTACAAATATTGGATTGTTTACTCCCCTTTCACTAATGGATTTATTGCTACTATTTCTTCAACAAAGAGTAGTTTAATACATAAGTGCTCAGGAAGATTAGATATGCTCATAGGTTGGAAAAGAATATCAATGAGTAACAGAATCCCAAGATAACTCAAGCAGCAGCAAATCTTCTCATCTGCCCATCTCCAAATTGTTCTTTTATCAAGAAGTTAAGGAGCTTTTGGTATAATCTCCCTTAATTTTCTTACTTGCTACTATAGCATTTAGCATATATTCATCCATTTTTTCTTCCATTCTCATTTCTCTTAGCAAGATATATCTCTCATTCTTTCCACTTGTACTCAGATTTATAAGGTCTGCTAAGACCTTGTTTTTCCTTCATTTCTTCCTTATTCTCCTTTTTCATGCTTCCTTTCCTGCTAACCACAAAGGCATTTGTCTCGTCTCAAGGTAAAACAAAACAAAACAGACCATTCTGTGCTGTTGACTTCGTTACTGTCCTTTTGTTTCTTGTATTTATTTTGTTTCTTGTATTTATATTTGCTATTGCCCACTTCATCCTTAAAAATCTCCTTCCTTTGTTTTTGATACTAATTAATTGTCTTGGTTCCATTTTTACTCTTTAGGACAGTCTTTCTCCTTCCTTTTCTTTCCCTGATAATTTCTTGTCCATCTCTAACTGTGGACTGACCAAGGCTCAGTCCTAAGCCCTCTTCTCATATGAAAAGAAGTCATTCTCCTAAATTTAACTATTATCTCTAGGTAGACATTCTCATTTCTTTATCTCTAACCCAGATCTCTTAAACTTCATTCATCTCTCTCCATCCTTTGGATGACTAATCTGGATAGTCCTTCTCCATGTCTTCAACATGTCTAAAAAAACCCTTATTTTTCAAACACAAACATTCCAATAAATTTTTCTGTTTTTAAAATGGTTTAAAATGAAAAAAACAAACATAGTTTTCCAATCATACTGGTTCAACAACTGGAATAAAAATCATAAATTTTCAGAACTGTAATAATCTTTAGCTAGTTGATTCCTGAATCATCTTTGACTTTATTCCTTGATTCTATCATTGTCTCCCATATTTATCTAATCATTTGCCAATTCTTTTGTGTTCTTCCTTTTGTGCTATCTTATGTAGCTATTCTTGATTTTTCATTCAAACTATCGTCTTAAACCTACCACTTCTATCATACCACATTTCAACTATTTTATTGTTGCGCATTCATTTTCTGCTTCTTTCCTTTATGTTTATGAATTCCTACTTCAACCAAATTGGCTTATCCCATCCCTTTCTGAACATGTCATAGAGATTCTCACCTGGCTTTTTGAAATTCACACCAGATTCTTTCTCTGAAATGCTGTTTATCCTTGATTTAAATCCTACTCTTTTAAAAAAAATTCTTTGGAGGTGTTTTCCTGACTCAATGATGATGATGATCTTTATTTATTGCATCCTGCTATTAAGTGGAGGATATAAGAATTTAATTTTCAGCTTAGATACTATTATTGGATAATCTCCATTTTATGGAATTCAAGAAATTAATGTGGTTCATGGTTATTGTAAAATGAAACTTCTTTTTATCTCTGTGGACTTGTGAAGTTTTTCCATGACATACTCAAATAGCATATACTATACAACTATAACATGTGGTATTCCATAAGATGTTTATATTTAAATTATGTGTATTTATTAATGATTTTCCCAGATTTTTCTCCCAATTTTAATTTTCTCCCTCTTATTTTTCAGTGGAATTGGGCGAAACTGGGGTTGGGCCTCTGCAGGTAGTAGCATTCTGGCTGAATTTGGTACCCTACATATGGAATTTGTCCACCTCAGCTATTTGACAGGGGATCCAGTTTACTTTCAAAAGGTTAGTCTTTTTCATTAAATTGAAAATAATACCTTTAGAAATATGAACAAAAGTTATTAAGCAAAAAGTATTTGACTTTCTTACTTGTCAGGACCTTGTCCTTTATTGATAAAATAAACTTTTTTCTTTTTTGAAAACTTAATCAAAGGGTTCTTAAGCATCATTTAATTTTTTAAAATCAGTGCTAATATCTAATTGAGTATTCAGCACATAAAGAGAACATGGAATTCAAAAGAGGGAAAAAAAGACAAATTAATGTCAAAAAGATAATATTTATATGGATGTTTTATATTGTTTGCATTTTATTTTGTTTAGGTCATGCATATTCGGAAACTGCTTCAGAAAATGGATCGACCTGATGGGCTTTATCCAAACTACTTGAACCCCAAAACAGGCCGATGGGGTCAACGTAAGTATTTAATCATATTATTAACATTTGCACTTCATTGAAACATAATGTATTCTGAAACACATTTTTTAGATACTTAATATTAGAGATTCAGACATATAAGATCACATAAGAAGGAAGGTGTTTTTGCATCTTATTATTCCTGGTACCTGGCACTCTTTGCCTTATGCTTAATTTTTACCTTATCTTAATTTTTACCTTATCTCTGTTATTGATTTGTTCATTTTCTTCCACCAGAAAGCCTTATATCCTGAACTAACACATACTTTTAAAAATATGTTTAAAGTGGCACATCTGTACTGTCCTGATTATGCTAATGGAAGGTGGAGGACCCTTTAAGAGAATAATGAGAAAGAAGGGTTGTCTACACTATCATGGAACCAAATAGATTTTATTAATGGAGGTTATGAGGCTCATATTAGATGGTAGCAGGACAGTGGTAGATTTGTGAACCACCCTTAAACTAAGTCAGATATTATATAAAAACAGGACAGAGAAGACAAAGTGCCTGGGCTGATGAGGGCCACATGCAAGTTTTTCTTTGAGATGGTTGAAGTTTCTTTTGCTGTTTACATTACTTGTGGCATCATAAGTCACATTTTCACACTCTGTCCCCCTCAGTGTACAATATATGTGTATATCTCTGCATACCTTTATGTTTATGTGTGCCCTTCTTGATTCACTTGTGAATATTCATCTATATGTTTATAAATGTTTCTTTACACAGGGGAATATATGTTTGCATGTGTATACTAGCTGCTCAGTAAATCCTTTCTGTTGTTACATACAGTTCATTAACAAGTATTTATTAAGCATTAACTATACGGTAGGCACTACATTTCATGCTATGGACTTTGGCAAGGATAAAATGACTTCTGCCCTTCAGAAGCTTACATTCTGTCAGGAGAAACAACATGCATATATAAATAAATATACAGAAGATAAAAAAAAAATTTTTAAGAGACAATATTAGGAATTGAAAATATAGGAAAAATGTCATGTAGAACATATTTGAGCGATTTCAAAGTTTTAGATGTGAATATGGGTAAGAGGTATATTCCAGGGATAAAAGACTGTGTAAAGGTTTAAAGATGGGAGATGGAATTCTACAGAGGATTCAATTCATGTCATTTATAGAAGGGGGAGCAGTGTTAAACCTCTAGGGAAATTTGGAAGAAGGATCTGTTTTAATGAAAAGATAATGAGTTTTGTTTTCACTCAGATATATGGAATTAACCAGTATAAAATGTTGATGATATAAGACTGGAGTAGAGGAGAGAGATGAGGGCTGGCTACACAGAGTCATCTGAATAGAGAAGATGAAGTCATGGGAATTGAGCTGATGAAATAAGTAAGCTAAATATTGTAGAGGGGAAACCAATAGGATTCTCAGGACATAAGATGGGATTATACCTACAATTAGAAGACATGAGATGAGTGATAATTGAGTATAGGAGACTGAGTAGGAGTGGTCATATAGGAGAGAATATTGCCATGAAAAAACCAAGGAGAAGACATACAAAAGAGGATAGATAGCCATTAGTGTCAAATGAAGGACGATTGCTGGAAAATGGATTTTTTGTGAAAGGAAAGGGGAGTATTTAAGAGATTATTGTCAACTTTGAAGAGTTGCATTTAAATAATGAGGGTGGTTAAAAGCAGATCTGATGCTTGCCATCAAGGTTAGGTCATTTCAATGTTGGTACAAAATGAAGCACTCATAAGACAGTGCCTTTTGGATATCTCATTGACTTTTCAAACTCAGTATGTTTAAAACTCAACTAATCCTATCCCTACATCTTTCCCATACTTTCTTTCCTCTTAATTTTTCCTCATTTCTCTTGAGAGATACATTATCCTCCCAGTCACCCAATAGAGTCTTCCAATAGTCAGTAAACCTTTATTAAGCACCTGTTTTGTGGCCTGCACTGTGCTGGACTTTAGGATACAAGTACAAAACAAGAATGACAATCCATACCCTCAAAGAGCTTAATATCTAACAGAGAAAAACACAAAGATAGCTGAAAGGTGGAATGAGGGTGGAGGAATGACTTAGCAGAGAAACTAGATAAGTCCAACTAAGTGCAGCGGGATGGGAAATGAGATGTCAGTCCTGTTCCCTTACTGGGAAAAGTTTGTGGCTCCACCCTCCTTTTTTCAGAGGTGTGAGTAACAAGACTAATTGGATCTTACAAATTGATGAAATTTCTCAATATATTGGGGGGAGGTGGTGGAGAAAACTGAGAGGTGTCTGAAAACTACTTAACTTTTTTTTTTTCTTCCTCATCTGTACTTCCATTCATTTACCAAATTCTATCATTTCTGCCTCTGTCCCTATCTCAAATGGTTTCCTTCTGTCACTTAACACTGCCACTATCCTAGTTTCCCCAACGTCTCTTGCTTAAGCTATTATACTAACCTAATTTGTCTTTCTCTGGTCTTAGCCATCACTAACCCATCTGTCATACACACCTGCCAAATAATCTTTCTAAGGCACGGTCATGCATAGACTAATACTCAAAAACTTTTCATTGACTCCTTCTTGTCTCTGGATTAAAATCCAAATTCCTTAGCCTTTCCTTTAAGACCTATTACAATTGGACCTCATTCTACCTCTCAGTCTTTTTCTTTTCACACTTTGTTTCTGCTACTTTGGGCTTTGACACTTTATTTATCATTTGTGTTTATGTTCCCACAAGGCATAGAGAATGTCAGGAATGAATTTTCTCCTCTTACCTGCATTTTATAATCCCTGTCTCCCTTTCTTGATACTTCCTATTTCATTAAATTTGCCCTCATTTCCACCATTAATAATAATAATAATAATAATAATCAATTATTAATGCTCTTCCCATCTCTTGTTATTTAGAAGTAAAATTCAGTTTAGACAATTATTCCTAAAAGAATCAGTAATACAGAATTTATTCATCATTTATTTAAAGACTATAAATTTAGACTATGATCTCATGGTTACTAAAAAGAGATCTTTTGTTTTCCATACTTATTTCTTTCAAAGTAATCTTCAGATTATATGGGGAATATGTGTGTTATATGAGTGTGTAGACAAAGGCATATACACATACAGATTCACTAGTTATTTGGCACTAGTTCTTTAGAATTTTGAGAGCCTTTTCTGATAGCATTTTAGCAGCTGCATTCCTCAGTGAGAGAGTTCATCTTGCTACTTTTTGCTTTTTTCATATTTTATATGTATATCTGAAAAGTATATCAGATTCCTTTTGCAGTATACATCTGTCAAGACTATAAATAGTCTGCCAAACAAATGGTGGATTGAAATAAAATTTAACAATTCAGCTTTGGCTAACTATTATAATCACTGTAATGATAATGTCTATGACTTGCACATAGCAATCACAGAGACTAATCACTGGTAATTACCTTCAAGAAAAGCATTTGATAACAGTTGTACAAAAAAGAATAATCTATAAGGAGCCTAAATTTGAAAGAATATCATTAAACTTTCTTTTTTTTGGGGGGGGGGTTCCAATTTTGCTGTTTCACAAGCATCTTTTCATTCTGAATTACAACTTTATAGTTCTGAGGGTAAAAAAGCTCAAGCCAAGTCATTTATCCAATGATTTTTAAAAGGACAAAGTAGGTAAATGGTTTAGGGTTATACAATTTTTGTTTTCCCTGGGACAAGTTATTTGACATTGTTGATTTGTGAATAATCATATTACTTGCTTTACTTAAAACAAACAAAAAATAAAAGTCCTGTGCCGATTATCGTGTCTATTCTGAAAGATAAATTTTATTTGTTTATTATGCCAACAATAGCATCTAAAGAAAAGGGACATCTCTCTCTTATGCACAAAGATATCAATTTCAGAAAATTGTTTAAGGAAGATGGTGACGGCCAGTGAGAATACTTAGTAAAATGCCTGGCAGTAGTTGGCCTTTTTTAAGTGGTACACAGGGTAAGCCAACTAGATTTGGAGTTGGGGAGATCTGAATTCAAATTCCACCTCTGGCTCTAGACATTTCTGTTATCCCAGGTGATTTAGCAAATCTCTCAGCCTCAGTTTCCTCATATATAAAATAAGGATATTAATAGCACCCACTTCATGCAGTTGTGAGGATCAAATAATGATATAATACAGGGTTAGAAATTTGCTAACACTGAAACTACATAAACTAGTCATTTTGGCTCTAGTTTTCTCCTTTTTTTAAATTGTGGAGGTTGAACCTAAATGACTATTATGTCCTTTTCAGCTTCTATGTCTTTGATCTGGTGTTCTTCTACCTCTTCAAAATCTTTTCCTTCCCACTCTTAGTATTTCCATTGTCTTTGTGATGGAATACCTCCAATATCACCTGTCTTAAATAGCCAGATATCGAGGCAAGTGGGTACAGGTATTTTCTCTATTTTTTTTTTTTTAACTGATGAGGAAACTGAAGTTCAGAAATACTGCTGTTAAATGCTGTTAAATGTCTTCATGCTAAATCTGATTACTTCAAATGACAAAATAGAAACTTGCAGGGTTTCTCCTCTGCCTATACCAAAGATTTCAAACTTGAAGTTCCTCCTCATAGGGCCTGTAAGACTCTTGAGTAATCTGAACCATATTAAAATGTAATTTGAAAATATTGAATGAAGTAAATAAAAATGCAGTTTAAAATTTTATTTTGAGGCTTGTTAATTTTTTTTCTAACTAGACACAAACTATAGATAGAACACATTTTTTTTTAATCCTTAAAAAAGAACCAACATACTTGTTAGTTCTAGTAATAATTACTCCTGCTACCCATAGAGATGAAATATCAACAACCATTCTTTGCCCTGTCATTCTGTGCAATTTTTATCCTTGTGTGCCCATAAATCCTCCAAATGACATCTACCAAAAGATCTAGAGACCTCTATCATATCTTTTGTATCTCAGAGGAATTAATGCATCATTTGGGATGTATGTTTTCTCATTTTTGTTACGCACAAAATTTTTTCCAGTCCGACATCAGTCAAAAAACATTTACTAAACACTTGTTTTTGTTAGCCACTGTATTACTTCTGCCTTTTATATTTTGGCTTTTCACTTCCAGATCATCATTACAATATGAACAGAAAGGGTTAGAAAGTTATACCAATTAAAAGAAAGATGCATTTGAAAATGTAAAGAAAGCACATAATAGAAGAAATAAAGTATTGTTTTAGAAATGTAAAAAAAACAAGTGATTATAAATGCTGAGATAAAGAACAGGCAGGTACGTTATATATTATTATGTATATTTACGTGTTCTAATAACCAACCTGGATTAACTTGATCCTTTGCTTTATTATCTTCTATCATAGAGAAAATATGGGCATATTTCAGTTAATCTCTCTCTTATTAACCAGTGTGGTATTAACTTTTAAGAACATTTTATAAGCCAAATTACTTTTTCAAAGTCAAACAATTGAAAGCATCTTTTATTCAAAGGTGAACATTTTAATTTGATTACCTCTTTATAATATTAAAATGAAAAGGACTTGATTAAGGAATTTTTTTTTTTTTGTCTCAAAGTAAGTTTGTTTTTTCAAAGTGGTCAAAAGTATCAAGCAATAAAAAAATTGACCAAAATCTCTAAACTTTATACTAATCTGGGAAGTTTCAAGCTACTTTATCAATTACGGTAATAAATTATTTTTCTACTATGAGTAATTTATTTTGGTATTACATAGAAGCGTCTACTATACAGAGATTATACAGAATTAAAAATTAGAAATTTATTTAAATTAGTATTTTTCAGTCTTATAAATAGCATGTGGCCAATGAATTTTAACTAGTCGTGGTTTTTTTGTAATCTTATAGTTGATTTTACTATTTATAAGATTTACCCAAGTTAATTTTTTGTCAAATAAACTTTTAAACTTATTGACAAATGCTTTTTGAGTCATTTTTAGTTATGAATGCAATAGACCCTAAGAGGTTTGAAAGTCTCCCTGAATTGGAAATCCCCTGAAAATTGTATTGTGCCATGCTAATAAGTGGAAGAAGGAGACATATAAAACATGTTCACATATATGGTACGATCTTTTTATTTTGTGCTTTATTAGAGATTGATTAGCCAGATACTTTACTGATATAGATTAGACTGAAGAAAAATGCCTGCATTAAAAGAAACAGAGATATTTGTTCTTGAGAACTAGGTTTTGGTAAACCTTTGCCTCAAGGCCTTTGGTAAACGTGCTGAATAAAGTTATTGGCTGTTTTTTCCCTATGTTTTTTTTGAATACTGCTTTCTTGTTCATAGTCTCTCTTCTTTCATCCATGCCTCTGCCCTTCTGCTGTCTTCTATACAGCTTCACCTCAGCCTTAGCTTGCTTTACCTTTCATTGCAGATACTGCCTCCTACAGAAAACGTTGCTGATTTTATTGATTTTATCTCAGTTCTCCCACTCAGTCACTTGATTGTAATTTTTCCATATGTGCCTGTATTTTATGTGTATGCATATATATGTATATGTATTAATTTTTCACCTCTATTTCTGAATATTTCTTTTTCCTCCTACCACATAGTAAATCATCACATGTAATCAAGAAAATAAAGGAGTGGGGAGAGAAAAACAGCCCATGAAAAATAACTAAAATATTAAAGATGTGTCTGGCAATATTTGAAGTTCCAAAGTCACTTTTTCAGAGAAGGGAAGAAAATTTATTTTCTTAGTTTTTCCAGAGCCGAGCTTTATATTACAGAATATCCCATTTCTTTTTCTGTTCTTCCTGGTTGTATTTTTGGTAACCATTAGTGTATGTGGTGCTCTTAATTTTTCTTGTTTCACTTGGTATCAATTCACCTAAATTTTAGCATGCTTCTTTGAGTTATTATTACTCATTGCTCCTTGTAGCACAGTAATATTCCATTCCATTCATATTCCACTATTCTGCACTCAGTAGGTATTTACTTTATCATAAAAAAATTGCTATATTTTGTTCTATAAGAGATCTTTAGATTTCTTTTGTTTACCTCCTCATATATTTGTAGTGAAAAAATCTCCTCCTTACACAGAATAGGACAGTTTCCTTATTGTTTTTTAATACCATATTTCTAGAAAACTTGAAGAAATTCAGAGTCCTGTCATCAGTGCTTCAATATTATTAGTGCTTCAACTGCTCTTTCAATATTAACTCCCATCTTCTGTCATCTTTACCTAGATGTGCAAAATCTCAGAGTTATTTTGATATGTTGTCAATCCTCAACTTTTGCAGTGGTAATGTTTTAGAAAATGGTACAGAAGTAAAAAAGTGAATGTTGGTACATTTGAAGCTTTAGGAACTAGAGAGTTAGCAACCTAGAAAAAATACTTTACTGCATAGAATTCTTTGTAATAAAATATTAATTCTGAAAATATGCACTTTTTCTAACATAGCAACCTTGAAATAACTATAAAATATTGTGATTAAGAGGAAGGGTAATTTTAGGAGGAAAGATAATAAATTTGGTTTGAGACATTTGGGGAGTTGAGATACTTATACAAGTGGAAATATGTTGTCCAGTAGGTGGTTGGAGATGTGGAACTGCAAATCAGGAGAGAGTTGAGGTTTGTATGTGTAGATTGGAGAGTTAGTTCACAGATTCAGCTACTTGGTATGGCACTGGATAAGAATAAACTACTTAGCTTGAAATCAGGAACATCCAGATTCAAATCTGGCCCTATTTGCTGCCTGTGGACTGTTTCTGAGCCATAGTTTTCTCATTTGTAAAATGAAGAAGAATAGTAGACAATAAATACCTCATAGAGTTGTTGTGAGCATTAGATGGGACAATTTATGGAAAATGCTTTGCAAATTGATGGGCTATAGAGATGTTAACTATAAATCTGTGGCAGCTAATGAGATCATGAAAAGAGTGTAGGAAAGAAAAAATACATGGCCCAGGACAAAGTAGTTGGGATGAGCCAGAACGTCAGTCTTCTCTCCTGGACTTCCTTCATAGTTCAGCTCAAGTGGCCCCTACAGCAAACCTTTCTTTCGTCTCCTACTTTCCCATGAACTTGGCAAGAAAACCCCAAATGGGGTCATGTAGAATTGGACATCATTGAAATCAATAAGGAATTGTCATATTACATATAATTAGTAAATACATTATTACTATTGACTGCCTGCCTATCCCCCATGCTTTATCATACCCTCATTCCGTAACTTTACTCTTTAAAATTCCTTGTTTCCTTCAAAATTCAATTTATGCATCACACCTTTCATGAAGCCTTTCCTGACTGCCTCCAGCTGACCCTTTCCCCACACCCATCTCCTTATATCTGTCTATCTTGTAAATGCTTATATTTGTACATATTTCTCCCAATAGAATTTAAAGTCCCTAAGGGCAAGGACCTTGTTCTCCAGAATCCTAGTGCATTCCCTGATAAATAAGTGCTTCATAAATGGTTTTTGAGTGATGTCATTTAATTTCTTTATATCCTGAACAACCTTCTTTTCTGTAACTCTTGGTTGCACCTTTAATTCAGCTGTGTGTGTAAAGATGTAGCCTCCCATAAATTTCACTTGCAGAAGTCTTATTTCTTTCTCATATCTTTATCAAGAATGTGCAATATGAATTTGTCCATTATTAACATAAATGTTTTATAAAAGTGGGGAAATAGGCTAATGGTTAATATTTTTAATAACTTTTTGTTATAGATTCAAGTTGTCAGTTCAACACCTTTGGACGCTTGTCCTAGTCAAGTTTCTCTTCCTGTCTTTTTTTTTTAATGTTGTTTCTGTTATTTAATGCATTCTTCTTCCATTACTCCTTATTCCTTGTTTAAAAAAAAGAAGAATCAGGATATAGAGAAATAAAGATTGTCAATCTTAGCCTTTTGCCCCTTTTCTTTTTAACTCTTACCCCATTTTCTGGCGTATTTTTTCCATCCTCTGTATGTACACCTTTGTAGTGAAGTCACTAAGTATTTAAATTTTATTAATTTGATTTAGTTTGGAAGGTTGTAAGTAGTTCTTGAATTTTGCTGCTTCTTTCTCTACCACAGATATTGGATATATGTAAGCAAATATTTTATTTTGAGTACTGCAATACAACACAACCAATTGGTTGTGCTGTGAAATTGGTTTTTAATACCATTAGTTACATGATGAAACACATTATGCCAACTCCTTTATTTATTTAAAGAAAATTCTTGATTTACTTTTCCATTTAGCTATAACTATCTTTTGCCTTTTATATTTATGTATACAGGGTTGAGATTGCTCTGACTTCAACCCGGCAATATTTCCATGTAAATGAAAAATAGCGTGATTAATTCAAAACTTTGTTTTAGTATTAGCACGAAAGCGCTCAGTTTGTTGTGGGTGGAGGAGTTAGGGGAGAGAATGGTTTGTAGAATAGTCTATTATATTAGTATAGACATGTAGTTATCAGTAAGTGTTAAGTGGACCTGTATAGAATACTTTATTCTATAACTTCAAAAACCCTAGATTCTTGCACCAGGATAGAATAAATACTCATAGAAACATAAACATGGATACCATGAGAAAATCAGTAATTACAATTTGATCAGTGTACATGTTTGCCTAAGTGCAAAGTGGAAGTTGTGGAATGAATTGTGTCATTAGAGCTATGTGGCGTTGATAAAAATGAGTTCTTAGAGAAGATGATGCCTCTGATTAACTTTTCTTTTCTATAGTTGAGACTTTTCTTGTTTTCTTCCCTCAGTTTCATATATTGCTTTTGAAGGAATACATGCTGTTAAAGGGACTTATGGTTCCTACAAACAAGGTGATTTAAAAAGTATACAAATCAGCTAAGAATTTCAAGAATGAGAATTTTGATCAGTGGCAGATCTAATTTTTTAATGGTCTCCTGATATATTTAGGGAATAGTTCCTCTCTTTAAAATTTTGGCTTTTATTTGCCTTTATTGCTATTTAGATTTTGGTATTTGCATATAACATTCAGTATTCTATGGTTTGAAAGACTTGACACACAGATTTAAAAGCTCCCCCCCCCCCTTTTTTTTTTTGAATTTGAATTTAGGGAAGGATAGTATATTCTTAATCTAAAAAACAGTAACCATGACAATAGAAATGATAGCACTAGATGTCCTTCGAGGTCCCTTCTTATCTAAGATTCTTAATTCTCATGATTTCAAAAAATAGCTCTTTTAAGATTGTTCCCCAAATCCATCTGCACAGTGTGTCCCAAGAGTCTTAAGCTTTATTAGTTTAAAACTGCACTTTTATGTCCAATCCTCATATCTTTCTTAAACTTCACTCTTTCGTTTCTAAGTACACGCTGACCACTTCCAATTGGAAGCTAAAACTCATCCACCACTAAATATCTAGTTTGACATCTTTATTTCTGTCATTGGTCTTTTTCACCCAGCTTTGAAACTTGAGTCCTCTTTGGATCTTCCCTCTTCCTAACATTCCATACCAACCAAATTCTTTGATTCTTTATTTGCAGTATTTCTTCCAACCTTTTCCATTTTAATTTTGAATTCCTTAGTTCTTGCTTGATCAACCAGGGTTTTTTTTTTTTTAATATAACATTTAATTTTTTCTTCCAGTTATATATTAAAACTTTTTTTTTAAGTTTTTGGTTTCAAATTCTATCCCTCCCTTACCTCTCCCTGAAATGGTAAGCAATCAGATATAGATTATACATGTGCAATTAGGTAAAACATTTCCATATTAGTCATTTTGTACAAGAAGACCGTATTTAAAAAAAAAAAAGATTGAAAGAATGAAATTGAAAAGTTCCATGTTTCAGTCTATATTCAGATAATATCAGTTCTTAGATATTATGCTTTGTTATTAGTCCTTTGGAATTGTCTTAAATTATTTTATTACCAAGAATAGTATTTACTCTTCTTTACTTTACAATATTGTTGGACCTATGTATCAATATCCTCTTGGTTCAGTTCATTTTCATCTTCAGTCAATTTTCTTTCTTTTCTTTGCTTGGCTTGGATCTCACTTCAAGGCACAATACCTTGCCATATCTTTTTTTTTTTTTTTTTTTTTTAAAACAACAGCTTTAAATGCAAAGATAGTTGTACCCTTACAAAACCTTGTGTTCGAAATTTTTTTCTTTCTTTTCTCTACACTCTTTTCCCCCAGACAGCAGGTAATACAATAAATAGTAAACATGTATAATTCTTCTATACATATCTCCACAATGATTATGCTGCACAAGAAAAATCAGATTAAAAGGGAAAAAAAAATGAGAAAAAACAAAATGCAAGTAAATAGTAACAAAAAGAGTGAAAATACTATGTAGTGATCAACACTCAGTCTCCACAGTTCTCTCTGGGTGCAGATTGTTCTCTTCATCATAAGACCATTGGAACTGGCCGGAATCACCTCATTGTTGAAAAGAGCCATGTCCATCAGAATTGATAATTGTATAATCTTGCTGTTTCCATGTACAATGGTTTCCTGGTTCTGCTCACTTCACTATTCTGTGCCAGGTATTGTGCTAAGTACTTAATAAACGACACACTTCATGTTCACAAAAAGCCTAAGAAATAAATGCTATTATTATCATCCCTATTTTATAGTGGTGAAAACTGAGGCAGAGAAAGTGTTTTGGTCAGCTACAGAGTGAGACTGGATTTGAATTTACTTATTTTATCCACTGCACCACCTAGCTGTCCCATAGGCATTTAAGAAATGTTTTTGGATTGCTTAATTGATTCATCCATTGCCTTAGAAGATAAAATTCAAGCTTCTTAGTCAAGTATTCATGGTTGTTCGCATTTCAGCTCTGGCCAACATTTTAACTCTTATGTTGCTCATTTTCTGTTAAACTCTTTAGCAAACCCCTTTAGCTTTTAGAACACTCAAAAAAGTATTCTCACTTTTGAAACTGTCCTATATTGGTTTTGGGGAATCTTTCCTTTGCCTCTTATTTAAACTGACCTTGTATCATACTTATTTGTATAAATGTGATTTCTCATCCTAGTACATCTTAACTAAGCTCTTAAATTTCAGGGATTCTGTTGTTTTCTGTCTTTGTGTCTCCAGAATATTGTTTTAGGAGACAAATTTTTTATTGTTGCATAAAGCTTGGGAACTGGTTTGTTTATTGTCTTCCAAACTTATATAGAATTCCTATCCTATTTATCTTTTGCTTTCCTCCTTCCTGTGAATCCCTCTCTTTCTCCATTGTTGCCATTTTACTTATCCAACATCTGGCCACAGACTCCACATTCTGTTTACATTCTATTCTTTCATTTTCTGTTCTAATAGAACACCATACTATTGACAATTTCTTCTAAGGGCCCTTAGCAAATAAGAGCACATGTGTTGATGATACCTGCATTTGTTACCATCTTTTATGAATATCTTATAACTTGAATTTGTTTTTTTTTCTGATTTTAATAACATCTGAGTGCCTAAAGCAAGATAATTTAGAAGCCCTTTGCAGTATTGACAGTATTTTATGAAAGAGATATCAGTGGGGATGGAGAAGGTAGTCGGCATGGTAATGAAGGGACTTGCCTTAGATATCTGCAAAGCTCTTCTAAAAACCTTTAAATAATGTCTCCAAACAAATTCTAGAGTGACAAAACACCCAAACAATTTTCTAGGCTGAAACAACTTGGAATGTAAGCAGAAAAACTGTATTGCCAGTGAGTGAAGAAGAAACACAACCCTTCATAGGTCTCACCCCAGCAAACAAGTAGTTGGCTTTGGAGTCTACTGAATCAGGGGTGACAGTGACAGTCTCCAGATCTCAGTCTGCAGATGATAAATGGGCTAGAGAGTGCATCAGAAGGAAATTACAGAGGTTCCTTTGCTGGCACCAGGAGCAGGACTCTTTAACATTTGTTCGTACTTGGAATTGAGTAGCATTCCTGAGTCTCAGTCACAGAGCAAGAAAGAATACTAGCATACCAGAGCTTGTAGTCCTTGGGGAGCAGGGACTCTGGTCACAGAGTAGAAAAGAGTGCTTGTGATCACTCACAGATGAGCACACAGGCTGGGAGAGGAGTAAACATACCTCTCCTTAGATCGTAGCATTCAGAAAGAAGAACCAAAAATTTTTAGGTTTCCAGAATTATCTCAGAAACAGCTGCACAAAAACTCTCGAAGTTTGGAACTATCTCCTCCATACTATCTGTAGTCTGGAAGTGGAATCCAACTTTAGTTAAAAGTCAAGAAATAGAAAGAAAAAAAAAAATGAGCAAACAACAGAAAAAAGATTCTGACCATAGAAAATTATTAGGGTGACAGAGAAGATCAAAAGTGCAAATTTAGAAGAAGATAACAAAGTCAAAACTGCTACATCCAAAGCCTCAAAAATATGAATGAGGCTCAGGTACGGAAGTGCTCAAAAGGATTTTACAAATCAAATTAAAGAGAAGGGGGGGAAAAAATGGGAAGAGAAATGAGAGTCTTGTAAGAAAATCATGAAAAAGTCAACAGCTTGGGTAAAAAAGGCCCAAAAAATACTGAATAGATATTAGTCAAAATAGGAAATGGTCAAAAGGAGCAAAAACCCAATGAAGTGAAGAATACTTTGAAAAGCAGAATTGGCCAAATGGAGAAAGTACAAAAATTCCTTAGAAGTTAGAATTGGACAAGTAGAAGCTAACAATTTTATGAGACATCAAGGAGAACAGTAAAGTAAAATCAAAAGAATGAAGGAAAAAAAGAACAAAATGTGTAATATTCTCTCTAAAATGTAATATTTTCTTGTTGGGGTTTTCTTGGGGTCTCTAGAGGCAGCCTTGTTTCAGTTCAATAATCACCACAAGTGCAGCCAGGGATTAAAGTCCAAATTCTTTAAAATCCAAATAAAGTCTCCTCCAAAGTCTTGTCTCCTTCACTTGGGGCTCGGCTAACTTTCTTATAGCCCAGATCCTTTATTATCTCCTTCCTGGGGCTAGGCAGCTTTCTGGAGAGCCTTTCAATCTGGCCTTGGTTCTGAGAGCTTGAACTCCCACCTGCTTTCTCTGGCTTCTGAATCTCCCCGACTGAATCCTGACAGAGGCTCCTAGCTTATATATGCTCTCTTATCAAAGGTGTGAATCTTGTAGAACTACTATAAGTGCTAAGTACATGTACTGAACTAGAGAACTGTTAAGCACCATGCTACATTAGATAACTATTGTCTCTATCAACTGACTTAGTACCTTGTTTCAAGTTCTGGCCCATAAAGTAAACTATCTCATCGAAAAAAATAACTGACCTTTTCGTGGTGGCTAGAAACTGATGGATGCCCATCAATTGGAGAATGGCTGAGTACATTGTGATATATGAATGTTAGGGAATATTGTTCTGTAAGAAATGACCAGCAGGATGAATACAGAGAGGCCTGGGGAGACTTATATGAGCTGATGCTAAGTGAAATGAACAGAATCAGGAGATCATTATACACTTGAACAACAATACTATATGAGGATCAATTCTGATGGAAGTGGCTATCTTCAACAATGAGAGTCTCCAAATCAGTTTCAATTAATCAGTAATGAACAGAACCAGCTACACCCAGCGAAAGAACACTGGGAAATGAGTGTGGACCACAACATAGCATTTCTGCTCTTTCTGTTATTGTTTGCTTGTATTTTTATTTTTCTTCTTCTTCTCAGGTTATTTTTACCTTCTTTCTAAATCTGATTTTTCTTGTGCGGCAAAATAACTGTATAAATATGTATGCATATATTGTATTTAACATGTATGGGAACACCTGCCATCTAGGGGAGGGCTTGGAGGGAAAGAGGGGAAAAGTTTCAACAGAAGTTTTTGCAAGGGTCAGTGTTGAAAAATTACCCAGCCCTATGTTTTGTCAATAAAAGCTATAATTAAAAAAAGAAAGAAAGAAAAAGTTACCTAAAAAAACAAAACAAAACAAAAAAATAGCTGACCTGAAAATTAGATCATGGAGAGGTAATTTAAGAAATATTGTCCTATATAAAAGCTATAATCAGAAAAAGAACTTAGACATCATTTTCAAGAAATTGTCAGAGAAAACTGCCTTAATACTCCAGAATCACAGGGTAAAACAGAAATGGAAAGAATCCACTGATCTCTTCCTAAAAAGATCCCAAAATGAAAATTCCCAGGAATATTAAAGCCAAATTTCAGAGCTCCCAGGCCAAGGAAAAAATATTTCAAGCTGCCAGAAAGAAACAAGGCAAGTATTAGGTATTGGTGTTTTTGTTCTTTAAAATAAGTGTTCTCTCTGAGAGAAAGCAGGTTTCTCGGAGAGGTTTTCTGGAGGCAATCTTAGTCTCAGTTGAAATAAATAATTAATTACACCAAGATCACAGCCAGCTGATAAAAGATCTGAACTTTTATTGTGTCCTTCAATATAGCCCAGTTAGCTCAGAGGCCTCTCTCTCCACTTGGTTCCAAGAGATCTTGTAGCAAAGAGTTTAAAATCTAACAGGAGAGGCAAACTGCAAACTATATACAAGTTTAAAAGGAAATTATTAACAAAGAGGAGCCTGAGGAATTAAAAGGGATTGGGACTTAAAGGAAGCCAGGAAGGTCATTAGTTGGAATAGAAGAGGGGGGATAGTGATCTGACTATAGGAAATGTCCAGAGCCAAGAACCAGGAGGCCAGTGTTACTGAATCAGAGAGTACATGAAGGGAAGTAAGGTATAAGAAGAAAGGTAGGAGGGGTTGAGTTAGGAAGGGCTTGCAATGTTAAAAAGAATGTTTGTATTTGCTTCTGGAAATGACAGGGAGCCACAGGGGTTGACTAAGTAGGGGAATGACAAGATTGGACAGGAGTTTTAGGAAAATCACTTTTGTAAGTAGAGAAGGGGTTGGATTGAAGTGGGGAGAGAAACATCAAAGGAGGTTTCTTTTATTTTTTCAGGATAGGGGAGATAAATATGTTTGTAGGCTGGAGAGAATGAGCCAGCAGAGAGGAAAAGATTGAAAATAAGTGAAAGAGTGAGGATGATAGAAGAGGCAATCTTTTGGAGATGTGGCGGAATGGTGTCACTTGAAGTAGAAAGGTTATCCTTGGTAAGGACTTTTCTTTCCTTGAGAATCACAGGAAATTGTTTATTTTACCTTGAGAATCAGCAGAAATTATTTGGATATGAGATTTATTTGGGAACCTACATCTAACAGTTTTGATTTACCCATACTAATATTAAGTTCATCGGTGTGCATACAGAAAGCAAACCCGGAGAGTCAACAGACAGGAAAAAAGGCCTATTCTATTGATGAATTTTTAGCTTGAAAAGGAATTGGAGTGCGTGTGTGTGGTAATTTTTAAAAATTTTTTGTGCATAAATATCACTCCTTAGATTAAAAATACATTGGTATCAAGAGAATAAACTTTTTGTGATTATTGGCATCAGTAGAACTAGTCCTTGAGATAATTATATTCCTATTTATTGAATTTGCTTTTTAAACTGTGGGAAGGGTTTACTTAATTTTATGGAATGGAACAAAAATTGCTTTAGAAACCATAACCAAGACTGTGCCTTCTGTGACGACAGGAAAAGGATTTCTGTACATGTAACTAGAAAGACCATTTGTAGAGAACCGACAGATTTCTTACAAAATTAGTTTGTAATATAAAATCAGTGTTAAATGAAGGGATGCCGAGAAAAATGTAGCGTTATTGTTGGTCTTTGATAAATGTAAGTGATAAATAGAAAATTGTACACATTTCTTTTTTTTTGTTCTGATGTTAACCTCCTTTTTTCTTTTTTATTACAGATCATACATCAGTTGGTGGGCTAGGAGACAGTTTTTATGAATATTTACTGAAAGCATGGTTGATGTCAGATAAAACAGATATTGAGGCAAGGAAGATGTATGATGATGCAATTGAGGTGATTATTACCACTCTGTTTACCTTTAGCATTCTAAAATAATAGCACTTTTTAATGAGATATTTTTACTCCTCTCACCCTGTTGATTTAAGTATTTATAATACTAAGAATACTATCATCATTATTCTTTGAATAATATTGCTCTCAGTGTATATAGTATTCTCTTGGTTTTTGCTCACACTGCATTGTTTCATACGTGTTTTTCCATATTTTTCTAAAATCAGCCTGCTCAGCATTTCATTACAGCACAAAAATATTCCATCACAATCATATGTCACAACTTATTCAGCCATTCCCCAATTGATGAGCATTCTCTCAATTTCCAAATCTTTGCCACTGTAGAAAGAACTGCTATAAATATTTTAGAACATATAGATTCTTTTTTTTTTTTTTTTTTTGTCCTGATCATCTTGGAAAAAAAGACCTAACAGTAGTATTGCTAAGTCAAAGGTTATACAAATTTTATAACTGGCATAATTCCAGATTGCTCTTCAAACTGCGTAAGTCAGTTCACAGTTCCATGACCAATGTATTGGTGTCTCAATTTTTCTAGATCCCCTCCAATATTTGTCATTTTCACCTATCATTTTAGCCAATCTGAAGGGTATGAGATAATACCTCAAACTTGTTTTAGTTTGCATTTCTCTAATCAATAAGATTGGGCATTTTTTTCATATGACTAAAGCTTTGATTTCTTCATTGATAAGCAGTTCAAAGCCATGATCTGAGAAGTAAGTGCATGGTTTCATAAATTATTTCATTTCTCTTTTAACAATTTTCATATCAAATAGTGTGTCATTTGTTACTCTGCTTACTTGTTGTATTTATATTTCTTTCTTGAGAAATTATCCACACATTTTATAGAATCTCAACACTGTACAGAACCTTAGATTAATTTTGGCTGATTTTTTTTTTTTAAACTGCCTACTCCCATAATTTCTAATTAAGGGAGATCTGAATGAGATGTTTTCTTGAGGTGTGAAGCTTCTGACTTGAAATGATCTAAGCCTCTCATGATCGGAGGAAACGTGTTCAAAGCTCCAGAGCCAAGACCTGACCATGGTCCTCCCACCTTCAAATCCAGCTCTGTTTTCATAGGTTCTTTTCACATCCTCCTTTTTCTGCATCTTTTCCTTCATTGTTCTCTTTTGGGCCCGTGGCTTCATTTATCTGTTTTGGGGCAATAAATACCACATGAGCCAAACCATGCTTCTCCCTCCCTGGCACCAGCTCTCCTTGTGATTTCATTCTACCTATTCTCCAGGGGATAAACTCTTAGGATTTATATTTGAATTCTTTCTCTTTTACTGCTCATGTTTAAATAATTTATAAACAGTGAGATCATTTGTTTCTTCCTCTTATGTTTTCCCTTCTCTCCATTTTTTCTTCTTTATTTCCACTGTCACAATCCCAATTTAATCCCTCATTCTCGCCCACTTAGACAATTGTAATAGCTTTCCAAAAGGGCTTTCCTCCTATATCTTCCCCTTCCCCTCCAATAAATTTTCTTCTTGCCCAACTAATCTTCTAAGTGATAAATCACTCTTTTGTTCAGATCTTTCATTGACTGCATACTATACCTCTCAAAGTTCAAAGTCTTTTCCATTCAGTTTTCCTTTTCCCATACTGAAGTATTTTTTGCTCTTCAAACACGCCTCTCCTTTTCCACTTCCTTGTTTTTTCTCATGATGTTACTGTGCCTGGAATGTCTTCTTACTTTGTTTTACTTGTTCATCCTCTAAAGTTCAGCTCAACTCCCAATTTTTTAAATGAAGCTTTCCTTGAGATTCCCTGGTGATTACACACTTCCCCTTTGTGACTCACATATTATTTTGTTGTACCTTTTCTAATACATTTATCATGTCTTTTTGTTTCATAATTATCTATGTATTTTCAACCATCTAATATTCTATAACTTTAATGAAGGCAGGAATTGTCTTATTTGTACATGATAACTCCCCTAATAGACTGTATCTGAACTTGTGTCATTATTGCTGGTTTTTGTATGGAATTGATTTGAATGATAATTTTTTTTTAGAATCTCAAAAATTATTCATTTTACAGGCCATAGAAAAACATCTTATTAGAACATCCAATGGAGGTCTAACATTTATTGGAGAATGGAAGAATGGACATTTGGAAAGGAAGATGGGTCATTTGACCTGCTTTGCTGGAGGAATGTTTGCTTTAGGAGCAGATGGTTCCAGAAAGGATAAAGCTGGGCATTATTTACAACTTGGAGCAGAAATTGCACATACATGTCATGAGTCATATGACAGAACGGGTAAGAAATTCTGCTAACTTGGTTATTTACTAAATAATACTCTTTATAATCTTGATTATATCCAGGAATTTAATTAAAGCTTACTTTTCAGATAGTGATATTTTGAAATTTCGGTTCCACATCAGCTTAATAGTTCCTGCTTTTGGGACTGAGATTGAGAAGGAGTTAGCTTTTTTTAGATATTCTTAGAAATTTTGAAACTTTTTATATCAAAAGTGTTTATTACTTTTGTAATTCAACTTCCAAAAAATGACTCATTATGTAATAAGATAAAGCCTGAGATTCAGTTACTTTTTAAAAATTCTTGTCAGTGATTCTGCCCTAATTAATACATCTAATTCTCAATTGTTCATGTAAACACAAGTAAGAAAATGGTCAGAAAATGTGTTTGAGAAGGCATATATACATTTGAATCTGAATTTAGCTTATTTGAAATATTTTAAAATCCAAGCACTGTCATTAGTTTTAACCTCTTCTTCTACAAAATCAAACATTTTGGTAAATATCAAAGACATTTTGACATTAATTTCCTCCCTTATCCTTTGTTCATTTCTCAGATCAAATACTAGTAAGCAGTAAACTACTTAGAAGACAAGAAACAAGGTTTCTAAATCATCCATTGCCGGTTATTAAGAGATGATTTGGGGGGCAGGGGGTTGTTAATCTACTGATTGCTTTTTGTCATTGCTAGTTCTGTAGTTCCTTTGACTAAAAAGAAAATCCCCAATTAGGATGTTGTTAGAGGCCACTGTACCTTAATTTTTATGCTGGTTTTTATTATGCCTTGGATAAATCACTTAATCTCTCTGCATTCTAATTTGCCCATCTTTAGAGGGGCAGAATTAAAGTATATAATCAGTTGGCAATTATCAGACACCAACAGTTCAAAAATATAGGGTCAGCACTGGATCTCTAAGATCATTTCCAGCTCTTGAAATGCATCCTAATGAATAATGAATAATGAAATGCAAGGCAAGGACTTTGTTTTTACCTTTCTTTATATCCTAGAACTTATCTCAATGTTAGCATTATGCAACATAAGCCCTTAATGAATGCTTATTAACTGACTGCTGATTTTTTGAATCACTTAAGCTAAACACTTTCATGACAATTCAGACAGTGGAGTAATTTGATAATGAATGCATTAAAAATGTAAAGGCTAGTAATTTTTTTGAGAATTTCATAAAATTAAATATAAAATTAAATTCATGTTTTGAGATTGCTTTTGAGATGCAAACATGCCAGAAATAATTTTATTTAATCCTAGTGCATGATCTTTGTAAAATATAGTTGGAATAGCCAATTGACCTCATATGTGAAGCGTACTTAATAAAGTATAGTTGGAATAAACAGTTTGCCTTATCTTTCAAGGTTAAGGCTGAAACCCTAATTTATGATAAACTGTTAAAACTTGTGAAGAAATTTCTTGCAAATTATCTCTAATAACCAAGTTAAGAACTCTTTTAGACAAAATAGCACCAAACTGAAAAGAATTAGGATTCTGCTGTGTTTTCAAATGTTGTTTTACTCAGATATAAAAATTGTGATTGGCCTGATTTTAAAACATATCAGTAACATCAGCCATGTTATGTGTATATGTTTGTTTCATTTGCATATGGTCACATTTCCCCTCATCAAAACACTTCAGATATAATATATGAAGTAACAGCTCACATTGCCCAATGTGAAATCATCCTATTGACAGTTATATTATAAAATTACATTACTGTCTTTCATATCTGATAATGTCATTGTTAGTTGTGATTAGTTTGTTTCTGTAAGTATAGATTGATGCAAAAACCCTTTTCTTACTACTGTGAATAAAATGAATATAGTTATTTAATTTGTAGGTATTACCTGCTTAACTTGTCCTTTTTTGGACACTTCCTTTTTCCTTTCTGGTCATTTGATTCATCTTTAACCTGGAATTTTTGATCAAATAGAGCTATCTTACTATTGCAGCACATCATATCCATGACACGTGTTTTGAAGCTACTTTTTAGTGCATTCTTAAAATGATTTTTTTGGCCTTGTTTGAAGTTATGACATTTCAACTCATGCTATAGTACTTTCCTGAATATATATTATTTTGAGCTATTTTCTTCCTTTTCAGCCCAGCAGAATTGTGTTGGAATAGATATCACCTAGGACAGGAGTCAGGAACCTTGCATAAGGCCTGCAAAGTCATTTACATAATTAAATGCAGATGAAGATAAACTGAAAGCTAGGAACAACTGCCTCCCACTGCTTGAGTTCTATAAGTCGATAATTTTGTATGGCTCATGAATGATGTCATAAATACCCAAATGGCCTTTAACAGAAAAAGGTTCCCTACTCCTGAGCCAGGTTCTTAGAATCTTAAGATGTAAACTGTGGATTTACTGGAGAAAGTGACCAGATACTGATACTAGTGAGTTTCCTAATTGTCCTGATGAGGAACTTGAGCCCCAGAGAAGTTAAGTGATTTGTCAATCTGACACATGTATATAATTGGCAAAACTGTAATTCAAGCCTGAGTCCTCTAATCAGAGCTTCTTAGACTGTGGGTTGCAATCCCTTAAGAGGTCGCATAAGAAGCCCTGCTCTAAATAATGGTATTCTATATTGAAACTAACCTCAGCATTTATTTTCCTGTCCTGTTATTTAATATTAACAGGATTTATATATCTAACATTATTGAAACTGTTTATGGGGCTGAGTCAGAAGTCTTTGATATTACATAAGAATTTAGAAAAATCTCATATATTTTCAGTTCTTCTGTAAAATTGGTGTCAAACTCTATCTTCCATTCTTTCAAATGACATAGTTGTTCTGAGCTAATGATAATCTTATAAAAATATTATGTATTATTGAAATGTTATTTTTCTGCTTGAAACCACCAACAAAAATCATTATTCCTCTATAATTTAATTTAATATCGCAGAATCTCCTAATTTCATATTGTGGAGATGATTCTTGTTTAGGTAGGTACTTCAAGTAGATTAGGTGGATTCTAAGTTTCCTTCTAACTGACATTCTGATTTGAATTCTAGTGCGATGAAATTATTATCAGAGTCCAAAAAAGCTTTGACTGCACTAAGGCTACTAATGAATAATTAAGAACAAAAAAGGAATTTAGCAGTTGGAGAAGAAAAAAAAGCATACTCAAAAGGGATCAACCATTCTTCAGGATAATTGGGATGACATTATGTAAAGATGAGCAGGCTGGACTACGCATTTAACTTTTATTTTGCTTCTGTTTTCTCTGCCAAGTAGAATGAACTTTGGACTGGGAAGGATAGAACAAAAATAATTAACAGGGAGTTGAAATTGAAGGTAAGTGAGGAGATCAGAGTACTTAGCTGTCTCACTGAGTTCAAGTTGCTAGGACTAGCTGAACTATATTCCAGGAACTTGAGAGAGAGAGTCCATGTGATTGCTTAGCTATTGTCAGTGATATTAGGAAAATCATAGCACAGGGGTTTGTTGTAGAACTGGAAAAGGTAAAACGTTAACTTGGATGCTAAGAAAAAGAAGGATAATGGACTCTGTATTATATAGGCCAAAGAAATAGACTGATTTCTGGGCAAAATTCTGGATCTTGTCATGAAAGAGATGATTTATAAGTATCTAGAAAAGGGGATTGTTATAACTAAAAAAAACCAGTATGTTTCATCAAGAACAAATCATGCCCAATTAGCTTTTTCTTTCTTTTTTGGCAGTGTAACTGTTGGTAGATATAGAAATTTTATAGACATCCTATATCTAGATTTCAGCAAAGATTTGTCTTTGTGGACAAAATGGAGAGATGTAAGCCTAAGTAATTTAATAGCTAGTGGATTTGTCATCATTCAGTAATCAAACCTCAAAAGTAGTCATTATTATCTGAATATCAATTTAAATGAGGTCTTTAGTGGGATACTCCCAGATTCCTGTCTTTGTGGATATAATATTTTACCGATAAGACATTGATATTTTCATATGGGATTTGGATTTCTGGACTATGACAACATATAGAAGTGATAGATTCCTAGGCAGAAATGGAATGCATCTGGCAAAGATTAGTTAAAATGTGTTTTGATGCCCTTCAAATTTAATCCAAATACATGTTGAATTTATTATATTATATTCTTAAAAGAATTTGCAATTTCATGTACAGTCATTCACAATCTCCCCCCCCCTCCCTTTTTTTTTTTTTGGTCTATTTTGTATATGAAAATCTTGCTTTTGGAGTTTCTAAAGTTTGGATTTTCATTTTAAAGAACTTTTTTTTAACCAAAAGAACTCTCAACTAAAAAAGAAAGAAAAGTACCTTTATATTTACCAAACTAAATACTATGGAGTGTAGTAGTAAAACAGGAGAAATGATAATAGAGATATTTAGAAGTTCATAGAGGACCAAATCCAAGAAAGGAGCCAGTAATAAAAACTTTGGCCTCAAATTTGATTCAGAAATGTACAAGCATAGGAAAAAAGCAAAATAAACTAGGGAACTTGACATAAATAGATAATAATACTCACATGTAACTGATTCTTGGTGTAATAAAACCTATGACTGGACTATGATTCTAGAAGGGCAGAATTAATTCAAAAGAAATAGGATATATATGGGGGGAGGGGAATGGTAGGAAATAGCATTATATTATGAGGAGATAAACTTGTATGAAGAAATCAAGGAACCAGAGAGAGAAAGCATTTACTATTTAGTTATGGATCAATAGAAGAAGAATCAGACAGTGACTTTGTCATTGTGTCATGCTACAGAGAGGAAACAGATGAGGGAGTCAGGAGACAGGTGGCAAGCCTGGCACTGAGGTTTACTTGAGTAATGATGGGAGAACTTCAATTATCTAGACATCTGCTGGAGTTCTTTCTCAGCCAAAAAAGAGAGCAGTTAATTTCCTGGTTGTTCTTCAGTAATTATCTGAAAATTGAAACCAAAAAAAATTTTTTTTTAATCTAGAGCCATTTGAGTCTTACCAAGAATGAAGTATTACTCGCTGCACTAAACAATGATGACAGCTGTGATTGAAATGTGTGACAGAAGTGATACTTTGTGGGTTTGTGATACAGAATAGAAGAAAAACTAGACATAGTTTCTGAGGGAGCAGATTTCACAGGATTTACAGTAGGATAGGGAGGATCCAGCAGATTAAAACTTTCCAGCTGAAGTTATCCAGGGAGTGAAGGGAAATTCCCAAGAATTAATTAATTGGTTATCTAAAGAGACTAACCTGCAGGGAACTTAACAGTCAATGTAAATTCTTAAAAAGACATAGCAGAAATGGAAGCTAACAGAGAGGAGGACACAAAGAGTAGGTTGGTACTGTAAAAGGGCATCATCAGTTCATAATAAGCACCAACACACAGAAGATCAGGGTTCTCCGCCTCATTGGAAAATCCAAAAAAGGTGAATCAGTGAAAGGGTTGGATTTTTCCTCATAGTGACTAGGAAGACAGGAGGTTCCTCCTTATTTGCTTCTGATTCTGTCATCTGACTGAGAAAACAGGAACAAATAGCTTCATACACATCATTTTCTCATGTTTCAGTGCTATTTCCCATCTCCTCCTCATCCTGTTTCTTTGAATTGATCTTACCCTTCCAGAACCAAAGTCCAGTCATGGGTTTCATTTCACCAACAATCAATTCTGAGTTTTAGGACCTCTTTATATTAAGATCTCCAGTTAATTTTGCTTGTTTACTATATATCTGGTGCATTTCTGGATCAATGTTTGAGGCCATAGATTTTACTACTGGCTCCTTTTTGGATTCTGTGAACTTCTGGACACATTTTAATTGGAAAACACAGTACTGAAGATCAAAGTAAGGAGAGTAAAAACACACTTGGCTGGCCTTAGTGTGTTTATCAACTTGCTCAATGAAGGCACCTTCAAGTACCAAAAAATTGGCAAGTTGAGTCACTGTCCAGAAAAGAAATACTGTCAGAGTAAAGGAAAGCAATTAGTGTCCTAAGTTTTCCAAAATGGGGAGGAAATGCTCTTTGAACTATGTGTCAGTGAGCTTGATTTTAATTCGTGGCAGAAATTCTAAAACCTGTTATCAAAAGGTGGCTACTGAACTTATATTAAAGAAAAGAAAGTGATGATCACAAAGAGTAGCCTGATTTCATCAAGAACAGTTGATTCCAAAATCATTTATTTTCTGTTTTGTTAGAGCTGCCAAAGTAGTAGATAAAGGAAATGCTTTAGATACAATTTATATGGGTAACTTAAGAGTTTCTTGTGCAATCCTTGAGAGAGATAGACAAGATAATAGTCATATGGATTCAAAAGTAGTTTAATGGTTAGACTCAAGAGAGTCATGCAGAGCATAATTGGTGATAACTTGGATAAAGGAGTAAATGAATACTGGCTATGACATTGATGATAATATAAAACAAAGAAGTCAGGTAATATTGAATGACAGTCCAAAACTAAAAAAATTCTTACAGGGTAAAGCATTAGATTGAATACGATATTAGGCTGGTATTCAGTAAGGATAAATGAAAATTACTTCACAATTAAAAGATGGAGGAAGGTTACGTAGACAACGATTCTAAAAAGACTCCAGAGTTTTTGGTTTAAGTTCTGTGTGAGTTATAGCCAAAAGTCTTGGACCTCACAAAGGATTAAAGAGTCCCTCTGTATGTACTCTGCCCTGTAAACTTATATCTATAGTACTATTTTTGTTTCTGGGCCCATTTGAAGAAAAGCTTAAGTGTGCTTGTGTTCCGACTCCATGGGTGACTTTTAAAGCCCATCACCATCTGTCACCAGACCACCTTTCTGTGCTTATTTTCTATTAATCTGCAGCCTTTGGAGCTTGCTTGCTGTTATCCAAACTAGACATTCTACTCCAATATATACTTTAGTGCTGTGTTTCCTTCTAGAATTCATTCTGTTGATTAATCAATAAGCATTTGTTAAATTCCTACTGGTGCTAATGATGGAAAAATACCCCTCTCTCTTTCTCCCCCCCCTCCCAAAAAAAAATGCTCCTGTCCTTAGGAAGCTTAGTTTCTTTTTTTAGTAAATAACATGTATGCATGTGAATATATATGAAATAAAAATGTAATTTGGTGACTAGTAATTTGAGGTACTTGTAGCCATTAGGAATATAAAAGACCTCATTTTGATGGTAGCACTTGAATTGAATGCAAATTAAGAATTATACATTAGTTAGTTTACCTTTTAATTTCTCGAAAACATTCTAGAGTCTGTTATTAAAAGATAGTGATTATTACCCATGGCATTGTCCTCTGCCGACTGATATGACCCAAGGAATTCTGGGCCTTGATACTTCCTTTCCTCTACTCTCCTATACCATTAGGACTTCTGAAATTATCTTATCTGTTCAGTAAATTTCATTTACATTTTTATATATTGTCTTATCCAATTTAGAAGTATGTACTCTTTAAGAACAAATTAGTACTTTTTCATTTGATAGTTGGAAAAAAACCAGAGATTCTAACAATTAGAGTGAAGAGGGACTGCATTCTAGGCGTGGAATTTAGTATGGTATAAATTCACAGAAGTGGGAAAAGGAATGCTATGTGTAAGAGAGAACAAGAAAGTCAATTTGGCTAGACTGAAGAATGCATGAAAAGAAAGAATAAAATAAAATAAGCCTAAAAAGGTAGGTAGGAAATAGGTTGTAGAAAACTTAAAATTCCATAACAGAGATTTGTATTTCATGCTAAAAGTAATTGGGAAGCACTACTTTACTGAATAGGAGAGTGCTTTTGACTTTGTCAGACCCATGCCTTAGAAATATCTATACCATAATCTAGATTGTGGTGTTCAGAGTCTGAACCAGGATGGTGGTTGTGACCATAAAGTGGAGGTAATAGATGCAGTAGATATGGTAGAGGTCGAATTGACAAAACTTGATAATTAACTGGATGTGTGAGTTGACTGAGAATTAAGAATCAAAGATGATTGATTCTAAAGGTACACACACAAGTGGCTAGATGAGTTAACAGTTTCTGAAACATAAGTAGGAAGGTGGAGAAGAGGGTTAGATTTGGAGGGAAAGACAATGAGTTATTTATGCTGAATCTAAGATCTGTGAGCATTCTAGTTTGACATGTCAAATATGGGGCAGGCACTCCAGAGAGATGCAATAATTTGTTATGTAGAGTTGAGATTCTTTTGCAGAGAGATAATGTTAGACATAGGAGCCAATTTGATCACCAAATGGGAGGATACAGAGATAAAAGAGGATCAGTGGTCTTTCTACTATGACATTCTTTTGTCATTACATCAGCTGATGCTTGTCATTTCTTTTCTAGAGAGAGACTTTCCCCCAATATATAGGAAAAGTCTTCCATTTGATGGAAGAAGTAAGAAATAGATGTACTAAATTAACAGCTCTCTTCTGAATGCTATGATTAAAAAGACACAGAAGAAGCTGCAGGTTTCAGCTCATATTCAAATAGATACTAATGGAGGATTGGCCTAAAAGATGGAATTGGGAGATATGGAAAAAAAATTCGTTGTCTCTTTATGCAGTTTTCTGTTTCTCAGTAGCTGGTACAATTTATCTTAAAAGATGAGAATGTTGCCATTTGTTTAGAATTTTGCTGATGGAATTCTTAATTTAAAGATAATTTGGTCCCTGGTTCAAGCTCCTAAAAATGGTTTAGACCTTATGCTGTGGTAATCAGGTAATTTTTATAGCCTCGTTCAAAAAAAAAAATTGTATCTAAAGGTTTCTAAACTTTTTTATTTTGTAAAATACACTGTTTCTTGTAGAACATTGATTTTAAATGAAAATTAGGGAGCCTTAAAATAAAATTTTAAGTTCTAACATCTATAATGTTTCCCCATTCATTTGTATTAAATAAGAAACTAATAATCTATTTGAGTCTTTGTCTTTCTCCCCATTTTAAAAAGGCAAAATAAAATTTTTTCTTTTAGGTAGGATGAATCAAAAAGTATTCTTTATTGGGAATAAAATCGAAAGTACATTCATTGTATTATGTTTTTTTTTTTCCAAAAAAGATCACTTATGTCTGTCATACGTAGATTTACCACTGTGTTGGGATGAATTATTCAAGAGAAACACAATTATATAGTGTGTCCTAAAAATCTTAGTCCATTTTTAAACTTTAATAGCTGTTCTAAAAAGAGAATCAAAAACTAGATTTACTTTCTGTTAAAGACATGTTTTACAGGATCTCCTCTTCATATTTAATGTCCTTTTAAAAAGAAAATGCCCTGACAAAGTCCTTGTTCATTTATCTTATTTATTTGTTTCTTTATAGTGTTAAAATTGGGCCCTGAAGCTTTCAAATTTGATGGTGGTGCAGAGGCCGTAGCTGTACGACAGAATGAAAAGTATTACATTCTCCGCCCAGAAGTAATTGAAACTTACTGGTACATGTGGAGATTCACTCATGACCCCAAATACAGGCAGTGGGGCTGGGAGGCAACTGAGGTAAGTAAAAAACTAAACGAAACTAAAATGTTAAGAAGAAATGAAGCCCTTCCACAGTAAGCTTTTCTGGTTAGTGTCTAAAAGATCTGTCTTCATTTAACGGATGAAGTAACTGATATTCCAGGGTAGTAAAAATTCGTGTTAGCTTACTTAGAGAAAGTTGTTTGTAAGAGAGGATGTTTTGGGATGTGGCCAGCTATGGTAGATTGATTTTAAGCATGAGGAGGTGGCTAGTCTCCTGAAGCCAGGCAATTTTGCCTTAAGAAATTGTCTCTTTGTTACGTACCTGGTATTAAATCCTTCTAGCTTACCCTAAACCATATGTCTTTGCTCAGCTCCAGTTCTGACTCTTTCTAGTTTTGTGAAAGGTACTATTTACACCATTTCATTCCCTCAGCTCAACAAGCTATGTCTTTATTACAGCTCTGGCTAATTACAGTACACTTACAGCCCCCTATCAATTTAGGAATCTCCCATCTCAAGTGTTACATTTCTCCCCAGCCAAGAAAATCTTGATCATCTATACCAAGGAGCCCACTTAACAAAGAACTAGAACGAGATATGGTGACATAAATTCTCGTTTTCCCTATTTTTTAAATATAAAATCATTTGACTTTCATTTCTAATTTCCCTCTTCTGTTCCTTAATAAGTGTCTTTCATGACTAAAAAACTGAATAAAAAACTGAAGAGAAAAAGACCAAGACCAACCAATGTTATATGTTTAATTCATTGTTTTTCCCCACTTCCACAGTAAAGGGAGGGAGGTACACCTAACTGTTTTTCCAGGACGAAATTTCTGTTATAATTATATGACGGTTTTTTTGTGTTTTTTTTTTTTTTTATTCTTTTCATTTTTGTATCTTGTTTTCCTAGCTCTAGTTACTTCATTCTGTAACAGTCATATAACTCTTTCTATTTGTCTCTGAATTTCTTATATTCATGAACCATAATTTGTTTATAGTTTCAGCTAGTCAATAACTACTTTGTTTCTAGATCTTTGCTCTTATAAAAAGTACTGCTATGCATAATATCATGTATATAAACATCTCTCAGGCGTGTGTGCTACCTCCGCCCTCCCAAGCCCTGTAGCTTTGAACTCCTTGGGTTATTTGTCTAGCAGTAGGATCCCTGAATCAAATATGGACCATTTCATCTTTCTTTTATCATAATTTCAGATTGCATTTCAAAATGGTTCAATCTCTTCATAAGTCTCTTATCTAAACCCCAAGATGATTCTCATCTTTTGACATTTTTGCCAATTTGCTATGTATAAGGTGAAACTTCAAGTTGTTGTAGTGTTTTTCTGTTATTGAGATTGATTTTAAAGATTTTTTTTAATGTCATTCTTGATTTGTCAGTTCTTTTGAGAATTTTTAGTTCATATCCTTTACAGGATATGTATTCCCTTTGCATAGGGAAATGTCTTTTAATCATACAAATTTGTATTACTTCCACATATTTTTTTTAAATCAAATCTCAGACATTATACCTTCTTTAGAAAGATTTGATGCAAATATTTTTTTTTCTTCAATTGAATTCTCATCCTAAATGCATTGATCTTGAATATATAAAAAGATTTTCAATTTCATCTAATAAAAATTACATATTTTATCTTTTGTTATTATCTCTATTTCTTTTTTGTTTAAGAACTTTCTTTATAACCACAGACTATGAAAAGTAATAGATCTGGTAGTTCTCATTTTTTTTTTTATGATGTATTTATTTTGAGTATGTTATAGTATATAAGTTGTAGATTTAAATTTGATTTAATCTAACCTGCTTTTCCTAGTTGGCTAAGGAAGCATTACCTGTAATGGAAGTTAAGAAGGATGTGATTTTGAATCTCACTCTTAACAATGAATAACTACTATATTTAGTGCAAACCTAAAATATGGATGCTAACAAGTCAACAGATAATGTGTAACAAAGGCATCGTAAATCTTGGGTTTCTATTCAAATTGTACTTTTATTCTTACAGAATGTATTGTATTCAATTATATGTATCATTTATTTAATTATCCAACTTGGATTTACCAGCATGCTTCTCCTTATGGGATAAATATATTCCAAAAAGCTCATAGATTTACTTCTTCCCTTCTTTTTGTGTATCTTAAGAACTCACCTATCCATCATCCATGAAAGAGATGGTTACCTAAGTGACTGAATTACTAGAATAGGTAGTTTCTGTTTTCTTCATATATACTTCTGATTTTTCCAAATATCTGTCTTCTTCCGAATGAATTGCTAATTAACATTGAAAGGATTTAATTAAATTGTGCCATTTGAAAGTTGCTTCTTACCAGAAAATGTTGTTAAAGGGTCCAAACTTCTCCCTCTCTGAACAATTTTAATGTCATTTGAAAAAGAATAGAAGAATTTTTAGACACACTAACTGTTCTCTGCCTCATGAAGTTGGGGAAAAAATTCAGAACTACTAAGGAAGCCCAATAAGTGAGTTTTAATCAAGTGTGTGGTTTGTTTTAGAGTCATTTCTTGACTCTATTTCTTGATAGGGTCAAGCACCATAAAATTGAAAATGGTGAATGGAATAACAAAAATGCAACCTTGGGAAATAAAATGTTCTACAGCGTGCTTGCTCTCTCGCTCTCGCTCTCTCCCCTCTCTCTCCCCCTCCTCTCCTCCTCCTCCTCTTTTTCTCTTCTCTCCCCCTCTCTCCCTTCCCCCGTCTCTCCTATTGTTTTTCTTATCAATACTAGTGGTGTGTTTGAGTTGTATGTGTTTTCATTGAATGGCCAGACTACTTCTCTTCTGTTTATTGGCTGGGTAAGTGGAGGAAAAGTAATATATGAATGAATACACACAGCATGTGGGAATAAAAATAAAATTTGCAACTGACAGATAGCTACATACAAATGTCAGATATATAGAATGAGTCAGAAGAAGAGATTATGTACAGATAAGGAAATTTTAGATTAAACCCAGAATCAGAACTCTTTCAGAGTGATGATAAGGTCAGAAGTATAACTATTTCTGTGTGTAGCCAAGGTGAAGTAGGAGAGCTGGTTCAGCTTGTAGATTGTGTAATGGAGAAGTTAATATCTTTGAAAAACATATGTTTCATAATAAGGGTAGTCATTGAGAGAGAGAGAGAGACAGTCTCTGATTTCCTTGAGAAAGGAGGGGAAATGACCTGGGGTGCAAAGATATACTGGCCACCAGAATGAGAATTTTAGATGATAAATTTAAATAGGAAAAATAGGAAAGAAGAGGTTGCCAAGTGTGATGGATGGAGAGATTGTTTCTAGAAGTAGCAATGAGAAGGAACATCCACTGGAACCACTAAATTGTTTGAGAGAAAATTCAACCAGTACGAAAAAGGATGGTCAGAAATGCACATTCTTGTGAGGGAGGCAGGTCACAATGAGTCAAGAAGATGGGAGTATATGAGAAATAATTCTGAAATGAAATTTGTTCATTGTAGAGTAGGAGTTGCAGGACAGTACCCTGGAAGTAGCAAGTATATTTAGCATGAGGTATTAAAGTGGGGAGGTTTGAGTTGTGCTGGATTGAATGATGAAGTGGACAGAAAGAGTCAAAGGGCTTTTGTCCTTTGGCATTCAGGTGCCCCTTTTTTTGAAGAGTGAGAAGAGAAGTATTATGTTAGCTACCAGAGAATGAGTTCAGGTAAATTGAGAGGCATTCTATAGGTAATTGGAAGGTTCAAGGACTTATTCATTGTCCATCGTACAGTGCCCATCCAAGCTTTACTTTGATAAAGTTAACACTCAGTGAGCTGAGTCATCCAATTTACATGTCGTAATCTGTTCAATGTCTTTTTTATCTTTATGATGTCATTTTTTTTCTTTCTGATTTGCTTGGCACTCTTTTGAGGCATTATAGTTCTCATTTAGTAAAACTTTATAGTATGGTTCTTGATGTACTCAGAATGGCATTTGCAAACAATAGGGAATCCCCATTTTGGGCTGGTTAGAAAACTTAAATGAATGTAGTGAAAGCCTGTGGCAGCCATGACTCTAAATCATGAGGAAAATTTATCTCTGTGGTTGTATTTATGAAGGGAACTTATATGATCTTAACTGTATGTATCAGTTCTCATAAAGATTTTATAGAGAAAATAAATAAGTAATTTAGGTTTGCATAATGTCTTTTTGGTTACTTTTTTATTTAGTCAACATCAACATCAACATTTTTGTTTTTGTTTTCTCCATTCTTTTGTTATCCTTCCCTCTTGAGATACCTTGAAAAGTCAGCCCCCTTCTGCCTTCAGAGTTGTCACTTCCAGTAGAGATGTCTTTTCTATGTGCTTGGTCAAGTTTGACTCCTTTTTGTGATGTCTTCTTAAGTTCCAGTTAACACATCCTCATACATAAGAATTCTGCTCTGATGATTTAACTGTCATCAATTTTGAGAATAAAGTACTATAGAAATGCAGACATTTGTCTTTGTGTCCATTTCTTGTCTTCCCGTTTTCATCTGTAAATATTCTTAGGATGATCTGGTTTTATCAGATTTTATGCCAGGTTTGTTTAGCGGTCCGTTACCCCTGATTTGTGAGGTGCTATTTATTACTTGTTATGTTCTTGTGCCGTGCTTTTTAGATGAGCTTGAACTCCACGTCAGTGTTTTCCTGAAGGTGAAGGGAAGAGAGAAGAGAAAAGTAGTTATTGATTGACTGCTGTATGATCGGCACTGTGCTAAGCATTAGAAATTCAAAAGAAGGCAGGCAAAGAATTGTCCTTGCTTCCAATGGGGAAACAATATGCAAACAACTTTGGACAGTCAAGCTACAAATAGGATAAATTGGAAGTGTTCAGCACTGGGAATTAAGAAAGATTGGGAAAGGCTTCTTATAAAGGCTGGCATTTTGGCTGGGACTTGAAGGAAGCTAGGAGCTTGAGATGACTAGAAAAAGCATTCTAGGATTAAAGGACAATCAGGAGAAACACTTAAGAGTTGGTAGATATGATGTCTTGGAGTGTGTGTGTGTGTGTGTGTGTGTGTGTGTGTGTGTGTGTTATGTTTTGTTAGAAATAAAAAGGAAGCCAATGTCACTGAATTATAGAGTACTTGTGGGTGGGGATATGTAAAGTGTAAGGAGACTGGAAGGGAGTGTGGAAGACAGATTAAGAAAGACTTTAGATGTCAAACAGTATATAAAAACAAAAATGAGGAGTATTTGGAACTTTCAAAAACAAACATTTAAGCTCTCCAGAATCTCCATTTTGTTTTACAGTTGACATGCTAACTTTAGATCATTTTAATTTATTTATTAAAATTCCTATGCGAATGAATGAAGCAATTATTAAGTGCTTACTATTTGCAAAACACTGGACTAATTCTGGAGATTGAAATAGAAAAGTAAGGCAACCTTGCTCTCTGAAAATCTTCAACATTTTGAGACGGTACCTTTGAAGAGTTTTAGCAGCAATTTATGCAAGCAATTGTATTAGCCTTAACTTGTTAGAATTAATGAGATAATGATGTTATTGGATTTAGAATAGCAAAAAACCACTGTGGAGAAGAAATAGGGAATTTCTTTAAAAAGTTAAACATATTGCACTATAAGGAAGGTGAATCAGTTATTGCTTTTCATTGTTGAAATTTGATTAGAAATCTTTCATTTATCTTATCTCTTAGCATATTGTGATTAGTTGAAGTTGACCCCTCATATCTCAAATTTGTGGAAAATTTTTTCTCCTTTTATATCAAAAATAGGCTATTGAAAAGTATTGTCGAGTCAGAGGTGGATTTTCTGGGATCAAGGATGTATATTCTTCTGCTCCTGCATATGATGATGTACAGCAGAGCTTCTTCCTCGCTGAGACACTGAAGTAAGTAGATTTACTTTTATATAATTTTATTGTTAAATAGTTTACTATGCAATGTTTTAATAGATAACATCCTAATTTTAACGTATTATTATGTTATTATGTATAATGTATTATGAGGAAAGCACGATGCTTTTTCAATAAGCATATGAATGTCAGGGACTCCCCCTCCCTTACCTATTGTTATTTGAAATAGTGCTCAAAATACTATCATAAAAAAAAAAAGAAAAAGAAAAAAAAAAGAAAGGCCTAAATGCAGGCAAAGAGTAAAACAAAACTTCCTTCGCATTGTGATGTTTTTTGGTTTTTTGCTGAGGCAATTGGGATTAAGTGACTTGCCTAGAGTCATACAGCTAGGCAGTGTTAAGTGTGAGACCATATTTAAACTTAGGTCCTTCTGACTGTTGCTCTATCCACTGTGCCACCTAGCTGCCACCCCTGATGTATTTTTTATTTAGATAATCCCAGAGGATCAGCAAAGAAATTAATTTAGACAATAACTTTATTAAAGTAACTGTAAACAAAGTAAATTCACAAAAAATCATGAGTATTTTATAAAGTTTAAGTTATGATTTTATAACCTTGATGAGGAAATAATAGAAGGGATCAGATTCCCATATAGTTAACTACAAAATACAATCCATAAAATATGTGGTAGTTAATCTTCCAATATATACTTGAGACAAATATAATTAGAAGCACTCTAAGGAAATAATCATTTAAATATTTGGAGGGATAGTTAGTACTCTTGGCTGGGCCTTCCCAACATAATAAAAATAACAGTGCTACTTACATTCATTTACAGACTTAACTGCATATAGGAGCTAATCACCTAATAGGGGTACGCAAATACACAAAATAAATTAAAAATTCATTTGCTATAATAAAAAGGTTTAGAACTTTAAGAAATATATTGGAGGGGGAGGAGGGAAGGAATAATGGAGTAGCACAGCTAACTTTAAAGTTTTACTCTAACGCAGAAAATCATCAAATTCTCGATACTCATTAAAAATTAGAAACAGATCATAGAAACACACAAGACAGGAATACAAAACAATTAAACGGAAGAATGCAGTATTGTATAAACTTGGGAACATGTCACTTAGAATATTTCTTCTTTCCTGATTCCTGAATAGCCCCCCTACCCAAATCTTAGATGGAAAAAGCAGTCTAAAACAGAAGTCAGTGGCTTTCCCCCTACACCCTTTCCTCTTCCTCACTTCCCTGCTGCCCTGGAGAGTCCCCTTCGGCTCCTGGGCTCCCCACCAAGGTCTGGCTTTCACCTCTCCCTTCTTGGCAGTCTCTGGGGGGTCTTGGCGCAGACCAGAATGCACTCAGGTCGGAAGGAGGCAGTAGGTCCTCACCATACAGTCTGCCTTGTGTTCAGCCACCAAAAAGAGACTTCGAATCCCTCCTCCCTCCTCCCCCTAGCCCTGTGCTTGGCACTCGCAGTGCTCCCTGACCCTGACCCTCCTTCCCAGGTTCCTGCCAGATGTTCCTTAACCCAGGAATTCTGGCCTCTCTGCTGTCCCACTAACAAAACCCTCCCTTCAGTGAAGTCTGGTGTTTTCCTTGGCCACCCTTCACACCTAAAGCTCTCCCTTCTCCATTCTGATCCCCCACCCCTATCTTTTATATCCATTACTGGAACCTCTCTTCTTTGTGCTGCCTTCTCTCTCATAATTACATCCCATCTATTCTCTGCTTAGTTTAGTTTGTACATATTTGTTTACTTGTTGTCTCTCCCCCATTAGATTGGGAGTTGCCCTTTGCCCTTCCCATATCCTATCAGATGGGAGTTCCATGGTTGTCCCTTCATAATATCTCAGCCAGATGGCCACTTTCTCTTTTTTGGCACTGCCACCTCCATCATCTAGACCTTCAGACCCTGGTACCTGCACTATAACAGTTGCCTACTGATTGGTCTTCTTGCCTGAAGACTCACCCCACTTTCTTCTGGCTTCCAAATTGATCTTCCTAAAGTCTGGGTCTGACCTTATCACCTCCATTCAGCAAACTCCAGTAGCTCGAGATTACCTACAAGATCACATTTAATTTTAAATCCTATTCTCACCTGGTTCTTTATTACCTCTCCAGAGTTCCTACACCTCACTCCCACATACTCCAAAATCTAGTAGTTCTGGTCTTGCTGTTCTTGGCACATAACATCCATCTCCCAACCCATGTCTTTCCACTTGCTCTGGTCCCCATGTCTAGAATTCTCTTCCATGTTTCCTGGGTTCTTAGATTTCTTTCAAGTTCTTGCTAAGATCTCACTTTCTTTAGTGTTTTCTCACTGAGATCACTTTGGTTCATTCTGTCTTATAGCTGTTTGTCATGTTGGTTCCCACATTAGACTATGAGCCCTTCTTTCTTTCCTTTGTGGCCCCCAGCACTTAGCACAGGGTCTGGCTCAGAGTAGACATTTATAAAAGATTGACTCCATTTCTTTGTGAATGGATACTGTAGCAAAACTGGACCGTATAGGCTGTGTTTACAGTGTGGGATTTTGGAACCCCAAAAATGTCAAAGTTCAAGACCCATATTATGAAGTATTTCAGAAGAATTTGCATGCTAATCAAATCTCCAAATCAAGGGTCGAAGTTTATTATAATGGTGGTGCTGTTACCAGTGGGATGTGTTCCAAAAAGGAGCTAACTAGTAAGCAGGGAACAAGCAGTTATTTTTATTAGGGAAAGTGAGAGAAACGAGGTGATTTCGTTGTCACTGAAATGCTAATTATGTGGCTTGGAGGTGAAGTTGAGGAGTGGTCAGATTGTTAAAGGAGTCCTATTTATAGTTTACATGGGATGGGATTCACTTTCAGGAGTGTGTGGGACAGGGTGCTAGATCCCCCCTCACCCAAATTGACTACTTGGAGGCATCTCCAGATATAAACAGAAAGCTTTTATTTGGTCCTTGTGAGGAATACTCCAACGCTCCAACTTAAAACCCCAAAATGGGTTAAATAGCAAAAAAGATGTGGGTACAACCCCCCTTCCTTTAATTTTTTAATTCATTGGTTGAACTGAAAAGGAATTGATCATTGACTAATGGCCAGCAATGCTGTCTGCTTCCTGTAGGTCATGGGACTTCCTGAAGCTTACACCTCTAGGACCTTTTCTTCCCTGTGGTCCTCTGAGAATAGGGATCCAGGGACTTCCCAAAACTTAGGCCTAGGGTCTACTAAGGCCTCCTCTATTCACAGTCTCTGAGGAATCTTCACCTGGTCCCATTCTTTAGGCCTGAAGCATCACTAAGTCAAATAATGGGAATCCAGTTTTGTACTCTGCCGGCTTTAACTTTAAGCACTTCATTATTGATGCTCATTAGCTCCATGAACCCCATTATCACTGATCAGTAGGCTGGTATCTTAACGGCCAAGAATTTTTTTTTTTTTTTGACTCTACCTGGCTGTGCAAGTGACCTGGGCAAGATAATCTAAAAACAGAGATACATCATTCCTAAACTAAGAGAATTCAGATCTGCTCTACGTCATCCCCAAGACTTGGCAGCCTTGGGGTTACAACTATAGCATTTCTAAGAGTTGCACCATACCAGAAGGGAACCAGAGAGGAATGCATGAATAAATGCAACATGATACACCAAGCAAAAGTGAAGGCATAAACAGATTCATAATTTAGAGATGAGTTACTTTGCAGACAGCCATTAAGAAGCCACTCATTGGAATAGGGCTCATAACAGATGATTACAAGGAGAGGCTGAAAATTATTTTTATTTATCTAATTCGTTTGTGAGCCTATTCTCCCTCTGATTCATTGAAAATATTTATAGCCCTTAACAGAGTGGTCATTTAGTTTTTAAAAGTCTAGAACAAAGAAATAAACAAAAGAAAGGAAATTTTAAATCCTTGAAAAATGGTGGCTCCCCTGTATTTCAGCAGCTCTCCCATGTATTCCAACAATGTAGGATATGTAACCTCTCCCCATTATCTTGTGACTCTTTTGTATGTACTTGTAATGTATAAAATATGTTTGTTTCTTTTGTTAAAATGCAAGGTTCGGGGGGGCTTGAATTGTTCAACTTGTATCTTTATACTGTTCTCAGGATTCAGCCTGATGCATGGCACATGTTAGACTCTCAATAAAATGCATGTTAATTTCTGGAGAATTACTTGTTCAAAACCATGAAAATTGAAAATAGTGAGTTGAGCTTGAAATACACGTATCATCCAGTTGGTAACATTGAATGCATTTTGGAACTTAAAATGTAACCAACTCCCCCCCCCAAAAAAAAAAAAAAAAAAAACAACCAAAACAAAACAAACAAACAAACAAAAACCAAAAGACAAAGGGGGTAAAAATCATTTAATTGTGAAGGAGAATGAGGTGAAAAGCCAAATTCTGTAGAATCATCAGTTGTAGATTAACAGCATTACTGAAGCTTTTTGAGTAGTAGAGGCGTTATGTGACTTGGAAAGCTTGTTTTGGCACTTCATAATTGGAGAAAAGAAGAATTGAAAATGGGAGGATGAATTTAAAAGCCTATTAGAATAGTCTGTGTGAGAAATGATTAGGACCTAGACTAGGATGTGGTAATGAGAAAGGGATTAGGAGAATGAGGGCAGGAATGTGGTGATAGAATCTGCAAGATTTTGAGACTTTTTAGATATTGGGGGGTGGGGGGAGGAGAGGGAAGAGTCCCATATAGCTCTAGGGTTTTGAACCTCAAGGACAGGGACTACTAAGGCATACACAGAAATAGCAGCTTTGAACACTTGATCTCTCCTCTGATTGTCATGGCCCGATTTTCACCTTGTTCTCCTCCCACCACTCTGTTCCTTCTCAATCTCTTGCTGGATCTCCTTCTAGGCCACACCCACTAATCTGTTTTTTTTTTTTTTTTTCTGGGGCTCTGTGCTTTCCTTCTAATACTATCTTACCTCATCTCATCAGCTGTCATATTTATGAGGTGATTTCCAGATCTTTAAAAGCATCTCTTATCTCTGTCTTAAGTTCTGTTTCTACAAAAATGGCAGCCTTGTTAAACATTTGAAACTGGATTTCTTTAAAACTTCTCAAAGTCAGTATATTGAAAACAGAACTCATAATTTTTTCCCTCAAATTCCCTTCCTCTTCCAAACTTGGTCTGTTTCTGTCAAAGGTACCATCATCCTTCTAGTTAGCCAGGAAATGCCCTTGTCAGATCTTTCCTGGACTATTGCAATGACCTTTTTGGTCTCTTCCCACTTCAGACCATCTCTATGTCTATCACCAAAGTGATTTTTTTTTTTAAAGAAAAAAAAGTCAGAACATTTCACTCCTACATTTTCTTTTTCTGTTTCTGTCGCTTTTTCCTGTTGCCTCCTTCCCTCCCCTTTCCTTCCTTTCTTCATTTCTCTCTACCTCTATGTCCTCCTCTCCTTCCCTGTTTTGGTTCCCTGTTACTTCTCCTATCAAATATATCTTTACCACCCCCCTCACTCTTTACCATTCTGACCCATGATCAATTACTGTCCTTCATATACTTTGTGACCCAGCCCTGCCGGCCTTCTTAGTATTCTGCACATGTGACATTCATTTTCTGCTCTTTGTACCTTTGTATTAGTTCTCTCCCATTCCTCACCTCCATCTCTTAGAATTTCTGGTTTCTTGCAGACTGAATTCAAGCACCACTTTCTGTATGGATACTATAGTTTCTCCCTGCTTTCATTGCCTTTCCTCTCCCTCTCCAAACTTTACTGTATTCATTCTGTATATACCTTCTTATGTATTATCTGCAATACTTCTGGAATATAAATTCCCTGAGCCTAACATTGCTTGATTTTTCATCTTTATATCTTGAGAGCTTATCATCTGACACAAATAATTTATTGACTGAAGCTTGATTTGCTTATTAGCGCTTATTAGCTATTTAGCTATAGTAGACTAGTTAGTGTGCACCTTTACATCTCAGTCCATGGCAAACATTCCAATATTGAATGATTAAATCATCTAGAGCCTGGGAAGTTTTGTTTTTTGTTTTTTGTTTTTTTCTTCTTCTAATGGTCCAATCTAGGGGTGCTCTTCCAGATCGGGAGAAATGGAGTGGAAGCACAGGTGAACAGCCAGATAGAATGTGTGAAATATGATCTTCTCAAGAAGATTGAGTAGATGTGTTGACAGTAGTTAACATAGTTAGCTTTTTAACAATAGGAAAGGAGCCAGTAAACTATGGAAAAACTAAAGATATGGAGTGTTGGAGTGGGAAACAGAAAGAGATAATCAGTGGGTTTGGCTCTTTTTTGGTTGTTTTTGTGAACATAAGTTAATGTCTTAGCTTTATTCTGAAATTAGAACAGCTGAGAAAAAGATGGATAAAAATGTAGAATTTGGAAATGTGGAATAAAGGAAATCATAGCAGAGTCAATTTATATAGGCACTCACTCTAAATTTAATGATTGAATTAGTTTATAGATTTATTTTCCTGTGGTATTATGAATATAACATGAATGTTCAAATTAAAATATGTCTCATTTTCTTCCATAGCAGGAGCTGCAATAGAATTTATATAACAATGCAACATAAAGCCATTTTCATTTCTAAATTTATGTTTTTACGACAAAGAAAATAATCCTATATTTTCTCCCCAAATTGATTTTATTCATATTAATTCTTCCTTTAATTAATATTTTCTAACACTTTTGTCTTGTGAAGGAGCAAATTTCATTGTTTTGTTGTTATCAAAGAAAAGGTTCATCTAAAGTATTGGCAGATGGAGCAAATAAATATCAGAGTGCTCATAGGTGTTAAGATTTGGCTAATTAAGGAGTGTTAGCTGCAATGAATGACTTGTTAACAGGCAATCACAATGTTCATGACAGTGAAAACCAAGTTTCTCGTTATGGTTTGCCCTTCGTTCTCAAAGAGAAAACCATGACATCAGAATGATGATGCTGTGACATGAAAGTAAATTGAATTTAAGAGAGGGAGTACTGTGCAAAGTCACCAGTCTCACTTTCTACGCCAGAGTCATCTGGCTCCAGTGGCAAAATCAGGATTCCTGGAGATGGCCTCCATCAGGTCTATCACAAAAGAACATGGAACCCAAAGAATTCATAGTTCTTACAAAAGTTGACACAACAAAAGAAGGAAGAGAAAACAGGAAGTGGTTGACTTAGAAGGGGAAAGGGACAGTAACCCTTCCTGAAGAAAGGAGACGAGCATGACAAAATGGGAACTACTAGATTATAAAGATAAGAGTATCTGCTTATCTACAAAGGACCCCAGCTGCACAAGCATTTTTCTCAGCCTGCTACAGACTTGCCTCTCAAGGAGGAATCAAGCTTGGGGTCCAAACTATAAATTATATCAGCTGCTGGGAGTGAGGGAAGCACATTGGGTTCAGTGTTTCTGGAAATTATGGTGACAAAAAAAAAAAAAAGTTCAGGGGACCCTTTAACATCCTTTAATAGATTTTACCTGGTTTAAAAATTCTACTACTGAGACTTCAACTTTTCTCTGAAAGTATTTTCACTATGCCTATTTATTTTTTACTGGCATTAATTTACAACTTCTTGTTTGTAATCACTTTAATTAGATATCATTAGAATCAATAATAATAGCTATTCACAATTACATAATACTTTGCAGTTTATAAGTATTTTTCCCAAAACAACAATGTGAAAGTAGATGAATAAGTGTCAGTATATTTACTCAAATTTAACAACCTGAGCACTAGGAAAGCAAAAAGATTTACCCAAGAGCTGGACAGCGTACTCCAAATAAAAGCTATTTCCCTCCCTCCAAGTTTGTTCCTCACAATATCTTAGTTTTAAGTTAATGTCACCACAACCTTTTCAGGTTTATCCCTTAAAAGCTTGGTCAACTTTTTTTGTTTTTGGCTATGAGATACTCTTCTCTTTCCCTATCTCCTTCCCTTTCCCCTGTGTTTTTATATATCTTGTCTCATTGGCTTCAATTTGAGCCATTTTAATGTTCATGGAGTTTGTTGCTTAGGGAAGGAAGGTTTTGTCCCTCTTGGACTACATTAGTAATTCTCTTTCCGATTCTAGAAATTTTAGTTGATTTTTCTACCCAAACTATGTTTTTCTTTGAGTCTTTGCTACTAGATGTTTTGGAATCAGTATCTGCTGGATCCCTGTCACCCTATCATCATCACAGTTCTTTATGGTCATGTTCTTTTTTTATTTGCCCATTCTTCCAGAGTACTTCCTGATGTTGGTCCAGATCCCAGATTCTAGATCTCCTCCTTAGTCCTGACTTCATGAATTCATCAGTCTCCCTTAATCTATTTTCTCATATAAAATAAGAGGATTGAACCAGATGTTCTTTGAGGATCTTTCTAGCACTATATTTATGATCCTTCTATCAAAATAGTCACATTTGAAGATAGAATGCAGGTGGAGAGTCTAACATCTACTTCTTTTGGCAGTACCTCACTATTTTATAAAATACTTTTATTCCCATTTTAAAGAGGAGAAAAATAAAACTTAGAGGTTAAATGACTTGCCCAGGACTCCCTGGTAATTAGAATCAGGACTTAGAATCTAGAAATCTAGAGACTGCACATTCCAAAACTGTTCACCACCACATCATATACTGACTATCCACCTGACAAGATTCAGTGTGGAATTTACCTACTATAAATCAAACTTGCTTTATATATTTGTCAGTTTTATCATTTTAAGTTTCTTTAAGTAATAACAGTGTAACTTACAATTGTCCTGAAGAGTAAAGGCATATTACACTGACCAGAACCTCTGTGCTCTCTCTTCCTTGTCACTGCTAACGATGCATTTTACCTACCTTAAAGCCATAGAGTTGGTAATTAGTGCTCCTAAAACCTGGTTTAATAAATATTTGATCTCAGAAGTCCAGTGGTATATTGGCAGCTCATCAGAAGATATTATTCAAAAAAGATTTGTTCTTCATTCTGAGAATATACTTTGTATTGTTTTATCTGTTTTTGTAAGTTTTCATTCCTTTTGGGAAATTAATATGAAGCAATCTTTGTACTAGGTATCACCAAAATATAGCCACCAGAAAATTGCTTTGTAATGTCTCATTTTAAACTTTTGAATTTCATAAGTATTTTTATTATAAGTGATTCAGATATATGAATATTAAATAAGTGTTAAAGTTTTCATCTATTGGTAGTGTATAATGCATCACTATATTGTAGATTACTTCTGATAAACTGATTTCATTTTGATGTTTTGCATATTCCTTGTTCAAAGTAGGATGTTGGTTTTCTCCGTCATTAACATCTAGATTTATTTAATTCTGTTTCTATTTAATTCTAATTCTGTCTAGTTGATGTGACTCAATCACTGATTTTTAATTTTTTGTTTCATTTTCAGGTATTTGTATCTGCTCTTCTCCAATGATGACCTTTTACCTTTAGACCACTGGGTGTTTAATACAGAAGCCCATCCTCTGCCTGTGTTACATTTAGCCAACACCACACTTTCAGGAAATCTTGATTTACGGTAAAAGCAGCCCAAGAGGAGAGACTTTAACTCACCTGTGTTTTGTTTACATGAACCAATGCAGAAATTAGGCTGGAGAGGGGGACTCTTGGAAACCTGGGCCTCTGGGTCAGGATGTCAGGGTGAGAAGTGACTATTCCACTCGAAGCTCTTCAACCTATAGATAAATTAACTTTGAAATTCCATTTTATACCTGACCAAATTATGCTCCACTATTTGCAGGACAGAGACCTAATGTGCTTTAAATCCTAATGGGAAGGTCATAAGGGGGAAATGCCTATTGTTATTGTACTGATTAAGAGTCCTGGAATAAGGAAGATGGCCTCTTGAGAATGAACAAAAACATGGAGCACTGTGCTGCAGTGGCCTTTGCAGCAAATTATCTATTTGTTTCCTTCTGACATGGAATGGATCCTAAATACCTTGTTTTTCCTTCTTCCCTCTCCTTTCTCCCCTTCCCTCCTCCACACTTTATTTTGATATTGGAAGCAACCATGAAACAAGAACAACAGAACTGCACCCGCAGTGAGAGCCACAGGATTTTAAGCTGAAAGAGAAACACAGTCTCCGTGTCTTTCTGAATTACCAAGTCCCCATTTGGTGACCAGCCTGGCAGCCATTTCAAGTACCCCATCTGTTTCATTAGTATCCCTTGATTGAGTCGATTTTTTCTGGGACATGAGTTCACCAAGAAAATACTTTTCCCATCTTTGTCTTCATCTGGAATCATCAAATCTGCAGTATTTTTCATATTCACTACTTTTGAGAAACTAGGTTTGGGAATTTTATGCATGTAGCTCAGTCAAGTATTGGTAGCATGACCAAAACAAAAATCCACATTTTCTTGAAACCTGTTCTAAGAGAAAGCTTTGTTGTTTTGGGGGGAACAGGGGAAGATTTTCCTCAAGCAGCAGTTCCATCAGGTAAATCTTAGCCTCCTCTTTAGCCTCCATGATAAACTCAGTCATTATTCACCTTAAACTTAACATTGTGAATGGTTTTGTTCAAAATGTTCTATAGCTCTGAGTTTATCTTCATTGCCTTGATTGAATTAAATTATTAACTACAACTCAACCAACTTATAAAAGAATAAGACACCAAAACTTGCTTTCTAGCCCCTTTCTCATTTAGCTATATGGACTGTCCCACCCAAAATTCAGCTTTCTTTGTAGACATTTATGGTACACCAAAAAATTGTCAAAATAGTCTTCAACAATAAAGGTGTGGTACAGATAAGCATATAACACATTTTATTTGAGATGTGTCTGTGACATCTCCTTTCATTGATGGATGAAAGATTTTGCACTGATATTTATATTGTTCGCCAAACCTATTTGTTTCTGAGAGACCATAAATTTTATTTAGTAGCATGAAATAATGGGAGATAAATGTTATCTTGGGATTACATATTTTCTGAATTTGAGTAATTTTGTATTATACTGTACAACATAATTCTTTACCATTTTATTTCACAAACATTCCCCATTAAGCATTTGAGAGTTAAGGTTAATATCGTACTTGTTTTAATATTAACCTTTATTAGTAATTGGACAGTTTTCGAAACTTATCTGCTCAAGTCTGTATTGGGATTTATAACATTTTTATGTTTTTCTTTTAAAAACTCCCTATTTAATGTGTGATGGATGTATGTGGGGAAAAACTTCTAAAAAAAAAAATTAGTGTTATTTCAATTCTGCATTTTAACTCAATCCTGTATTATTGTTTTAAGTCTTAAAAGTATCAGTCCACAAAATATCGGGATATACATTCTGTTAGGCAATTTTGTTCAGCATGCACACGAGATTATATTGTGAAGTTTATTCAAGCCCTTCTAAGAGTTAATTTTAGCACACTAAATACTTCCACCAAATTCGAAATTTTGCCTCCTTTTACGACTGGAAAGTCAAGAAATACATTGAAGACCAAGTACTATTAGTGTAATTTAAGTACACTTGTTTAAGAGTGATTTTAGAAGAGTATGGGGAAGATTGGTTTTCAAAAAAAATTATCCTTCCTATTAAACATGTGGCGAATCCCATATGTAAGTCATGGGAATGGGTATGAAAATTTGCCTTGCCTAGATCTAATATGGATCAGTCTATGACTGGAGTGGACACTCAAGGATTGTGCCTTGGGGCCTCCCCAGGAATCCCTTCAATGACATAGTGACTGTCCCTCACTCCAGTCTCTTACTCCTCACCCCATCTTCTGTTGGGGCATACAGGCGGGGGAGTTTCTGTGACAGTTTCCTTTCTTCTCCTCCAGGCCAGGAAGCTGAGCTTAGTGTGGGCCTGTAAGAGAGGCCACAAAAGGATAGAAGAATAGGGGTCACAAATGTCTTTTCATTTTCTCTTAGAATACCAAAGGCAATTAAACTCAATTACAAAGTGACTTGCCAGTTTCATGTTTTGCTTTGTTGTGAATCTGAAAATCGTTTCCTTAAAGAAAAATATTTTCCTCCCGGCCTTTGGCTCACCAGTGACTTTCCTGCTTTCTTCCTGGACCACCTCCAGGACTTTTCCTGTGTGGAAATTAATTCTTCTCTGGCTAAGCATTCTGGGATGACATGGGCTGCTCTTGCCACTTTGCTGTGTGATCTTGGAAAAAGTTACCAGACTTCTCTGGGCCTACAATTCTTCCTCCTCAAGTGAGGTTTATGCTACATGATTTCTGAGATTTCTCCTTACTTTCTTACTTTAAAATCCTCTCCTTTTATCTTTGATGGGAGATTGATAGTTTTTTTTTTTTTTTTTTTTAATGTACCTAAACAGTTTCACATAGTGGTTGTAAGCCTTTTTCTAGGTATGTGCATAACATATAATGCTATCAGTTGGGGCACAAAACAAACCAAAAATAACTTTTCAGGAAGGAAATCCATCTAGTCTTGAATCTTTGTTTTAAAGTCATTTCATTTCATTTTTTAAGGCTGTCTTTTGGCTTTAAGTTAAAGGATTTTTTAAGACTCAATCAGTTTGATTCCTTAAAAACCAGAGGAATGCTACTATTCACTGAAGAATCAACAAACTGAGGTTGTGAGTGCAGTTTGAGAAAACTAAGGACCATTGCATGAGGTGCTGTATAACCTGTGTATAACCACTAACCTGTGGTTCTGATATTAGGTGCTTGTCATCAGATTTGGGGAGCAGATCTTTTCACATGGAATGAAAGCTTCTCAGAGGTTTTTTTTAAAAAAAACAAACACCAAAAACCTTAGAAGATAGATGGTTCAGTCCCTTTCTGAAGCATGGAGCATGAGTGGGGGAAAAAGTACCTTAAGTGGACTACAGAGCCCCTGGGGACTTCACAACAGAGAAAAGAGCTTTCATCAATAGGTGACTTGACTCTGCAACATTTTATGCTACCAAGTCTCAGTATTTTGTATTCCAGAAGTCATTCTCTCCAGTACCCATTGCCAAAGTCTTTTGAAAGTTACCCCTTTTAAAATCTTGTGATTGTGATTCTTGCTGTGTCATTTCCTCCTTAAATCTGGCTTTCTTTAATTGTTCTGCATCGTGATAGCATTGAACATTCTCTATGTTGAAGCTATCTCTTTTTCAATATTTGTTATAAACAAACATTCCCTATAATTAATTGAGATTTGCAATAGAGAAACAAATGTTTATAATACATTTAAGAAAATATATCAATATTATCATACCCTGGTAATGATTTTTGTGATTTACAGATCATATTGAAAGTGTTTTTTTTTTAAATGTTAATAATTTCTATTCAGATCATAGAAGTGAATGAAAAAAATTCTATCATAGCATTCAGTGTTAATTACATAATCAGTTCTTTAAAAATCGTATTCTGAAATATTTTAATTAGCCACTAATGATGAATAAATTGATGGTTAAAAGTGGTACTCCTCCTCTCCCCCCCCCCCCCAAGTTGAGTTTTATCATAACTGAACTGAATATATTTTAAAAATATTTTTAGACCTTAGCTGGTAGCCAAAGAAGATGTGCTTCATTGACCTGGTTCTGACTAAATTCTGTTAATAATTAATTCTGCAGAGCAAAAGCATTTTCCCAGGAGTGTCCATATAACAGTCATTTGTTGTAGAGAACAAATCAGAGTCGAATCATTTTTTCAGATCCCTCTCTAGAGTTAATCCATTATGAAATACCAGGCACACACATGACTTTAAATTCTAGGAGACAGTAAGATGCCCATAATATCACTACGAAAGGCTTTCATTATAGACTCAGGAGAAATGAAGATGCCACTTTTGTACAAAGTATGACTTTTGACCATATTCTGTGATGATCCATCTTTGTCCTTTGAGCATGGGTTTGATTTTTAGATGATCCATCTTTGTCCTTTGAGCGTGGGTTTGATTTTTAAAAAGAGCCAAAGTTTTTCAGAACCAAATCTGGTAAATAGTTTTGGTGATGAAGCTGGTACTATCTTTGGCTATAGTAAGACAAGAAATTGTCTGAGAAGGCATTTCTAAAAAGACAATTTTCAAAAAGGTGTTTACCATTAGAATGAATGAGAAAATTGCCTCCTGAGGCAACTTAGTTCAACTATCACAGCCTTTTGGATTTGTAGGGTAAGGTATGTTTGTTGATATAATATCAGTTATATTTTTATGGACTTACTGAAAGGGAAAAAAATTGCTTTTTCTAGCATTCTTTATTACAGTTAGAATACCATATTATTTTCCATTTTCTTTAGAGCAAACCCCAATTTTCTGTGCTTTTTTCCCTCAAATCTTATGGCATCAAATATGCCTATAGAGAGTTCCCCTAATCTCAGAGGTGTGGAAATTACTCATATAACTTTGTCTCTTTCTCAGTGACGCTGTGAATCATAACTTTTGCTTCTTTGCAAAGAACAAAAAAGATTTCACACAGAAAAGATTTCATTTTCTCCAGTTTGATCTAGCTTCTTTTCGAATAAAGATCCAGGCCAGGTAAAGATTAATAACTTGCCCATTCCATCCTGAGTATCATTCTATTCTTCACAAAAGTTCCCTTATCCAGATCTGTTCATTCTGTGTTCTTTGGATAAGAAGTTTTTCTGGGTTTCTTTAAAGAGTCATTTGACTTCTTGGTCATATGGTTAATACCTCTTATTTACTCTTGTATCTTGTGGTGGGAGAGATTTATGAGTGAAAATAGTAAAGAAGAAACCCAAAACTTAATTTAATCTAATAGGCAGTTATAACTGTTTGCTGATGCAAAGGTTAGTAATATAGTATTATTACATAACATAACATATTAACTTATTTCAAATAATACTGTATATTTGGATTCCCATAGAAGGTTGACACAATGGGAAGTGATCCATGCTATAATTCGTTTTTTGAGAAATATGAAGCGAAACATTTTTATCAACCAGTCACCAGGCTCCCAGTGGAGATCTGGGAAGTTGAGAAATGGTTACTAGCCCCTATAAGTAACCCAAGGACAGATACTTTGAATAATGATTCTTATTGGAGAAGCTTCAATAAACATCTGTCCTCAAAACAAAATAAAAAAACTAAGTTAAATACTACAGAGAATGTTAGCTCTTCAATCTACAATCTTAAGTAATTTTAACCTTTAGGTAACAGTCTTGTACTTCCATTTCCTTTTATTCTTTTGAGCATGAAAATAAAGTTGTTTCAAACAAAATTTATAAGAAATACTTTAATCTTTAGTTACTCTCCATTTCAGTAGTTCCCAGCCTTACCCACTCGGGAATGTATAATCCTCTCATAAAACAAACTATACACAGCTGCAGGCATGTGTCTGTCTGTGCCTCTCTCTCTGTGTGTGTACACAGATATGTGTGGGGTTTTTATGCGAACTACAGTCTTGTGTTTGGCATGATGAATGTGGAAATATTGACTACACAGATCCTAAGGAGAGTATTTACAGTAACCAAAAAGTGAAAGGGAGGCCTTCTGGATAAGTACATTTAAAGGTGATTTTCCTTTACCTCAGCTCATTTGGATCAGCAGGATGGAGATTATTCTGCTGAACTATATAACAAGAGCCAGTTGACAATTTTTGTTAGAGTAACTGTGACATTTTTTTCATTTGACACCCATGTTAATTGTTGGGTCACCTAATTTGTGTGTGTGTGTGTGTGTGTGTGTGTGTGTGTGTGTGTTTAAACAAAGGGATATTTGTATGTTTTGTCTACAGCTACACTTTGTGTTGTCTTCAGAACAGAGTTCTTTAATGTCATAACTAGATGTGGCTGCCATTCAAACTGAGTATGGGCTGGCTGCCATCTGCCCCTTCCCTAAAGTTTAGCTTTCATGTTCATACAAACAGCATCATGTGGTCCTTCTCAATATAATGTCATTTTGATGCCACATATCTAATTCCTTCTTGATTAAAAAAAGGTTCTCCAGAGTGTCAGAATGGCTTTTATTCTCTGATCTTACCCTTCCCCCCAGAGGAAGCTCACGCTTCTGGACTTCATACCTTGTGCTCTACTCTCAGAATCCAAGTACATGGGTCCCAGAAAACCCCTGATCTCAGTATTACAGAGAAATAAATACCTTGTGGAAAAAAGAAAGGAGCAAACTCATGAAAGAGAATGACATCTATTTTTAATGTTTTCTATTGGTCAGCATATTGATTTATTTTGTGATCTTCAAAGGTTGAGTTGGTTCCAATGTTTTTAGCAATAAGGCTGACTTTAAAAAGTACAGAGAAAATACTGTGTTTTAAATTTACTTAGTGGCCCCTCATTAGATCCATTCTTGAAAAACATTCTCTCCACCTCCCTTCACTTTCTTCAGCCTTTGCTTTGTTGATGCTCATTATTATCCAAGGAATGGAGTGTTTCCAATGAGGAATGCCATCCTTACCTGTCGTATCTTAAATGTTTAATAAATCCATTTTTAACTTGGTTTGGCCTCAGTAATTGCAACATTCATTACAGAATTAAAGCTTGATCACCATATAGTTGATGAACTTTTCTATGCACAGAATATGTTTGAGATAAGATTTTTCAGTATGACATCTAGCAAATGTCTTGCTATTGCTACTTTCTTAAATTCCTTAAGTAAAAGTTTGTTTTCAGAAGGAGCAGGGTATTACTATCCCTTTTCTGTTAATAAGCTGCTGTTTGGGATTCTAGTGGTCTACCTCTAGTCTCAACCCTTCAACCCTGTGGGTGCTTAAACATACACATTTATCTGCAATGATTTTGAACAGTTTCAGACTCTTCTAGGCTTGGAGCTGTGGAAGAAGCTCCACAGAATCCATTGCAAGTTACATAACCCAGAACTTAATGGTGAGAAACCAAGTGCTTAGTTTGGAAAGAACTAGTAATCATGGATCTAAGTGGTTACTATTTGGTTGATTTTAAAAAGGATCCTTAACTTTCATGACTGCTTTTGGGACTGCCCAGCCCATTTATAAGTGGTATGCAATCCCAGCTACCTGAAATTCATTTTCCTCAGAAAATATAAGTGCAACACTTATTAGTTTAACACAAGGAAAATCTTATTACCATTTAAAATTGTCTGAAATGGTATGGGCTATTTAATGAATTTCATGTTCTCCATCACTGGGGGTATTCAAATGGAGGACAGTTTACTATGTCTCAAGGATATCAAAGAAGGGGTTCATCCATTAGACAAGAGAATTATGTTCCATGACTTCCGAGGGCCTTTTCCAATTCTAGGATTCTGATTCAAACCTAAATGAGATACTCACTGGCTGCTTCAAAATTGGTTTCCAATCATGTCCTCCATGTGTAATTTTTACAGATTAAAAGTAATATTGTATATAAAAGATCAAATAAAGATGTTCTTTAAGTGGAAAAAAATGTTCATCGTTCATTTATATCACATACAAATAATGATGGCCCAGGTTAATAGTGCTTTTTTTTTTTTTTCCATTTTGAAGGATGTTTTGCTTATCAGTCTCCCAAATTCAGATAAATTTCCTTTAAATCAATTGTTTTTAGTTATATCTGACTGACTCCATTTGGGGCTTTCTTGGCAAAGATACTGGACTGGTTTGCCATTTCCTTGTCTAACTCATTTTATAGGTGAGGAAACTGAAGCAAATGGATTAAGTAACTTGTCCAGAGTAACACAGCTAAGACTAGATTTAAACTTGGGAAGATGAGTTTCTGATTTTAAGCCTGACACACTGCACCATACAGTTTCCCTTTTTAATTCATCTTTTTGTATTTAATTGAAGTTATGAAGAATATGTTTTAAAAACTTATTTTCAAAATATATGCAATTTTCAACATTCACCTTTGCAAAACCTTGTGTTCTGAATTTTTTTTTTTCCTTCCCTTTCCCCCTCCCTAAGATAGCAAGAAGTCCAATATATGTTAAACATGTGCAATTAAGAATTTAAGAATTGAAAAACTACACTATGATTAGCTGGTTTTAAGACAAGTGGAGACACACCCCAGCTTTGGCTTATAAAACCTCATGGGTCATCTAGACCCTTAGCAAATAATGTCTTCTGTTCAATAGACAGTCTCTTCTTCACTCCCCCACTCTCTCAATCTGACCATAACGAAAGTTGCGCTTCGGGTTTTCCAAACTAAAATGAAGGCCAGAAGGATAGAATCAAACTGAACCTAGAAGAAGTCATAGATGTGTACAGATGTACTCTGGGGAAAGCATTATATAATGGTAAACTTCAGGATTATAATTTTAGATTTACAGTATAGAGTTTTCCAAATCATTTGAATCATAAATCAGACTCAGGAAAAAGTAATGAGTAGGCAGTCTTAAAAGGTACTGTGGTATGTGAGAAAGAACGTTGGATCTAGCAACTGAGACTCATTCAGAGGCAAATAATTTCATCTCAGGCCTCCATCTCTTTAAAATGAGGTCAAAAACCTAATGTGTGGGGGCTAGCCTTGGACTCAGGAAGGCCTGATTTCAGATCCTTTCTCTGAAAAAGATTCTAGATGTAGAAGTGACTGATCTTGACTTTTCCATGTTACATAGAAGGAAACTGAGCCTGAGAGATAATAAGTTGCCCTAAGTGACAACCAGAATTTGAAGGCAGATGTTCCCAAGTTCAAGATCATTTCAGATATACTGAGCAGCCTCATCAACTTATTTCTGGGACCATGAACAAGACACTTAAATTTCCAGTGCCTCTAGACAGCTGTTTGTGTGAACTATTACAGAAAAACTGTTGATTTGTGTTAAAGGAGGAAGTTTTCAGACAGAATTCTCTATGCTCTTGAAGTCAAAAGTCTAACTTCCTCCAACCCACCTTACTCCTGACTGAGAAAATTAAGAAGTGGCTGGATGACAAGAGCTTCTTAGCTGTCAGATACCAACCAAATAGACACTTGAAGTTCCCATGCTAAGTTCATTTGGCTTATAGAAGTCCATTTTTAAAATGTAAAATAATGTTGGAGTTCCAGATATTTAATACTATATTTTATTCTCTACAGTCAGAAATGAGTATGATAAGTAGATAAACTATTAAGAAAAATAGGATGACCTGGGCAGCATGAAAACTGGTGGTTGGGTTTGGGATGGACTGAGGCAAAACTTGCCTGAAGTGGAGCCATTGTAGAGTCAAACTGGGAATTAGTCTTTATTTTAGCATCATTCTAGTATGCAGGACATAATTGAGACCATCCTTAAACCCAAAATGAATTTCATAATTCTTTGGGGATCCCACTACTACCATGTCGCTCTTATATGGACTCAATCACGCATCCAGTCCCTCTCATTTCAGCCATTTTTCTCACCATGTCCAGATTAATCTTCCTAAAACTTGTCATTTCCCTGTTCAGAACCTCAATTTTATTACTCCAGGTCCTCCTTGTTCTACCTTCATTAGATGCCAATAGATGGAAATTCGAAGGCTTGGATCAGCCATCTTTAATTGTTTGGATGGACAAGTCACTTCCTGGAGTCTTGCAAGTTTTCCTCATCTATTTAATGAGGGAGATAAACTCAAATGATTTGCAAGATCTCTTCCAACTTTTAAATTCTTTGATCCAATGAGCATATCATTTCAACCTTCCTTTACTGCCTACACATACTTTAAGCTTCAACTAAAGTCTATTGTCTTCTCCAACATCTCCCTTGATATCCTGCTGGCTTAGCTCATGCCATTTGTTCTTCCTAGAATTCCTTCTCGTTTCTGTTTATTTGAAATCTCATATTTTCATAGAATTTAGAATTAAAAGAAATATGAGAAAAATCCTAGACCATTCCACCCTTTTCAACTGATCAGCAAAGTCAATCCCAGAGAGGTTAATTCTTCCAAAATCCATTTTGCATGACCCCCAAAAAAACTTCCCTTCCACCCCTCAGCCAAGTCGTCTCTTCCCCTGAACTCATATGGAATTTTAGTTATTTCTCTCCAGTAATATATCTACCAACTTTTGTCTCCTCTACTTGACTATAATGTTTTCTTAGGAACAGGGGTTGTAACTCATAATACCCTTCAATTGGTAGGTGCTTAAAGAGAAGTGATTGAATGAGCAGATGAACAATTGTCCATTCTAAAAGACTGGGAATCGCTGCTTTAGCCAGTAATAAAAATCTATACCCTAAATCAATGAGTTCCTTGCTCTCAGGTCAAAAATCCCCTTCCCACCTGCTAGCCCCTTTATGCTGCTCCAATTAAACTAGGATCTTATCCTTGGGTTTTCTTTTAAAAAATAGAAATTCTGTCAGGGGAATAGTATAAGTTTGGGAACAGGCTAAAGATTTTTTAAAATGTTAGTTTCTCAAACCTTGATCAACAGTACTACTGACATGATGGGGAAGCAGCCCATTGGATTAGGAATTAGATTGTGATAGAGAAGTGACTAATCAGATCTTTTCTATTTTACATAAGAAGAAACTGAGACTCAGAGAATGTGACCTGCCCAAGTCCAACTTGGAACTAACAGAGCCAATTAGGGTGTTGGCCCTGGAGTCAGCAAGATCTAAATTCAAATGTAGTCTCAGACACTTATAAATTGTATGATCCTAGGCAAGTCACTTAACCCAATTTGTCTCAGTTTCCTTGGCTGTCAAATGACATAGAGAAGGAAATAAAACACTAGTATCGTTGCTAAGAAAACTCTAAATAGGGTCACAAAGAGTCAGGACTGAAACAATTGAACAAGAAATGTTCTAGTCTCAGCTTATTAATTGTATGAATCTGAAAAAGTAATTTTCTTTCTCTCTGTGAGCCAGTTTTCTTCTAAAATGAGAATGCTGGACTAGATGAACCCTAAATTCCCTCCTAGCTGTGATTCTCTTAAATATGATCTATGAAGTATTTCCTTCTTGTTATTCTCTACTTGTTGTCTACTTGTTGTCTTGAAGTCCCAGTTATAGAAATTAATTTAAGGCAGAAATGGAGTTTTAGGTTTCTTTGATATCTCCCAAGTAATGACAATTGGCATGTGTGTAAGGCTGTAAGGAGGAAACATCACTTTACAAGTTAATCTCATTCCATCTTCACACCAGTTCATTTTAGCAGAACAAGTAGTGGTGAGTGAATAGAACACTTGATCTGGGGTCAGGCAAGTCACTTAATTTCTGCCTGCCTCAATTTTCTTATCTGTCAAATGAGGACAAGAACTCCTGTCACTTAGGGTTTTTCTGAAAATAAAGTGGCATAATATTTGTAAGTTACTTTACAAACTTTAAAAAGTACTATATAAATGCTAACAATATTATAAGCAAATCAGGACCCAAGAGATGAAGTAAGTTACTTATCCAAGGTGACCTAGATAGCAAGCAGCAGAGGTATGTTTGATTCCACATCTACAAATTAAGTGATTTCCTGCCCCCAATATTTCTCTAATAGATTTTTGGGCATTAAGCAATCTTCCTCCCCCCTTATGTTATTAGTACTCATTCTTGTTTGTTATTCAGAAAATATTCATGGAGAAAAAGGAAATTCTGACAAATAAAACTTAGTGCCTACACTTTGATGATGGCCACTAGACAGACAAAAAATGACAATCCTTGCACCTAAGAATTTGCCCATTCTGGGGGAAGAGCTATAAATTCAGAGAAAGAGAGAGAGGGAGAGGGAAGGAGAGAGGAGAGAGAAGGAGGAAAGAAGAGGGAGGGAGGGAGGATAGAGACAGAGAACAAGAGAGGGAGAGAGAGTAATATAAAGTTAGGCATAATGAGAGGTAAAATGCTATAAAATTTGAGGGAGATCGGTGATAGAACTTCAATTAGAGCTTTGAAGGAAGGCTTGGGTGACAGCAATATCTGACCTGAGTCTTGAAAGATTAAGATATTGAGAGATAATGATGAGAAGAGAATGCATTTCAGTAATAGTCTGATGGCACTTGAATTTCTGGGATCAAAGATCAAGAAACAGGAATCTGCCAACTGGGAAAATAAAAACCGAACAGAGAAATGGTGTCTACTAACAGAGACACTTAATTCCTTAGGATTGTCCACAACAATTTATACATAAGGCCTCTCCACATAATGTAAAGATTGATAAGCAAAATCCTTTTGCAAGGCTTCATGATGTGAGAAAGTCCATACATATTAGGGGTGACAGGTGTGCTATATGGGAATAAAAGTGATTTGCAGCAAGAATCAATAAGCATTTACTCAGTACTTCCTGTGTTCCATCAGCAGGTAGCGTGCCATCTGTGAGGCCAATATTGGGAAGAGCCCTGGGACTGGAGTTGCAGGGCTGGCTCAACTACTTATTAGCTATGAAGTCATATAACTTCTCTAGTCCTTTTTCCTCATCTGTAAAATAGCAGTTTATAATAGGTGATCTCTAAGAGCCTATGGGGGTCTTGCCAACTATAGTCAATGTAAAATCTGAAGGTCATTCCAATAAGAGTTATTCAATTGCATCTTATTTTTTTCCCTAGAAATTAACCAAATTGGAAGTATGCATATCTGAATATTTTTCTGTGTTAGAATTAAATTAAATTTCCTTTCCAGGAATCATATTCAGTCTTTTATTTATTGCTGCAGATGATTGAATTTAGATGCCAAGTAATGTAAAATTCTTTTGAAAAACCTTTGCAGTATGGCATTGATTTGCACCAATGGATTCTGCCAGTTTTTGCTTTGTAAAGCAGAATTCATTCACATGGTTCCAGATCTGAAATTTCAGTCAAATTGTATTTGTAATTCAGAGTCCCAAGTTCAAGTCCCAAATTTTTCCAAGAATGCTACCCTTGAACAAGCCACTTGATTTCCCTGAATCTCAATTTTCTAATCAATTTTCTATCCTTGTAACTATCTTTCTAGTTATAATCTATCCATCTACTCATCCATCTATTCACCATCTATTTATCTACCTCTATCCCTAACTTTCCTTTTATCTCTAATATCTATGATGGTGTGATCCCCATACCATAACATCATGATATCTATTAGTCTCAACCTGAATTACATAGGGTTTCAAAAGCTCTCATAATTTGCCCCCTTATATTCTGTGGTCCAGTAACACTGTTCTTCTTGCTGTGAATCCCCCAAGAAATTTATTCTCGGGATTTCAGGTATTTTCAGAAGCTGTCCTCCAGGTCTGAAATGATTTCTTCCTCATGATTTCCTCTTCAAGTAAATCCTAGTTAAAAACCCACCTTCTACAGTACTAGCTTTTCCTTATCTCCCTTAATTTTAGTGCCTTCCTTCTGGGGGTTATTTCATATTTCATATTTATCCAACATAGTCTCTTTGTACATTTGTACACAGTCTTTCCCTTCTCGGCAAAGAAAGGGACAGTGTTTAGCATAGTGTCTGGCACATAGTAGACCTTTAATAAATATTTCTTGACTAAAATAAGCATTCACGAGATATACATGAGACTCAGACTGAAATTACAGATCTATCTTTGAAAGATACTAAACTATATTTGCTTCAAACTGTTTTCATTTTCATTTCCAATTAACAAGTATTCTGAGACTTAAAAAAGAAAAGAAAAAGAAAAATCAGGAGTATCACCTCTATGTTCAATGACTTTTCCATTTCCATCTTCACTTCTTCTTGTCTTTAGCACATTGTCTAGTATATATATTGTTATTGTTTACTCATCTTCAGTCATGTCTATGACCCCATTTAGGGTTTTCTTAGCAAAGATGCTGCAGTGATTTAGCATTTCCTTCTCCAGGTCATTTGACAGATGAAGAAATTAAGACAAACAGCATTGTGACTTGCTCAGAGTTGCACAACTTCGGAGTATCTGAGGTTGAATTTAAAGGTAGGTTTTCCTGACTCCAGGCTGGACTCTAATTCATTGAACCATATAGCATAGTAGATGTTTATTAAATACTTATTGACTGACTTTTGTACTTCTCTATTCTGTTCTGATTTCTCCATAGCTATTCACTGTCCAGCTTCCATTGGTTTGCCACTCCTAAACCAAAGCCAAAGACAGATTAATTAAAAACAAAAAAAGTTTTGTTTACGATGGGTATCCTTTTCCCCTTGGTCCTTCTTTCTAGCCCCTACTCCCCCTGCTCCAAATGTATTTGTTTTCTTCCTTTTCCTCACCTTAATCTTTCTTCTTTGTCGCTTCTCCAAACAAATCCCCCAGCTTCTCTCTCAAAAGCTGTCCTGCTATGATTTGAATTAGGAAAAACATTTCTCCCTTTTGTATTTGAAGAAAGGGAGTACTAGAAATTCTAGTAACTTAGAATTTTTCCATAGATACATTGTTATCCCAAGTTGAAAGGAACTCAGAAATACTTATCTCAAACCATATCTGAACAAGAATCCTCCTTTTGAAATGATGAATCAGATTCAAACAAGATTGGGAAACCTTGTCCTGGACAATGATGAAAATAAGATGAGGTCATTTCTATGGCACTTTATATATACAATATAATATCTGATGATGGTTTCTAGGTTCACTTTATATATACAATATAATATTTGATAATGATGATGATGATTTCTATGGCATTTTATATATACAATATAATATCTGATGAGGATGAGGATGATTTCTATGGCACGTTACCTATACAATATAATATCTGATGAGGATGATCATGATAATAATAATATAATTCTAAAAGGAAGTCCCAGGCTTTAAGTCCCAACTAAAATCCCACCGTCTACAGGAAGCATTCCCCAATCTCTCAATTTCAGTACCTTCCTTCTTTTAATTATTTCTCATTTATCTATAGATTGCTTTGTATATATTTGTTTGCATGTTGTCTTCCCTATTAGATTGTAAGCTCCTGGAGGGCAGGAACTGTCTTGCCTCTTTTTATATTCCCAGAGTTTAACACAATGGCTAGCACATAGTAGTCGTTTAATATTTATTGAATTGAATTAAAATTTAATAGGATGGAAAAAAGCTCTTGAGAGACTGTTGAGGAACAATAAAAGTACATCTTTGGGGGAGGGGGCAGGGAAGACAAAGACAAAAATCAAAAAGTGGCTTTTATTTAAATACAATCTGATTAAAGAGGGTACACTTGGGGAGAACAGGGTGTAAACAGTAAGTTATTCTTGCCACTAGAGGGCAATAGTGTACAATGAGCCCATAAAGCCTGGCATCTGAGTGAGGGGGCAGTTCCTACCCCATCTAGAAAAGGCAAAACCTCCCGTTTACTGCCTTCTAACTGGGGGTGGATTTGTGTTAGTTAAGCCACGTCCATTGAATCCCTAAGGATGTCTTGGGCATTTATGTCACTGTAACTGGGGAAGCCCCCATCACTCAAGGGAGGGTTTGTTGGAACAGGGCTCTTTTGAACTTGCAGGTCTCATCCCCTGCAGCATAATACTCATAACTCACATTTAAAGAGCACAAAGATCATTATATTTTTTAAATAGAGGGATGTAGAGGCTCAGAGGGATTAACTTGCTCTGTGTTAGATTGCACAGGTGTCAGAGGCAGAATCTGAACTCGGGATCCCCCTGACTCTAGTTCAGTGCTCTTTTCCCTACATCTTGCTAACTAAATGGTGTAGATTTTTAAAAAGAAATCAGATGAAATGTGAGCTATACTATCTGCATAACTGGGTTGTTGTAAGAAAAGTGCTCTGTAAAATTCTAGAAGTACTGGACTATCTCTATTAGATTACTATGAAATAATAACTTGAAGGGAGGCACTGAAATTAAGGGAGAGAAGGAAAAGCTTGCTGTAGAAGGTGGACTTTTAGCTGGGACTTAAAGGAAGCCAGAAGTCTGAAGGAGGAATTGAGGAGAGCACTCCAGACAGGGACAGCCACTGAAAATGCCTGGAGGCAGGAGATGGAGTTTCCTTGGGATAGGGAACTCCCAGGTTAAGGAAACAACCCCCACTTGTGTGTGTCAGCAGTTTTCTGGTAGTTTATCATCCTAGGACATTTCCTATAGCCTTGTCCAAGGTCACACAGTTGGTATGTGTCAAGCCAGGTCTTCCTGACTTTGAGGTAAACTCTGTTACCACCTATCATGCTATACATAGCTCAGTTCCTGAGTACAATGGCTAGGATATGGGCCCTGGAGTTAAAACTCACTCACACTGACTGGTTTGTGTGACCCTGGGCAATTTAACCTCTGTCTGCCTCAGTTTCCTCATCTATAAACTGGAGATAATCATACTGAACTCCCAGAGTATTAGTGAGGATCAAATGAGATAACATATATAAAAGTACTATATCAATGCTAGTTATTATTATTAAAAAATAAAATTGCTGCATAAATATGATTTGCCATAAATAATTTTCATTAGAAGAAGGCAGGTCATCTTCCAAAACAAAGAATCCCAACAGTTATGGGGCATTAGATGATGAAAATATAATTCCTCTATGGCATCAAAAGATATCTCTATGGGCAGTAGTCTCAAAATTCTAACTTGAATTCTACTCATTACTTAATATAGACTAAATAAAGGTATAAACACCACAGGTGGATTATAGAGTAATTGTGCCTATTGTATTTTTGGTAAAGTTTTATCAAATGTATTTTAAATGCAAATGTATTAGGACTATAGTCTGGAATAACGGAAAGAGTATGAGGCTTGAGCTCAAGAGATGCAGATTCAAATCTGACCCTGACACCAATTTATAGGGTATCTCAGAAAGCCTCTCAGAGTTCTTTAATATTATATAGTACAATACAATGTAATATAATACAATATCTGTAATGTAATATAACATAACATAATATAATACAATGTAATATAACAATATAATATAAACAATGTAATATAACATAGCATAATATAATACAAAGTAATATAATATAGTATAACAACATAATATATAATATAACATAATATTACATAACATTATATAATATAATGCAAAACAATATAATAAAATTAGTTTTATTTATAATATAGTCTCTCTCTATATATATATAAAACTCACATAAACAAAAACTCTTTGGACAGATCCTCAATAATTTATTTGTTTTTTTGCTGAGGTAATTGAGGTTAAGTGACTTGCCTAGGGTCACACAGCTAGGATTCTGAGACCAGATTTGAACTCAAGAACTCCTCACTTCAGGGCCAGTGCTCTATCTACTATACCATCTTGCTGTCTTGCCTCAATAATTTTTAATAATATAAAAGGAAACTGAGAACAAAAGTTTGAGAACCACTTCCATAGTCAAATCCTCATGTGAAACTCAAAAGTGAAAGTATCAGATCCAAAACTTGAACTTGGTTCTTTTTGACTTCAGGTTTAGTAGTCTTTTTACTGTTCCACACAGAATAAAGAATTTACTGTCTCTCCCCTTAGAATTGTATTAAGCAGGGCTAGATCTTTTTCCTCAGCTTACTCCTCTTTAACAATTAGAGGAGTGGGACTGAATGGTCTCTATGATCCCTTCCAGCTTGTTTAAAGAAACTGAAAATTTTAGCTTTTAGAAAAGGAGCCCGAGTGGAATTTTTACTGGCCTTTAATGTCTGAAAGATTGTCAGCAGGTTAAAGAGGTTAGTCTTGCCAGTTCTTGACCTCAGAGGACAGATCAACTAGTAATTGGGTAGATCTATCAGGGGCAGATTTCCCCTGAATATGGGTAACACTTATTAAAAGTCATAGTTTTAGGATCACTCTTTTCTCTCTATTTGTTGCTATTTAGTCCTGACTCTTTTTAAACAGTTTTGGGGTTTTCTTGCGAAAGATATTGAAGTAGTTTGCAATGGCCATATATTCCATTGTTCTACCATTAATAAGTACTTGCTGAATGGAGGGGGCAATAGTGATCTGTGACAGAAACAGAATCTCTTGAAAAGCAGGGAAGGAGATGTCACTATGACCCCACCAGCAGGGTCTTCATGCCAGGGTTAGTGATCAATAGTGATGTAGTGACTGATGGCTTTCCCCTTGTAAAACCATGTGTGAGCAGAAATGGGTATCTGTCCAAAGGGCAGGACCAATGGCCTCCCCTAGGATCCCTTAGATTCTTCTAACAGATAAAATTATCTTAACCTTTTGCTAAAGGAAAGTAGATTCATAGAATCACAGGCTCTTAGGGCTCTGAGGAACCTTATAGATCTTCATCTACCTAACACATGAATAGGAAATACTAGTTTCTATAATGTTACCTGATAAATATTTGAGACCTCAATTTTAGATGAATCCATAACCTTCTGAGGTGACATGGTCCACTTTTGAGTAGGGAGATGATATAATGGACAGGACATCAGTCTTGAAGTCAGGCAGCTCGGGAATTCAACTATCACCTCAACTATCACAGTGGTGTGGATGAGCTACTTTGGTAAAATCATATGCTACAATTCCAGGCAAAGAAAGCAAATTCATAAGTCTAACCCTAAACCTAACTTCATCTATAAAAAGGAAAGTAACCATCTTATAGGGATATGAGGGCAGGGATGGGGAAAATTTTTTGCAAAGCCTAAAGTATAATAGCAATCACTATTATTATGACTATAATCCACGTTATAATGTGATAGTATGAAAAGGCTGGCAGGTAGGTGGCAGGATGGGTAGAGCGCTGAGCCTGGAATCAGGAAGTCTCATCTTCATGAGTTCAAATTCAACCTCAGATTCTCACTAATTGTATCATCCTAGGCAAGTCACTTAACTCTGCCTCAATTTGCTCATCTGAAGAATGAGAAGGAAATGGTAAATCACTCCAGTATTTTTGCCAAGAAAAATCCCAAATGGGGTCACACAGAATCAGACATGACTGAAAAAATGACTGAATAACACAGTATGCTAGACGCTAGGATAGAATAGAAAAGAGAAACCCAGAGCAGGTGCTGCCTTCAGCGAACTAACCTTGTTATCCTGGAGTCCCACACTACAGTTGTTTCTTGCCGATGACTCTAGGGGTTCACTCCATGGCCAGTAGAAGGCGCTGCCGGTGTTTTGGTTTGTTCCACACCTTTTACAGATCACTGATGATGTTTCTATTATCTTTCCCTCTTGGCCACCATTGAGAAAATAATAATCTTCACCTCAGTGGCCTTTCTTAGCTTAGATGGCACCAGTTAATTCCCAGCCCTTTTCTCTCCTGTGAGCTGAACTGACAGCAATGTGGGTGGAGGGAGGAGGAAGGAAATCGGGTAATCAAGGAGCACCATGTGCCTTATAAATTGTAAAGGGGGAAAACAGGAAGGTCTGCCAAGTGGAAAAATACTAAATACTTGGAAAGTTTCATTTGAAGATTCTGAGAAATATCTTGCTGGAGGGGCCAGATAAATAGATGTGGGTCTCCTTTCCTCAGAGCAGAATCCGTATTATTTTCCTTTGTGCCGTGAATGGAAAAGACAGCATGACAGAGTGGAAGGGTTGCTGTAATAGGAGTCAGATCCTTTCTCTGAAACATAAGATTTTAGTTCTATAATGACCTAATCTGACCTTTCCATTTTACATAGAAGGAAACTGAGACCCAGAGATCATGACTTGTTCAACTCAAACATGGAAGTGATGGAGCCTTGAACCCAGATCCTTGGGGAACATTGATCCCCAAGCTCAATATCATTTCAACCGTATCTAGCTGCTTCTCTCGACTTATTTCTGGGACCTTGAACAAGGCACTTAAATTTCCAGTGCTCCTAAACAACTACTGTAAACTGTTGCAGAAGAATTGTTGGGAAGTAGAGCTCTCTTATCTCTAAATTGACAAGCCTTTGACCCTGTGGTTAACTCATTTGCCAGTGTTTACAAACCAGTCTTGATCTGGAATTGTGAAGCTTACTCACACCTACAACTCAGTCCCTTCCCTGGAGAAAATCTTCCCTAGATTCCTAGAGGGATGTGGACACTTCAAGAAAATATCTCAGAATTGTTCTTAGGGACCTTCCTCCTTGGGTGTTCACTGCTCTGACATGAGACTCACTGGTCCTGGAAATGCTCTGATTCAATCCCATACAGCAAATATTAACTTCCTGAGATGTATGAAAGCCTAAACTGCGTCTGGAAATACTAAGAAGAAAGGAAGCAAGTATTAATTAATCGAATTTTAAGTGCCTGCTATGCAGAGTGCTTTACAAATTTCTCATTTGAACCTCATAACTCTGCAATGGAGGTACTATTATGATCCTTTTTTTTGCTGACTCAAAGTGACTTGCCCACGGTCACACAGCTAGAAAGTGTTAAGTCTTAGGTCACATTTGAACTCAGGTCCTCCTGACTTCAGGGCTGGTGCTCTATCCACTGCACCACCTAGCTGCCCCCATGATCCTCTTTTTACAATTGAGGAAACTGAGGTGGCGTCATAAGGTCATACAGTGCCATTTTACTCAAGCTCTGAGGGGAACTGGTGGTAATTCTAAGAGTTGGAGATGAGGAGAGAGTGCAATCCAGGCCTGAGAAGAGGGACAGAAGTAGCCCATGCAAAGAGGTTGAGGCTGGAGGCAAATTCTCCTTGACATGTCTAGATTTACATTTTAGAGATAAAAATTTGGTAACTGAGTGTAGAATAGATGGGCAATGGGGTGAGATCTGAGGCAGGGAAACCGATCCATCAATCCACCAGCATTTATTAAGCACCTACAATGTACTAGGTGCTATAACAGAGACTGAGAATGTAAATATGGATGATGGCTCTTGTAATAGGCTCTTGTAATAGAGGTGATGGGGGCCTTAACTTCCCTGATGTCTCACAATTGGTTCTTGAGCCATCATCTTCATCTCCCTTTCACTTGACACTTGGACTCCATCAAAACATAAGCTTCTTGCTCTGATAGATGAACTTTTAAGTTTGTCTTACTGAGGTCCAAGTCTCCATGTCATATTGTGGCCATATTCTTATCGAGCTCTCTTGATAGCCCCTCACTTTTTTCTTTTTTTATTTTTTTTTCTTCTTCCCCCCCTTTCCCTCCCCCCCCCCCCGCCCAGGTAATTGGGGTTATGACTTGCCCAGGGTTGCACAGCCAGGAAGTGTTAAGTGTCTGAAGTCAAATTTGAACTCGGGCCCTCCTGACTTTAGGACTGGTGTTCTGTCCACTGTGCCAACAAGTTGCCCCACCACTCATTATATTCAATACTCCTTTATGTATTTTCTTTTCCCATTAAAATGTAGGCTTCTGCCTGTAGTCTTGGCACATGCCCCTAATCCTCAGCTCAGGAATTCTAAATTGAAATTGAGCTCAAGGTGATCAAATGTGTATACTAGGCCTGTCACCACTCTGGGCCTTGGCACCAATACAGTGAATCTTCAAGTGAGGGAAAGAGAGAGAGAAAAAGAAAGAAAGAAAGAAAAAAAGGAAGGAGGAATGGAAGGAGGGAGAAATGGAGGGAGGGAGGGAAGGAGGAAGGAAGGGAAGAAGGGAAGAAGGAAGCAAAGAAAGAAAAAGATAAAGATAAAAGAAAGAAAAAAGAAAGGGAAAAGAAAAAAGAAAAGGAAAGAAAGAGAAAAAAAAGAAAAGAAAGGAGAAAGAAAGAAAAGGGGGGGAGTAAAGAAGGAGGGAAGGAAGGAAAGAAAGAAGGAAAAAGAGAATGGAAGAAAGAATATAAGCTTTTTGATAACAGGGACAGTCTGGCTTGCTTATATTTGTATCCCTAGCACTCAGCACAATGATTGACACAATCGATTCTTTATCTAGTTTTTTGTGTATCTGAACTAGCATGCTAGTCACAAGAATGGGAAAACAGGAATTTGGCATGCCCCTCAGGTTGTGAACCTGAACAATGAGGATGATTATGCCCTTGACAGAAATGGAAAAATTAGAAGAATGAGTTTTTGGAGTAAAGGTAGCAAGTTCTGTCTTAGATATGCCCAGTTTGATCTGACTATAGACTTCCAATTGGAAATGACCCATAAACATTTGGTAATGTGGGACAGGAACTGGGCAGAGAGAGCAGAACTATCTGGAAATCATCTTCACTTGACCTTCACATGCCTACAAGCTATTATCCTATTATCTTTTTTCTCTTACTTGATCCAACTCCTAGAAGAAACTGTCTACACTTTTTGTCTCTGATTCTTACTCCCAAGTCACTTCTCAATCCCTTCCAATTTGGCTTCTTTTCCTACCACTCAATGACACTGCTCTCTCACATGCCTACAAGCTATTATCCTATTATCTCTTCTCTCTTACTTGATTCAACTCCTAGAAGAAGCTGTCTACACTTTTAGTCTCTGATTCTTACTCCCAAGTCACTTCTCAATCCCTTCCAATCTGGCTTCTTTTCCTACCACTCAATGACACTGCTCTCTCACATGCCTACAAGCTATTATCCTATTATCTCTTCTCTCTTACTTGATTCAACTCCTAGAAGAAGCTGTCTACACTTTTAGTCTCTGATTCTTACTCCCAAGTCACTTCTCAATCCCTTCCAATTTGGCTTCTTTTCCTACCACTCAATGACACTGCTCTCACATGCCTACAAGCTATTATCCTATTATCTCTTCTCTCTTACTTGATTCAACTCCTAGAAGAAGCTGTCTACACTTTTAGTCTCTGATTCTTACTCCCAAGTCACTTCTCAATCCCTTCCAATCTGGCTTTTTTTCCTACCACTCAATGACACTGCTCTCTCCAAAGTCAGCATCTTTATTGCTAAATCTAATGGCATTTTTTCAATCCTCAGACTTTGCCTTTTTGGAGCATGTGACATTATTGGCCAACCCTTTCTCCTGGCTACTCCTTCCTCTCCAGATATTTTTTTTTTGTTGACATTTTTCAGTTGTCCTTCTCTTCCTACCCATCACACAGCAGCAGCAGCAGCATATCCCATTTCTTGGGTATACCCTAGGACTCTGCTCTAGCCTTCTTCATCTCACTATACCCACTCACAAGGATCTTATCTCCTCAGCTCCCATCAAATCGGTGACTCCCAAAGCTATACATGCATATATCATCTTTCTCCTGAGCTCTAAAGCCATATCTCTAAATATCACATTTGTACTTCTCCAGTAGACATATTAAACTCAACACGTCCAAAACAGAAATCATCTTTTTTTTCCCCTAAACCCATTTTTTTCCCTTAACTTTACCATTTCTATTAAGGAAATCTCTATTCTTCTAGCTGTCCAAATTTGTAACAGAAGCCATCACTCTCTCCATTCTCATTCCCATGTGCAACCAGTTGCCAAATCAATTTGATATTCTTACCATCTCTTAGCATCTATCCATTCCAATCTTTCGACCCACTATGATCACTCATAGCACATCACGAGGATCATCACCTCATCTGACAATTGCAAATGATTCCTCCATGGTCTCCTTGCATCTGGTCTCTCTCCTCTCCAATGCATCTTCTACACAACTACCAAATTGTTCTTCCTAAGTGCATGTCTGACCATGTCAATCCTGCTCAATCACCTCTAGGACAAAAGTACAAACTGCTCTGGTATCTAAAGCCCTTCACAGTGTGACTCCAGCTTAGCTTCTCTAATGTATCTTGCCTATCTGAGTATTACTTTTCATGTACCCTACATACTGGCCAGATTATTCTACTCCCTACTTCCTAGCTCTTATGCTTCTTTGCAAAGTTGTCCCCCCCAGACGTACAATGGTCTTGCTCTATTTCTTGACATCCCCTAACTTCCTTAACAGTTCAGTTTGAATACAACTTTCTTTGGAAGGCTTTCCTTATGGCTCCAGTTTGTTAGTATCCCCAAATCACTATGTATTTATTTGGCCATGTATGGGTTGTTCAAAAGGACTAGTACCTCTGGTGTGAGCGCCTGCTGAGTCCCGCTTCAGGTTTGCTCATTCCACCTTTCACCCAACTTTCAGCTTCAAGAACCTATAGCAAACACAATGGTCATACCTAGGTAAATTGTTTTAGTAGATGGGCTAAACCAGGTTGAAGGTAACTAACAGGCTTCAAACCTGTTGCTGAATTAGGGAGTGTCTACCCTAAACTTGTGAAGGATTTCTCTGGTGGAATAAATAAATGAAAACCATTTGTTCCAGTGGCCATGAAGGGATTGAAGTAGGTGTTGTGGAGCACCAGGTGCTTGGTAAGACATCAAAGATACCAAGGTCATCCACTGCATCCCAGATCATGTCAACCATCCCCATTTTGATCTTGACATTGGACTTGGATAACTCTGGAAGAGAGAATGAGGCAGATGACTTTGTGCAACTTTGCCTCACTTAAATCCAATTCACACATAAATCAAGACGTCACCCCATGAAATCATTGTTCCTCTTTAAAAATAAAGGGTGAACAACAATGAAAGGGGACTCTCATTAAGTGCCAGGTTACAGTAGATGGCTTCTGAGACCCCTTTCAATTCTGCTGTCCTTTGATTAAGAAAAAGGAAATGAATATACATCAGCCAGATGGCGCCTCCTAAGCAATCAGCAAGAACAATGAGTTTTGAAGCAAGTCTAAGTCATACAGGACTTCCTGGTGCATCTCTCCCCTCTCCCTCCCCTGCCCCCTTTAGTTTCCTACCCTAAGATTCAGGCAACAAATACCTTCTCTATATAAGGTACTGAGCTTGAGTACTGGGGGTGGTGCAAGGCAAAGACCAGGTCACTGCCCTCCAGAGGTTCGTTGGGTGAACAGGAGGCATTCATTTACTTATCCAAGAGAAGAAGATCTGATTTGTTTAAGTATGACTTTGTTGAAATGAAAGGCTTAACTTTTAGTAGTTCAGGGAATTCTAACTGCCATGTCCCCATCACTATTACCAGAGTTAAGTTATATTTCACATCAAGCATAATAGGAAATGTGGTGTTATAATTGGAAGGAACCTTAGTAACTTTTTAGTAACTATTCCCTTTCTTGTTTGAACCCCCATTTTCTCAGAGAGAACACTGAGATCCAGAGAAACAAATAACTGGCAGAGATGAGATTTGAACTCAGGTCCTCTTTCTCCAAATTCTTTCCACTCTAACAGGTCTGATTTCCCAGGAACTTTGGAGATCAGTAGTACAGATATAATTCACCCCATTTTACAGTTCAGGAGAGTGAGACTCAGCAAGGTTAAACAGTATACCTGTTGTCCTATTAACTAATAAATATCACTGAGGAGATCAGAACAGAGTTCCCTTGATTTAGCACTTTGTGCCAGACACTATGCTAAGCACTTTACAAATATGATCTCATGTGAAATCCACAGCAACCCTTGGAAGTAACTGAGGCAAATGGAGATTAGTTCTTGCCTGGAGTCATGTGAATCTCACAACAAATCTGGAAGGAATTGTTATCCACTTTTTTACAGATAAGGAAACTGAGACAGAATTTAATTGACTTAGCCGGAGTCAGCTACAAAATGTCTGAGGATGGATTGGCCCCCTTGGAAGCCCTAGGAATTGGGTCCAGAAAACATGGAATGTAGTACAGGTAAGAGTGAAGTTTGAACGTGGGGGGCAGAGAAGAATTGGAAAGGTCCAGGGAATGATGTCCGGCCCGAGTAGCTGGCAGGCTGCCTAAAACAAAAGGAGAGATCTCATTCCTGAAGGCAGACTTCACAAGTTGACCAAGCTCAGCCTTTCAGTGGTTATGTTATATTTGGGCTTCTTCCACAGTCACATCTCATCAACACACATTAAAGGCACTTCAATTAGCCAATTTTTCTTAAAAAACAACAACAACAACAACAAACCCACTGCTTCCTTCCATAGCTAAATAAGTAGTGTCATTTAATTTCCTGTCAATTGCCGAGAAAGCAGCAATTAGGAAAACAGTAATCAAGGGCAGAAGAGTTGCTGAGAGGGAGCCTCCTGGCAGCCTGGGAGACCCAAGCTTCAGTATACTCCCTCCTGCTGAAGTGCCCCATGATTGGCTCATGCCATCTGTGTATAGATGAGGATCCTTCCAACAGAGACTCCAACAGCTGCATCAACTGGAGCTCACATTTAGATGGGCTTCCAAGTGGACCACGACCTTCCCAATAGCCCTCTGGGTGAGGGAGAGAATTTGACTTATTATTTCAATTAGTTTACAAATAATAACAAAAATAACTGACATTGATTAAAAAAAACTTTAATGTCTAAAAAGTACTTTAGGCAAATCACCCAAATTCTTAGTTGCTCTAGGCAGCTCTCAAGACTATACACCAGAAAGGGCGCTGACCTGCTTTGATTAGAGGGAGATTCCTCACCTGGGAGTTCCCTATAACAATCAAATCACAAGGGCAGCCTTGTCCAAGATCTCATTTGACTTTGCAGCGACTCTGTGAAATAGGTTATTTAGGTATCACAACCCCCACTTGACAGATGGAAAACTGAGGCTCCAAGAGGTTAGATTATCTCAGAATCCCAAAGTTGGTAAGTATCCTTACCCGTCTCCCAATTCCAATTTTCCACTAGTAGGATACGGCTTGCCTTGTTTTGTTAAATTCTGATTTCTTTGAAGGTCACTCCAGGAAAGCTCTGCCAGAGATCTGGGGAGGATCCAACTATTGATCCTTGAACCTTCCACAGGGCCAAGATTATGAGGTTACAATAGCCCTCTTTGTTCTCCTTTTCCTAAGGGACTTGAATTTAACCTAATAAGAGTGCCTTGAATCAAATAACAGCTATTGTTAGGACTCTGTGTATGTGTCTATGTGTCTGTGTGTGTCTGTCTCTGTGTATATGTGTATATGTATATATGTGTGTATATGTGTATATATATATATATATATATATATATATATATACATGTGTGTTTGTGTGTGTGATAAACTGGAAAATGTTTACAGAAGGAAGACACTAGTATTAAGTAAGAGGAACTGGGAAAGGCTTGTGGTAAATAAAAGATAGGCTTTTAGTTGACTTACATTCTCCCCAGAACTCATCATCAGGAAATCTAATTATCCTACAAGACTGAATCTGCCTGGTACTTTCATCTCATTAGGATCCATTTCTCCTCTGATTGGACCATCTGCCTGATGGGTGGGTCCATGGATTGGAAGGGCTTTATTTAAAGAGGGTGCTCAGCACAATTTTTCTGCACTGCTTTTGGATCTTTTCACTATTCCCCCAGCACCTAGTATCTCTCCCTCCCCTGATGAGTAACTCCCCCCCCCAACTTCTTTATTGTCTTTCCCTATTAGGTTGTAAGCTCCTTGAAGTCAGGGACTGTGTTTCCATTTGTAGTTATTCCCAGCACATCAAAAACATTTAATATTTATTAATTTACTGACTAACTTGAAACTTAATTTACTGACTAACTTAACAGAGAAACCAAGAAATGGAGATGAGGAGGAAGAGTTCCAAACATGGGCTTAACCACTGAAAATATTCAGAGACAACAGTTGGAGATTAAAGAACCAAGGATGACCAATGACTTCATGGAGACCTTTTGTAGAATTACTTTGTGCTTTGGGGGAGGAGTTAGTTGAGATTACATCCAAAGTCCTTTCCCATATGGAGCTGCTATGATTCCAAGATGAGCAAGTATAATTGCTATGGCCTGGGTGGAGTGAGACTTTCCAGATGACCCCTTCCCCACATGGAACTCTAGAGATTCAACATCTATGACTTCCCCAGGGGATTCTAGTCCTCCTCTAAGTGTGGTGTGAGTTGGAAGGCGGTTGTTAATGTGCCAAATTCAAAACCTTCCTAACATGGCCATCTGAGGATCTGTTTTCTCTACCCACGTGTTTTCCCTTACTCATAAGAAACAAAGCAATATAACGGAAATATTTTTTTTAAAAGTCATATAATCCCACAATTGGGTTACCATGTGAAAAAAAAATCTAAAGGTTATAATTGACTACAAGCTGCAAGCTCAATATGAGTCAGCAGTGTGATGAGACAGCCTGATCTTACATCTTTTTGTAAGTATTGTGTTCAGAACAAGAAGTGACAGGCCCACTGTACACTGCCTTGTTCAGATCTCAGCCAGAGCACTCTAGTTATTTCTCAGTGTTGTTTTAGAAAAGACATTGACAGTTGAAGTGTGTCCAAAAGAAGTCTGTTGGTACAATGTTGATATTCAAAAATATATCATGTGAGGGATGATTTAAGGAGTTGTGTATTTCAATATGGTACTTACTCTAAGGTAGAGAGGGGATGCAACCAGACAATTTCTCCTCACCATACACACATTGTTCAGAAGGAATATCCCCTTCTCATACATCAATCTGTCCTTTATGGCTGTGCATGGGCTCCTGATGCCCCTGACTGACTTCTGGTTCAATTTACCAATCAAGACAGTAAGCATTTATTAAGTGCTTGCCAAGTACCAGGCCACTGCAATACGGGATTAGGGATTAAAAAATGCAAAAGTGATTGAGTCTCTATTTCTCTTTATGGTCCTTACATTCAGAGAGTCCCATGTGGTGTGGTCTCTTGTTGTTGAATTCTATTCCCACTGCTGGCCAGTGACAGGAAATGTTTAACTTGAGAAAAGGAAAAACCTTGGGGTAGGGTAGGGGACACAAAAGCTAGCTTTAAGTCCTGGAAGGGCTATCAAATGGCAGATGGATTGAGGTCTTTCTACTGGGCAATAGAAGGAGAAACTAGAGGCAATAGATGGATGTTTCAGGGAAGCTTTCTAGAGGAAGAGCTTTCTAGCGGAAGAAGCAGGGTTGTCTATCAGTGAGAAATGAGCTAGTTCACTGAAAGTAATCAAGTGGGGTCTAAGTGACTTGTTGTTACAAGAGATCATTTTTGTTTTATTTCCCAACTGCATGTAAAGATAGTCTTCAATATTCATTTTTATAAGATTTTGAATTTTTAATTTTTTCCTTCCCACCTTGATATAGGCTATACATGCATAATCTTTTTTTTTTTCTTCCTCTGCTGTGTCAACTGGCTTTTTTTAATTGAAGTTTTTTATTTTCAAAACATATATAAGGATAATTTTTCACATTGACCCTTGCAAAAAACCTTGTGTTACAATTTTCCCCTCTTCCCCTACCCCCTCCCCTGTCCTAGATGACAAGTAATACAATATTACATGTATAATTTTGTTAAACATATTTCTATATTAGTCATATTATGAAAGAACAATCAAAACAAAAGGGGAAAAAACATGGGAAAGAAAAAAAATTTTAAAAAGTGAAAATATTATGCTCTGATTTGCATTCAGACTCCATAGTTCTTTCTCTGGATATGGATGACATTTTCCTTCACAGCTCTTTTTGAATTGTCTTGGATCACTGAACTGCTGAGAAGACCTAAATCTATCCTAGTTGATTATTACACAATGCTGCTTTTACTATGTTCAATGTTCTTTTTCTGCTCACTTCACTCAACATCAGTTCATAAAATCTTTCTGATTTTTTCTGAAATCTGCCTGTTATAGAACAATGACCTACTATTATATTTATATACCACAATTTGTTCAACCATTACTCAATTGAGGCACATTCCCTCAATTTCCAGTTTTTTGCCATTACCAAAAGAGCTGCTATATTTTTGTACATGTAGGTCCTTTTCCCTTTTTTATGATTTCAAGATATAGATGCAGTAGAGGTTTTGCTGGATCACAGGGTAAACACAGTTTTATAACTCTTGGGGGTAGTTTCAAATTACTTTCCAGAATGGTTGGATCAATTCATAATCCACCAACAATGCCTTAGTTATCCAGTTTACCCCTCCAACATTCATCATTATCTTTTCTTGTCATCTTAGCCAATCTGATAGGTGGTACCTCTGAGTTGTCTTAATTTGCATGTCTGTAATCAGAAGTGACATAAAGCATTTTTTCATATGACTATAGATAGCTTTAATTTCTTCTTCTGAGTTGTCTTAATTTGCATGTCTCTAATCAGAATTGACATAAAGTATTTTTTCATATGACTACAGATGGCTTTAATTTCTTCTGGAACTTGCCTGTTCATATTCTTTGACTAATTATGAATTGGAGAATTTATAAGGGATAACTTTAGAGTGGATTCCTGTCTTGGGTGAGAAAACTAGGCCAAGTGATCTCTAAATCAGATGAGTTTATAGAAAAATCATACAATTGATCAAACTCATCTATCATAGGTAGGTATGATTTTATTTTAGAGCTGTCTTTTTAGATAAGAAAGAAATTGTGTAGATGTTCTTTGTATATTGTAAAAACTAATTAGTTCAATGCAAACATTAGTTGGGAGCTGGGAAACTACTAGAGGATTTGATTGCACTCTCTCATTTCCTTTTCCTCCCTCCCTCTTTTCTTTCTGATTAAATCCAGAATGTTGACAAATTAAGGGTGTAGGTAGCTTTCAGGGGCACATCTCACAATTCTAGCTGAGAAAAGTTCTGAAGTGGCATGTCAACCCAGTATTCCCACTTAGATTAGTATTTAATTTCTGAAATAGGTTATGTAACAAGGGGCATGTTCTGGGAGACAGTGTCCTCCTTGGTGATAAACTCAATAGCTATTGCTATCCAATTGAAACATCACATTCCCCTTATTTGTCATTCATGATTCTATCCCCTGCGTACTCTTTAATAACTGCTCCTCCAGCTTATCACTGTTATTGTTAAGTCATTTCAGTCATATCCCATTTTTTGTGACTCTTTTTGGGGTTTTCTTGGAAGAGATATTAGAGTTGCTTATTTTCTTTGCCAGGTCATTTTTATAGATGGGGAAACTGAGGCCAACAGGAATTAAAAACTTGCCCAGCATCATCCAGCTAGCAAGTGTCTGAGGTCGGATTTGAACTTCGGAAGATGAGGCGCCTTAATTCGGGATCCATTGCTGTATCCACTATGGCATCACCTAATTTTCCCTGTTCTGGTTTAGAACGAATTTATTGTTAGCTCAGTTGGTTGGTACAGTAATTCTCCAAATGTAGAACACAGACCACTGGTGAGCAACCTCTGAATATTTTCTATAATCTTATTGCTTTTAATGTAAATATTCATAGCATGAAAATATCTGTACTTTTATTTCATTTCATGTTATTTTCCTGGACTAAATCAGAAGTGTTGCAGAAAGACTACAGAATTTAGACTCACAAAACCTTGGTTCAGATCCCTTCTTTGCCACCTGCTATTTGTGTGATCTTAAGTAAGCCATTTAATCTTTCTGACCCTCAGTCTCTTCATCTGTAAAATGTGGGGATTGAACTAGGGGATTTCTAAAGTTTTTTCCAAGTCCTTTAATAGGCTTTTGTCAGGTATCACTTCTATATCAGTCTAAACTTGGATTCCAATGAATTGATAAGCATTTATTAAGCAACTTCTAAATGATGATGTTTCTTAATGCATCTGGAGAACCCTTTACATGCACACACACACACACACACACACACAGTCCTAGGAATAGCTATATCTGATTAGGTAAATGAGGAAATAGAGACAAAATGGAAACAGTTCCTGCTGCCAGAGTACCATTGAAGAGACAACATGTCCAGCTAGAGGCAAATAAAAAAGAAATACAACATAATGATGGAGGGATGGCTCTAGGAGTGGAAGGAACATGTTCTTACTGGTATTTCATCTGGGCCTGGAGGGTAATGAGGTATTCTAAGAGTCAGATGTGATGACGGATGATGTGCATTCCAGGTATGAAGAAAAGCTTGTGTAAAAGCATAGTGACAGGATTGTTTTTGCTTATTTTTGAGAGAGTGTAAAAAAGAACTAAGATATAGCCCCACATTCAGTGACTCTAACTCCAAGGTTTATTTCTGTTATCATTTCAAGTCAGTTGTGCTCAACTCTTCTTGAAGTTTTTTAGACAAAGATATTGAAAAAAGAAGTGGGAGTAATGCAAAGACAATTATGAAAAAAGAATTAACAGTTTTGAAAAAGAGGCACAAAAATAGAAAATAACACATTAAAAATCAGAATTAGTCAAGTGGAAAAGGAAGTACAAAATCTCACCAAAGAAAATTATTCCTTAAAAATTAGAATTGAGCAAGTGAAAACCAATGGCTCTATAAGACATCAAGAAATAATTTTTAAAATCTAAAGAATAAAAAAGAAGAAAATATGAATTATCTCATTGGAAAAACAATTGATCTGTAAAATAGATCAAAAATAAATAATTTAAGAATTATTGGACTACCTGAAAGTCATAATCAGAAAAAGAGCCTAGAGATCATCTTTCTAGAAATTACTTGGGAAAACTGTCCCAATATCTTAGAGTCAAAGGGTAAAATAGAAATTGAGAGAATCCATTAATTACTTCCTGAAAGAGATCCCCAAACTCCCATGAATATTATAACAAAATTCCAAAGCTCCTAGGTCAAGGAAATCTGGGAGTGGGGGTGGGGAGGGAAACAATTCAAATATTGTGGACCCACAATCAGGATAACACAAGATTTAACAGCTTTCACATTAAAGGAGCAGAGGGCTTGAAATATCATAAGGCAAAGAAGCCAGGATTAGAATGAAGAATAATCTGATTAATAAAATTGAGTGTAATCCTTCAGGGGGAAAATGGATATTTAATGAAATAGAAAACTTTCAATCATTCCTGATGAAAAAACTGGAGCTGAATAGAAAATATGACATTTAAACACAAGACTCAAGAGAAACATAAAAAGCTACATATGAAAGAGAAATCAAGCAAGCTAAACTATTGCCATTTTTATGGGAAGATGTTATTTTTTATGCCTAAGAACATTTTTTGTTGTTAGTGCAGTTAAGACAGGTTTACATAGACAGAGGACATGGATGCAATGTGATTGTATTGGAATAATCTCCAATAAATAAATAAATGAGTTAGAAAGATGGAACAGGTAAAATGGGAAAAAAAATTCTCATATAATGTGCACAGAATAACTTTTACAATGGAGACGGAATAAGGAGAGATAGCTGACAATGTGTAAGCCTCACTCTCATTGGAATTGATTCAAAGAGGGAAGAATGTATATACATGCTCGGCTGTATACAGAAATATAATCTACCTAATAGGGAAATAGGAGGGGAAAGGGATAAGTTAGAAGGGGGGAAGAATGATAAAAGGGAGAATGGAAAAAGGGAGATAGTGGTTAAAAGCAAAATGCACTTTTAAAGAGGGACAGGATAAAAAAAGAATAAAAAGAATAGAAGAAAATGGGATAGAGGAAAATGCACAGTAATTATAACTGTGAATGTAAATGGAATAAGCTAAGCTCACCCATGGAAGTGGAAATAAGATAGCAGAACAGATTAGAAACCAGAATCTAACATTATGTTATTTACAAGTGACATATCTGAAACAGAAAGACACATGCAGAGTTAAAATAAAGGGCTAGAGCAGAATCTAATAATATGCTTCAGCTAAACTAAAAAAGGCCAGAATAGCCATCATAATTTCAGACAAAGACAAGGCAAAAATAATCTAATTAAAAGGAATAATCAGCAAATTATTGCTTAATAATCAGCAGAATGAAGTTTTGCTAAAAAGTACCACAGATAATGAATATTAAGAAATGTTTATAGCAAGTTTCTGTAAGAAAAGCTTCATTTCTTAAATATATACTGAGTATAATCCTGAGTCAAATTTTTAAAAAAATAAGAACCCTTCTTCAACTGATAGTCAAAGTTTGTAAAGGCAATTTTCAGAAGAAGTAAACCAAGTTTTAGACCTAGGAAAAATGCTCTAAATTACTAACAGTTAGAGAAAGGTACATTAAAACCACTCCAAAGTATTACCTCACATCTATCATAAATGACAAATGCTGGAGGGGATGAGAGAAAAATAAGTATACTAATGAATTGCTGGTGGAGTAGTTATCTGGTACAGTAATTCTGGAGAACAATTTGAAACTAGGCCCAAAGGAACTAGGCTATAAAACTGTGTATATCCTTTGACACAGTAATATCACTACTAGTTCTGTAACCCTAAAGAGATCAAAGGAAAAGGACCCACATATATACAAAAATATAGCAGCTCTTTTTGAGATGTCAAAAAATTGGAAATCAATGAGATGTTCATCAACTGACCAATGACCAAATAAATTATGATATATGATTGTGATGGAGTAGTACTATGGAAATGATGAGGGGGTGGTTTCAGATACATGTGGCAAGACCTGTTTGAATTGTTGCAAAGTGAAGTGAGAAAAACCAGAAGATCATTGTGCACAATAATAGCAATGTTATAAGGATTATCAACTATGAAAGACTTGGCTACTCTGATCAGTACAATGATCCAAAATGATTCGAAGGGACTTATGTTAAAAAAAAAACAGCTCTCAAAAAACCAAACAAACAATAAAAAATGCTCTCTACCTCCAGAGAAACAATTGAACTCTGAGAAAAAACTCAAGTGTAATTTTATCACTTTTTCTTTTTTTTTTTTTAATATGGCTAATATGGAACTATTTTACATGATTTTACAAGTATAATCGATATATTGTTTGCCTTCTCAGTGGGTGGGAGAGAGAATTTAGAACTCAAAATTTAAAAAGAAAAGATTTAAAATAAATTTTAAAATTAAAAATGGGCATGACATCTCATTCCCCCCCCCTTTTTTTTTTTGCCTACAGGGTGATAGTTATAGAACTGAAAAAAATCTTAGATAATTACATTACATTAAAGTACATTAGATAATGTACTTGTTTTCAAGAGTAGGAAATGGGACCCAGAGGAATGTCACTTGCCCAAAATCACACAAATTGCAGAGCTAAAATGTGAACTCAGTTCCTCTGATTTCAAAACTAGTACCCTTTCCACTGTTGATATAATCCAATGGACATCCCATTTAGGAAAGTGAAGAGAGTTCTATTTTGTGGGAAAGTGGAAACACAAGAGCACAGAAGCAAAACTCCAGAGGAAAAGTGGTGTCTTTGGACCTGTACTCTTTCTAACTCATGGTTCAGATCAATGTCACACAAGTGGGCAAAAGGAGAATCCGTTCCCACAGGCAATCACCATGTCTGTTAACAGTTGTTGAAAGAGCTACACTTGAAACATCACAGTGAACCTGGGCAGGATGCCCATCTCTCCTGAACATAATGGCAATGCCTAATATTTATGGACCAGAGATTTCACCCAGGTGAGGGAGGAATGAACCTGATGGAGTGAATTAGTCGGTATTTGAACTAACCACAGAACAGCAAATATTTACTCAAGGAAGCCAAGAGAGTTGACATTTTAATAGTCAATAAATAAAACTGAACCCTCCCCTCCACTACCCTTTTCCCTCACCGTCATCAAAGGCTTTTTTTCCCCTACTGCTTTTGGCAGTGCCTACTTTGGTCAATCAAGCCATCTGGGATGTAGAGGGAAAACATATGGGAAATGCTACCACTATCTCAGATGAACATAATTCGCTTCATTTTAATAGGAATCTCAGAATCATCATGTCCCACTGTAGCCTCTAAGTTTCCTTGAGACCCTATAATTTTCCATTGTACTCATGGAGGAGGATTTGATTTCTTCTAAGGTCAGGGATTGATTCTAAGAACCATAGGAGTGCCATACTATAACCATGAGATGGGATTTAAATAGGCATGTAGACTTGATAATGTAGAGGGACAATGAGGTTTTTCATTGTCTAAAATATAGCACAACTAAGAGAGACAGGAATACATACTAGGTGGGTGCTATATGATGACCTTTCTCCTTATATTAACTTTTTTTTTCTGCCTCAGTTCCCATCTGTATGTTAAACCAAAGTAAAGCTTAATAATGTCTAATTCAAAGTAGGATAATTGTCTGAAACAGGATTGCAACCTCTTAGACATAAGGTTAAAGGGGATTTAATCTTAGCTTAGAAGTACGCTCCCTGGCTTTCAGTATCTGGGTCTGGTGGATATGACTAAAAATTTATCTACCTGCCTTTATTAGAGAAAAGATTCTAGCTAATCACTGTATCCTAGGAGTCTGGAGCCAAGAAGACTGCCAGGTGGCCTTGAGAAGATGAAGTTTATGAGATGGTTTTAGGGAGCAATGTCCAATGACATGTCTAGAAATCACAACAGAACCAACTAAAACCAGGCAAACTATGCCCAGTGGAGATGATTGTGCCCAGCAACCACTGTAAGAAGAGCAGATTGGTCCCTAGTAAAGGCTATGTACAACAACAGAGGACAAAGGGACCAGATGAACAGTGTGCCCTGGGAAGATGACCCATCAACAGGGAGTGTACCTACGAGATGTATGTGATGATATTGCCAGAAGACAATGATCTTCTTAGATTGCTGTAGCATAGGAGGCATAAGCCACACACACATTTCCTATTCCCATGTGATCACCAACACATGACACATTCTCCCCACTGATCATAAATGTGATGATTTCTGTAATTAAAAAAAGCATACCCAAGGCAGTATGGCACAGTTTCTTTTTTCCAAGATCCAGTGGATCTATTTTATTTTCAATGAACAAAGTTCAATTTTTTCTTTCTTCTTCTTATATCTCTCTTCCCCAATGGAAAGTAAAAAAATCCTTGTACTAAATATACTTGTGAAAAAGTCTATTCCCCTAGGAATAGTGTGAATGTTCTATTATGACTTTGCTCACTATGATTCTTTATTAGATGTTTTTGCTTTGAAAAACATTGTTTTCTCCAGCTGAAAAGTGAAAAAATAAAATACATTTGAGAGGGTTATGATCTATGATTTTTAGTGAATACAGCTATTCCCAGATATATTCTCTCTCTCTCCCCCCTCCCCTCCCCTCCCCTCTCCTCCCCTCCCCTTCCCTCCCCTCCCCTCCCCTCCCCTCTCCTCCCCTCTCCTCTCCTCTCCTCCCTCTCTCTCTCTCGTTCTCTCTCTCTCTCTTTGTCATTTTGTGGTTTACAAAACATTTTTTCACAATACAGTTGTGAGGTAGTGCACTATTATTCTATTTAATAGATGAAGAAACTGAGACCTAGAAAGTTTAAGCGACTTGCCCCTCTGTTGCTCTTTTAACTACCCAATTCTGGTATTTGGTTCAATTGAACAAACATTTATTAATCAAAACAGATAGAAAATACTTTCTACTCTCAGAGAAGCTACATTCTACTGGAGTAGGCACAGCATGTACAAAACTAAGCAAATACAAAGCATATATAAGGTATTATGGGAAATTTTCTTTTTTTTTTTCCAGGACATGTCATTTTAAAAAAATGGTTTCTTTTAATGAACAGAAATATTTTTTCTTTCCTTCTCATGTTCCTTTCTCCCATTGAAAAAGAAGAAAGCCCTTGTAACAAAAATACATGATCAGGTAGAACAAATTCCCTCATTGACCAGCTTCTGTCTATATCTATCTATCTATCTATCTATCTATCTATTTCATCTATCTATCTCTATCATCTGTCTATCATCTAGCTTATCTATCAATCATCTAGCTTATCTATCAGTGTATCACCTATTTATCCATCTCATCAGTGTAGTATAATTTCAAAAGTGAAAGCACACTAAAAAGTGGGGGATCAAGAAGGGTCTTGTGAAGGAGTTGATACCTGATCTGTTCTTCGAAAGAAGCTGAGTGAGGGGTACAGTAAGGTCTACTTTGTTATAACTTCTGAGACTATGATTATAGAAATTCCCTCAAAGAAATTACCTTCTAGAGGGGAGATTATAGTATGCTTAGAGATATGTAAATGCAAGATACACCCATATAACCCACATCTCTAAATCCATTTGCATGGAACTCCTCAATAGTAGAGATAGATTACTCAGTGCTCCATACTCATATCAGGGACTGAGTTGATTACAACTTGAGGGAAGAGAAGTCCTGGTCTTTGAGAAAATAACCCAAAACAAAACAAAACTACCCTTCCTAATGCTTCCTAAATGCTTTTTAAGTTCCGGGAGAGAAAGACCTGAGAAGAAGCAAACAAAGAAGCCATGTGTCTGTCTTCTCTACCAAAGCCAGAAGACCAAGATCTCCCTTCTCTCAAACTCTCATCAGTTCTATTCCTCATGAAACCATGGAACATTGGGTAATCAGTCTCCACCAATGGACAGATACCCATTTAAATGTTCTTTGAGGTGAGGTTACATACAAAATAATATATGATTAGGTGAGTGGGATAGGGCAGAGACCAATGACTTGGAAAGTTATAAACGGTAAGGGGATTTGAGGCAGAATCCTAAAATAATTCATGGTCTTCCACAATGAGATATATTAAAAATGAGACTGAATTCAAGAGGAAGTCTCTAAATGACTTCATTCAGCAATATACAGAGACTGAAAAAGCACTATTCTTTTTGTGTGGATATGACTAGAAGTTTTGGCCAGAGCAACTATAAATTCAAGAGTGGTGCTTCCTGATATTCGAACTTGCAATTTTAGCAAACAAACTTGTGGTAACTCGCATCAGTACTAACAGGAACAGGTTTGTTTCATTATACTTTCCTAGGTGAATATATGTTACTTTGCTTTCCTGAGGTTTTCTCTTAAATGAATAAGTAAAAATGAAATCTGTTGTGAGAGAAAACCATGGAATGCTTTTTTTCCTCTCCACCATCTCTTGAAGTCCATAACTCAATTCCCATAGCAACTGAGAGATCTTTCATCATTTTTGCAGTGGTCAGCCCTTCCTTCACACCTCAAATTCATGAATTATTTTGTATTTACATTGAATATAAGGGTAGAACTGGTACAACGGTTTTGGAGAGGACGGTCATCATATTTTGAGAGAGACAATGTGTGGTTCTGGAATCTTTTTTGAATCTACTCCACGAAAGGGAAAGGGGAAAACTCCAAGACAGACATGTAGGGAAGCCAACTGATTATATATGGTGTCCCTGATTTCTAGCTTACTTTCCTAGAAACTTCAGGGGATTTCCCTTTGGATAAGATTGAATCTTTTTTGATTGAGATCTCATTTCACTTCCATATATAGAAAATTTTCTTGTTTGTCCTAAATTGTATAACTTCTCCAATTTCTGTTCGCTATTTGCTTGGACAATTGAGCTTACTTGCTGTTAACTATTTGATATTTTGGGTAACTAGCATTTTGTGGGAAGGAGTTAAACCTGTAAGTGTAAGCTTGAGGTACCTTTTTTATTCCTCAAGAAATAGTTGCTAGGATAGAATTTTTTTTTCCTGAATCAAGCATGTCCCAAGAAATAGTTAATAGGACAGATATAATTCTTTTTTTTTTAAGTTTTCCATAGTATTTTAATACTTATAAAATAATTTTCAACTTCATTTTTGTAAGACTTTGTGTTCCAAAATTTTTTACCTTCCTTTCTTACTTCCCCCCCTTCCCAAGACAGTAAGTTATCTAACATAGATTAAATATATGCAATTCTTTTTTTTCTTTTCCATACAACACTTATTATAGTTCTTAAAATTATAGAACTTTTCATTAGAAAACAAAAACAAAAAAACAACTTTTGAGGTCTGGTGGAAAAATTGAGGCTCAAAGAGCCCAGCATTTCATAGGAGTTAGTGAATCTGGGGACAATTTACAATTCTTTTTTAAGATTTAAAGATTACAATTGAGATTTTTAAAGTTTATTTTATTGTTTTTAATTTTTTAAATTTATTTTTAATATATATTGCTTTATGAATCATGTTGGGAGAGAAAAATTAGAACAAAAGGGAAAACCATGGTAGAGAGGGAAAAAAAACACAGAAAACAGAAGTGAGCATAGCATGTGTTGATTTATATTCATTCTTCATAATTCTTTTTCTATATGCAGATGGCATTTTCTGTCCAAGCTTTATTGGGATTGCCTTGGATCACTGAACCACTGAGAAGAATCAAGTTTCATAATTGATCATGGTACATTCTTAATGGCAATTATTTTATTGTTATTTTTCCTTTTTTGTATTTTTATATGTATTTTTTAAGGTTATATGTATACATTCATTTTTTACACATCTCCATGTAAGGTTGGGAAAAAAAAGACAGAACAAAAGGGGAAAATCATAAGAAAGAAAATACAAGTGACAATAGTATGCATTGATCCACATTCAGTCTCTACAGGTTGATCTCTCTGTTTGTGGATAGCATTTTTCATCCCAAGTGATAAATGTAATTCTTTTACATGTAAAGTACAGCTGAGTGCTTCAGAGATAGCCAAGTAATATAATGGAAAGGATGGAGAAAAACTTAAATTCAAATAGGCATTCTGAGTGCCTAGTCCCATCAATTGTGAAATAGGAATAATACCCCCCAGGGTTGTTGTGAGGATGAAATGAGATAATTTTTATACCGTGCTTAACAAGCGACTCACACAGTAGGTGCTTAATCAGTGTTTATTCCATTTCCCTCTTTTCTGTTTATCCCTTCTTTCAAAGGAGGGCAGAGCAACCAGTCTCACAGCCTCTTCTTTTGTTTCCATCTTCCCTGGAAAGCAGTAAGCAAGATTTCAGAAATATCTATTAATGTCTCCTGTGAGTCACACTTATATAACCCATGTGGGCATATAATGAGTAACAAATATCTTTTACACACATATATATATAGGTTTATGATGTACATATGCATACTCATACTTGCTAATCTGTATTACTCTTATAATAATATAATAATGTTATAAAATATATTAATTATAAATTAATTATAAAATATAAAAAATATTATTATATTATAGGTGACACAGTGGCTAGAGTTCTGGACCTGGAGTCAGGAAAACTAATCCAGTCTCAGATATTTAGTAGTAGTGGGATCCTGAGTATATCATTTAACCTTGTTTGCCTCAGTTTCCTCAAATGTAAAATGAGCTGGAGAAGGAAATGGTCGACCACTCCAGTATCTTTGAAAATTCCAAAAGGGGTCACAAAGGTTTGGACACAACTGAAAAATGACTGGAGAATAACATTTAATGTTTCTTTCCCTCCCAGTACAATGTAAGCTCATTTAGAGGAGGAATTGCTTTCAACTTTGCCTTTTCAACCTCCTGATAATGGGAGAAATTGCAAAAGGCCCTCTTCCTATTGGGCGGACCTACTCTGATAAACTTATAGAGACACAGGCAAAGGTCATACAGGCTGAGCAATGATGGATGGGATGGAAGGTACATCATCAGAAATGATCAATGCGATCTGTGATTCACATATTTGAGTTATCCCAGGACCTAGCTCTGTGTATGGCACATAATGAGTTTTTTCTGTAAAGGCTTATTTCATTGGGTTGATTATGAAACATGCTGCCTCTTATGTAGCATCATAGACAAATTAATTTTTTGCCCCAAAATGAAAATTTAAAAGTGTGCAAAGTGAAATGTCTAGGGAGAGAAGATGAGGCAAGAAGACCAGATTAATTTGTACACTATTGCCATCAGATTCTGAGTTAAAAGAAATCTCAGAGACCATCTAGATCAAAACTTCTTAAACTGTGGATTGTGACGCCATATGAGGTCTTATAACTGAATGTGGAAGTGGTGAAATTGTGATTTATTATCAGTAAATGTTTGATTTGCACACCTATTTTGTACAACTACATATCATGGAGTAGCATGAAAATTTCTCTGGCAAAAGGAGGTCATGGATGGGAAAAAGTTTAAGAAGTCCTAATCTAGATCAACTCAAATAAATGAAAAAATATCACTTCAATAACAAATGCAATATATGGCCATGTAGCCTTACTTTATGGTCTCCAGTGAGGGGAAACTTGTCATCTCTTGGGAAAGCATTCTACTTTTGAATAATGCTAACTAATTATTCAGAAATTCCTTATTTTATAAAGCCTAAATTTAGAGGTGTCCACTAAAGTGGCTAGTATGTTGAACGTGGCTTCAAAACTACTCAAGATATTCACTATCTTAGGCAAAATGTTCAGCCTTTCTCAAGTCACTGAGCCATTTGTAAATTGAGGCAGTTAGATTGATTGAATGGCTTCTAAGCTTTCTTCCTGATCTAGATCTATGAGCCTATATTCTTTGTCACTTCTACCCTCTAATGACACTTGCTCAAATATTTGAAGACAGCTGTCATGTACTTCCTAAGTCTTCTCCAGGCTAAACATCCCCATTTTCTTTACTTGATCCTATTATTACATGTTTTTTTGTTTCAAACAGATTAATTTTTTTTAAGTGCCTTCATTTCCATACAGAATCTTTCTCCACCCCTACTCTGAGAGCTATCCCTTGTAACAAAAATAAAAATGTGTACTTGCATGAGGTTGGTGGTTAAAGGGAATGCTGGGAAAAAGGGTAGTACCTAGCAGCTCTCAACCACAGTTATTAATTATTAATTCATGGCTATCTGATGAATCGAGTGTATAACTAGTCTTTCCTCCTTCCTACTCTCTTCCCAGGAAGCTGTTGGAAAAATTTTTGTCTCCAGGAATCTGTTTAAGAAGGACAACTTTAAGTATTTAAAATCCCACTATTAGAAATTAATTTTTTAGGATTAAGTATTTCTCTCCACTCTTCTAACATGTTAGAAGGGTTATTCAGTTACATATGACTCTTCATGATCCTGTATGAGATTTTCTTGGCAAAAAATACTGGAATGGTCTGCCATTTCCCTTTCCAATGAATTAAGGCAAACAGATTTAAATGATTTGCCCAGAGTCATATAGCTAGTAAGTGTCTGAGGCAGGTCTTCCTGACTCTAAACCCAGCACTTTATCCACTAAACCACCTGGCTGATTTAACTCAAAATAAAGAGAGACTCAAAATTAAAACTTTCTCATTCCTTCCAATTCCAAATCTTACTTATAAACCCTGTAACTTTCCTAATAGTCCATTACATGAAACATAAAAATACAAACACTGTCAAAGGTCCTTGAGTTGAGGCAATGGAAAGGTGCACAAAGGACTGACATCAACGGAAAACATCTGTTCTCTGTGACCTTGTTGGACCATCTGTTTTTCCCACAGAAGTCCGAAGGATTTTGCTTTCATTTACTTCTTTGTTTTATGGCTTCAAAATAGCTTCTAACATCAACTAATGGAGTTGAGGAGTTAATAACAGGGTTTCTGTATGCTATTTCTCCCCCTGCCCCATTCTCATGATTTATCAATATTCTCTATAATTTATACATACATATACAAATACACATATAATTTGTTTATATAATTTTTAGATAGCCTCTATAATTACAGATAGCGTCTATGCTCCTCACCTGGGAGGCTGAATGTAGAGAGCAGCATTCAGAGCCGGGCAGTAAAGGATGAAGATACTTGGTTCAGACTACAGCAGTGCTTTAAGTGACTTTCCAGAGAAGCCTTCAGGGCAGCCATGGTGATCTGATATGACAAGAATAGATGTCTTCAGGGAAGGGTAGTTAGCAAGGGTGTTGGAACACTCACCTGCTCTAAACTGTCATCCTTATAAAACAGTTATATGATGGAATTTTGAGAAATATATTAAGATGCAAGGGGAAAGGACTATTCCCACTTTCTCTTTCTACTAATGTCATTGGTTAACTGAGATGTCATTCAGAGTCAAGACATGCAGGGGCTATTTCCATTGTTAAATGGATGAAAAATGGGTATTGGTGAGACTACAATGCAGCTGCATGGACAGTCTCTTGAACTGAGAGAGAGAGAGAGAGAGAGAGAGAGAGAGAGAGAGAGAGAGAGAGACAAAGAGACAGAGAGAGAGAGAGACACACACACACACACAGAAAATATGTTGTTTCACCTCTCCCAATCAGCTACCTAACACTAAAGCCTTCTTATCCTGCTGTTGCTTCTAGCTATCCTCAGTTTCTTCCCACCAGAATCTGGGACTCTGCTACTGTCTTCCAGTTCTGAAAGATGAGATGTTTCCTTATCTTTCCAGGGCACCCATTTCCACATTACTTTTCAGTCATCCATCCTCACCAAATTCCCATTGGAATCCTCCAATTCCCCGCTTAGAGTCCAGCATTCCTTTCTGTAATGTTTCTTCTTTAGAATGTAAGCTCCTTGAGGGCAAGCACTATCTTGCTTGTTTGTAGTTGTTTCCCTATATTTTAGCACATTACATGGTACATAATAGAGCTTAATAAATGCTTTATCTACCAATCTATATGGTACAAATTATGGGAAATTAATAGTGTCTGCAAAATTGCATGTGACCCCAGAGACCATGCAAAGATATATGGCAGGGTTAAGTCAGGCACTTGGGTATTGGCTTAGATAGAATACTGGACTTGGAATCATGAAGACCTGAGTTCAAATTCTGTCTAAGATACCCATCAATTATCCCCAATTTATTCTGTATCTATCTTTTTGCATCAAATTGTTTGCATATTGTCATCTCCATTGGACTCTCAGCTCTTTGAAAACAAGGACTATCTGTCTGTCTTTGTATACTCAGCTCTTTGCACATCACCTGGCACATAGAAAGCACTTAATAAATCTGTTAATTGGTTGACTGACTACTGTCTCTATGACCCTGGATGCCTCAATTTTCTCGCAGGTCATCTCTTGCACAAACAAGATTGTGGAAGTAGCCAGTTATGGTCATGGTAGGAGAACACTAATAATGACAGAAGAGGAAAAGTCAGAAAATGGCAGAGGGAACAAAGGAGCAGACCTTCTTATTCCCTGACTTTCTTCTTCCTCTTTCTCTCCTCTCTTTTCTCTCTTTGTCTTTCTATTTCTTTCTCTCCTGTTGTATAAACTTGTCTGTAGAATATATTCCATCCTACCTGGGTACAGGGGATGTATTCAGGCAAAGGGTGTGTCGAGCCCTTTCCAAGGCTGTTTTCCATCTTAGGTGTCTATCTCATCTACCTAACTCTCACCTGTGATTCCAAGAAGCTATCATATACACAGTGGCCACATCACAGTGAACCATTTTGGCAGATGGATAAATCAGATTGAGGACAATCAAGAGATCTCAACCCTATTGTGGAGGTAGAGGGGTGTCTACCCTAAGCATGGGAAGACTTCCCTTGGTGGAATGAGCAGATGAGAACAATTTGTTCCAATGGCTGTGAAGACAGGTGAATCAGGTTCTATGGAGTTCTTAGAGCTTGGTTAGACATTGAAGGTACCGAGGTCATTCACTGCATCTTGAGTCATCACCACTCATCTTCCATAGCCAAATACACAATGATTTTCCATACCAGAGATAAGGGCAATGAGAACTCAGAAAGGTGAAGCTATTAAAGCAGGTATCATGTGTCTGGCAAACAGATGGATTGAACTCTTGTTTCTATAACCTGCTGTCTGTGAAACACAATCCTTTATAAATCATCATCACAGTGGATTTTCTTGTGACTTCATAATTCTATATTATATTATATACATTATATATTATTTTTTGATGAAAGATAGAATGTCCAGTTTCAGTAGTTAGAATATCTGGAAATTTTGAACTTCACATTCCTCACAACCCTTTTTGCCTCTTTCACCAAGGAATGGACATAATGAAAAACTGGTTCCGGAAATGACTAGTTTGAATTTTTCTTTCCTGTTTTTCTGAGAAGCATTACTAATGATGTGGAGGGAATAAGACTTTTAGAACTGTGATGGCCTTAGAAGAGGGAGTGAGACTGATGACTTTGTATAACTGCCTCACTTAAATCCAATTTATGCTCTCAAATGACATCACCATACTATTTTACCATTTCTGTGGCAACAGACAAGTGACAAAGTAGCAGGTGTGGATACACTGGGAGCTATAGTCGCAAACCTGCCCAAAGCCAACTCAAACCATAGGGTTATCTTCTCGCTGGAAGCAGCAGTCCCTTAGGTATTTGGGTATCACCTTCTGGAATAAGAAAGGGGCTAGAAAAAGTGCCCTAAGAATTGTCTGCTTATCCAACCTTGGCCTGATTACTCTGGCAGTCAGGGATCCCGTCCTGTGGTTGAAACAAAAAAAAGTACAAAAAACTTCTGTAAAGATGATTCTACTCACCTTCAGTGCACGGGATGTGCACACATTTATAGATAACACAAAATCCAGTAGACCTGAAAGATGAACAGCTTGTTAGAGAAGTCAGCAGATATCACATCCAAATAAGAGTTCTCAGTGAAACAAGGCTGGCAAATGAAGGCCAGCTTACTGAAGTCGGAGTTGGATTCATGTTCTCCTGGAGTGATCACAGTGAAGGGGAACACTGTGAAACTGGTGTAGATTTTGCAATCAAAACTAATCTACCTGACAAGCTTGAATGACTATGAGGTAGGCTCATAATGATGTGATTGCCACTTGCAGGAAAATGCCTACATTCCCACCATGAAAAATTCTGATCAAAGAAAAATTTTATGAAGACCTGGAGATCCTTATCATCAGTGAACCAAAAGAGGACAAACTGATAATTCTGGGTGACTTGAATGCTAGAGTAGCCTCAGACTACCAGATATGGGAGGAATAGAAGTGGAAATAGCAAGAGACTGGCCACTTAATACTGAAGATGTGCATCTGGTGATCTCATCACTAACACTGTGTTCTATTTACTTAAAAGTGATAAAACTTTGGAGATGCATTCTTTCAGCAAACATGGTGGTCTGAAAAAGTGATCCAAGGACACTTTCAAGGTCTCTCTTAAGAACTTTGAAATTGGTTTTGTGACATGGGAGATATAATACAGGACCGTCCAACATGGTGTGCCCCATCAGAAAAGATGCTGTGCTCTACAAGCAAATCAGAATGGAAGTAGCTCAAAAGAAATGTGAGATAGGAAAATTTAGAGAATCCAGCCCACGTGTTCACATGAACCATTTGTGCCTGAGAGATGAGAGCAGAGCATCCTGAGCTCACGCTGGTTTCATTTTACATCTCTCTCTCTCTCTCTCTCTCTCTCTCTCTCTCTCTCTCTCTATATATATATATATATATATATATATATATATGTATGTATAGCTTGAGTCTAACAGAATGATGTTAGTGTGGTGCTCTTTAAGACAACAATCAACCAATATTCTATTCTTCCCTAACCCTTCCCTAACCCTAACCCTAAAATATAAGGTCCCTGAGGATTTTGGTCTGTATGTCATCCCAGTACCTAGTATAGTGCTTCATATCTACCATAATAGGAGCTTAATAAATATTTTTTTACAAATTGAAATTGAATCCTTCCTCTATGTCTCATGCCCTTTCCAGTGCTTTGTTCTACCAAATGAATGTTCTGAAGCTAAGCCCTAGGATGTGGGGGAGGTAACAGAGGCCCTGAATTGCCAGGGAGACTGTTCTGTGCCGAAGAAGCCGAGCCAGAGTGCCCATTGGCAAGCCAAGAAAATCATAGTCCAAAAAAGCCTAGCTGAAGTCCAACCTAGGACGACAGGTGGATTACGCAAACAGGAACCAGGAACCAGGCAGACAGACGTATTTTCATGACAAGCAGTAGCACTGCCCAGAGATATACTCCCAATAGTTTTCCTTTATGATAATGTTACCCCAAGTGAGGTGAGGTCTATTAGAGAGGGATCTAAGAAAAGCCTCAAGTAAAAAGAAAACTCAAGTTAAAAAAGTTCTGGGTTTCCAGAAAAAATATATCTTTTTCCTTTCTGAGTCTATTCAAAACAAAATAAAACACAGTCCCTACATTACTGTGCAACTTGGCCTATCTGTGATTGATTGAATGATTAACCACAGAATTACAGAATGGAATTGCTGATAGAACATTAAGGGATGGAAATATGAGAAAATCAGTCAACCCTTTATTCTCACTGTTTTTGATAATAATAGTTACTAAGTAGATGTTTACATAGAATTAGGGTTCTGAAGGGCTCTGATTGTGATGCTTCATTAATAATAGTAATAATAATATACATTTATATAGCCCTTTTAAGTTTGCAAAGTATTTTCCATGTTATTTCATTTGATCTCACAAGTTTGTGAGGGAGGTGCGAATTATCTTCATTTTTGCAGATGAGGAAACTGAGGCAAGAGTTTGTGGGCATAAATGGGAGCTAATACTGGGTTCTCAAAATCAGCCAATGGAGCAAAAGTTCTGTTATATTTGACACAATTGGAAAGGTTTTGAGTGAAGCTGTGGGGTTGGAAATCCAGTCTAGCTAAGTCTGAATGGACTTAACTTCCTACTAATCACATGATGATTTTTTTGGTTATCTCCTCAATCACAAAGAGAATTATAGAATTGTAGAATCTTAAGAGTTGGAAGGACTTTGGGAGCCATTATGTCCAGCTATACCTAAAAAGGTATGATCTACACTCCTCTACCATATATAGTCTGTGTCTCCAAAGAATCCCCCAGCCATTGGTCATCCAGCTTTTCCTTAAAGCTTTCTATTGATAGGGAACCCAATAGTGCCAAGAAAAGTCATTACATCCTTGGGTAGTTCTATTTGTTACTCAATAAACATTTATTTTTAGTTCCTATTGTATGCCAGGCACTATGCTAAGTATTGGAGAGACAAAGAATGGCAAAAGAATGCCTGCCCTCAAAGAGATCACAGTCTACTGGAAGAAACAACATAAAATAACTATGTGCAAATTAGCTAAGTACAATATAAACTAGAAACAATGGAAGGAAAACATTAGAATTATGAAGTTTTCTCAGCCACAAGCCTCAATTTACCTTTTTGAAACTTCTACTCATTGTCCCTCATTTTGTCCTCTGGGGCCAAAGAAAATGAGTATATTCCTTATTCTCCCCAAGATAGTTTCATATACTGGTAGCCATTTATTCTTTCCCCTTCCCTATTCTTGCTACCCTTACTTTATAATGCCATTCATATTGATAGTGCTATGTGTGAAAATACCCATATCTTTTCAGATTAGCGATAATTCTGCCATCTTTACAGGTGAGGGTGATTCCTTGAGCTCAAGGGTAAGGCTTGACACTGGTCCTTATAAATTTTATTTTTAATAGATTTAGTTAGAGCCTCATGATCTCTTTCTGAATGCTAATTTTGTCTCCCAGTTTTATCTATGCCTACTATTATTTTTGGGTGGTATTATAAAATTATTATTATATTATATTTTCTTATCTTATATCATCTTATTATATGTTATATTGTTCAAATCTGCCAATTTGATTAGCATGCCTCCGGTACCATTATTGGCCAGTGACAATACAACAAACAGCACAGGACCAAGTGCAGAGCCTAGAACTCCCCACAAAAGCTTTTTTCTAATAATAATAGTAATAATAATAATAATAGCTAGCATTTAAGTAGTACTTTAAGATTTACAAAGTACTTAACAAATATTAACTCATTTTATCCTTACAACAATCCTGGGAGGTAAGTGCTATTATTGCTCCTCTCTCCCATTTTATAGATGAAGAAACTGAGATGTAATGGGATTTGCCCAATGTCACCACTAGCAAATGTCTGGGAACATATTTGAATTCATGTCTCCCTAACTCTTGAGTCCTGTGTTCCAGCCTCCATCCTGCTTAGCTGCTCCTAGCAATTGTCAGAGATAGAATCTGACTCTCAGGATCCAGAGATGGATTCAGTCCAGATCTCCTTCCATGGTGTTGGAGGTTGAGCTTACTGGTTTTGCTTCCTGTGTAGCCCCCCAAGTGTAACCTCAGGGAGATCAATGAAGCAATGTCCTGAATGAGACCCAATAGGGCTCCCTTTACATGACTCAGATTCTTTTTTTCTCAACCTGGAAGAAGGTGAAAGGAAAGAAGGCAAATGGGAAGGGGTAGACTGCTTTCCCCTGTTTGTCCCCATTTTAGAATAGCAATTCCTAGAGAAAGGAGAATAGAAACTAAGTTAGCTTGAATTTTTCTTTTTCACTTATCTCTAACAGTTTGCAAGGAGCTTATATTCATTATCTCATTTAAATCTATCAAAAACCCGTGAATAGTATGGTATAGTTATTCTCATCCCCACTTTGCAGATAAGGAAGGCAAAGCTTTCAGGGAGGTTAAATGACCAAGTCATGATTCACCTAGTTAGTAAGTATGAGGGGTAGAATTTGAATCCATGTCTTCCTTATTCCAAATCTAGGACTGGTTCCACATACCATGCGTGGCTTCTCCTAGACCATCCTAGACCCTAACTACTTGCCTCACAAATAACACACTGAACCTAAGAAGAGCATACATAAATCTTCTCAACAAATTGTTTGTTAAATTTTGTGTTCATATAATAATAACCTGCACTGGTCCCATCATCAGCTTTCTTTGAGGGTAAGGATAGAATTTCAGTTTAGAGAAATGGTCCCAGGGAATTCAGCTGCAGGCCTGACCACATGGTTGCTCCATCCCAGCTAATGCCAGCCCCAAACCCTATCCCATATGGCCAACCCTGGCGAGAGCAGGAGGTTGCAGTACTTGGGAGAGTGGGAAGTTTAGACTGGCCTTTTGTCTGAAGCATGGACTTAGGAGATCAGTCCAGTCTTAGTTCTGTTACTAACTAGCTGGAAGACTTTGACCAAATCCTTTTTTCTATCTCTACCATAACTTCTTGGTCAGTAAAACAGAGGGCTACCTCTGCAGCCCCTTTCATTTGACATTTCGGACTTCTATGACTCCATCTTGGCAATACTCTTGGTATACCAAGAAGTTTTTAGGAAGATCTGGAGGTGACCCACATCCCACTATCTCTCTTCACCTCAGGCTGGAGACACAGAATCACAGAATTTAGAGTTGTAAGGAACCCTGGTATGCATTTGGCTCAACCCAAAAGGAATTGTACAAGTCAAGACAGCAGTCTCCATTATGTCATCGGTCCTCTTCAAGAACAAAGGATGAATAACAACAAAAGGAATTCTCTTTATAACTTAATCAACAAGCATGTTGTCTGGCCTCTACTTGAGGGTCTCCCCTGAGGGGGAACTCATTATATCTCTTCTTATTCCACTTTTGTGTAGCTCAGATTTCCCAGATGCCAAGTCTAAATTCTCCCCTTTACCATTGTTCATGGTCTGGCTCTCAGGGGCCAGAGAGAACAAATCTAATCCTCCTCCCACACAGCTTGAACTGAGCTATTGTGTGCCCTAGGTTTCTCTTTTCCGGGTTAAACACCCTTTGATCCTTATATGATGTGAGAACTCCCTTCTCTTTATCATCAATATCTTCTCAGAACTGGAGTGAGACTCTAGGTGACTTCCAAGTAGGGCCAAATACCCAAGGACTATTACCTCTGTATATCTAGAATTATGGCCTTGTTAAAGAGGGCTGAGATTGCATTAATTTAGGGGGCAGAGAAAGAAAATATATTTTTATTAAAAAAATTTAATTTAAAACACAAAAAGAACACCTTAGCTTTTTTTTGGGAGGGCAGGGGGGACTATTATATCATATAACTGATATATCATATAATTGTTATATCATATTGAGCCTGCCTTACACTAAAATTCTACCTCCCCCCAATCTTTTTGAGATTCAACAGCTGTCCAAAAAAAAAAAGCACACATAAAAATACACAAAAACTATGCCTCCCTCGCCAATATTTGGGAAACTGATCTATAAAATCCATTTGTAACACTTTACATTTGTCCTTATTAGATTTCATCTTATTAAATTTAGTCCAGGGCTCCAGGCTGATGAGATCCTTTGGATCTCTTACTCTGCCAGCTTTCTATGGAATTAGAGATGTTTGGAGCTGGAAGGAACCTTGGAAGTCATTCATTCATTCATCAAGCATGTAACCTATCAGGTAGTGGGGGAAAAAGACAAGAACAAATAGCAACTGTTTTCAAGAAACTCTGCTCATAGAGGGGAAAACAGAATTTGCAGGAATAAATAAATGTTATATATATGTATGTACATACAATGCATGTATGTTCATGCACAAATACACATGAGCACAATGCATCCACATATATACATACATGTGCACATGCACATGCATTTATGTACACGTGCTTATGTATATGTACACATGAATATACATGTGAATAAGAATGCATTGCTTAAACACAGATACATACAGATACATATGTAAATTTGTGTCTGCAGACTCATATATGTGTGCATCCATACACATTTGCATTTAGCAGTAATGGGGACTTTGAGCATCTAGGCTCTCTACCAGTGATTCCAGTCCTATTGATGGAGTTCCCTTAAGTATAAGGGGCAGAGTTCCCCCGTAAGCCAATGCCATTTAGGCACTTAACAGTCAGATTAAGTTTTACAAAGAAATATTTATTTCAAAGGTATAATTACAAATATACAAATTTACTCCCTAGCCATGAGGCTTACTCCCCCTTCCTGGTATCACTCCAGTCTCCAGGAAGGGGGTTAAGTTCATAGCTTAACTTGCTTCCTACACACCTCAGTCCCACTTTCCAAATCCCAATCCCATCGTTGTATCTGGGTTCAAGGCATAGGCAGCCCAGACTCTGAATTTCCTTGCAAAGATAGCCATACCATCTCCCAGTAATCATGGCTCCAAAGTCCCAACTCCTGAACCTGGTGGAAATTGCCCCTTCCACCTGAAACTGAGAAGGATAAATGAAACAGATCAGAAATAGAATCATTCATTTCTTAGAGCAGGAATAAAGAGATTGGGGGGAAGGTATCCCACTCCTGGTTCAGCTCACAGTGCCCACTTTGTAGGTGAATGGTGATTTTCATGCCCTGGAAGCAACAGGAAGGGGAAGGAGAAGGGCTGGGAGGGGGAAAGACTCTCTCATTCTGACAGTGTTTTATGACGTGGAATGTTTGGGCTAAGCAGCCCATCAAAGGGGGTCCCATTCACCCACATGGTAGGAAAACACAGGCTGGAAAGTGTCTTTGGGTACAACCATAGGCCATACCCAGGGCAAGTTGTGGGTGTGAACGTGCCAGATTCTCCTCCCCCTCCCATACACTTTCACACACACTCACACACACACAAAGTTATAAAAAACATATACATACATATTATCTATCATACCATATCTTTAGCTATTTGTGTGTATATATGTTATATATATATATATATATATATATATATATATATGCATATTTGGGCATGGCTACACATGTATACGTATATACATACACACACATCATATATATACCTACAGTATATTGTATATATACATACAATTGTACCTCTCTTGTATATACATATAAAGCATAAATACATGCAAACACATGGTACATAGTATATGCATAACCAAATGTATACATATGTATTTTATACATGCATATACATATACATACATGGCTACAGTACATTGTATATATACATATACATATAATTGCATACATTGTATATATGTATAAAGCATAAATACATACAAACACATGATACAATATACATAACAAAATGTACACACATATACATACCTACAGTACATTGTATATATACATAAAATTGTGCCTACATTGTATATATGCACAATAAATAAATACACCCAAACATACATAGGGTACATTGCATATACATAACAAAATATACACACATATGCAGACATACTTATAGTACATTGTATATATATATATATAATTGCACATACATTGTATATATAGACATATACAACATACACATGGCACAGTGTATATACATAACAAAATAAATACACGTTCATACACATAGATGTATGCACACAACTATATTCACACATGCATACAATACAGAACATTGTATATATGTACATATACACACATACACATGGCACATTGTATATATATATATATATATATATATATATATAAAACAAAATGTACATATATATATATATTTTATACACACATGTATACCTACATACTGGCAGAATAAATTTAAAGTAATTTGGGGGGATGTGGAGAGAATAATACAATGAGGAGGGACTAAAGAAGATCATAGGACTTGGCAATTACAGCTTCTTGAGGACTTCCTGTGATGGGGAGCTCACTACCACTTCCCCCTAGCCCCAATAGCCCATTCTCTTTTTGAACTTCTGCCCTTTGTCCTTGTAGTCTTTCCCTGATGAATCAACACCGTCTCTGTCAGGAGATGGATTCTTCCCTGGGCTCTTTGACTTTCCCATACCCTGTCATATTATCCTAATGGAACCTGTCCTGGCTCAATCTCAGGCCTGTGAACATTTCTGCTAACAAGAAATGTGAGTCAATCTGATGAGTCGGTAGGGATTGACTGGAAGTCCTGAGGCTGCAGAGTATCCTCATTAGCGAGATAGGCACTAAATCAGGGGTGAATCACTAGACCCACCATTGGGAAGGCGTCTCCTTGTTGACTTGGACGCCGCCATTGCTGCCGAAAACTCTGTCCTGGTTTGTCATGGGATGTGCAGCCTGAAAGTGCTAATTCTGGGGAGAAAAACCTCAATTCGTCTTTTCTCCCTCTGTCCATCCATCAGCCGGGCAGGGGATATTGACTGAGCAGCTTGCTTCACTGTTCTGAGCCAACAGCAGATCAGGTGAGTGTTGCTGCCCTGACAGGGGCAGCTGGGAATTCTTCCAGGGAATTAAGGCACAATTAGACAGAGGCTATTCTTTCACTCACAGAGGATGGGTTGTTAAGCATGTAAATTATATTCCTGGCATAACGCCTTTGTATTGAACACCACTTTGAAGTGACAATCTGTGTCTTATTTTGGGGGGCGCAGGGATCTGCTTTTCCTTCTCTGGATCCATCCATTCTCCAGACCTGCTTTTCTTCCCCAATTATCCAGGTAACTTTTTCTGTTGTGTGTCCATTGCATCAAAAATTGGATTTGGGGTCAGGATATCTGCCCAGCTCTATCACTTATTAAGTGATACTGGACCAGTTATTTATTTATTTATTTATTCATTCATTCATTCATTTATTTATTTATTTTGCATCTTTGCTTCTTAATCAAAAAAAAAAAAGTGAGATTCATAATCATGTTATCTATCTCATGGGATTGATGGGAAGATATGAGAGTCATATACAAAGTGTTTTGTAACCCAGATGTATCAGTAGGTTATTAGGAAGCGGTATGGACAGAACACTAGGCCTGGAACCAAGAAGATCTGAATTCAAATTTTGCTTATTAGGTGTGTGATCTTTTAGGAAATCCCTTAACCTTTGCCATCCTTATAAAAAAAATTGTACCTTACAGGGTCATGGGGATCAAATGAAATAATATATATGAGGTGCTTTGCAAACTATAAAATGTTTTATAAATATGAACTGCTATTACATGGCAGGGTCTCCTTCCACTTGTCAGGCCTCCCAGAATGATGTAATTCTAGAAAGACTTTACCTTCGCTGGCTAAATCACTGGTCCCTCAGACCCCCCGGTTCTGAGGTTGTTGGCTGGCAAGAGTAGCTCCCCAAAGAAACTCTAGCTGCTTTAGGCAACTAGGTGGTACAGTGGCCTTGGGCTAAGAGACCAGCTCAAATATGGCCTCAGGCACCTGCTAGTTATGGGACTCTGAGCAGGTCATTTGCCCTCTGTTTGCCTCAGTTTCCTCATCTACAAAATGGCATAATAATAACACCCCTAAATGAGAGAATATAACATTCCTGGTACCTCTAGATATTTGCTATTACTATGTTCGTTCTCTCTATCTCTGTCTCTCTGTTTCTGTCTCTATCATCTCTCTTTTTCTCATCTCTCTTTCAGATCTCTCTCTACCTCTCTTTCTGTCTCTCTCTCTTCTTCCTCCTCCTCCTCTTCCTCTGCTTCCTCCTCCTTTTCTTTCTCTTCCTTCTCTTCCTTCTGTCTGTTTCTGCCTGTCTAACTCTCTATCTCTGTCTCTCCATCTCTCTCTTCTCTCTTTCTTTCTCTCTCTCTCTCTCTCTCTCTCTCTCTCTCTCTCTCTCTCTCTTACACACACACACACACACACACACACACACACACACACACACACACGATAAATTGAATCCAAAGAACAGAAGGAAGGCTGTCACAGTAGAGGATTAAGGAAAATGCTTCTTAAAAAGATGAGGTCTTGCCAGGACCTAAAGGAAACTGGGGAAGCCTGGAGAGCTCAGTTGGGAGAGCATCCCAGGTAAGGAAAATGGCCAGTGAAAATGACCAGAGCTGAGAAATGGAGCATCTTATTCAAGGAGAAGAAAAGAGTGTAGATAGCTAGTATGTTGGGAGGGAAGTAAAGTATAAAAAGACTGAAAGGTAGGAAGGGTGAGGTTACTAAAGGCACTGAATGCCAGAGAGGATTTTTTATTTGATCTGGGGGAAGGTGTAATAGAAAGCTGCTGTAGTTTATTGAATAAAGAGGGTGTATGTGATCAGATCTGTGCTTTAAGAAAATTAACTTGATCACAGAGGGCCCTCTCCCCCTCCCCCCAGCCACCCCCCAGTGATGGCAGTAAGAGGGAAAATAAGGAGACATATGTAGAGATGTTATAGAGGAAAAATCAGTAGCACTTGGCAAGAGATTGGAAATGGGGATGAGGGAGTGAGGTGTTAAGGATGAGCCTAGATTGTAATCCTGGGCAACTAGGAGGACTACTCTGGACAATATAGGGAAGTGTGGAGAGAAGGAGCATTTGGGGTCAAAAACACCGAATTCGGTTTTTGACATGTTGAATGTAGAATGGAATATTCCCTCGAATACTTTCACTGAGGAGCAAGCCAGTAACTCCCAAGGTGTCTGTCCTTCTTTTGAATAGCTCTAATGGTTAGAAAGGCAACGTGGTATAGTAAATGGAGGGCTAGCCTCGGCACCCCAAAGACCCGAGTGCAGAAATCCTGCCTCTGAAACATACTGGCCATGTGACCGTGAGCAAATCAGTTAATTCCTCAGTGGCCCCTAGACAATTCTTAAAGGCTATAAGCTACAGGTGAGTTGCCAATCTGTATCACTTGGACCAGGTTCTTCCCTACTGGGAGTTCTAAGCAACAATAAAATCACTGGTGCAGAACAATAACAACATATTGGCGTGTTTTCCATCATCCAGTCAAAATCCACCTCTAACTTTTTACCAACTTCCTATCTCATTCCATCAAGTATATATCCCATATAAGTGATTGTATGCCCTGCACTGTGCTAGATACTAGAGACTATTATTCTCATTTTGCGGTTGAGAAAACTGAGGCAGTCAGCAGTTTAAAAAATGAGTTTCCCAGGGTAATACAGCTAGTGAGTATCAGAGCTGAGAATTGAATTCAGCTTCTTTGACTTGAAGATCAGGGCTCTCCCCATTATACCAACCCACTAACTTTTCTCTTCTGATTTGTATACACACACACACACACACACACACACACACACACACACACACAAATAAATGCTATTTAATGTTTTAATAAAATTAAAAAAACAATTTAATTTTTAAAAATTAAATAACTCAGTTTGACAAATCTCTGTTAAACAGCTTCTATATACTAGGCACATAGAGGGGATATAGAAACAAAGATAAATGGTCCCTGTATTCAAGTGAGCTACACTGTCCTAATGATATCATGAAAAAAAAAATACAAAGTGATTTGCAAAGAAAGAGGGCACCCACAATTGGGGGAATCAGGGAGGAAGCACTTGACTTGGATTTTGAAAGACGTTGAGAAGAGAGGGAACTGGATTTAATTCAACAAATGCTTATTCAATGTCTAATCTATAGAGGAACCATGAAGGTGCTGAGAATACAAAAATAGAACTGAAGAATTACCAACCCTCAAGGATATTTGAGGGTATCTTGATATCTTGATACGTATTTTTACATTCTTCTGGGATTGGGGGAGATGTTGCAAATATGAGGGACAGCTTCAATGAACAAAGGAGAAAAATGGAATTTGATTCCATTTCTGTTCATTAAAATTTGACAAGAAAGTAATTATAAAACAAATTAACATAAAGGGTTTTTTTTAAGGGCTACAAATTCAGATGTCCTAGTGGGTGAGATGAGGGAAGCTTTGAAGTTGGTACTTGCCCTGTGTTGTGAAGCAAGGCTACAGGAAGGTAAAAGGCATTCCACCTAGAGAGAATGAGCCTAGACAAATGTATAGAGGCCTAAAAAATGAATAGAGGCTGTGTGGGGAAAGAATATGAGGGAAGGCTGGAAAGAAAGATTTGAGTTGAGTTAAAAAGGACTTTCTGATGAATAGGTCTCTGTCCAATAAACAATGATTAGTTATTAATTGTTTCTGAGCAGGGGAATAGTATGATGGGATACTTGTTTGTACATTAGGAAAGCTAATCTGAAAGAAGTGAGGGTAAAATAAGAAAGTAGAGACAGGGATATGCAATGTCATTTTTGCTTCTGTGGGTTTCAAAAGGAGCAAAGAGATATTAGAACAAATACACTGGCTTTGAGATCCCCAAGTCCTGCTGTATTCTTCCCACCTTGTCCTGTCTTCCTCTCTTTTGTCAGGGTGACACGGAAATCGTGTGTTTGTACACACATGTGTTTCCAGGTAACTTTTTTTCTTCCTACTCTTTACTTCTTTTACTTCTGGCCACAGTTATGGCCATTCACTATCTGGCTTGTGTAGTCAACCCCAAAGGAAGGGCATTGGAGCTTGGGAAAAATGTAGTCTAGACACAAAGAAAAAAAACCACTTCCTTCCATCACTCTAGGAGGCATTCAAAAACTACTTTTATCTGAATGGGTCAATGAATGAATGAATTCAAGTGTGAAGATAATGATAATAGTACTCAACTGTGGGGATAATAACAATAATAATAGCTAGTATTTATGTAATGTTTTAAGGTTTATAAAGTATTTTACAAATATTAACTCATTTTATCTTCACAAGTACCCTGATAGGTGCTTTATTATTCCCATTTTGTGGTTGAGAAAACTGAGGCAGTCAGCAGTTAAAAAAATGAGTTTTCTAGATAATACAGCTAGTGAGTATCAGAGCTGAGAACTGAATTCAGCTTCTTTGACTTGAAGATCAGGGCTCTCCCCATTATACCAATCCACTAACTTTTCTCTTCTGTTTTCTCAAGAAGGCAGGTGGTGAGAACCCAAAGGTTGAATAAATATTCGGTCTTTCAGTGGGGTTGGGAAGGGAGGGGTAAATTCCTTGACATAGAAGAAACAGTTGAAGCAAACAGTTAAAACTCAGTAGTCCTGAGAAAGCCAGAAGGGTCAAGGAGATGGAGAAGGAAACAGCAGTGAAAGGCATGGAGACTGGGAAAAGTCAACATAGTATTGAGAGACAAGCCCTTCCACCCCAGGCACCTCAGAATGGGGTATTTGCCTCTTAGGTAAGTAAACCAATTAAACTGACTTAATAAGAAGTTAGTGGAAAGTGTGAGTGATTAGGATGGTGAGAACAGAAGTTCTCATTTAGCCCCTCCAATTGTGGACCCAGAAAGATTCAAAAGGACCAAGAGAATGAGGTACCAGGATTCTCTCAGCTCCTGGCTCTGAAGTTAACCAACTAAGATCACCTCTGGGCCTTGGAAGGTCAGCTGTGTCCTGCCCACAGTGAGCTATCTCAGGACAGATTACTAAGCAAACAGGGAGGAAGCCAGTGAAAGGACAAGCAGTCAGAAATCACACAACTCTAGAATCCTGGAGTTGGATGTGATACTGGAGGCCATCTAGTCTAACCAGTACCTGGCTAAGAGTCTAGTCTACAACACACCCATCAAATATTTGTCCGGCCTTTGTTTGAGGAGGGGAATTCACTACTGCCTGACACTGCCTCTTGCCGAGGTCTGGGATATCTCTAATTGTGGGTTTTGTTTGTTTTTGTTGAGGCAATAAGGGTTAAGTGACTTATCTAGGGTCACACAGCTAGCAAGTGAGGTCATATTTGAACTTAGGTTCTCCTGGCTCTAAGGTCTGTACCCTATCCACTGCGTCACCTTGCTGTCCCTGATATCTCTAATTGCGAGAAAACTTTTCTTGACATGGAGCCTAAAAGTGTCATTTTACAACGTCTAATGGTTTCTCCTATTTCTTCCTTCTGAGTTCAGGAGGGACAGCAGATATTTGACAATGAGATATTTGATTTCAGATAAACCCTGAATCTTCTCTTCTCCCGGATAAATACCTTCAGTACTTTTACCCAATTGTCAAATAGCACTATCCTATTATGGTGGCTACAAGAGAGTGGATAAACCTACATTGACTGTAGGTTAGGGGTTATTACCTGGGACTTGAAGACTTTAACAAAAATGATAACATATTTCAATATAATAGGGTTCCTTTGTAATTTTATGTATTTGATGAATTTAAAGGTATTATTCTGAGAAGGGGCCCATAGTTTCCACACAAAACCATCTATCCTTTCTTGATAGCCCACACATTTTCTAACATGAAAGCCTGAGCAACTTCCTGAATCCTGTTGGCTGTGGCCATGATGGTAATGGACTGGGGTTTCAGGCTGCCTTGCGGTTTCCTGCTTAGATGTCAACTACATCTGTTCTTATCTCAAATGTGTGAATTTGGGATGAGTAGAAAACGGACAAAGACTTCTCAGGATCCAGGAGCAGGTGGATCCTGTGGAGTAGGTCTCTCAGAGATGCTAAGGTAGTTGAGTTTGGGTAGGGGATGATTGATTTTGTGTTTGAAAATCATCTCAACAGAAAATGTATTTCTGCTGCCAACAAATGGATTTGGTTATAGAACTTTTAAGTAAAAAGGATTTAGGAAGGAAAATTCTCATATGGAAGGAAACCAGCCTTCCATGAGCAGATTCCAAAGTGATTTGATTGACAAATGCTCCATGTTTACATGCACAGAGAAACAAATAAACAAAGACAAATCCTGGGTTTTGAAATAGTATACAAGTGCACTGATCATCACATTCACCACAGGGAAGGGTCCTTTCTCATGGTAGCAAACTTCTTCCTCTTGGCCAGCCATCTCACAAATAGGAGTTTTCCTTGTACAGAACATCCTGGAGATTATAATTTCACAAGATTTTGAGCTGGAAGAACCCTCAGAACACATGGAGAGCTCAGAGCAAAACCATCTACAATTCTGGGGAAAATAGAGCTTAGTTTTTGTAGTCCTTGGGTATTGCAAACCAGGGAACTCACTGAAATCAGAGGTTGTGAGATCTGGGCTGCTTGTGTCAAACCTGAAAATGTCAGAATGAAGCAAACTGAGAGATCAGGGGTTCTTTAAAATCTCATTGTGGGTTAGGGGTTGACTAACAGACTCTGGCAATGAATTGGTGACTTCCTCTCAAAGGCCACCTAACTTAGAGAGCTAGCTGAGATCAAGTTCCATGGGTCTCTCTCAGGTCTCATCCTATGGATACGCCTGCCTCGGTGGTTTCCCCAAGTTTTGTAATCCCACGGATGGCATGGACATCTTAAAGATTCCATTGGTTCCATCTGAAGCTGTCTTGCGTGTGTGTCTACACTGCCAAAATGACTTGCCACTTGGGTCCAAAAAATTAGTCAAACAAATAGTTTTGGCTTCATTTAGGCACGATATCATTGGATTTGGATTCTGGTCTCTTCCTGGTCTGTCATGTGTTTGGTGGGGGAGGGTCCCTGAACATCTGCTGAGGTTTACCGCACTCTGCCCTTGAGATTCAGACCGATTGATCCTACTAACCACTACGCTTCTCCCTGCTGCCTCTGTTCCTAGGGTCTCATGGGTACCGGGGCTGTCCCAGCTCTTCCCCTCAGCCTACATGTGCATCCCAGGGTGCGAGGGTGGTGGTAGAAGGGCCCAAGCTCCACCACAAAGTTTATTACTTGTTATCCTCCCTCTAGTCCTGATGGAAAAAAGGAGAAATCACTGATTCATTTGCTTCTTCTCATGCTGGTGAATTTTTCTTTCCAACCTTTGCTGAGCTGTCTCAATGAGCTGGTGACTAGCATCTTCCCCTAGAGAAGGGGAACAGTCATCCCAGGAGTATTTGCCTGGGAAAATGTCTTTCCATTTGTAGAAGATGAGGTATTTTCTCACAAAGGTTTATTTCTCAGAAATGCCTTTCCCCCCCATATGGGGCCCCTCTCTCACCTCTCTTCAATTCCCCACATTCACCTAGCTGCAATGGTTTACCCCAGCATTCACTCTTCCACTCCCCACTCCACCCACTATCTTGTTCTTCATCTGTGTGGACAATTGCAAGGCTTACATCAGGATTATTACAGATATGGTCTTAGGATAGGGATGGGAATCTTTTTAGTACTCTGCCTACTGCACTGACCTTTGCTTCACTATTATTCCATGTCTTCTGATCATGGAAAACCAGACCAAGGCTCAGTATTTCATTTAATATTTGGTTTCTCTATTAGCTATCATAGAATCACAGAATCATAGATGATCAGAACTGGAAGGGGCCCCTTAGGGATCATCTAGCTTAGGAACTCTTCACATTTTTGGTGTCATGGACCCTATGACACAGGAAGTCTGGTAAAACCTATAGACTCTTTTACAGAAAAAAAGATTTAAAAATAAAATATAGAAATTTATAAAAGAAACCCATTATATTGAAGTTCTATTCTCCCTCTCTTTTTAAACTCATGAATCCCATGTTAAGAATTCCTGCTCTAACCCAGAGATGACAAACATGTGGCCCACATAAGGTTTGTAAAATCTAATTGGGAATATATATATATATATATATATATATATATATATATATATCTGAGACAATTGGGATTAAGTGACTTGTCCAGAGTCACACAGCTAGGAAGTGTTCAGTGTCTGAGGCCAGATTTGGACTCAGCTCCTCCTGACTTCAGGCTGGAACTCTATCCACTGAGCAATCTACTTACCCCATGGGAAATATTTAAGAAAATAAAAATACCTTAAAATAAATAACCTTGCAACTTAAAGCTGAATCAATATATGGTTCAGCAAGGATCTCTTTCTCTCTATATAAATCTTTATTAGCCCCCATTTCTCTTTTGGTTAGACACAACCACTCTAGTCCAACCTTTTCATTTGCAGATGAAGACTGAGGCCTAGAGAGTATAATGTCTTGTCCAAGGCCTTGCAGAGCAAGGCGGTATCAAACCAAAAGTAAGGAACCAGGAATCTTTGCTCCCATTCATATTTTCCAGTTTGGAAGGGTCCCACTTCAACTATTATGGCTCTGTAAAGGCTGACTATAAGTGGAGGAAGAAATATTTTTGACCAAATGCTTGGGAATGTTTGGGTCTAGTTGGGAAATACTTGTTCCCTGTAGATCCAGTTGAAGAGTACATAGGGAATATTTACTTAACCAAAGAGAGAGGTAGAAAAGGTCCTCAATAAATATTTGTTGAATGAATACAAAAGCCATTTTCCATGATGCCTACCAACAAAAATATTAAAAGCTCTACTGATAAGGAAACTATAAACAGCAAAAGCATACAGCACAACTCATTTGACCTTTTAACCTTAAAAAATAAAGAAAAATGGAGGCATCTGAGACATGAAAATATTCTGGAAGAATAAATGAAGACCATTTTTCATTTTTCTATCTGATTTCTCTCGGTTCAGGGATTAGAGTAGCTGTAGAGGGGCCCTCCCTCTCTGAAAGTCAGTTTTCCACAAGGCTTCATTGTTTTTAAACACTTCTATGATTCCATGAGTTCATATACTGTGCAGATCATAATGTATCTATCCCTTTTCATTCTGTGTGATTCCTTTTCATATCCTCCCGTAAATCCTCCAGAGAAGATATGATTGATGTATTGGAGACCATATTTAAAGATATCTCTTATCATTCTCTGTACACTAGTATAGACCTCAATTGATCTTTGTTATTTATGCCTTGCTCTTTTTACCTGACTGATCTTATCCTTTTTTTCCGATTATGTACATTTTCTAGGTAATATATTTCATGGCACTTCCTGCATATGAATCATTCCTGATAATATACTTCAGTTTTTAATGCTAACTTTGGATCTGTCTGGAGGTTTTTGAGTCACTAGAAATTTTGATTCTTCAGGTTATGACAATTAACCCCTTAAGAAATAGTTGTTGACAGTAACAAGGTTATGCAATGGTCAATTGTGATGGACTTGGCTTTTTTCAACAATGAGATGATTCAAGGCAATTCCAATAGACTTGTGATGAAAAAGTACCATCCACATCCAGAGAGAGAACTATGGAGACTGAATGTGAATCAAAGCATACTATTTTTCCCTTTGTTGTTGTTGTTTATTTGTTAGCTTGTTTTTTCTTTTTTCATGTTTTTTCCCTTTTGATATGATTTTTCTTGTACAGCATGATGAATGTGGAAATATATCTAGAAGAATTGCATATATTTAACCTATATTGGATATCTTGGGGTGGGAGTTGGGAGGGAGGGAAGGACAAAAATTTGGAACAAGGTTTTGTGAAGCTGAATGTTGAAAACTATCTTTGCATGTATTTAGAAAAATAAAATACTTAAAAAGAGAAAATATGAAAGCTTTTTAAAAAAGAAATAGTTGTTGAATGAATGGGTGAATAAATAGATCAATGAATAAATGAATAAATGGAAGTATTAAGTGGATATCAGTAAACATGAAGACTTTCTTCCTTTCCCACTATTCATGCTCAGAGTTCCTTTCTTCACGTCTCCTAAGATTCAATATTTCTATAAATAGTAGCAGAAAATTATGAGTCTTTGTGAGCCAAGGAACCAGATATATCTTGATGTGGCCAACACATCCAAAGCCTTGGGATTCATGCTAGCATAGATCATTTCCTCTTTATCTTTGTGTCTCACCCATTGCACTGTTGTCCTTGATTTCATTGGTGTGGACACTGCCTCCATCACCACAGATCACATTCATGAGTTGCTATGGTCAAAAACCAAACCAAAACAAATAATATTTTCGTGACCAACTCTTTGGTGATTCACCCAGTCTGCACTTAGCTAGGCTGATCACCAGGCAACTGATATTCCATCCTTAGGATACTACCTGTTGCTCTTCTAATTGGTAGGACCTACTTGTTTTCAACTTTGTCCCAAGAAAGCCTCAGAGGAGGGTATTAGTAGGGCTCCTTATGCATAGTAGGAACTTACTAAATGTTTCTTTATAGAATGAATAAGTTAGTCATTAACTAATACATTAAAAATATTATTTCTCTCATCATTAACTAGGGTTTTTCTATTCTACTGAGAAGTCCAGGTACTCAGATATAGCAAGCTGTTTGGAGAGATTTGGGGTTTGAGTAAATGGAGAAAGGATTTTTTGTCCCAGGCAAATTATAGGTTCTCTATGTCTAGAGTTGACCCCGCCCTCTCTATCTGGCTGTAATCCAACAGTGACTTTATTAGTAGTGAGGTTAAGAGACTAGGAAGTAGTGGAGCAGGGTGGGGTCATTAATTAGATAATAAGCTGGAAGAGCATCCCTCCTGAGGAAGGCCATGTCAAATTGGGATGTGAGCCTTCGGAAAGGCAAATGAAGATTCTTAGAATGAAACTGATGTTTGTCTTCTTCTTAGAGCTCTTTGACTGAAGGGTCTTTCACAGGCAAGGAGTTTAAGCAGGTATAGAGAAGAGTATGAACTCTTTCTTGAAAAGAGGGCTAAGGGAGAAGGGTTAAAGGGAAGCAGTTTAGGACATTGCTTTTGGGACGTGATCAGCCCTTGGGAGTGGCCATTGGGACAATAGTAAGCCAATGGTTCCCTGTTGTGCTTGGCTGTTTCTTCTTTCAGAGAAGTGTTTTCTTTGGAACATAGGAACAGAATATTTCCTGGGAGCTTAGTGGAGTCCTAGGGATGGGTGTGACAATACATTATGCCATGTATGGGCATTAGAAATAGCTTTTCTTTGTTAACATGAACTATTCTCATGATAGCAGAACTTATAGGAGGCCAGCTAGAGAAATGTGGTGCAACCCCAAAGGAAGAGGAAAAAAGATTCCTATGGATAAAATAGCTACAGCAGCATTTTTGTCTTTTGAGGTTTTTTTTTTTTTTTTTTTTTTTTTTTTTGTTGTTGTTGTTGTTGTTATAGTAAAGTATACAAAACAAAGTAGTGCCCATCAATTGAGGAGTGAAGAAAATATGACATATACATGTAATGCAATTTAATTTTACCACAAGACATAATGAAAGGGACAGATGTTTCAGAGAATACTGGGAAGACATATGAACTGATGCAGAGTGAAGTATGCAGAACCAGGAGAACATTTTATATGGTAACAAAGAAAAAATGTTTTTGAAAAACTTAAGAGCTGATCAATGCAATGACCAACCATAATTCTAGAGGAACAAAGATGAAGCAAGTTATTATCCACCTTCTGACAAAGAAAGAATAGGCTCAAATTGCAGGATGAAGCATATATTTTCACATACTTTTTCAGGATTCTGTTTTGCTTTAATTTGTATATTTATTACAAGATCGTTTCCCCTCTCCCTCAAAAATGGGATGAGAAGTGATAGAAACAGAGGGCTAGGAATAAGGTGCCAGAAAAGCAAAAAAAGAAAGTAGAATCGTGGAAACATTTTTTCCATTTCTTTTAAAATTTTTAAAATTAAGTTTTGAATTCTATCTCTCCCTTCTGCCTTTCCCTCATTATTATGGCAAGAAATGTTGTGATGACCGCATATTTTAAAATCAGCGGGAGTCAGGAATTCAGATTAAGGGAAAATCTTCAATCTTTATTCTTTTTGAGGTGAAGGGGGATTGCGATAGCAGTATGGGCAGCTGCGACAGGTCCCAGCCAGCCGTCTCTTTCCTCTCCTCTCTCCACCCCTCTGCCTCCACCCACCAAAATCGTCATTTCCTATACAACACATCAGGACTTGCACAAAGAGTGGGCGGGGGCCATTCTTTCTCCAAGCATATATATTAATAGAATATGGTCCAATTACTATTTAGCCTCACGTGCTTGGGACCTCAGTGCATCAACTCAAGCTTCAGCCCATTATAAAATGTGATATCAATTATGTATGTGAAATTATTCAAAGCATATTACCATGCTATCCCTGTTGCAAAAAAAGGAAGAAAAATAAAGTGAAAAAATAATGTTTCTCCATGAAACAAAATTATGGACTCCATCAGTTCTCTCTCTGGGGGGTAGTAGCAATTTTTTTTTTTATCATAACTCTTAAAGAAATGTCTTGAATCATTACATTGCTGAGAATAACTAAGTCATGCAATATTGCTGTTACTATGTACAGTGTTCTTTTTCTGCTCACTTCACTTTGCATAAGTTCATATAAGTCTTCCCAGGTTTTTCTGAGACCATTCTGCTCATCATTTCTTATAGCAATGAAATATATATTTTTTAAATGCATAGAAGAGAACAGAAGGGAGACTAGAAAAAATAGATAAGCAAGACAACTTCTAAAGTTACATATTGAATTTGTTATACTTAAAAGGAAAAAGTCAAGCTATATATAATAGAGATTCAGTTTCATGTACCATTCTCTTTTTCTGTCCAACTTAATATGTTGAAATGTTCATTTTATTTAGTGTTTATTAAGCTGAGAATCTTTTTTTTAAGGTACTATAAATACAAAGCTCTGTATCTCTATTGGTTCATCCTGAAGGATGTCTTTCTATTGGACTTCTAAGATCGTCATCATGACTGGTTCCTGTCTTAGACATCTTGGCTGATGAAGAGTGAGAAGCAGACAGTGATGTTGTTTGACACAGAACAGACCACAGGGTTTCAGGGTTGGAAGGGTCCTTGAAGGCCATTCAGTTCCTGTATAGGAATTCAGCACCTGTATAGGAATTATTTTTACCATGCACCCCACAAATCATTATCCAGTCTTTGCTTAAAACTTTCCATGATGGGAAACTTACTATCTCCTAAGTAGCCCATTTGACATTTGGGCAGCTCTATTTGCTAACCTTGTATCAAGTCTACATCTGAAAGAATATGATTTTGCTGGTGTATTCCTTGAAAAGTAGATGCTATTATTATTCTCCTCATTTTATAAATGAGGAAACTGAGGCAGACAAAGGTAAAATGCCTGACCCATGATCATCTAGCTGATAAATGTCAGAGATGGAATTTGATTTCAGATCTTCCTGAATCAATTCTAGCATGCTCTTTAGCCACTTAGTCCCATTTCTGTCGTTTTCCAAGTAACATTCTTTCAAATACATGAAGAGAGCCATTGGGTTCCTCTTCTCCACCCCAATCAGGTCTCTTTGCTTCCATTCTTCCCTCCAAGCCTCCTGTTCTCTATTCTTAAAAAAAACTGGACCTTACGTCAGGAAGACCTCAGTTTTTACCCAACTTTTAGTAGGTCAATGATTTTGGACAAGTCACTTAACTCTTCAGACCTTTATTTCCTCACCTGTAAAATGGAATAATACAAAACCTATATTAGAGGATTGTTATACATATCAAATAAAACAATGAGCTGGGTAGCATGGTGGACTTGAAGATAGGGAGCCCTGAGACTCGATCCTGCCTCAGTCCCTTACTAGCAGTGTGACTCTGGGCAAGTCTACCTCTCTTACCTACAGTAAAATGGGGATAATGATATCTGCTTCTCAGGATTATTGTGAAGATCAAATGAGATTATATGTGTAATGTGCTTTGTAAATTCTAATGCATTAGATGAATGTTAGCTATTACTATCACCATCATCATATCTATCACCATCACCGTGATCACGATCATGATAGAATCTCAGAATTGGAAGAGACCTGAAAAGCTTATGGCCTAACCTTCATATGAAGAAGAAGCCTGTTTACATCTCTTCTGGTAAATGGCCATCAGCTGCTACTTAAAGATCCCTGTGGATAGGGAATCCACAAACCAAATGGGATAGCCCATTCTATGCTTTGGCAGCTCTCTTCGTTAGCAAGTTTTCCCTTAGATTGAGTTGAAAATCCACTTTTCTACAAGTTATTTGCTGATTGCTCCTTATTTTGCTTACTGAGGCCAAATAGAATAGGGCCAGTCCCTTTTCTATATCCTGACCCTTCTAATATACGTGTGATCGAAAGGTCCCATGATATATGATGTATATGGAAGAACTTTATTATATATATATAATATGTGTATCTATATAATACATGTAATATAATATATTTTATAAACATATAAATATATATATATATATATTATATAAATAATAAATAAAAAAATAAATTAAAAACAAAATGGTGCTAATTTTGATGGTGATAAGGTAATATGATTGATATAGCACCAGGCCTGGAGAACCTCAGGTCAGGAAGGCCTGAGTTCAAATCTGGCCTCAGACATTTATTGGGTGACCTTGGTTTTTTTTTTTTTTTCCAGTCATGGGTGGAGTAATGGATAGAGCACTGGACCTGGAGTCTGAAAGACCTGAGTTCAGTGTGGCCTTGGAAAAATCACTTAATCTCTCTCTGCTCAGGTTTCCTCATCTGAAAAACAAGGATAATAATAACACCTAGAGGTTTTGTGAGAATCCAGTGAGATAATATTTGTTAAGCATTTCGCAAACGTTGAAGTGTTATGTAAATGCCAGTTTAGGTGCTACATCTAAAATCATTCCTTCCCAGAATCAAAAGGGCAGCCACATGAGGATGAACACAATGAACCATGAGTCAGAAGAGGATCTTGATTATTGGGGTGGGCGCTGCTTCTTTCTTTACTGGTATGAGCACTTCCACAAGAACACAGCTTCTCTCTAGCTCCACCCTTCCACTCCCCCTCTCCAGTTCCTTTCTTCTCTCATGGTCCACTGTAACTGTGCAGGTTGTTCCAGCCAGAGACCCAGTCCAGTATTCATCCAACATTCCAGTCCCTGCCTTCCTTTCCTTTCCTAACTCTACTTTTCTCCTTATTTTCCTATCTTCCAGGCAAGTTCAGTAAACTGAGATTAAAGCTGTCAGACATACGTAGGTGAGAAGGGATATGAGGTGAAGCCAAATAGTGGGAGAAGATTGTTACCATCATGGATGGCACTAGTTCCTAGTGTAGTGGAAGCAGCATTGGAGCCAAAGGTCCTGATTTGATGACCATAAATGAGTCATTTAATTTCCCTTGACTTCAGTTATCTGTAAAATGAGGGAGTTGGACTGGATGGCTTCTAGCTCTAGATCTAGACTCCTTGAAGTTCCTAAATCTCTTTAGGCCTTAATTTTCCCATCTACAAAATTATAGGTTTGGATTAGGTAGTCTCTAATGTTTCTCAATCTAGGCTCATATAATCAGTCCTATGGGAGGTAGCTAGATGGTTTGAAGATAGAGCACTGAGCGGGTTGTCAGGAAGACCTAAATTTAGATTTGGGTCTCTGACATTTATTATCTGGGTGGCTCTGGGCAAGTCATTTACCTTAATCCATGGGAGAAAAAAATAGCAAACCACTCTGGTATCTTTGCCAAGAAAACCATATAGACAGGATTGGCTTGCTATGGCACATGGGGTCAAAAAGAATTAGACATGACTGAATGACTGAACAACAATGAATAATCCTATGACTCAGTGGTTCTAGACCTTTCAATGCAGCCTAGAACTGCTAGAATCACAACAATTAATACTTAGAACTGACATTTATCTAATAATTTTCCAGTTCCAAAGCATTTTGAAAAATATTTACATTTAGAGTGCTTTGAATATAATGGGTGATTAAAACATGCTTTTTGACTTAAGATTTTAAAAGCACTTTCAATAATTCACTTAAATTCAGCAAATATTTGACAGGCTGCTTGCTGGTACAAAGCACCACAAAGATGAAAAAGAAAATAGTCCTGTGGCCTCAAGGATCTTCCAATCTAATGGGGATGTACATGTTTTCAGAGAGGGAAATGACACTAATAATAAGAGGGTTAATTAGAGAAGGCTCCTGTGTTATACTTTTTAGGAAAGGTCTCTACAAGGAGGAAGATTTTATTGTTCTTCAGTTGGGTTCAATTCTTTGTGATCCCATTTCTTGGCAGAGATACTGGAGTGTTTTGCACTTTCCTTCTCCGGCTCATCTTATAATGATAAACTGAGGCAAACAGAGATAAGTGATTTGTCCAGAATCACCCAGGTAGGAAGTATCTGAGATCTAAATCTGAACTTGTCTTCCTGATTATATGCACTATGGAGCCTAGTTGTCTTGTAGGAGGAAGCAAGGAGGGAAGATCCATTCCAAATACTAATATAGAATCCCTAAATTACATATATGGAATGTAAATTGGTAAAGAAATGTGCCTTGATTTACACAAACTTTTTCAGGAAGCGCATCTACTAAGTAATATGAGGCATAATTATGTAGCTATTATATTTAGTGGAAAGAGCTTGGAATTAGAAAATCTGATGTTTATTGTAGCTCATCCTTCCCCCAGGAGAATTTGAGTCACTTGACTGCTTTTTATTTTGTCTTTTTGTATCCTTAGCACTTAATACAGTGCCTACCAGCATACAGTAGGAGCTTAATAACTATCTGTTGAGTTGAATCAGATCGTATTAAATTTGTACAGGTCCATGTCTGTCCTATGTACCATGCCGCGATAAAGCAATTTAAACAAAATCAACCTGGAAAGCAAACATCAATAAACGTTTAGCCGTGTTCTAGTTTTCCAGCCAGATAATTGGGCCAGTATTAAAACACTTTGTCTTTCCTGGCAGAGCAGGGAAAAAGTTGTAATGGTGTAGTGATAGTAATAGTAGTGGTGGTGATAGTGCTGGTAATAGTAGCATTAGTGGTAGTAATAGTAACAGTGATAGTAACAGTAGTCATGATAGTAGTAGTAACAGTATTAGTAGTAGTGGTAATAGTAACAGTAACAGTAGTCATGGTGGTAGTAGCGATACTGGCAGTAGTACTAGTGGGAGTGTGGTAATGATGTGCTTGGTTCTGAAGAAGATCCAATGAGGAAGATGGAGGCTTGCCTGTACAGGGAGGAGAGAGTAGTGTCCGGAAGACCTTGAGAGAGAAGTCTATCAAGGAAAAGAGAGTTCAGGAAGGATGAGGACTGACAAAAAGTCGTTGGATTTGGCCAATTAAGCGGTCAATAATGGGGTAGCTGGGTGGCGCAATGGACAGAACACCAGCCTTGGAATCAGGAAGACTAAGTTCAAATCTGACTTCAGATGCTTGTGATAGCTTTATGACCCTAGGCAAGTCACTTAACCCCAATTACTTAAGCAACAGCAATAACACAAGCAAAAAAGAAAGAAAGGTCATTGGTCACTTTGGACAGAGCAGTTTTAGTTAGTAAGGAGGTCCCAAACTGGATTGTAAGAGATTCAAAAAAGAGTGAAAGGAGGGGAAACAAAGGCATTTAGTTGTAGATGACTTTTTCAAGGAATTAGGCTGCAAAGAGCAAGAGTAATGGGATGATAGTGGGGATAGAAGGATCAAGTGAGGGTTTTTTGAGGATAAGGGAGACCCTGGCTTATCTGTAGGCAGTAGAGGAGCAGCCAGTAGGGGGAGAAATTGAAGAAAAATGAGAGTATGGGTGATAAAGGGGACATTCTATGAGAGGAGATGACATGGAGTGGGATGACTCATGTAATTAGATGTTTGCCCTGGCAAGGGGAAGGGTATTTTCTTTGTGTGAGACAGAAAAAATGGCTGAAGGCACCTGAGTGGTCTGCAATGAGGATGAGAAGAGAGAAAGGAGTCCACAGTGAATGAGGAAAAGCCTTAATTTTTTTCTGTAAAATATCAGCCAAGGTTCTCAGCTGAGAGGTTTGGGGAGGAGTAGCCATGGTAGGTAGGCTTGAGAAGGGATGAAAAGGTAGAGAGTAGGATGGAAGTAAGCAAGGGAGGTATAGAAGGATTGCCTAGCAACAGTGAGGGCCCACTTGAAGCTGTGTAACATAAATTTGTAATGGAGCCAACAAGAATGGTTGTGTGATTTTCTCCACTTTAGTTCAGCAGCACATGTGTAGGAGTGAAGACAACAAATAGTGGGAGTGATCCAAAGCTGAGGCTTGGCGTCAGGCCTCCAAATGTGTCCTCCATCTGTTGTGATGCCTGAAATTTCACCATTAGAGATTTGTTCCTTTGTACTTGAGGCTGTTTTAAATCTTTTAGAATTTTCTGAAAAGTCAAGTATTTCTGGGTACAATCAGCTTTAGGAGCAGAAAGTGAAAGGAGCCAGTAGAGACAAACTCTCTTTATGATTTTGTCTGAGATTGACCATGCTTTCTGAGGAAGCTGTTCATCAGTGACATCGCATCACTCTGAAAGGAAAGTCCCCAAGTATTTGAGCTCTATGGCATTATTCATAGTGGGAGACTCACTAAGAATAAGTCATTTTCCCCTTTGGGTATCAGTTTCCTTATCTATAGAATAAAGGGGTTGACTATCCATGAATTTAAGATTGCTTCCAATTCTGACATTCTAAGTTTTTTTTCTGAGCAAAGGGAAGTGCTCATGAGCCAGGGGCTGATTGGGTGATTCTTTAAGCCCAGATATGGTCAACCTGGTTCTATCCCCAAGGAGTGGGATGTGCTTTTCATCCCTAAAGATGAAAACTAGAATATGAACTCCTAAAAAGCAGGGATCATCTTGCTTTTTCATTTTTATCCCCAGCAATGCTTTGCACATTATAAATGCTTAACACTTGCCTTTTTACTCATTCAGTTATTCCTGTTAGCCCACTTGTTGAAACAAGAGTCCTTAAAGCAGAAAACTCCCTAAACAGTACTTTCACCATACTTTTCCTCCAGGAATCCCCAGGAGCTAGAAGAGACAGAGAAGGGAGTTATTTCTCAGTTAAAACATTTATAACTTTCCCTGTTTAGTTCAAAGGAAAACACAGTCTCAGTTTTTGAGGGAACCACAGCTTCTAATCCACAGAAACATATCTAGCAAAAGGTCTGACTAAGGACTTCTTCTTGTGGAAGACAGCCCATTACATTTATGTGGAACTTCTAATTGGGAGGAATTTGTTCCTTCCCAACCAGTCATCCACCCAGAAACCAAGGCCTACCCATTTAGGTTTTGGAATTTCACGCTAGGACCGAACTGTCCCCGGGGAGAATGTGTTCACACTCACCTAACTGACCATATCTATCCATCCCTTGCCTATGCTTCTCATCCCATCTAATAATCTATCCCCAGCCTACAGTTAGCATCTTAAAATCTACCCTGCAGTGACTTCAGTCCTCCCTTCTACCCCTACTTCTTACTCTGGGAACAGTAAGAAAAGTCACTAGAAAAGGAATTGATTCTATAATTTTTCCATATGTTGTCTCCATTTATGAGAATGTAGGACTATTGAGGACAGGATCTATTTCATTTTTTTAAAAAATTTAAAATTATTTTATTTATTTATTTATTTTTATTTCACTTTTAAATGTATATTTCTAGTAGCTAGTACAATGCTAACACCTTGTATATAATAGGTGTATAATCAATCAATGCTTTTGTATTCATTTTTTCTTCCAATTTGAAATCTAACTCTTCTGTGCAACCCATTGTTTCTAATTCTCCCTTTCCTCTTTCACATGACTAACTGTGAAATATCTGAATACTATTAATTCTATTCATCTAATACTATTAATATTGAATGACATCTTCTATGAGTTTCTGTTTCTCCAAGTGAAATATCCTCAGTTCCTTCAACTGACTTTTGCAGGATACATTTTTATGGATCCTTGACCCTTTGTTCACACTCATGTGGACATGCTCCAGTTCATCATTGTTCTTCCTAAATATGTGGTGCTCAAAAATGAATGTGGTCTCCCCAAGAGAGAATACAATGGAATTATCAACATCCTTCATTTCCTTGCTTCAGCCTAAGGGGAGATACTGGGGGATGGGGAGAATATGATGCTGGATGTGGAGTCAAAAACCCAGTAACACCCTTCTACCTTTAAATTTATGATTCTGGGTTTTTACCTGCCATGTCACATCTATGAACTTTACCTATTCCTCAATTTGAAAGCATCCTTTGGATACATTATCCTAAGAAGTTCCTTAACTAGTTTTCTTTGTTCAGTCTCCTCTTATTTTACCCTTCTCCCCATTCTCTTAGGTGCAGTTAAATGATGGCCGGAATTCAAATCCTGCCTCAGACACTTACTAGCTGTGTGACCACCTAACCCTGTTAGTCTCAGTTTCTTCCCCTGTAAAATGAGCTGGAGACAGAAAAGGCAAATTACTCCAGCATCTCTGCCAAGAGAACTCCAAATGGAGTCATGAAGAGTTGGATGTGACTAAAAACCAGACTGAACGACAATAACCACCATCCTCTTGGTGAGCTGTGGCTCTCCAGGCTCCCTCGGTTTCTCTTCCCACTTCATAAACCTTTAATTTATGTCAAAGCTTCTAGTTTATCTCTCTGCCCCAACAGCATCAAGGGATTCCCCTTCCTTTAGCCATTTAGCCACTGGTACTATTGCTTCTTTTTAAGGAAACAAACATATTTACTATTGAATTAAATTTAAATTCTTTAGGCCCTAGTCATCTTGGAAACCACCCCGTTTCCAAATTCATAATGCCTTTTTTCTCTCTTAGTGGGAAGGGAGTTTACCATTGTTGCTCATCTGCCAAATTATAGGAGAGAGTCTCCCAAAGGGATCATTATAATTCCAGTCACATATAGGCCACTCTTTCGCATGGTCTCAGGTAGCTTTACCACATTTAGTGTTAATTAATTATGTTAGTATTAATATAATTTAAAGCCATTTGCAATACCTAGTGTGGATGTCAGTTACTCCAAAGATCAGATCAGAAGATTGATTCAAATTTAATAAGATGGAATTTCATAATGACAAATATAAAGTTTACATGGGTCCAAACATCAACTCCACAAATATAAAATGGCAGATGTTGGTCAGATGTTTTTCTGAAAAAGAAAAAAAAGATGGGCAGGAGGAAGTAGTGGACTGCAAGCTGAATGAGGGCAGCTAAAAAAGCTAATACAAATTTAGGCTGCTTTGAGAGAGAGGCACAGGGAAGTGATCATGCTACTTTACTTTGTCTCCTCAGGCCAAAGCTATAGTAGGTACTATGGTTTAGGAAGCACATTGATGAGCTGGAGCACAGCCAGAGCAGGATGACCAGGATATTAAGAGGCCTTAAGATACCTTCAGCCTATTGAAGACTCAGCAAAAATGAGATAGTTATCGACAATTATTTGAAGTGTTGTTATGTGGAAAGACAATTAGATGTTTTTATTTTGTTTTGTTTTTAATTTACTAGTTCAGAAATTGAAAATGCTGGATGTATTGTTACTGTTCATTCTTCGTTCTCCAAGAAGACCAATGAAATTAGGAGGATTGACTTGCAAATGAATTGGATGGAAATTACAGAGATGCAAACTTAGGACAGAATTAATGAAAACTTCTTAACAATTAGAGCCATGGAAAAGTAGAATGTAAAATTTTCTTCCTCAAGAGAAATCTTAAAACTAAGGATTCTTAGTCATTTTTGTGTAATTGACTCCTTTGCATGGACTCTTTCCTAGAAATGTTTTTAAATGAATAAAATAAAATAAAATATGACACTTTTAAAGGAAACTAATTATATCAAGCTACATATCTTGAAATATTTTTTAAGTGAGTTTATCAATCTCAGGGTAGGAACCCTAGCTTTAAACAAAGTTTGGATGACTATGTGATCATTTCACTTGTAGAAGGCCTTCTTCATCAGATTCAGGTTGGATCAGATTACTTCTAATTCTGAGATTCTGTGTGATCCTACAGAAAAAGCAGCAAATAGGGCAGCAAATAGGGGTGGGGTAAGGTAGAGCTGAGGTGTCAGGGGGAGAGCTGGCTGGTCAGAATGAAGAAATAGACACCTAAATGTCAGAGGAGTACCCCATGCTGTGAGAGTGGTTTAAGACCAAATTCTCCATAGACTTCTGGAGAAGCATGTGGAGAAGCACCAAGAATTCTTTTCTCAGACTGATCCTTGCAGACTGGTTTCTATTTTGAGACTAGGCTTTCTTTTTGAGTTTCTCTGAGATTTTACCTGGCCTACACTCAGTAAGACCTTCTGTTTTACCTTCTCTTGCTTCTTCCTGTCTCTGAGCATTGTTTCATGTCCCAGAAAGTCTGGAATGGCTCCTGGCATCTGGCCAGCCAAGTTTTCCTTTTCTCATATTTTAAATCTCTAGCTTTTGTTAATCTGGCCTTATTCCCACTTCCTACACAAAGTCGTCAGGAGCAAGGTGGTGATTTCTCACCCCACCTGGATGGGTTGCTCTGACTCACTTTCCATGCTTCATGACATCAAGAGCTGGAGGTTTGTACATCATCTCATAAAAAGAGGGCAAGCCCTGGTTTTGCTTCTGTGTTTACAGAATGTTTGTATAGCAACCTGAGTGACCATTTGTCATTGTGTGGTTCTCCTTGTGTGCCAGAGCCCTCGCTGTCAGAGATCAGGGTACTTGAATTTATTTGAGCCTCCCTAACTGGGATATGTGGGTGTTTAATGAATGGATGATTTCTTGATGGGGAAGCACTGGTTGTGCTCTTGAAGTGGCTTGGTGGGGAGCATGATCCTGTTGGCAATGCCATGGATCATCCCAACCTGTCTTTGGATGACCTGCGATTCGTTTTCCTGTGTGTTTTTTTTAAGGCAACATACTATAATGGAAAATATCCTAGATATGGAGTCAGAAAAAACCTGTGTTTGAATCTGAGCCTCATTTTCCTAATTTGTAAAATGGGGATAATAAAGTAAATCGTACTAATCTTATAAGATTAAATGAGGTAAAGTATATAAAGCATTTTGTACACCTTGAAGGCTTATCTAAATGTCAGCTGTTATTATTTTATAGGCACAATACATCCCTATATGTTAGGGATTCTTAACACTTTTTTGTATGTGTTATAGAACCCAAAAAGACTTTGGCATCCTGTTGAAGTCTATGGAGCATTTTTAAATGCATACAACCAAATACATAGGATTGCAAAGGAGACTAATTTATTTTAATAGCTTTTCATTTTTTCCAAATACATGCAAAGATAGTTTTCAACATTAACCTTTGCAAAGACTTGTATACCAAATTTTTCTCCCTCCTTCCTCCCCAGTACAGGTTAAACATGTTTAATTTTTCTAACTGTATTTCCAAATTTGTTATGCTGAGCAAGAAAAATCAGATCAAAAGGAAGAAAAAAATCATGAGAAAGAAAAAAGAAACAAGTAAACAACAATAACAACAAAAAGGTGAAAATACTATGCTTTGATACACATTTAGTCTCCATAGCTCTATTTCTCCATGCGGATGGATCTTTCCATCACGAAGTCCACTGGAATTAAAAGAAGATTAATTGTGTTAAAATACAATTATCAAAATATTTATAAAGACAAATTCACAGAGAACATTGCACACAGTATAGCATTATTATAATGGTGATCAACTATGGAAGACTTAGCTACTCTGATTAAGACCAAAATCTGAGGCAATTCCAAAGGACCCTTGAAGAAAATACTATCTGCTTCCAGAGGGAGAATCGATAAACTCTGAATATAGATGGAAGAATACTTTTCTAAACTTTATTTTCTTATGTGTATGTGTGTGTGTGTGTGTGTGTGTGTGTGTGAGTATGGTATGTACAGTTTCTTTTACAACATAGCTAATATGGAAATATGCTTTGCATGAATTAGTATAATTAATAACTTATTGCTTATTTTCTTAATGGTTGGAAGAGGGCTGGGAGAGAGGAAGAGAATTTGGAATTTAAGTTCAAAAAAATGAATGTTAAATTTTTTTACAAGTAATTTGGAAAGGGACAGCTGAATGGTGTAGTGGATAGAGTGCTGACCCTAAAGTTAGGAGAACTCAAGTTCAAATCCAGCCTTAGACAATTAAAATTACTAGCTGTGTGATTCTGAGAAAATTGCCTAGTCCAAAACAAATAAATAAGTAATTTGGAAATATTTAACAAAACAAATATATACTCACATAGAGATATATGCATGCATAGATTGTGTACCTAATAAACCAAGTTCACAGCCCCCAGGTTAAGAGTTCCCATTGTGTGATATGATACTCTTAATTATACCTTATCCTTCTCCCCCACATCCTGCCTTTGTCCTTTTCTTTCTCTCTCCTTTCTTTCCTATCCATTCTCTTTTCTGGCACTTTATTCCCACTGTTGTCTTTCCCTTACTCCTTTCCCCTTTTCATCACCTTCTCCTTCCTCTTCTTTACTGTTCTTTCCTCATTCCTTAATTCCCTCTCTCTTATCAGCTCTCTTCATCAAGTCTTTTTCTTTTTCCAAAATTTCATTTATTTTTAAAATACTGGACTTGGAAACATCTTCGTCTCTTCATTCTCCCCAGCCCATCTAGAAGGCAAAAGTCAGAACACTCTTTTTATATGTCTTCATCATTTCTAATAAAGCCAGATAAAGAGAGATGAAAATAGGGTTCTTGATGGAGAAAATGGGGAAAATGGAGTCAGGATCTCTCATCTCCCTTCTAGTTCTAAATCATGTGAATTGTGACCTGTGGAATGTAGTACAGTAAGTGGAAGATGTGCTCTGGGATCAGAAAACTTGAGTTCAAATGGTACCTCCACGGCTTAGTATCTGTGTGATCTTGGGCAAGTAATTTAATTTTCCCTGGACCTCAGTTTCTTCTAGTATTATGAGGGAAGAAAGGGGCTATATATAATCTGAAGTCCTTTCTAATTCTAGACCTATGATTCTAAGAAATATGAATTATTTAAGTAGAAGGATTGCTCATCCCCCCAAGCCATCTAGGGTTTTATGATAAAATCCTAGTTCTTTGCCTCTCTGCTCCACCCTCAACCTAACACCAAAGTACTGACTGTGGTTCCATATTTTTAGGCAGTATGTTTGCAATCTGTGGGATGAAAAGTCATCTGTAATTGTCAGACATGATAGTGATTGAGTCAAAAAGAATTTCCTTGGGATTAATGAGTGAATGAGGTTAATGGTACCTGGCTACAGTTCAGATAATCAGCTCTTTCCAACCAGCCATTAATCCTAGAGAAATACTAAGTATTTCCAATCCTTTACTTCTGAAATTAAAGCTAATCAGGACAAATAAAACCTCAACAAAACAAAACCAACACAACCTTCCAAACAAATCCTAAACAGATCCATCCAGACACATATGGGCTCATTCTTCAAAGAGATTTGAGAAGCCAGACTGATGAGATAGAAAATGGACTCACTTCTAGGAGCCATTAGCAAATGGTTCACCCTTTATTCTCAAGAAAGTAGAGGAAGAAAGGGCAAGGGAAGATAGGAAAACAACAGACAGTATCCTATTGTATGCCCTGACTTCCTTTTCACCTCCAGCCCCACCTGTCCTTGATATTCCTTAATTAATATAACAGGTAGACTATCAAGTTTTTCATGTGGTTCAATGGTAAGAGCAGTGAATTAACAGAGCCATTCTTTACTACTCTGCCAATAACTAACTGTGTGACTTTGGGTAAAGTGCTTGAGCTCTCTGAGCCTAGATTTTACCATATGTAATATATAAAGCTGGATGAGGTCTTTTCAAACTTCAAGATCTTCTAATTCTTTGATTCTGTGGCTAGATGATGACTGGAGTCCATTTCTATGTTTCATATTCTAAGATCCTTTGAAATGTTAAGGGGACATACTCAGGAAAGGAAAGGTATATTGGGATGAACTGGTCCTAGAACAGGAATTTGAGTCTGTGCTCTGCAGTTATGACTTAGGGCAAACTACTTTACCTTTCTAGGTCTCAGTTTTCTTATCTGTAAAATGGCCTAGATCAAAGCTTCTTAAACTATGGGCCACAACCCCATAAGGGGTCAAATAAATGAATATGGGAATTGTGAAAATTTTGACAATGGTAAAAGCTATCAAATATTCCAAGATTTAATTATTTATGTCAAAACAAATGCATTCCTCTCATTAATATGCAAATTTACTTTTTAAATAAATGGTACAATGATATAGATACCAAAGAATTGTTTTAAAATAAATTTCTTTATGAATTATAAGTAAATGTTTGTTTTGTATAATTATTTTTACATACTTATATACCCAGGATTGTATAAAAATTTCTTGGACAAAAAGGAGTCACTAGTGGAAAAAGTTTGTAAAGTCATGTACTAGAATGATCTCAAAGATTTCTTATGTTCCTAACAGTCTGTCATTAGGAAAATAATCTCCAAAAGACAAGAAAAGAAAGCTGAAGTAATTGACCAAAGGAGCTGTTTTAAGGATTTAAGAACCAAATTCCCCCCTCGATAAGGACACTTATTCAAATGATTAGTATGTTACCAGGGTTCATTCTGGAGTAAAAGTCTCTCCTTGATATGGATGTTGGTGGATTTTCTCACAAACTTTCAGCTTTTTTTCTACCCCCTTGAGTTCTTGCCCCTGAGCATATACATCATAGAGTCATTCCTTTGTCCTTGTTCATACATCTCCCTGTTTAGAGTAACAGGGGGAAACCCCATCTCAGAGCCTGTCACACAGCAAGGTACAAAGTTTTATTGTTTAATTACCAGTAGATATAAATTCCACTGGGGCAAAGACTGAGGCTCAGCTGGTCTTTGAATATTTCCTAGCATTTGGCTCAGAGGTCTTCACACAGTAGGCATTTAATATTTGCCACACTGAACTGAACTGCTCATTTCTGTCTTTTGGGCATCCTTTCCAGAATGAGGTTAATGTAATCATGAGCTTATCTTTTTTTATTATTGTTGCATCTCTTTGTATCCTGATTTCTATTTGTTTTTCCTTGAAGTAAAGCCAATGAGAGAGGTGGCAGATCTATCCACCGGATTATTTTCTCTCTGGAACTGGCAGCTCTCAGGATGCCACTGTTAATTTTCAACCGCACAAGTGGCCACAATAGTTTTGGCAGAGATGTCATCATCTTGCTTTTTTGGAAGAGGAAACATATGTAGAATCTAATTTCATTGGTTTTGGAAAGTTTTTGGTTCCAAGTGCTTCTTTATTCCAAGAAGCAAAGAAAACATCTGGGTACCACAGTCTAGTCTCCTCCCCCCCTGACAACCAATCATTCCTGGGATTCCAGGCATTTGATCTGTCCTCTCCCTGGCCCCGATTCCTTTCCAAGACTCCCAACTGAGCTGGTGGCTTCATCATCCACCAGTCATCACCAGTCCCCTTCTCATTTCCCAGTGCCGCCAGCTTCCAATCCCCATTAGAACTTATCACTGGTTTTCTTTAGTTTCCCATGCTATAATTTGCTGTCCAGTGTTCTCATCCTTTCACAGCAAGGGAAGACAAAGTTTCCTTTCAACTTCTGGTCCAACGTGGTCATCTTGGGCAATCATCATAGAGACCCTTGGAGACATTGCTTCCACAAGCAAGCTGCTTTTCCAGTCTCCATCTGCCTCAGACCTTTCCCAACAATACTACCTCAACCCCTGATGGTTTAGAAGCAACTGAATTAAAGGCAACAGCTTATCATTGTCTAACCCCTCAAGTAGAAAATCCAGATTCCTTAGTCTGATATTCAATCAATCAAGAAACATTTATTAAGTGCCTACTGTGTGCCACTTGTTGTAGTGAGCCCTTCCCAATCTGCCCCACTTTGCCTTGCCATTATTTTGTTTCCTATTCAAGCTTAAGGAATCCAGCACAAACCAATCCCAACTAAAATCCTGATCACTGCAGAAATACTTTCTCTATCCCTCTAGTATCTTCTCTCTATTAATTATTTACTGTTTATCTGGTATAAATTTGTTTGTTTGTAGTTTCTCCCATTAGACTGTGAGCTCTTTAAAGGTAGGGATTGTCTTTTGTCTTTCTTTGTATCACTAGCTCTTTTTATTTTATTTTATTTTATTTTTTACTGAGGCAATTGGGGTTAAGTGACTTGCCTAGAATTGCTTAACTAGGAAGTGTTAAGTATCTGAATCCAGATATGAACTCAGGTCCTAATGACTTCAGGGCTGGTGCTCTATCTACTGTACCATCTAGCTGCCCCATATCTTTAACTCTTAATACAGTGCCTGGTATATAGTAAGTGCTTAATAAATGCTTATTAAATATTGACTGTTTTTGTCTCTATGCCTTTACTCTTGCTTCTTCCTGTAATATTTTCTCTGAGTCTCTTCTCTTAGTCATATCTTTCCCTTCTTTCAAGGTCTATCTTAAGCCCAACTTCCTTTATTACTGCTTTCCTCAATTACTTTAGTCTTCTCTCTCTTTCCTGAGCTTATCAGAGAACTGGTAGAGATGATAGGGAACACTGACTCTAAAACCTTCATATTTATAGAATAGGAAACTGAACCCTAACAAAATTAAGTGACTTGCTCAAAGTCATTGTTGTTTAGTCATTTCAGTCATGTCTGACTCTTTATGACCCTATTTGGGTTTTGGGTTTTTTGGGGGGAGAGGGTACAAAGATACTAGAGTGTTTTGCCATTTCCTTCTCCAGCTTATTTTACAGATTAGGAAACTGAGGCAAACAGGATTAAGTGTCTAGGGATACGCAACTAGTATTTGAGAACAGATTTGGATTAGGAAGAAAAGTCTTCCTGACTCCAGGCTTTGTCCACTATGCTATCTAGCTGTCCAAGATCACAAAGTTAGTAAAGAGTAGAGTCAGAATTTGAATTCAGGGCTTCAGATTTTCCAAATTCAGTGTATTTGTCATTACATAATTACAAAACAAAGCCATCCTTTGGCTGTCTTACACATCTCCCTGGAGAAAACTACCAGTCAGTATTAGTTAAATATATACTTGGTACAAGGTCCCATGGGAGACATCTAGGAATATAGTATAGTACCAACCTTCAGGTTTATGATGGTATTGACAAAGTCAGATGTAAACAATGAAAGGTTAAGTAGCAACACAAGAGTCAAATTACAGTAAATGATAATTATACAAGACATGATTATGAAGCTAGATTGTCAAAAACATATTAGAAATAATCAGTCAACATTGATTAAACATCCACTGTGTTCCACGACAGTACTAAGCTCCGGAGCAGAATAGTCTCTATCTCAATGGAACTTACCTTCTAACGTTATGATTTTAGTTCTGTGGCATCTAATTTCATTAGAAATAGGAACCACTAATTTACACACAAGGATCCTCACCACAACATTCATTTTTTAACATATATTTTATTGTATTTTTATTTATCTTGTTAAATATATTTCTGAATTATATTTTAATCTGGTTTAGGATGCACTGGGAAGTATATATGACGATTCTGGTTTAGAAGATGATAAAGTTGTTGTAGGTTGGTATGACTGAAAGCTCCATAGAAGACTTGTGACTTGCATTCTAGTATCTCAGAGATGAAAAGAATCTATAGGATTTACTAGTCTGACACCTTCTCCGCTATATGAAATGTTTCTAGACCAGATAGGTGGTATATTTCCTGGATTGATCATTGGACTTGAAATTAAGAAGACTTATGGTCAATTCCTGCCCCAGACACTTTCTAGCTGTGTGACATTGGGCATATCTCTCTCAGCCTCAGCTTCCTCATCTGTAAATAATTTTTAAGGGTTGTTATCAGAATCAAATAAATAATAATAAGATAATCTATTAAGATAATAAGGGTAATAGATAATAGGTAAAAAAAGAAAATAGGTAAATACAACTTAAAGAGTTGTATAAGTATTAGCTATTATTATCCATTATATCCTAAGCTCCCTCCCAGGCAAAGTCAAAATGGCAAAATGAAAGGCAGCATTTTTGCCTTAGCTCCCTAGCACACTTCCTCCAGAACAATCTAGAAAACACATCAGGCCATATTCTGATTACGAAAGTCAAGAAACAGTCAAAATGTGCCATTTTGAAGATGTACAAAAAGGTCTGCCAACACTGGGGCCCGGGTTGGCCAGGAACAATTGAGGCAATAACACGTTGTTGTTGTCACTTGTTCAATTGTGTCCAACTCTTCTTGATCCAAACATAGCATTCCAGGTCTCTCTCTCTGCTACTATCTCCTGAGGAATATCCAAGTTCGTGTTTGTTGTTTCCCCAATATCATTTATCCATCTCATCCTCTGCCATCCCCTTTTCTTTTTGCCTTCAATTTTCTCCAACATCAGGATCTTTTCTAATGAGTCCTATCTTCTCATTGTGTGATCAATGTATTTAAGTTCAGCTTCAGTATTTGACTTTCCAGTGAATAGATTGAATTAATCTCATTAAATATTGTTTTTTTGACTTACTGATCGACTACATCATCAATAATGAGTAGGCATCCAGGCTCTGCTTCAATATCTCACCATACAACCTGTTCATTTTTTTCTTTTTTGGTCAACTCTTTTAAGAAGTCTTTCCTCATATTGAGCTGAAATCCATTTCCGTCACTCCAATCTTTGGTCTTATTTTTTTTCTGTGTATTCAGAGTATATTTAATACTTGTTCTATATGGAATCCACTGAGTATCTGATGACAATGGCCATATTTTCTTTAAAGTCTTCTCATCTTTTTTGGTTGCCCTGCTTTGGATATACTCCAGTTTGCCAAAATCCCTTTAAAAATGTGGTACTCAGAACTGATATTATTCTCTACATATGATCTGATTAGGGCAGGACACAATAGAAATTTTACTTCCTTTCTGGATTTTATATTTCTATGGATATAGTCCAAGACCATATTAGCTTTTTGCTTTTTTTCTTTTTGGTTGCCAAGTTATCTTATTGGCTTATGTTGAATTGATAATCAACTATAATGTCGAATACTTTTCCATATGAACAGCTGTCCTGATAAATCTTTTCATTCTGCATTTGTACTGTTGATCTTTTTAAAATGTAAAAGCAATATTTTTCATTTATCTTTTTCAAATTTCATATTATTTGATATAACTAATCTCTTATTCCTGGCTATATCTTCTTGGATACTGAATTCATCATTTAAGATATTAGCTAAATAGCATATTCTGAAGGGACCAAAGAATCCCATCAATTTCCACAGCTTTTATAGATCTTCAAATATCTTTACTCAATCTGGGACAAATCTTCTCACCTCTCCCCTAATCTGAACTACTATTTCCCCTACATTTTACCTTATCCTTTACTGAGAAAAATAGAGGCTTCTCACCTTGAGCCATCTCTTCTCTCATATTTTGAATTTATTCCACATTCCTTCTTTCATTCCTTCAGTCTCTTTTGAGGAAATGATTCCTCATTGCCAAAGTCAAACTACTTGTATGTTTTATCTGCTCCTGTTGTCTCTTCCTAAAAAAATGCCCTTCAATCACCTCCCATCTTTTGCTAATCTTTAATCTCTTCTTATACATTAGTTCCTTGCTTCTTAAAAATGTCCCCAGGTTTTCCCCATCTTTAGGAAATCACTTTTTGACACCCTCTTCAGTTGTCATTTAAAATCTCTCTCCCCCCTTCACAAGCAAATTCTTAGGAAAAATCTGCCTACACTTTTCATCTCTACTTTCTCTATATTCACTTCTTGACCTTTTGAAATATAGCTCTCAATCTCATTACCTGAACTGAAACTGCTCTGCCCAGAGTTCCCAATTATCTCTTAATTGCTACCTGTCTGGTGTTCTTTCTCTGAAATATCTGCTAGTTCCCTTCTCCAATTGGTACATTCCTCTCAGGGTCTCATTTTTCAGGAGGGCCCAGAGCAGCCAAGCCTCATTCCCCTAGTGGCAATGCTTCTGACTTTTTGGACTTCAACATCTTGTCCCCATGCAGGTACCCTTTGTCCCTTCAGCTCTTTTGTGTCCCATTTTCCTTCCTGTTAAAATGTAAGCTCTTTGAAGAGAGGGACTGTCTTCTTTTTTGCTCAGATTTTTATTGCCAGCACTTATCAATCAACATTAGCATAATATATAATATATAACATTAACCATAATATATAATATAGCACAGAGTAAGTGTTTAATAAAGAATTTTGATCTTGTCTTACTTCTCCATTCTTCACACAAGTGATAGTCTTTATTTTTTGGCAAGGTAATTGGGGTTAAATGACTTTCCCAGGGTCACACAGCTATTAAGTATCTGAGGCTAGATTTGAACTCAAGACCTCCTGCCTTCAGACTTCCCCATCTAGCTTTTCCCACACACCAGTGCTACTCTTAAGGCACAGATATGACCATATCATTTCCCTGCTCAAAAAGGTCCAGTTATGCCTATGGCCTTTAAGTTGACAAATACACTCTTTTCTCTGTAATTTAAAATCTTTCACAGTCTAGCTCCGTCCTACCTTTCCAAACTTATTATACATTATTTTTCTTTATATATTCTGTGGTCTATTCAAACTACTTACTGTTCTTCATAGATGGCCCTTCATCTCCAATCTCCATGATCCCCTTAATTGATAGTGCTTCTATCATTATAAATCCATTTCACTTGCATATCATGGCATCACCTCCCTGATGCCATGGTCCTTTCTCAAGGACAAGTTACAACAACAATAACCTCAATCACTCTGGCTCTCATTGATTGGCCAATAATAGGTTCCAGTTAACTGTCCTTAATCATTGCTTGGGCCCTGATTGATAGAAATTGTTTCTTTTTGGGCCAGAAATTCTGAGGGTCTTCATCTCCCAAATTAAATTTGTTTGTAAAAGAGTTCATTTTCTGCCTTATTTCTTATCTAGCCTTAATCCGTGAATAGGCAGGTTACCTCAATCAAAGTGACATTTGTCAAAATCTTTAGTAAAAGGCCAAAATTTCCCCCTGAATTCAAGGACATCTCCAGACTTTCCAATCTATATTTGGCCACTGGAGTTAGACACTTCCAGAGGAGAAAGTGAGACCTTGCATAGCCTCCCTTACTCAAATCCAATCCCCTTACATGTCATGGCATTACCTCTCTGATGTCATGGTTCTCTTTGAGAATGAGGAAGATTGTCCACCACTAAAATTAACTAGAATTTATTTTGTATATATATTTAAAGTTTATTTTACATTAATACACTGATGTACCAATTGATACATTGATACATTTATATATGTGTGCATATATTTATATATTCATGTGTATATGTATATTTACTTAATTGCTTATGTGTGTATATATTGTTCTTGCCCTAAATAAAAAAGACTCTTGAATACAGAGACTTTTAAATGTTGCCTTTGTATCGCCAGTACCTAATAGAGTACCTGGCAGGTGGCCACTGAATAAATATTTGTACATTAATTGACTAGATCTAGGCGTTCTTGTTCCTCTGCATTCTATAGTTCCAATTTATATACCAATTTGATCAGTCCTGAGGCTTACTATTCCATTGCTATCTCACCTCTATTTTCCAGCCAGATTTTTGTTCACAACAATATATCTGCTTTGGGGCATCAAGTGGTGCACTGGATAGTATGCCAGACCTGGAATCACGAAGACTCATTTTCCTAAATTCAGATCTGGTCTGCATGACCATGGACAAATCACTTATTCCTGTTTACCTGAATTTCTTCATCTGTACAAACGAGCTGGAGAAGGAAATGGCAAACCAATCTAGTACCTTTGCCAAGAAAACTCCGAATGGGATGATGGAGAGAGTGGCCATGACTGAAATGATTCAACAACCAAAAAATATCTGCTTAGTTAGATTCCTAACCAGCTTCAAGCTATCACTGAGTTCTAAGGTAGACATTTCTTTAAAAGGGAAGAGTAAAATTCACAGCATATGCAATACAAAGCTACCAGCATTGTTGAGAATTAAATGACCACTGGAATTAATCGTTGTAGTTTCCTGACCATCTTCTTAGAACAGGGACTTTAGAATGCCCATGACTTCTGACAAACAGGAAATAGGAGTGTACATGCACACTGTGTTCTAAACTTGAGGAGGTGTCCTCCCGGGAAATTGTGACTGTTCACCTTCCATCTTGCTTCACCTGGCTCATTAGTAGGGTTACAATACATACTGTACTTCTTGGCAATCAATAAGAGTTCTGCCAACAAATCCCTCAGTATTCACTATGGTAACTACATTATCCCTTCTTCATCAGAGAACATCACAGAAACACCGTCCTGCTTATTTCAACAAGAAATAAGAATAGGTACTAGATTTGTGCTTTCATTGTCATAGGACATCCTAAATGAAGAAAGTCTTGCGAGTGTAAGGAAGCACCTTCTCTGAAATTTAGTCTTAGAGAGCTTCTTAGGACAGCTAAAGTGACTTCTTGAAAGCTAAAGTGACTACCCAGAGTTACATGGGCAACTATGTATGTCAAAGTCTGGTCTCAAAACCAGTTCTTGACTGTCCCACTGTCTCTCCATTGTACACTCTATTTATACTAATTCTCTAAATTTCACAAAGAAAACTCAACTTCTACAGAAAAAAATCTATTTCCTCTTCTACAGCTCAGCCCTTGGACAACTATCATGTTCCTGTATTTTTTACTTCTCTGGACTAAATCCTCCCCAATGCCTTCTAGCCATCTGCTCATTGTGTGTGGAGGAAAGCTCTTTTGATTGCTGAATTGCAATCCAGCTCAACACAAAATAATAGAGTCAGATGTGTGTTAATGTCTTTGGGGGAAAAATTCTATCAGAAGTTGTGCATTTCAAACTTTCATATAAATGGAACAATTTCCAGGGCTGCTCAGATTATTTTCAATAGGCTCTGAGAATACCATGTCTGCCCTAATGGGGGAGAATGTGAGTCACAAATTGATGCTAACTCCTACCACGAGTGGGCGGGGAAGTCTCTACACTACCTACTTTTGCTGGGTCTAACATAGGTTTTTCAGGATAAAGGGAACAGAATAGTTTGTATTGTGTCAACAGTGGAAACTTCTAAAAGGAAAGCAGCTACTTCCTTTGAGGCCCACAGATAGTGAGACAGTAAAGGTCTTGAGAATTCAGTTTAATTCAATTTTTAAAATTATGTTTTATCCAGCTACTAATATCATTGAGAACAGGATCTGTTACATTTTTGACCTTGTAATTCAGCACCTAACACTATCCCTGACATAGTAGGTACAACAATGCCTATTTGTTTCATTCTCTGTATTTGAATTCCTGGTGTCTACTATGGTCCCAGACAATTACATAATGGGTACTTAATAAATACTTGGTGATTCATTGATCGTTTGATCACATGCAGCAAATTATGTTAATTCTTGGGGATTCAAAAAATTTAAAAATCTGAAATCGTTCCTGCCTTCAGTTGTTCCTATCCTACTACAGGAATACAACACAAAAGTATAATCTTGGTTAGGAACTGGAGGAAGGGAAAGAAGAGATCAGGGAATGTTTAAGTAAGGACAGAATACTGATACCTGGATGAAATAGGAAAGGCTTTGCATAAGATGTGACTGGACTCAGAAGGAGAGCGAGAGTTTTTTCTTAAAGTCAAATCAAGCCAGCAAGCATTTATTTAGTGCCTACTATGTGCCAGGCTCTGTTAAGCATTAAAAGGCAGGGATGGAGAAGGAGTACATTCAAGCCATCAGAGACACATTATACTCAAATTGTATGAGGGAGGAGATGCCATGTTCATTTGGGGGTGGGAGGAGGAAGTAACGGTTGTCCAGATGATGCAAATAAATAGTGTCTAGAGAAAAAATGAGATAAGCCTGGAGAGGTAGATTGTCCTAAAGAAAAAGACAGTGGGCTTCCCCAAAGCACCTGAGGAAACTTGAGTGAAAAATCATCATCATCAATATCTCTGACTTCATTCCTTGGTCAGTCAGCTGATGCCCATGGATATAGAATGAGACCTAGCCAGGAAGAACTGCTGTCAGAACACGGAGAGACACAGATGAAGATAAGAAAAAGGCAAACTGCTCCAAATGGATTGGCGAATCACTAGCTCCAAATATGAAGTGCCATTATCAGTGAGTTACGGAGTGGGAGAAGGGGAGGGAGGAAAGTAGACCCTGACATAAGGTGAAGGGAGCTAAACTTTTTTCTCAGTCTTGGAAGCTCTTTCTATGGTGCCATACTCAGACTTGGCCACATCAATTTCTAAAAGGTCAACTTCTATAATGCAATAGGAAAACATTAAGCTCAGGGCCAGTGCAAGACAGACTTCAAAGGACAAGACCCATGGCCCAGACTAGTACTAGAAGTGTTATAGAAAGAGTTCCAGATTTGGAATCAGCAGTCCTGGGTTCAAATACCACTGACTACCCATGTAGACCTCTGGACCTTGGATCTTTGTCTGTAAAATGAGGGAACTTGCTTAGATCAAGTGTTCTTAATCTGAGCTCCATGAATTTTTTTAAAAAATTGACAATTACATTTCAATGTAATTGGTTGCCTTTGCAATCCTACCTATTTTATTTTACATATTTAAAATCATTATTCGGAAAAAAAAGAGTTCCTTTGGGCTTCCCCAGATTGCCAAAGAGATCCATTACATCTCCCAAAAGATTAAAAATCCTTAGACTATCTCTAAAGTGTATTTTGGCTGGACATCTGTAATTCCAAATCTCTCAAGAAATACACAGGATGTAATAATGCTCTGTGACTGTATACTGTGTCAAAAGCTATGAGTAAAATGGAGTTTAAATCTAGATGAGGAGGGAGCTTAGTGAGCAAATAATCCTCGCAGACACCACATCCTGACCACTGCACACCTAGTTCCTGTTTCTGTGTGGCCAAGTCTTTGATTTCCTGCAATCTTAGCTCACTTTACCAAGTCCCTTCACTTCTTAGGGTGGTTTATGGATCTGTTAATGGTATTCTTTCTTCCCAAATTGTTGCTTATGGATTTTTAGTCTGACCTAGTTTCCTCCTAGAACTACCTGCCATTTACCTTCAGGTAAATTGGTTGATGCTCCCTTTATCCAATTAAGATTTCCTTTGCCCACAATTAAGAATGTCTCCTAAAGCCAGGTGTCTGAAGTATGCGTTTGTACAGTTGATTTAATGAAAAAGGATATAACGAAATAGAGCAAACATTCCTCAGCATGGTAGAAAACCAAAAATTAGTTGAAAAACTGAATTTTCCTGTCATACTATTCCAAAGACCACCCTAATGCTTCAAGATTGGATTTGACTTTCTCATGTGAGGCTTTGTCCTATTATACCAAATCTGTGAATACAATGTGGTATTTAGGCTGGAACATTTTATATATATATATAAAATGTTCCAGCCCAAATATATATATGTGTGTATGTGTGTGTGTGTGTGCGCACACATGCATATGTGTATATATATATATATGTATGTGTACATATTTGATATTTGATTTTCCTTTTAAAATATTTATTTTTACAATGTTCATTTCTTTTTAAATTTTGAGGTTTTTCTCCCTTCCTCTTACCCCACCTTCTCCACTAAGGCAAACAAAATGATATCAATGTTATATATATGAAATCATGCAAAATGTATTTCCATATTAGCTATATCAACAAAAAAGAAAAACTAAAATAGAATGAGAAAATTATACTTTAGTTCATAGTCTTAGTTCATTAGTTTGCCCTAGGTATTTCCTTCAGGCAAAAGAAATGAAAAGAAGTTCTCCTTTGTTCATCTGTATGAGGTCTGTCTTCAATGATCGTTTTTTTGTTTTTTGTTTTTCCCATTCCCCTGAGGCAATTGGGGTTAAGTGACTTGCCCAGGCACCCACAGCTAGGAAGTGTTAAATGTCTGAGCCCAGATTTGAACTGACATCCTCCTGACCTCAGGGCTGGTACTCTATCCACTGAGCCAACTAGCTGCCTCTTCCAAGGATGTTTTGACCCACCAAGAGAAAACCAAAGTCAACTGCCTAGAGAGCTAATTGTGGGATATAATTATTATCAGGAGAAGAACCTGTATTCTTTGTGGTTTAACCTTGGAACAGTGACAACTGAATTGCAACTCCTTGAGGGCACTGGCATTATTTTGCCTTTTGTTGAATCCCCAGTGCTTTAGCATAGTGTCTGGTATATAGGCGGCCACCTCATAAGTGTTTATTGATGGCTTAGTCAAGTCATGTCTGAAAAGCTATAGTCTTGAAATCTCAATTTCTGTATTGAGCTTTATTCATACAATGATGACTGATGTTCACAACAATAAGATTCTGGGGTGCCTTCTGAATCTTCAAAGAAAAAAAATTAATTACTCTGGAAATAGTTAGAATTGAAATGCAAAGCTCACATACTCTTAATATCCCTCCTAGTGTAGAAAAGTCCTTTTTACTATCCATGAATAATGATTTTTCCTCCTAGTCTGTCTGCTTGAATACATCCAGGTCTGAGGAACTCACTACATTTTCAAGCATTATCTTATCTATGATGACGATGATGATGAAGCTTTCCCTCCCCAATGTCATTTCTTTTGTTCTTTGTACAGATTAGCTTCTTTGTGTATGGAATAAAAAAAGATCTAGGCACTACTGTGGATCACAAGCTAATTATGCATCAATAGAAACAATAATATTAAGATTAGCCCACATTTACAGTGTTTTATGGTTTAAGAAGTGTTTTTCTCTCAGCAACCCGTCGGGGCAGCAGTGCAAGTTTTGTTGTCATTATTTACTATGTGGGGATAAAGGTGTTTGAATTGACTACTGAGCTGGAATCCAACTCCACACACCCCAATACACAGATGATAGAGAATTATTTTGTTTTTGAGGGAAGAGCTTTTTCAGAAAATGGGCATTTCAAACTTTCCCATAAGTGGAATAATCCCCTGGGCTGCTCACATATGTGTTCTTGATATGCTTTGGGAATACCACATCTGGACTAATGGGGGAAAATGTGACTCAGATTGATGTTAATTCATAGATCTGGTACTCACAGATTCCACTGTATATCCACAAGATCTGGCAACTACTTGAAGGTTAATAAAAGATTGGGAAATAAGGCTTACAAAGTGCTAAGAATCATGATTATGAAATTTAGAGAACAGAGTTATAGTAAAGTCTTAGAATCTTATTTAATCCACTAAATCAGCATATTTTAATTAAGTACCATGAATTTCATCACCTTTCCTCAGTGGAGCACCTTCTCCCTCTGTTTTTTAGTTCCCTTTTAGGTATTATTTTCCCTCATTAGAATGTTATCTCCTTAAGGGCAGGGGCTGTCTTTATTTTTGCTTGCATTAGTATCTTTAATGCTTGTAACCTATCTGTTTATTGCAAGGCCCCCATTCTGCATTCTGGGAATGCAAAGCTTACCTTTTATGGAGGGAAAAAAACATGTACAAGGATAAATAAATGCAAGGCTACAATGAATGTGGAGGTTATTTAGTCTAAACTCTACCTGATCATGAACTCCTTCTGCAATGTCCTCAATAAATGAAGGACACCAGTGACGGGGGCCTCCCCTATATCAATAAACGTATTTCAGTCTTTGGGCAGTCGTAATTATTAGAAAATTCTTCCTTATATTGAATTGAAATCTCTCTTTGTGCTTCTACTCACTGAGCCTGGTTCTCTCTTCTGGGGACTGATTTTTCTTTACTTAGATATTTGAAAACATTTATTATCTCTTATTATCTCCCACCTCCATCCTCAAATCTTCTCTCTTCCAGATTAAATTCCTTCCTTCCTTTCTCCCTCCCTCTCTTCCTCCCTCCTTCCTTCCCTCCCTCCCTTTCCTTCTCTCCTCTCCCTCCTTCCTCTTCCCCTCCCTTTCCCCTCCTCTTCCCCTCCCCTGCTCTCACCTTCCCTTTTCTCCCCTTCCCTACTTTCCTCCTCCTCCCCTTCCCTTCCCCTCTCTTCCCCTCCTTCCTCTCCCCTTCTTCTCCTCTCCCCTTCACCTCTCCTCCCTCCTCTCCCCCTTCCCTCCTCTCCCTTTCCTCTCCTCTCCCCCTCCCCTCCTCTTCCTCTCCCCTCCTCTGCCCTTCCCTTCTCTTCCCTATTCCTCCTTCCCTCCCTTCCTCCCTCCTTCCTTCTTTCCATCCTCTATAGGTACTTGCTATGTGAGGATAGATAAGTCACTTAATTCCTCGAGGCCTCTACCAACCTCCTTATGTTATATAAAACTCCAAATGAGCCATCTATCTACATTGGTGGAAACTCTAGGGTTTTCCCTAAGTAGATAAAAATACAGATCTAGATCAAAGGAAAAAAAATACAGGAATAGCAGTTAGCTAGTTTTCATTTCAATTGTTTTGTTCTCCTGAGCAAACAGGAAAACACAGACTTTATTTTTTTTTTTTAACAGAAATGATTAAGATTAGACAGAAAGTTTTTTTTTTTTTTTTTTTTTTGACAATAGTGATTGTGAAACATTGAAAAGAGATCCCAAGGGGGTGTGGAATATCTTGCACAATAATTCACCATATTTGCGTGTACTTTTCAAAGGTTTTCATGTATACCATTTCATTTGATCCTGAGGTATCAATAAGGTAATAAAGGCAGGTATGATTATCTCCATTTCACAGATGAAGAAACAGATTTACAGCGGCTAAATTGTTTGCCCAAGGTCACTAATAGCACTGGGACTAGAGCCGAGCTTGGAGTCTCATTTCCTGTACACCTCCCACTCTACCATCCCTGAGTTTGCTGGGGGGAAGTGGTTAAGAGTGTTCTGTTTGGAGCCTGGGGACCTGGCCATAAACGTTGGGCAGGTCTCAGGGCTTCATTTTATTTATAAGATGAGGGGGTAGGTGGACTGGATGAGTTCTTAATCTCCTTCTGACATTAAACCCATTAAGTTTATAATTAGGTGAACCCTTAGAGTTACTTTTAGCTTTAGGATCTTGTCAGCTTGTCAACCTGGTTTTTTGTCTCCACAAAATAAAAAAGATGGGGGAGACCGTACTCACCATCTAGATCTGTGAGGCACAATGGGGTGGTCCACTGTCCCAGAACACATATGATGGACTAATTCTTGCCAGGGCATCCCATCCCAGTTATCCAAATAAACACGCCCCTTGCATAAATATGCTGATAATGAAAGAAAATGGCATTGGACCAAAAGGAGGAATCAAAAGCACATTCGTGGACTTTGAGTTTGTGGTCTTCACTTCTTGGCTAAGTAGTTCAGTGAATAGAACATATAGAGTGAAGGCATATAGTAAGGGCTATTTAAATGCACAATATTGTTGTGGTCATTGGTCATTCAGTAGATGATTCTTTACTCCAGATCACCCGGCATTTTTCTCTCTGAGAAACATTTTGTGACATGTCTATTGGGAGAGCAGATGGGGGAAAAAGAAAGGGTGAAGCAGTTTGGGATTCTGCTGAGGAAATAAATTAGTTTATTGGAAAAAATATAGTCTCTGGAGTCAGAAGATCTGGATTCAAATTCTCCCCCTGGTGTTTTTTTCCTGTACATTTTAGGAAAATGACTTCAGGTTCCTTGGCCTCATCTCTACCTGTAAAATGAAAGAGTTAATCTAAATTTTTTGTTGTCAGTTTTGGATCTAGGATTCTTGAGTGAAAAAGGCAGCAAATTATAGCCAAAGGCCTAAGTCTGAGTCAGAATTCTGATTATTATCAGCTATGTGACTATTGGTAAATAGTGTCATCTTCTAAGCCTTGGTTTCTCCCTCTGTAAAATGGGGATGTACCATCTCTGCTATCTCACAGAACATTTCAATTAATTAACAAGTATTAAGTCCCTACTAGGTTCAAGGCACTGGACTTTTTGCATGTGGATAAAAATGCAAGATTGAGACAATCTCTATTCTACAAGAGTTTACATAGTAATAGAAGAGATAATGGGGTACATATAAGCATATGCATTAAAAAATACAAATAGAAAAATACTAATAAATACAAAGCAATTAAATAGAAGGTAGGTTGAGAAGGAAAACTGTCAGCTAGGATGGTTGGGAGAAAAAGAATTTGTAAATTTTGAAGCAGCAGGCAAATGTGAATTATTTATAAAGGAAATTAATCCATTTTACTATAAGCCATGATGGAAAGAACACTGGACCAGATGTTAGAATTCCAGCTCCTCTTTTCTTTCTTAATTAAAAAAATCTTACCCCTACATGTAAAATGACTTGTAGCATTTGTTTTATTTTTATTGATATCTTTTGCATTTTTGTTACCTAAATTTCTCCATGGATTCCTCCCAGTTCCATAAAGCCATTATATGGCTCTATATAGAGCATCTTATATAACAAAATATTTGCCAAAAAAATCAGTATATTTTTCAAAAATCTGAAAATACAAGCAATATTCCTTGTTTTTGCAAAGGAGTCCAGCCTTACTTTTATTGCATCAACTTGCATTTTTAATTAAGTTCTATGAATCTCAGTTTTCTTATTTACAAAGTGGGAGAAATAATTGTACTGCCCATCCCATAAGGTTTTCTTGACAATCATATAAGATGGGGGCAGCTAATTGGTGCAATGGATAGAGTACCAGCCCTGAAGTCAGGAGAACCTGAGTTTAAATGTGGTCTCAGACACTTAACTCTTCCTAGCTATGTGATACTGGGTAAGTCACTTAACTGCAATTGTCTCAGGAAAACAAAAACAAAAAACCAAAACCTATGGTATATTTAATATATATTAGATTACTTGCCCTCTAAGGGAGGGTGCTGTGGGGAAGGGAGGAAAAATTTTGGAACACAAAGTTTTGCAAGGGTGAATGTTGAAAATTATTTATACATATGTTTTGAAAATAAGAAGCTTTAAAAAAAAGAAATCATATGAGAATGTGTGTAAATGTGTTCTGTAATCTGAAGGCAATGCAAATTGTTACTATTCTAGATAAGTTAAGAGACTGCCATTTGAAACCATATCTTAAAGTAAAACCTTTGTATCTTCTTTGGACCTTAGCTCTCCCAGCCTTGTTATTGTTGTTCTTCCCTTGTTTTCGATGAGGACTAATGACATTGCAAGTGATGTTCTGACTTGTGGGTGAACTGGATTTAAGTGAGGCAGAGTCATAAAAATCATCAGGTTCACATTCTCCTCCAGTGTCATAGAAATCCATTGGCAAGACAAAAGTCAGAACAATTGGTGATGACCTGGGATATAATAAATGGCCTTGTCATCGCTGATGTTTGACCAGGTTCTGCTTCAGCTGCTTTCATGACTGTTGGAGCATATTGTATTCATCTGCCCATTTTCCCAGGAAGTCTTCACAGGCTTGGGGTAGACACCTCCCTAACTCACTGGCTAGGTTGACACCCATCAGTTATACTCAATTTGGTTTAACCTATGTGCTTAGATGATTACTGGATTGTACCACTGTACATATCATAGCTTCGTGGAGCTACAGGTAAGAGTTGGGTGAAGGTAGACACCAAAGGTGGGTGAGCAACCCTGAAAAGGGCTGAGTAAGCCCTCGCACCAGAGGAGCTCATCTTCCCTACACCCCATACACCCCAGTCCCATTTTAATGATGGTGAGTGGATAGCAGATGCAAATTTCATGGTCATAGGGGAAGCAGTCCAGAGATAGGCATGGCTCAATACTGTTGAAGGGAACTTGAGCACATGCTAATGATTGATGTCTTGTCCTATTCTTGAGCAAGCTAACATGGTAGAGATGTGTGCTTGAGTGGGCAGTCTCATGCACCACTCCCTTCATTCTTTTAGACATCTTGTTGCCTTTGAGAGAGAATTTGTGATGGGTATAAAGATTATGGTGCTGGTACTTGGGCACTGAAGGGGATTTCTTGTCAAGGATGGATGCAAAGGCATCAATTAGAAGTAGAAGGAACCTCAGAGGTCATTACCCAAGCTCCTCATTTTACAGAGATCAACCCTGACCAACCAGCAGGATAAGTGACTCATCCAAAACCATAAAGGTAAAAAATGTCAGAGCTTGGATTTGAACTTGTCTTTTGGCTTCAAATTAGCATTCTTTCCTCTATATCACAGCTATTTTTGAAATTAAATAAAAAAACCTGCTGCATCTTTTACCTAGGTGTGAAAATGTGGCACCAAAAGTCAACACCCTCCCTCCACCAAGGGAACATCAGAGCAGGGATAATAGATATTATATATAGTTCTGTTCCTAATCTAATGTCTTACCTCCTTTTCCCAGTGAACTTCCCTTTACTCTGAATAAAAATAGTAATGACTGGCATTTATATTATGCTTTATTGTTATGACCATCTTGTGAAGGAGGCAGTAGAAGTATTAGTTCAACAAGCATTCAGGGTATCAGTGTACTCTGGGGCATACAAAGACAGGTTTGGGAAAGAATGACTGGTAGTAGGGGAAGGTAGAAAGGTGATCAAGATCAGAGGATTGACTAGCTAAAGCATCAAGACCAAAAAAAGAAAGAATATGAGGTCAGAGAAAGGACTGGAAGAGTATGGAAGGAGAGATTAATTGGACATTGTAGTGAAGATTAAAAAAAAAAGGCAAGAAAGAATCATGGAAGTAAAATACCTATAAGAGATGGCGAGTTCAGTGTATCTTTGAGATGACTAGGTTGGAGTGAAAGTCATGGAAGTTGAGGAGGCTGATGAACTGGTAGGCCATTTGAGGGGATATCAAATTCCTTAATAAAGTCCCCAAGGATAAGTGAGTGATCAGGGAAGAAAGGAAGTAGCTGGAATGAAGGGTTGGAGTTATGAAGAACTGAGTTCAAATCCAGCTTCAGGCCTGTCTATTACTGTCTGTTTGACTCTGGGCAAGCTACTTCATCACTGTTTGCCTCTGTTTCCTCAGCTGTAAAAGGGATAATAATAGCACTTACTTCACAGGATTGTTATGAGGATCAAATGAGATAATATTTATAAAAGCACTTATGCCAGCTGTTAAATATTAAGCACTATATAAATGCATATTTCTTTCCCTTTTCTTTGAGAAAAAAAAGAAAATAACTTGGGGTCCAGAAGGTATTTATAACTAAGGATGAGTGTGTGTGATGGGGGTATGTGAATGAAGGTATAGGATGAAGTAAAACTCAAAGCAGGAGATATTGTCAAATAGTGACAGAAGACAGAGGAACTGAAAGGGACAGTAAGGAACAAGAAATATAACTACTATTGCTTCTTTTAAAAAAAAAACACACACGCAAAATTTTAATGTTATCCATGTACATGAATCATGTTGAGAAAAATTTTAATATATGTTGAGAAATGTTGAAAGTGAAAAATGAGAGCAAAAAGGGAAAACCATGAGGAAAAAAAAACAAGAAATAGATTAAAATCGTATATGTGTGTCTCTGTCTCAGTCTCTCTCTCTGTTTCTCTCCATCTCTGTTTCTCTCACTCTGTCTCTATCTCTTTCTCCTAATTTCTTTGCCAAATTTTGACATTAAAAAAAGCACTAGTTTCCTGTCTCTCTTTTGTCTATCCCCACCCCCACTCCCAGCTGAGAGAAATGGCTTTCAAGCACTTTACAGATGTACATCAAAGGATTATGTTTCAGAAGGAAGACAAAACACTACGTTTCTGTAACTGTGAGTCATTTCAGAGTCCATTGAGCCAGGTCTAGATCTTCCTGCCCCTTATCTTGTCTTTTTCAAAGTCCATTTCTTTCTGTCTTCTGTCTTGTGAAATTAGTTATTTACAAAGTGAGAATCACTAGCTGTAGCTGGTGGGAGCTGTCCACAGCTGAAGCTCATGCACAACATAAAGGAGGGAAGGGGCTTTAAGAGTTAGGAGTAGCCTCAATTGCTAGGGAGCAAAGAGGGTGGAGGTAAAGCACAGTCTTTTTACCGAGTGAATCAAATTAGGAAAGAGGCCATTTATTTATAACAACAACAACAACAACAACAAAATACTGAATCCATTTGGACACAAGTTTCCATGAATTCTTTGCTTGATCTTAGATCACACTTGTCTGTTTTGAAAACAAAAATAAAGCCATTTTCTATGCTTCAATTACTTAAGTGTGTCTATGGTGAGACAGGGAGCAGTGCAAAAAATTGATAGGAGAGAATACTTCATGTCACTTAAACCCTTATGTGGATCTATTACTTAAATATGTAGCACTCTAAAATCAAAACCAGTTTTAGCCTTGAAATCTCAAACTTGACACTTGTCTGGTTCTTAATACGAGATCCATAGGCTTAAAGTTTGAAGGGTCCTTAGAAATCATTTAGCTCACCCCACTCCCATTTTATATATGAGGAAAATGAGGTACACAGAGGAGAAGTTGATATAGAGGATGCAGAGCTGAACAGTATCTCAGAGAATATCTAATCAAATACCCTTCCCCTCTTTTTACAGATGAAGAAACTAATATCTAAAAGCTATGAAGCAACTTTCCTAAAGTCACATAGAATTTGAATCCAAGTCCTTGGACTTCAAATCCAATTCTCTTTTCACTTCACCAAAGGCATACTTTGATTTATTTAATAACGGAGTAAAGAAGTGCTTGCTTTGGAAGAATTACTTTGTAATCCTATAATTTCAGATTTAAATCCAATAGTTTCCTTTCTAATATATTACATATCCATCGGTTAAATTCTTAATTTTTCTTCATGCCTTTAGGCATTTTTGCTAAGTTTCTAATGTGTATTTTAAAAAAGAAGGTGATATTATCACTATGTAAGGAATAGAAAAATCAAAACACATTGAAAATAAATCTTACAACTCCTGACAGTGCATCTTAATCCCATTTGCTTGATGGGGAGTATGGTGCATAAGAAAGAGCACTGATTGGGGGTGGGGAGGGTGCTCAGAAAACCTGCTTCTCCCACTTAAGAGTCAAATCATTTCATCTTGTTCAGTCTCAGCTTCCTGATCTGTAAAATGGGGATAGTAATACTTATACTCCCTACTTCATAGGGCTGTTGTGAAGATTAGATGAGATAAATCATGCGAATGTAGAATGTTGTATACATTTGAGCTATTATTGCTAATTATAGGGTACCTTTCTAGAAAAATCCAAAGTCTATAATCTCCCTTTCACCCTACCCTCACAGCTGATTTGACAAATTCTCTGGGCGTCAATTTCCTCCTCTATAAAATGACATGGTTGGACTGGATGATTTCTAAAATCCTTTCCATGTCTCATGTTCCATTTATAATTGTAAGTAATTTTAGACCAGTTTTCCAACTTCCAACTAAGCATCTCTTCACTAGCATAACCTGTGTCTGAGTCTGTAGTTGGACAAAGATGATGAAAATCCTTTGGATGTTAAAAGATTCACATGAACAGTGATTTGGCTCTGGGTTGGATCGAGCCAAAATGGACTAATTTGGCCATCTACAATCCAGGAAGACAGCTTTGAGGAAATGCCCTGGTAACCAGTCATTTTTCCAAAGCTTTAAGCACATTACTCTCTAAAGATAAGGGGTTGAAGAGGACATTTTCTCAATATGTCTTAAAATGTCATGCTCTTCCCATTGTATGATAAGCTTCACAACATCCTGTAAAAGTATTAAAGGAAAAAGTGTTATTGATTGAACAAGGTCTAAAATGAAAAAAAGTCATTAAATTATTTATTCCAAAAACAAAGTCTCTTGTAACTACAACTTAAAGAGTAGCATAATCACTGCTTAAGTTTGTGAATTTCCAGAAAGAAGCTGAGTCAGATTTGATCCCCTGGAATCCTCTAGTTTCAAAATGATTAAAAGCCAATTGTTTGGAAAATAGAGAAAAAAAACTGATTCAGGGGAGAGACAAAACCAGAACACTTCCTGATCCAACACCCTCAATGCTCAATGGGTAAATCTGTGTCTCATTCCCCATTGGTAAAATAGGACCAGAGATACGCCCAACACCTGGCTCAAATGTTAGGAGGATTAATGAAATAAACACCTACGACTTCTCTGAATTCTTAAAGAGATTAAAGAAAAAGGAAGAAATATGTTATCATGGTCTGACTTTAAAGAAACATTTTAACCATTTCCTAAATACCTAATATGTGCCTTGCACCCTCACAGGTGTGAGGGATGGAAAGAAAAGTGGAAAAGAAGTCCCTATCCTTAAAGCACTTTTTCTTGAGGAAAGAGAAAGAGTTGTAAGGCAACATGTAATATGGTACCATACCTCTGGGTCCCTGGATTCTGATGGGCTAACTTTTGCCTTATCTTTCTGGGATCCAGATTTTCGCAGAGGCTCTACAACTCATCACCTTCCTTCCAACTCCCCTTCCTCTGCTAGAGTATAAGATCCTTTAAGGCAGGGACACTTTTTCTTTATGTATGTGTGTTTATTATTAGCGTGTGAGAGAGAGATAGTAGCATTTAATAAATGTTTGGGGAATGATTAAAGGAACTATTCTCCTAGATCTCAGTGCCTGTTTACATTATGATCACATGGATTGTAACATAGGAAAGAAAGAAATAATAATCCAAGGCTGAGACAGCTCAGATAGAAGAAGAGGAGGGAGCTGATACTGGTTGGTTAATATAATCTGCTTCTTGGGTAAATCCCTTCTCCTTTGAACCATGACCTGTAAGGCCCAATGACAGAATCATGGAAGAAAACCAAAGGGTCACTTGTGGAGGGAGGGAGAAAAGAGGAAGAGGGGAAAACAGGAAGGCCTACTCTCTCTGGCTGGCTGCTTTATCACAAGAGAAGGAAACACACAAGCAAAACAGTGAACCTCAACTGTGGTGATTAGTGCCCAGGAACCCACTAGTCCCCACCGGAGGTCCTAGCAGATGCAATATAATTTTCCATGTTCTTCTCCTGTTACGTTTATTATATACTTTTGCTGATGTTGTGACAGCCTAATTATAGACTTCTCTCTAACTTAGCAAGCAGCTATCCTCTTTTGCTAAGTCTGCTTATTATGCAAAACCCTTCTTTGAGACTTTGTCATGATACAGACAGAGAATGATTTTATAATGTACCAAGGGAGGGCACCAGTGCTCAATTCAGCTCCCAGAATATCAGAGGGGAAGGAAACTTAAAATAATAAAACCCCACATTTTTATAGGGCTTTCAAGTTTATATAACACTCCTCAAAACTGTCTTAAGTTTGTATTTCGATTGAACAGATGAGAAAACTGAGGCAGATAGGTAAAGTGATTCATCCAGGGTCCCACAGTAAATAGAACAATAAGAACTAGACCTTGGATCTCCTGTCCTTTATGTTCTTCTAGTTCAAGCCTCATTTTACAACTGAGAAAGTAGAGACACAGAGCACTTAAGGAACTAAAATAAAGGAAAGAGGGGTGGTTAGGTGGTAAAGTAGATAGAGTGCCAGTCCTGAAGTCAGGAAGACTCAACTTCCTGAGGTCAAATCTAATTTTAGATGCTAGCTGTATGATCCTGGGTAAGTCACTTAACCCTGTTTGCCTCAGTTTCCTCATCTGTAAAAAAAAAAACTTTGCCAAGAAAATTCCAAATGGGGTCAAGAATCAGACAAGACTGAAAAACAAAAACAATAAAAGAGGATTGATAAAGGATAGAGTCCAAATTTTAGTCTAGTGTTAATTTTTTCTTATCGTTCTATCTCTTTGAGGAATACGTGGGTGCTACCTAGAAGGTTGAAAGAAATACAAATAGTCAAATAGTTTAGAATGAGGATTATGGCTTTTAGTTTCTTGTAGTTCAGCAAGAGGCAGTATCACATAATGGATTCAAGAGAGGAATTCAGAGTCAAGAAGATCTGGACTTTTACCTCTTAGTTTATCATATTAGAGCTAGCTAAGTATTTTGAGAGGTATTAAGGAAAGAGGATGCCATAGGGAAAGGTCCCAGGCTGAGGGGCATCTTGAAATTGGACGAGGCTCCGGTCTGTCATACTGGCTGATGATGAATCACTAAGCTCTCAGCACTCTGAGAAGGCATCAACCTATATTAGTAGAGGCAATTACCTAGTCCAGAAGTTCCCAGTTCCAGTGAAATCACCAGACCAATCCCCATCTCTATTCAGAGATCCAAAGGAGTCGGAGGGCCAGTTCTTAGCAAAATTTTAAAACAGGTAGAACTCCAGCCTTTCCTTTTAGGGCCACTAAGAGAGACATGAAGATGGATACCTCAAGTGGACGCTTGTCAGACTCGAGTAAGATACAGACGTGAATTTTGTCTCTGACATTAATTAGCTGAAAATCTACAGGCAAGCCACCTAACTTCTCTGAGAATCTCTTTTCTTGTCTACAAAATGGATGTAATAATCATAATGCCTACTTCACAGGGTTATTGTGAGGCTATAATAAGAGTGTTTATGTAAAACATTCTGTAAACTTTAAAGTACTATAGAAATGTAGGCACTTAGTGCCATCACATTAGCCCCTGACATACCAGAGCCCTCCTCTTTACTCTTGTACCCACTGAATCTGACCACGGTAAGCCTCTCAACTTAAAGACCTTTCCCGATCTTTCCTCAACACTTAGGCTTATGTCCCTTCTCTCACAGATTCACAAGATGCCTAGTCATTCTCAAATCTGAACAACGAAATCACAGCTGGCACATTAGAATTTCATTGTTCATTTATTTTCCGCTGTGTCCAACTCTTTGTGACTCCATTTGGTGTTTTCATGGCAGAGATAGTGGAGTGGTTTGACATTTCCTTCTCCAGCTTATTTTACAGATGAGGAAACTGAGGATTAAGTGAGGCCCCTGATCATACAATTGAGAAGTGTCTGAGGTCAGATTTGTACTCGGGAAGATGAGCCTTCCTGTCACTAGGCCTGGCACTATATCCACTTCATCAGCTAGCTGATTGTATGCTGAACTAGGTTGGTGTAAAGGGGAAAAATACTAGAATAAGGAGCTAGCTGCCTGTACTCTAAAGTAGGGGAAAGCACAAGGTTAGGATCTAGTTCAACTGCCTCATTTTATAAATGAGGAAACAGGGTTAGGGAGATTAAGGAATTTGTCCAAAGTCAGATAGCTAAATAATTATTAGAGGCAAGATTTGAACCCAGGTCCTGTGACATGAGTTCAGAGACAACACTCTTTATACTATGCTATAGTGTCTTCTCAGACCTGAAGTCTAGCGTCCAGTTTGGCTACCATCTATATCTGTATGACTTTGGCCAATCTCTGCCAAGTCTTTGAATCTTTCATTCTTCCTCTGCAAAATGACATAAAGATTTCTTATAGGTACTTGAATCATGGTACTCCTATGGGTATTTTCTCAACATTAGAGAATCATAGAAATTCCAGGCTCTGTGGCAGGCGAGTTGGAGGGTTGTTTGGGGACCCAAATGTAATTCAATTGAACAAACATTTATTCATTGCCTCCTGTGTGATAAGCACTCTATTAAGTACTGGGTAGATGTCAGACTCTTCCAGAACGGCCACAGCTACCATTCATGAGATATGAAATGAACAAACAATCATCTTGCCTTATAGCTTCTACTGCCATAACATCTCCCTCCTCAGCAGGAGGATTTGAAAACCATTAATCCTCAGAATGGGAACATGAAGGATCAAAGGAGTTAAGTTAGCCATAGCCAGTGACAAAAGCTTACTTGCCCTACCTCTTTCAGTGTTACTGGAAGTAAGGGAATGAAAGGTGAGGGGAATTGGCAGAAGGAGTCCTATTCTTGGCATACTATGATTTTGGAGTTGGAGGGAGAATCACTGGGGACTTGGGGGAGGATGATTACGTTATAAGACTTTGTCTTTGGACATTTCTCCCTCCCAGTGATGTCACTTTGGATCTTGCCAAATAAACAGATACTTACTGGGCAACTACTAAATGCAAGGCAGTATTCAACCTATTCACCTTTTGGCAGGGGGAAGAAATGTTTGATGCTTTCATATTGCCTGTCCATCATGTGATCTTCCCATCTGGAAGTGAACTTTCTTTTATCTGAGCTCATATCACTATATTTTTCCATTAAACAACAAACAATTCAGCCAGCACTTTGTTTTATATAACAGCTTCTAAAGAAAGACAGTGCAAATATTCTTTTAAAGATAAGCAAACTGAGATTGGAAAGGGGAATAATCTGCCAATGGTCATGCAATAACAAGTATCATTTACAATACAAAAAATGTTTACAATTATATTCTATTATTTTATTTACATTCCTGACCATTGGCACTAAAGTACAATTTTTTTTGGGGGGGGCTGAGGCAATTGGGGTTAAGTGACCTGTCCAAGATCACACAGTCAGCAAGTGTTAAAGTATCTGAGGTCAGATTTGAACACAGGTCCTCCTGACTTCAGACTGGTGCTCTATCTACTACACCAGCTAGCTGCCCCATTAAGTACAATTTCTTAAGAACAATAACTTGTATCTCTTCTAGACACTTATTAGTTAATAGCTTTGTTAATGTTATGAATATTAATCAAATTCACTAAGTCTTTCTTTACCCACATTAAAGCCAGCTGACCTTTGCTTCATCTTCATCTGACCTTATTCTGTGTTGTATAATGGCTGGCCAATTTGTAATGAGGCAATTTGTAGTGTTGACAGAAGAGCATAGATTATTTGATATTCAATCAATCAACAAACATTCATTAAGCATCTACATTAAGCATCCCAGTGTTAAATGCTAAGGATGCAGAAAAAAGCAAAAGACAATCCCTGTCTTCAAGGAGCATACAATCTAATGGAGCAGACAACATGTCCACAAATATATACAAAATGAGTTACATACAGGATAAATAGGTAATAATTAACAGAGAGAAGGCACAAGTATTAAGAGGGGTAGGATTCCTGTAGAAAGTGAGATTTTAGTTGGGATTTTAAAAGGAAGCCAGAATTGTCAATAGTCAGAGCAGAGGAAGGAGGAGAGCATAACAAAAATGTGGAACAGTGTCACAGAACATGTCCAGAGATCAAGTTGGGAGCTGAAAGTTGGGGTATTCTGTTCTTGTAACAGCCAGGCCATTAGTGTTATTGGACTGAGAAATATGAATCAGGGAATAAGGTATAAAAAGATTGGAAAGGTCATTCAGGGCTAGATTATGAAAGACTTTGAATGTCAGAAGATTTTGAATTTGCTCTCAGAAGCAACAGGGAACTACTGGAAGGGGTGGATGAGGTGCAACTGATGATCAGCCTTGGGTCCGGGGAAAATGACTTTAGAAGTTGAGGAGAGACTTGATACTTAGACCCAGCAGGATGTAGCAATAATCCAGGCATGAGGTGATCAGGGTTTGCATTAGAGTGGAGATTCTGTCAGAGAAGAGAAAGGGGTATATTTGAGAGATGTTGTAGAGGAAGAAATCATTAGGCCTTGACAACAGCTTGGATATGGGGTTGAGAGAGAATGAGGAGTCAAGGGTGACTTCTGGGTTGTAAACCTAAGAGACTGGGAGCCTATGCAGATTTAACCAATTCTATTTCATTTACCTATTTCTATTCCCATTTACCATGACCCCAGGTAAGCCACATGATCTCCCTTAGATTTATTTAGTTTCTTCCTCTGTAATAAGGATAATCACACATGCATTATCTATATGATGGGGTTTTTGTGAGACACAAAGTCCTTGATAAATATATGAAGAACTAATCTATGCTAATGTATGGTAGGTGTCCTTATTGCCTACCACATTAAGTTTAAATTCTTCCTGGATTTTCCCCTTAATATTAAATTTTATTCAATTTAACAAACATTTATTTAAGTGCTTGCTATGTACTAGTAGGCACAGGTGATAAAACAAGAGAAAATCTCTAAAATGGAGTAGTCTCTGTCTTCAAGAAACTTTCATTATAGTATTGGGTAAAATATGTAGAAATAAAGGTCAAAAGACTAAGAAAACCTCCACTTTTTGTATATATATAAAGTAATTTCAGGTGGGTTCAGAAGGAAGGAAGGAAAGTAGGGAGGGAAGAAAAAAGAAAAGAAGAAAGGAAGGAAAGAAGGAACAAAAGGAAAGAAGGAAAGATGGAAGGAAAGAAGGAAGAAAGGAACAAAAGGAAAGAAGGAAGGTGGAAGGAAAGAAGGAAGGAAAAAAAAGGAAGGAAGGGAAGGGAAGAGAAGAGAAGAAGGAAGAGAAAGAGAAAAGAAGACTTCAAGGGAGGAAGGAAGGAAAGGAAAAAAGAAAAGAGGAAAAAAGAAAGCAAGCATTTATTAAGCACCTACTATGTATCAACAATTGTGCCAAGCATTTTAAAAATATTCTCTTATTTGATCCTCAAACAACCCTGGGAGATAGCTTCTGTCCTTATTTCCAGTTTTCAGTTGCGTTTGAAGCACATGAACAAGAATGGGAGGAAATTAGAAGAGAAGGGGGTGGCACTTTCACTGAATCATGAAGGGAGTTTAGAATTCCTCAAAGGGAAGTAAGAAAGGAGTAAATTTGGGACCTGGGAAATAGTCTGAAGAAATAGGAAGTGGAAGATTATATATTGCAGAACAAACAGGAGGTTATTCTAGCTTGAATGCAGAGTTGGAGCCCAAGAATAATGTGGAATCATCTTGACTGTTAGGTTGGAATGATCTTGTGAAGGGTCTGAACTGACTGTTTAACCTCTCAGTTTTCCCTTAGATATAACCAATCCTCAGGACACATTCTTCTATCTTCAACCTTCCTAAGGTCATGTTTTTCACTTTCATGAATATCCCATTTCTGTTCCTTCTCTAATTTTGCTTTTCTTTTCTAGAATGACCTCCCTCCCTTCTGCCCTCTATCAATATCCTACCTACCCATACTTAAGATATAAGCCTTTCCCCTGTCCTATATGAAGTGTCCTTTTTTAGCTACTCCAACCAATGTAATTTCTTTTCTCTGAATTCTGATAGCACTTACAGTCTGTAGTGGACAATATAATTTGTACTAATTCCCCAGCAGATTGTAAGTTACATGAGGAGAGGAACTGTTTTCCTTGCTTGTACTTGCAAACATAATGCTTAGGTTTTTGTTCTTGTTTGGTCATGTCAGATTTTTTGTGAGTCCATTTGGGATTTTCTTGGAAGAGATACAGGTTTTCTATTTTCTTCTCTAGCTCATTGTACAGATGAGGAAACTGAGGCAAACAGAATTAAGTGACTTACAGAGGGTCACACAGATAGTAAGTGACTGGGGCCAAATTTAAAATCAGATCCAAGCCAGGAACACTGTATTCACTGCACAGTCTAGTTGCTCTCACATTGCCTAACAGTTTTTTTTTTTAAATCTATTTACAGACAACTATTATTCTAAGCTATTCCAATTTCCATGAATTGGAGTCAAAATTTCAGGAAATTTAATTTACAAAATTGTTCCTAAAATGTAAATCTGAACATGACACTCCCTTCTTCAATAAACTTCCATGGCTCTGATTGACTTCAAGATCAAATATAAACTTTTCCGACTTTTAAAGTTATTCACAAACTGGTCCCAATATCTTTTTCAGCCTTGCTATATTCATCCCTTTCTCAGATTGCCCTCTTGGTTCTTTACACACACTTCACTATCTTCCACATGAATGTTTTTGCAATAGCTGTCCTCTGGGCCCAAATTACATATTTCTCCCTTTTGCATCTTAGGATTGTTTGTTTCTGTTAAAACTCAATGTAAATATTATCTATGCAAAGCCTGACCCAAACCTCTTGGTTGCTACTATCCCTTTAACTACTTTGTAGTTTTAAATACATACACACACACACACACACACACACACACACACACACACACATATTCCTGTTGACTACTCTCCTTTACAATGTAAACTACTTAGGACAGGGCATTTCTTGTCCTTTTTCTCTAAATGCCAAGCACAGTGCCTGATACACAGCTGGAACTTAACACCTATTTGTTAATTTATTCATTGAATGATTCTTATCAATAAACTTATAGTATCTGAGAATCTGTGCTTCCTTCTGTCCTTAAATAGGTCATATGAATTGGTCTTAGTTTAGTACCAATTGCCATTGGTGACGTTGTTGATCTTCTTGCACTCAGTGGCTCATTAAGTTTTCTACTCCAGCATTCTGGGGGCAGTTTTAATGATGGTAAATTAGATTATAATCTATAATAACCCATGATCTATAAGTCTAAGGGATTTCCCAAAAGGATGGTATAAAAAAGTATTCAATGTACAATATAAATTGGCTATTGGGAACTAAGTTTATTCCTCCATGTACAAAAAAGAATTATAATCATAAAGAATAACAAAATAGTAACAGGACTAAATGAATCAATAAGATTCAGTAATTTAATTTATAACCATTGTTAACATCCTAGACAATGCTCATATTTAAGCCTCTTGGAACACAAAGCAATTTTTCAAACCTGTGAATATCATTTTCTATTTTACCTTGACTTGTCAATGTCCAATCAAATGAACAGCTGTGCTTGAGCCATTCCTTTTTCTTGCTGGTTGAACTCTCCAATGCTTAAGCTTCTCTTGCCTCCAGCTAGTTCCAACCCAGGGCCTCTCCATCTTTTAAACTTAAGAGGAAAAGACTACCTCTAATCCTGGACACACATACTCTGGAATTCTAATTTACTTAAGATCAGAAAAGGGGCAATGGTAGCCAGGGTACTAGGAGAAAACTCATCTAGTTATGATTTCCATAGGGGAAATATTTTCGGGTTGATCATGGCTAAAGAAGTGATCCATTCTTTCCCAAGGAAGATGCCAATCAAATCCAAAGGCATTGAGCAGAAACTTTCTTTAGACAACTGCAAAATCCTTTCCCCTTCTTCCCAATCCCCATTGTTGTCATCTTGAGGGGAAAGGTAGACTTTGGTCCATGATCATCTACAATGCAATCAAAAATGCCAAGTTTTTTCAGCATTGAGGCACCACGTGACTCAAAACAGCCAAGAAATTTATCATTCTCAAAAGGATCAAGCAATTACACAATGTCTTTAGTGTCTCCAGAAATTTCTAGAGGGTTTTTAGAAGCATGCTACCTGAATTGTCTATTATTGGTCAGTTCAGTCTTATTTAGTAAGCTGCCTAAAGATTCTTCTTCAACGTTTACAGCTTCATTCATCTTGTCACCTAGGTCAAACTGGGTAACTAATGAAGAAACGATCAGTGCAGAGCATTTCTTTTTAAAAAAATAATTTGTTTTCCCTCCCCAATTGGATGTTAAACATTTTTTAAAAAAGTTTTGAGTTTCAAATGCTATCCCTTCTTCCCACTCTGTCCTCTCCTCTCTCTGAGATGATAAGCAATGTAAAACATTTCTATATTAGACATTTTGTACAAGAAGATTCAAATCAAAGAAAAAGAATGAAAGAAATAAAGTGAAAAATAGCATGCTTTAGCCTGTATTCAAACAATAACAATTTTTTTTTCTCCAGAAGTGAGTAGCATGTTTCATCATTAGCTCTTTGGGATTGCTTTGGATCTTTGCATTGTTGAGAATAGCTGTCATTCACAGTTCTTCATTGTACAACATTCTTCTGGTTTTGTTCATTTAATTTTACATCGGCTCATGTAAGTCTTTCCAAATTTTTCTAAAATCATCTTGCTTGTCATTACTTATAGCAGCATGAAGCATTTCTGCCTTAGCTACTAAAGAGCCCTCAAAAAGTTCTAGTAACCTTGCTATTTTCTGGGTGTTCTTGGGGGGTAGGTCTAGAGTCAAAAAAAGATTTCCATGGTTCCCACATCCTAGATATAGATTTTGAGGGTCTGTGGCTTCAAGGATCCAGGAACAGGACTTCTTCACTATAGTAATACCTTCACCAAGCCATGAGCTATGGGGCATTCTTTTCCTAGGAATCATTTTTCCCCATGATTATATCCCTTCCAATTCCCAGAGGTTGGACAGTTGGGGGTGATAGATTGGTCAGGTCTTTCTCCTTTGAATCAGGAGATGAAATCCTAGTTAAATTATCTCTAGTTTCAGGAGTCTTCTGATAATCTGATAAATTGCCAAAGAAATAATAATGAAGATGCTATCAATCATAGGATGTTGGAGATGAAACATCATATCCGGTCTAACACTTTCATTTTATCAATGAGTAAAATGCAATCTAGAAAAGTAAGAAGAAATGACTGGCCCTAATCTTCACTGATCTAGAATTGGATCGTGGGCATTCTGGGAAGGATGCACGATAGATATATCATTGTTTCCCTAAACCATATAATTATTTTGAGAATGGGCCCATAAATTTTACCAGACTTTAAAAGGGGACAATAACACAAAAAAAGATTGATCTTAGCTATCTGATTTAGACCTATCTTAAGTGGAATGAATTACCTGCAGTGATTATAAGTTTATCCTTAATGAAAGTCTTCAAGAAGACTATATTAATAGCTAATAACAATATAACATTTCATAATAATAACTAAAATTCACAAGTGCTTATGATGTGCTAGGTACTGTGCTAATGTAGTTCTATAAGATTCACACCTACAATGATGTAGTTTATAAACTAACTCATCTATGATAGACTTGGTTCTTTTTAGCAATTTGGCAATCCAAGGCAATTACAATAAACTTTGGATGGAAAATGCCATTTATATCCAGAGAACTAAGAAGACTAAATGTGATCAATGGATAGTATTTTCATCCTTTTTTCTGATTTTTTCCTCATGTCTTTTTCCTTTTGTTCTGATTTTTCCCTCCCAACATAACTCATGGAAATATGCAAAAAATGAATGTACAAGCATAACCTAAAAAATTAATTAAAAAAACCCACCAAACCAACAAGTACTATCTCATTTGATCCTCACAAGAATTTTGAAAAGTAAGTGCTATTATCATTCCCTTTTTAGAGATAAGGAAACTGAAGCAAGCATAGGTTAAGTAGCTTACCCAGAATCACACAGGTAGTAAGTGTCAGAGGCTGGATTTGAACTCAGAGCTTCCTGACTCTTTAAGTCTGTGCTCTATCTATTGAGTTATCTAACTTCCTCTAATCATTGTCGGGGTATGTTGTATAATTCTGGGAATGGTTGGACTATTATTGCTACCAACACCAGGCTTCTTCCAGTTCAGTGAAGTGACTATTATTTTATAATGCCTACTCTTATTTCCCGAGTCTCCAATAATCACACCTTCTTTCCTTTGAGTTTCTGCAATATTTATGGCTTATTCCATTCACCCACAGCAGTTTAGTGAATAGAGATTGGCCCTGGAGTCAGAAAGATCTGAATTAAATCTAGCCTCAGACCCTTACTAACTATGTGATCTTTGGCAAACCACTTAATCTCAGTCTGCCTTAATCCAGTGGAAAAGAAAATGGCCAACCACTCTAGTATCTTTACCAAGAAAAACCTATAGGCTGTATGGTCCACAGAGTCATGAATAATCAGACAGGAGTGAACAATAACACTATTCATTACATTTAACCTATGCTTGTTTTTAATCTGTCTAGATTTATGCCTTGTTTCTCCAAGAATACTCTTAAACCCTTTAGGGACCATGTCATATGTTCATTGTATCACCAGTTATGGAGCAAGTGGTATGCTGTGCTCAGTGAATATTTGTTTTTATTGTAAATTCAGCAGAAAGGTGTTTGGATCTCCTTGGAGGTGTTAGAGAATAAGGAAATGGGGTGGGTCCTAGCTTGAAGAGGCATGAGAGGCAGCATCATAGATACACGAGATACCTCTATCTGGGTAGTAATCCCCAGGCGCAGGGTCCAGCCCAGTCACTGCCAATGACTTGCTAGCCTGCTTTGCTGAATCTCTGTACTTCCTGTGTTCCACCTATAAAATGGGGATAATGAAAGACAGCTTTGCTGTGCTTTTATGATGCCAGAAAGCTATTTACAAAAAGACAAGGAATTCTTTGGGAAGGTTTTGTTATATCCTACCCTTCTTAAAATATTTCTGGAGAGGTTTTTTATACATGGGGATACCAGCTTTAGGAAATCCAATATATTAAAAAAAATCCAATCTTTAAAAAAATAATAAGCTTGGGAATAATTCTTTGTCCAACATATCAAAAACTTTTTTCAAGTCTGTTAAGATAGGAATCTATTTGCTTTCAACTTGTCTGTACCTTATATAAAATGAAGCCTGCATTTTATTCTCTTCCTTTTACACAAGCAACAAAAATGTATTGAATAACTATTGATCTAGACTATGATATGAGCATGGATAACATTAATTTATCTAATGAATAAGTATTGTTCTGGGGAAAGTCACATCCCTTCTTTGGGACAACTATGAAATATAGTGGAAAAATCAATTTGGTGTCAAAAGACATGGGATAACCTGGATTTGAATCCCTGTACCTGCCAAAAACTCGATCTATGATTTTGGATTCGTCATTTAGCTTCAGAATGATAGAATCTCAGAGCTGAAGAGGACCTTGGAGATCATCAGATAATGCAGACTCCTGGGTGTGGCCTAGACTAGATTAAAAGGTTATTGGAAAAAGTTTTAACAAAATAAATAAAAATGTAATTCAACGTAGATAATTTTACTTTGTGTCTTCTTAGTCAACATGCAGCCTATAGGAATCTCTTGCTATTTGAATTTGACTCATATATGACTCAAATATGAGCTCATATATGATTCATATAGAAACAAGAATCCCTCTCTCTCTCTCTCTCTCTCTCTCTCTCTCTCTCTCTCTCTCTCTCTCTCTCTCTGTATATATATATATATATATATATATATATATATATATATATATATATACTCAATAAAGGGTCATCTAGACTTCCTGGATAGGAAGAAGAAATCCTGAGAAATGTCATCCTAAAAAATCCTACATAATTATTAAGGTGATTCCTCTGAAGACATATGATACTACTGGACAGAACTGAAGAAGGATTGCTAAGGATTAGCAATGTTGTCAAACATTTGTATCAATGACTTGGAAAAATGACATAGATTTCCTGCTTATTAAATTTGCAGATGGCACAAAGCTAAGGGGAACAGTTAGTACATTGGGTAACAATCAGGATCCAGAAAGATCTTGACAGATTAAAACTTGGGGCCAAATCTAATAAGATGAAATTTAATAGAGATTAAAGTCAGACTTGGGGTCAGAAAGTCAACTTAAAGAATCATGGGATCAACTTCAGAAGAACAAGATGGAGGAAATATGTTATTTTTGACAGAAATCTGTAGCTTTTAATGGTTTGTAACTTAAAAATAAGTAAACAACGTCATATGGTAGTCAAAAAGGCAAATGTGATTTTAGCCTATGATTATTACTTCAGTGTATTACAGTTTATATTGATTAAGAGAAATAATCATACTCTGTTCAATTTTTGGTACCACATTTTAGGTAGAACAATGACTGGAGAGCAGAGGAGGGAAGATGAATCCAGACAGGCTTCAATGAGCCAATTATTAGATTTTCTCCCCCACCCCTATTAATATATTTTTCTTGCATTTTAAGTTTTGAACAGTCTCCCTCCCTTCTCCTTATCATTTCACACAGCTATGAATATATGTGTGTGCATGATATATATTTATAGTTATGTATATGTAAAAGTATTCTATGCAAACTTCTATTTATCATTTCTTGTTTGAGAGGTGGGTAGCATCTTTCTTCACAGGTCCTTTGCGGTTGATTTGATTATAATTTCAGACATTATCATAGTTATTCTCCAAATAATACTACTGTTACTTTATAAACATTCACTTGGTTCTGCTCATTTCACTCTTCAATTATTAATTTTTTAAGGTGAGCACTTTAGAAATCTGCAAATGCTATATATCAGGCCTTGATTTATTGTTTTATTGGTTGTCTAGAATTTTTATTATTGGTCAGGCATTTCAGTCCTGTCTGACTCTTCATGACCCTATTTGGGGTTTTCTTGGCAAAGATACTGGAGTGACTTCTTTCTCCAGCTCACTTTACAGATGAGGCAACTGAAGCAAATAGGGTTAAGTGATTTGCCCAGAATCATACAGCTTAATAAGTATCTGAGATTTAATTTGCATTCAGGTTTTCCTCATTCTAGACCTGGTGCTCTATCCATTGTATCCTATGATACTCCATCTACACAACTAAATGTTAATAATGCAAATTAAAGAGTCTTGTTAATATGCCTTCCTCTTAAGTTGTGAAACTTGCATACTGAAAGCTCCCATGGCAAGAATGAGTTTTCAAGATAATAACAGATAAGATGTTGGAAAGATCTGTGGAAAGATAGAACATGGACTCTGGAGTCAAGAGGATCTGGCTTCAAATCTAACTTCAGACAGTTACTAGCTAGGCACATCATTTAACCCAACGCCTCCCCCCAAAATATCTGTGAAGACTTAGGAGGGACATATTAAGTGTCTTCAAGTATTTGTAGGATTGTCATGTGGAAGAGAAAATAATTTTGTTATATGAACTTGCCCCCAGATGACACAACTACTAGTAGTACGAGGAGATAGACATTTAAGAAAGGTTTAGTTTGGAATTAGGGAAAAACTTCACAATTATAGCTATCCAAAAGAAGAAAGAAGTCCTTTAAAAGGTTCCTTCTCCTTTATATAAGTCTCCAATCTCTGGGGCCTTTTCTCTTTTTTTATAAAATGAAAGGAAACAAGGTAACCAATCACCTTGTTAACCACTTTCAACACCATGAAGAAATGTTGAGCTTTATAAAAATACATGTAGCAAATTTGTTTAGGAAACATTTGGAAACAATTGTTTAGCAATACTTGGGGAAGACCTGAATAAATCATGTTATATGAGCATAATGAAATATTATTTTGGATAAAATAAATATAAAACTCAAAGAATTATGTGAAGATGTGTATGAATTGATGAAGAATGAGTATTTTTCTTTTTCTCAACAATGAATACACTTTTAGTAGGTCTAAGAACTATTTACATTACTGTTTGTCTTTATTATGAGGGTGGATTTTATGAGTGGGGATGGCTTTGAAGAGTGATTTCTGTAAAAAACAATTATTAGCCTTAAAAATTGAGTCAAGGTGCAATCTTTCCCACAAACTGTAAATTCCAAAGAACTGTCTTTTGTGTTAGAGGTTTTGGGAAAAAGTACATTTGGGCTGTGGCTTGTGTGATTATATTTGTCAGCTGTGTTCAATCACAATTTATCAGCAGCAAATAAAATAAACTTTTAAAAGTTACTAAATTTGTAGCATTTTTTTATTATATATTTCCTCAATCATTGAGTATTTAGAGGCAGCTTCTAGTACTTTTTAATTTTTTTTAAAAAAGAGGGAATGATACTAGATTTATATGATTCCTTTTTAACTTAAAATACTTAAGCCACTGTGATCTCTACTCATAATCTATGATACTATGATTTGAGAGACAAAGTGCATTTGGATTGAGAGGGAGAGGAGGGTTTGAGTTAAGACATAGGGAAGGGGCAAAAGAAAGGAGGAATAGAAAAAAAGAGAACTAAATTCTAAGTTAGATGAGTTAGTATATAATAGATTTCACTGGGGCCAAATGAGGAGAAAGGGTTGTAGTTTAGCTCTAGAGCTCAGGATATGGTTTTCCTCAATTGACACCTCTCCCCAAGACCACTTTTAGTTATCACCACGCCTGCGCAGCCCTATTTCTCCTGTCCTCCCCGTTAATTTACTCGTTTCTGGGCAACCATTGATCTCGTGCAGCCAATCAGAGAGGGGATTATCTCTGTGCCCCTACTTCGTCAGTACCCTTGCGGAAGGATCCCTTTTTGGACAGCTCCGCCCTAGTCCCGCCTCTGGCTATCTTCGGAAAGGCCGAGTTGGGGGCGGAGGCAGCAGTGGCGGGGCGGGGCGTGCTGTGACCGGTATAAGAGCGGAGGGGGCGGCGGCGGAGCGGCTCACTCGGTGCCGGTGCCCGGGGTTTGTAGTGACCGAGCCCCTCCCGCCGGGGCTACCGACGGCTAAGACGTGCTAATACCATCATCGCCGTCTCCTCCTCGCCCTCCTCCTCCTCCTAACAACAACTCCACCCACCGCCCAGGTGAGCGAGTTTTGGGGTGCCAAGTGCCTCCCATTCTTATTTCCCCCACCTCTGCTTTGCTCCCTGGCCGGGTTGGGGTTGAAAAAGTGCCCGGAGGGGACTGCTAGCATCTGGGATACGCGGCTAGCTGCTGCGCGTCACAGGGGGGACGGTGGCGTTGGGGGGCGGTGGCAGAGGGGGACAGGTGCAGGGCCCCGGGGAAAGGCAGGGCTTTTGGGGTTGGTGCGACCCCTTGGAGGAGGGGGCCTCCACCCACTTACCTCTAATTGGGCAGGTTGCATCTCTCTGAAACCGAGAAGCTTTGATACTCTGAAACTTACTTAGACTGAGCTGCGCCTCCGACTTGGCAAACTTTTAAACCACCGGGCACATGAGTGCTTTGCACCGGGTTGGGCGCTCAGGGGAGGGAGATTACTAACGTCTTCCTGGGGCGCTTTAGGGAAAGCGCTTTGGAACAAAAAAAAAAAAAAAAAAGCCTTTCGGCGCTTTCGAAGAGTGAGCGGCTCCAAATTTCCAGGGATTTTACTGCTGCCTTCCCTTTAGCTTGGCGTCGCCGCCTCCTCCCACCCCTGTTCTCCCTTCCCCTGACCTTTCCTTAGTCCCAAGACATCCTGCTCCTAGGCAGTCGGAGGCGGCACGGTCACCTCCCTTCCCCAGACTGATAGATAGATGAGAGAATTGAATCCAGCCGGCCTCGAATCAAAAAGATCTGGCTTTTCATAGTTTTTTCTCCGACTTTCTTGGCTGGGGGACTTGTGAGCAAGTGACTTCACTTCTCCGTACTTCCAGCCAATTTAAGATTACTAGCTGTTGAGCAGTTATCTTTCTGCGTTGGTGGATGGAATTTCCTCACTGAGAGTTCCCTAAACCGAAATTGCAGTTCGGGGGCCACCAAAAGGGGGGGGGGGAGGCGCGGAGAAAGAAAACAAGGAAAAGAAAGAAATGCAGACTCCAGTCCATTGTGGTTTGAGTACTGTGCGGGACTCGAAAATACAGAAACAGCTCAGCAATAGAATAGCGCTTTTTACCTGAAGTTGGTCTCTGCTTCTGTGGAAACGATATTGGGAGGATTGAGACCTCCCTAAAATTTTTTTTTTCTTCTCTTTGACATGAACTTTTTTTGTCTTGTGAATACGGCGCTGTCAGCTGTAGCTACCGTAGGCTCATCAAATACAGCACAAACCGAACTTGGTTAGGAACCTGTTGGAATTGAATCCATTAAGATATTTTTTCCCTTAAGTCACAGTTTCCACCTTGATGTAGTTAGATAATAGTTCTGTTTACATTTAGATCTAAGTTTAGTAGTTCAGGGAGAGAGGTGTATAGATAGCATCGTATATGGGTGTGTGGAGAGTAAGGAAAAAAAAAAAAACTTAGTAAAAAACACATAATGGTAACAGATCAAAACCCCAAAGTTACCTCGAGGAATGTTTTTGATTTACGAATCTATATGAAGAAACCAAAGAATTTAAAACTGAAGATACATTTTAGGAAACAATGTTATTTAATCCTCTAGAGAAAAGGCCTTTTTTCTTTACTAAAAGGTAGTGTCTTACCCTCTCCTCAGAGAACCACAGAGTTAGAGCTGGAAGGAACTAGAGATCTATCATCTTCTCAACCTCTTCTTTCAAATGAAGGGACTAGATCTTATAAGTTAGGGCACTGATCCATTTCAACTCAAATATAATAGACAAGAATTTCTTATAAAAGTGTTTTATTTTAGTAATGTTTAATCTTAAATGTGACTGTTTTGCATTATCCCAGCTTGGCATCAAATACATTTTGGGGAATAAGAGAAAAAACCCTAAACCCACCCCTACCTTCTGGCATAAAATTAGCACTGGATTATAAGTATTTAAGTAATGTGGTTTCAGTATATGTTGTTCAGTTGCTGGAATGGTGCCATCTTTTTTTTTTTTTTTTCCAATATGAAGTATGGGAGGAAAATCACTTCACTTCCCCACTTAACATTTAAAATCTGTAAAATAAGGGGGTTGGATTATAATAATTTGGTGAATATACCAAGCTGAGTTTTTAAAGTGCTGAATTATTTCCCATTAGTAGAGCCCCTAAGTATTATTGCAAATATGGTTCAGAATGACTCAAAATTTAATATTATAGATATATTATAGAATCTATAATCCTAACAAAATTCTATTGAGTCTCTATAGAATGATTAGTCTTCAAATTATTTGCCACTTGAGAACACTAACAAAGCAATTGTAATTTTTTAAGAGTAATTTATGAACTAGATGAGAGGACACTAAGGTGATACGATCTTTGGTTTCCAGGAGTTTGTGAAGTGTTTAGACTCTGAATAGTTTTTGGAGATTTCTAATACTGTGTTCAAGGGTACAAGTATTTTGTCATTTTGTTGGTGTGTGTGGTTCTTCACAATCATGGTCACATGACTGGAAGAGTTTATCCCAAACTACAGAAACCCTAGTTATGTTATACGTGTAGGTGGGATTGGGATGTGTTTGTGGTGGGGAAAGTGATATATGCCAGACTAAATCCTGGAAGTCCATTTACATTATGTAATGTGTCAAATGTTGATCTAACAACAAAATCCCTTTTGTTATTTCTAAAAATCCCAGATATTCAGTATAGCAATCAAAGAAAATTAACTTTTCTTGTTGGTGTTGTATCACACAGATAAACCTATTGACTTAAATAGAGCAGCTTTTGTAGACTACTAGATTTAGATATATTTGTAAAGTTTTGTAAAAAGGAAGAAGGCAGTGGTGGGAAAATTACTAAGGTTGAACTGACTTTTGATGTAGATGTAGATACTACTATATAATCATCAAAATAAAGTAGATTCAGTGAGGTCTTGCTGGAACTATTCATCACTTCTTTAAGTTTTAGTTTCCTTGAATTTAACACTAGTGAAATCATAGCCTAAATGCTTTGAAATGATCGGCTGCTGATGTGTTAACCATTTCCTAATTAAAACCATAAATAACAAGAAAAGAAGTTCCTACATAAGTTAAAAATAGTTGCCAATTTAAATATTATACGTTGCAGTTTTGATTTTGGGTAAGGCAAGGTTCTCTTATCAAGGCTTAAGTTTAAACTTCCTGCTTACCTCTACGGGTCTGCTTTTGTGATAGATTTGTATATGAAACACTCCAATTTTTGGATATTATTTGATTTACTGAGGGAATGTTTATATTGTTTTCTGGGTCTTTTCTGAGCTCTGCCTGTGTAAAGCTAACAAGGAAGAATTATGTAATAGTTTCTGGACTTTTTTTTTTCTTTTTAATCCTCACAAACCTGGCATTGTGTTTTGACTTTAGTAAGTGCCTAAGAAGTCTACATTTGGTTGTAAGTCTGGGTTCTGGGATGATAGATAACAAAGATAACTTATAAGACACTAGAAAAGAATTATACTGTATCTAGGAGACAAGTATATTGTTTTGGAGAAGGTTTTTTAAGATGAATCAAACACATCAGTATGCTACCATGAGATGTCAAAAAGGCTTTTTAAATTGCCATGAATTTGGATGAGGCAACAGTAAGAATCTTGTCAATCAAATTTCTTCAGAAGTACTCCAAGTTATTTTATCTGGCACGCATAGAATTGCTCTTATATTTGGAATTTAAATAAGCTAACTTGAAGTAAACATCTTTAGGAAGGACTTTAAAAGAAACCTGAGGGCTTTTAAAAAAAAATAAAGCATGCTCAACTTTTATCGGTGTTGTATCACACAGATAAACCTATTGACTTAATAGGAGCAGCCTTTGTAGACTAAGTACTAGATTTAGATATATATATTTGTAAAGCTTTGTAGAAAGGAGAGAAGGCAATGGTGAGAAAAGTACTTAAGTTGAACTGGTTTTTGAAAAAACCTTCTAAAAACGAAATTCGACCTAAGGTGCTAATTAATTTTTATATGAAGGGGTAATGATTTTTGTTAATGATGTAATAGTTTGCATTTATGGCATGTGAATATATATAAAAGAAAGCATTTGGAACCTTATCTCTTGTTCACAGCTTATCTTTACCTTTGTGATTCTTGGGAGCAAGATTCAGGGCCATTCATATTTCATAGATCATTTATTTCTTGGGATAGTGGTTATTATTGTAACGCAGTGCTGGGTGTTAAGACAAAAGTGACACATTGAAGGCCAGTAGTGAGGATATTGAATTTATTCTGACTGGCCTGCAGTCTGAGTTGTTGGATAATGTTATAATCATTATTACTTTGCGGTTTTATTCTTACCCTTTCTTGATTTCCATTGCTAAGCTTGCCACTGTCCCTTTTGTATAGCTGGTTATTAAAGATACTGTTCCTTCCTTAGGTTCTTATGTCATTCAGCTTTTCTCCTTTATTGAGTTTGTTTCTGAACTTTTTTCTTTGTTCTGGACTTTTTCCATTAGTTGACACTAAATAAAGCATTGGACTTGACTTCAAGTTCAACTACTACCTTAGGTGCCTATTAATTAGCTATTTGACACTGGGCAAGTCACTTGATCACTTTCAGACTTATTTCCCTCATCCCCAAAATGGGGATAATAAAAACATCTACCTTGAGTTGCTGGAAGAATCTGCAGTTTTAGATTTTATTATATAAAGCATTTTGTTCACCTTGAAAATAGTATACAAAGGCTGGCTATTTTTATTATTAACTCTTCTCTGTGTCTTCTAGAATGTGACCCCTCCTAATTGTTCTTGCCTTTCATTTATCTTAGACTCTCCCTTAAACTGTTCCTGCTTTTATAATTTTTTTAATGGAAAACTGCTTAATTAATCTCAATCAACCCCAATTCATCTCAATCGACTCTCTATTGCAGGTGATTATCTTCTTTAATCCATCTGCCATCCCTTGAAGACATCTTACTAATTTTTGCTAACATATCATATTTCATTCTAATAATCCCTTTTCTTTTTTTTTATTCCAAAATTTAGCTCAAAGCCAAGATCTTTTGAAATGTCTTTCCCTTAATACTTTCCTTATTCCATGTGTCCCTCCATTGGTTAATGTTCTTTTTTATTGTTTATGATTCTCTAGTTCATCCTATAGGTTTGTATTCTTGTCCCCACTGTAAAGGGGAGGAGAGGGATTCCACATTAACATATTTGATCCTTCTCCCTAACATTTTAAGAAGAAAATGGAACTTTGTTCCACATGATATCCTCCCATCCATACACTACTTTCTCCCTTGCCTTGAAACAGCAATTATTGTGCCAATAGTCTTCTCTAAACAGAACATGCTTGTGCCTGGCCAGGGTAGACAAAGGGTTATCAAAAGAGCTGTTGGGAGCTTGCCATGGCCAGGGTGGGGATTGGAGTAGCTTGTCAGCATTCACCTCTCCAACTCATATTTGCCTCATTCTTCACTCTTATCTTTGCCTTCCTTTTTTGTTCCTTTGGAGTAAAAGGGCCCTTCTTTCCCCAAATTCTGTGGCTCTATGACTTGAGTAGTTTTCCCCATCTTGCAGTTGTTTGTAAACCATAGAATTTTAGCTTAATCCAGGACACAAAATGGAGAGGTTTTTTCTGTTGTATGACAACAGTGTATCATCCAATCTTTTCTGGGATACCTGCAGTAATGAATGTGTTTCTTAAAAAAAAAACAAAAAAACCAGTCTTTTCAAACCAGTTAGATAGCTGTAGTTCTTTTTGTAGAACCCAGATTTTCTTCTTTAACTGCTATCCATGTATCCTTTCTGAGGCTCCATTGAACAATTCAATGCACTTCTGTGCCGGGTCTTAAGCCCTTGATGGGCCTTCAATATGACAACCCTTTAAGTACAGGACAGCAATTCTACTTCCTCCCAAGTTCTTTCTTTTCTACCCTTAATACCGTAATTCCCTTGGAATGGAACTAAATTCCTCACTATCTTTGGTGCCTTCTTTTGGGTTATCTTTGTCATTGTTTTTAAAATGTTAGAATTGAATTTATATTAATAGTTATTAGTCCAATGAAAGAATACAATAGGAAGGGGAAGAGAAGGAAGAAAATGTTTAATAAAGCACCTATTACATTCCAGGAACTGTGCCAAAATCTTTACACATATTTTCATATTTGAATCAGTACAATTAACTTGTGAGGTAATTTCAATCTGCTTTTTATAGTTGAGGAAACAAGGTAGACAAAGTTTAAGGGACTTATCCAGGATACTTCATCTAGTAGGGTTATCCTAAGGCCAGATTTAAATGCAGGCCTAGTGCTGTCTTCTGTGCCAGCAAGTTACTTTACCTTCCCACCCCCCTCCCAGTCAATCACAGCCTTATTTGCTTCAGTGTCTTATGCTTTGCAATAATGAAGAACTACAGGAGAGAAATGATCACAGCATAAACTCAGATGGTAGTCTTGACTTTTATAAAGCACAGAAATGGCATTTGATGGCACTGATACAGGACTCTGAAATTCTTTTATCTTTCAAACAATATGTGTTTTTATTTTTGAGAAAATTATAGTGAGGGGGAAACATTAATGAGATGCTTGAGATAAGATACCCTTGAATATAAAATGTTTGATTGAATGAATGGTCATCCTTAGAGACTGTACTGAAGACCTTAGGTGAACCTCAAAGTCTAAACTGCTTCCTGTTAAGTGAGTGATTCTAAAAAAGAGAATTAATTCAAATATAAAAATTGGCATGCTGTTCTAGAAACTTGTGTGTGTGCACTGCTTTTATACACTTGAAGCAAGAGATTGTAAGAAGCAAAATATCTTACCTAGAACTTCACTGACTCACTGATGAATGTAAGAAAAATTTATTTTAACATTCTTGCAAGAATGGGTGTACCCAATTCCAAAGAATGGGAACACACCTAAAGAGGGACAGTCAAGCCTTTCTCTGGGGTTTAGTTAGTCCTCCTTCTTCCTTCAGGATACTGATTGGTCATGGTCATTTTCAGGTTACCATTCTCCCTTATAAGGTATGAAAATTGTATATGTGTATGTAATATATATGATATATACCCAATTTTAAGCCTAATGTGACCAGAGCAGTTCTTTTGGTTCTTTGAGCTATTGTTAGTCAAATCTCTACTTTCCCAATACTTCCTTGTCCAAAAGGTAAATTTCCCCAATTTATCATGTTCCCAGGGGTATTTATCCTTTCTCAAGAATATCTGTGGAAGCAAAATGAGCAAAACAATCCTATTTCTTACAGGTACCTAGGTTAGTAGACACACTTTTGAAACCCAAAGGAAGTAGAAGTGCAAGTCCCCTCCCCTCTTTCTCCATTAATTGTATGTCACAGAAGTTATAGATGTGGATCTCCACCCCTCGTTAGTCAGTCCATTATATTCTTAATGGAGGCAAAGTTCAGAGTACTCCTGTTCAAATCTGAAACCACCTCCATCCTTGATCATTATTCGATGTCCTTGTGGGTTTCATTTTCTAATTTAAGTTTCATTTCTCCAAATTAATTTTCATAACTCTGAAAACCAAATGCCCATCTCTTTCTCACAAAATGGAGAACATTATTATAGTAATATCCTCCAGATCCTCTTATATTTTCTCAGGATAGTCAAATTCTTGAGAAAATAGTGCCACTATATAATTTTATTAATATACTTTTAAAAGCCAATTATCCTTGATTAGAAAGAACAGCTTTTTCCTTTACTAAATAAGCACATGGAGATATTATTTCTAAATATCTCAATATCTCATATGAACATAGTCCATGTTAATAAATGTTAATGCTAGAACTCTTAACGAAATTTCTTGAGAATCTTTTAGATGTTGGTATCTCTTCTCATAGAAATACCCAAAATGCTTTGCTTTTTGAGCAAGACACTCTTGTCTCCAACATTGGTCATTTTCTCTGGTTGTCCTTCACACTTGTATTGCTCTTCCTCATCTCCACCTCTTGCCTTTCCCTAGTTTCTAGCTAAAACCCCACCTTCTACAGGAACCTTTTCCTGATATTCCTTCTTTCTTAGGGCCTGTTAATTATTTCTAATTTATCCTGTATATTATTAGTTTATACATAGTTGTTTGCATGTGATTTCCTCCATTAGATGGTGAACTCCTCATGGGCAGGGACTGTGTTTCTCTCTGTGCCCTTTACCTTTCTTTTGTTTGCTCAGTGCTTAGCACAGTGCCTGGCAACAGAGTAAATGCTTAATAAAAGTGTATTGACTGACTAGCAGCCATGTCCATCAGAATTGATTGTTATATAGCCTTGTTGCAGTCTATAATGATCTCTTGGTTCTGGTTCCTAATTTCTGTAGTGAACCAATTATGTTGTTGGGTTTGTTGCTGATTCTGTTTTCAATCTTCACAACCCCAAATCAATATCCTGCAGTAACAGGTTGCAGTTTCTTCCGGTCTTATCTCTTTAGCCATATTCCTTTGGGCATGATATTTTGAGGGACTGGCTAGATACTATTTTTGCTGCCGTGACATTTTAGAATTTACTGGAACATATCTCTTAAGTTGGCTTGCAGTCTCCAAGAGAAGGTATCTCTCTGTGAGGTATGGTTTCCAACATAATTTTTTAAAAAGCCCAACAGTTTGCTTGGAACACTTATGTTCACACCCTTTTTGTTTACTATATTTGACTCGGGCAACTTTCTTTAACTTGGAACTCATGAAATTATACTACTTTTGGGTCTAGCTCACTGGATTTCTTTCTCAAGTAGGATTCTCCATTAATATAGGCAGTATATCTCAATTGCTGTGGGAATGTAACTGATTTTTTTTGACTTTTGAGTACACATTGATGTTAAATGGTGGAATAAACACTGATAAGTCTGAGAAAATTTGCTGATGACTGAATTTTATAAAAAGTTTGTGTGAAAAGACCATCTGTGAACTAGTACTTAGGCAGACCTTTTTTCCCCACAATGCATTGCTTTATTATATGGGGAACTGCTTCTTGGGAATGTGGAACATGAGTTTGGGGCATTTAGGTGGGTAATTGTGGAACATGAGCTTCCTGGAAAAGTGGTGAGAAACATTCAGTCAGAATGGGTCAACTAACTTAGTTTTTAAAGAGGGAGACTAGAGGGAATGCAAAGTGTGTTCTTTTTGCTTCTTCATTCCCAATAATCAAAATAATTTGTCTTATAAAAAATGAGTATCATATGTCACAAGTCACTTATATTAAAAATTTGAAAGTGAGTATCTGGGTGGGGGCTATAGATTAGATACCAAATTGGACTACACTCCCTAAAATTAGTTCTCTGAAAGGGGAAACCCCCCCCCCATTAAACTGATAGCTTAAAAGTAATCTAAATAAAATAACATACTAAAAGGAAATTTTTTTAAACTTTTGGGAAGAAATCTACTCTTATTAAAGGTAAATAATCTCAAATGAGATAGCTGTAAAGTATTTAGTGCAGTGCTGGACACTTATAAATGCTATGCAAATGTTAGCTATTATTATTGTTACTAATTTCTGCTACAGAAAAAAGGCAACATAAGTATAAAGAAAAGTCAGAGAAGTTGGGAATTTGAGGTATAAAAAGTATGTTCTATATAGAGCTGGTGGAGGTTGGGAAGGAGGGGAGGGATCAAGGAGATATGCTTTGGAAAAAATGTTTTGCCAACTCTCCCTTCCCTTTAAACTCCACCTCCCCACACAAACAGAATAGGGAAATCAAGATCCCCCTTCTCTTCCTTGTTCCTTACTTCCTCTCCTAGTAATAGCATTCTCTCACTGTTTTGTAAAGATCACCCTGCTCTCCCCACCACAGACTGGGTAGACCTCAGCCCAAGTAGCAATTGTGAACTTTTGTGCTCTGCCTACACTTGCCCACAGCCTGAGCTAATTTAAAACCATAACACCAGCTACACTGTTTTTCAGATTGAATGCTTAAATGCCAGAATTTTGAACTTTGGGGGTTAAATTAACCCTTGGGTCACTATTACTTGTTTTTTTTTTTTTTGTTAATATCTTCTTTGCCTATCTGCATCACCAGTCCTTTGGGTGCAAATTTTCCCCATCCTGCTTCTATTTCCTTTGTTTCGTTGGGCTTTCATTGAGAATTACTAATATATTTGCAAGGGGTAGCGTAATCCTCACAGAAGTGGGACTGGAGGACACAGTAAACCGTCTTGGGAGGAAGACTCCTGATTTTTCTCTGCCCTTGTCCCTCTTAATTGCCTTTTTAGATTTAAAAAGAATAGGGAAAGGGAGGGAAAATTAATGAACTTCACTAGTGAGATCTTTGGGAGCAATGCCTGAAATATGAAAATGGGATGAATTATTCCCCTTGTCTTGCAAACATGTTTTTCCAAGTGTGTATGTAGATTAGTAGGTAAACTTTTTTATTTATTTAAATTAAAACTTAATCAAGTGGGGAAACTCACATTCCTGTCTCTCCTGGGGATAGGCAGGAATAAGAAATTGAATAAAATACTAAATGAGCCTTAACCTATCAAGTACTAAGAGCACAATTTTATGTAGCTTATGCAAAACAACAAGATGTTTTTGGAGAGACCTGTATGGTTGGGGGAGTTTGGTGTGATATGGTGCTAAGGCCATCAGGTAGGGAGCATTCCCACAGGAGTTTCCAAAAAGGAGAGATATTTTTTTTTTCTGTTGTCACTTCTTTGTGGATAATTTTTGGTAGTCATTAAATAGAATTTTCAAAAAGAGGTAGTAAAAACCCTTTCTTCTTGCCTCAAACTTAGGGTCATGTTATTTTTCTGGGAATCTAGGTCTAATGCCTTGGCCTCAGACAAAAAAATACTCTTATCAAAGTTATATGAAATTCCAATTCAGTTGGTATTGGCTATCCTGATGATTCCACCCATATAAATTCTAATTTTCTTGCTTAGAATTTATAACACCTTACTGATTTTCTACAAATTAACCTAATCCTTTCCTCTTAATTCCCATATTTCTCTGAGCAGTGTTTGTCTACTTTCTTATTGTCTTCTTAGGAGGCATATTATCCCAGCCCCTTTATTATCTGGTCATCTGGATTCTTGCCTCTTTCTGCATTTCTTGAAGTCCCTCAGCTGATCTTCCCTGAATTATTTGATGCTCCTGTTAGGATTTGTCATATTCCCTCTTAAAGGAACTCCGGTTTTCAGACTTCATCTCTTAGTCATTGTTTCTTTAAATGAAGAATAGAAACACTCACATCTTTATTTCTAATTATAGTTAAATTTTCTGGCTCCAGCTAGGCTGAATATGCCCCTGAATCTAGTGTTTTGTTTTGTTTTGTTCTTAAGAGGGATTTTTTTTAACTACTTGGGAAAAGGAGCTCTTTGAAACTTTCAATAGCTTCCTGTTACCTACACTATTAAATCTCTGCTGCTTTGCCTGGCTTTTAAAACCCTCTGTGTATGACCCTTAGTATCCTTGCTTAACTGTTTCCTCCATTCTTTCCACGTATAAACTCTCTTATAGTCAGGGTTGTCTCTTCATTTTACTATTATTATCATTATTCTCTTTATGATATATCAGTTTACATAGAGATTTCAGAAAATACTTTCTCATCCTTATACTCCTGTCTAGTTTCAACTCTATTCTAATTGGTTTCCACCTAAAGCTAGAATGTCTTCCTCTGCCTCTCCAGAGCTCTCACTGGCTTGCTCTGGAATCCTATTTTTTTCAGTATGTCTTTTTTGATCAGTAATAGACTTGATATTGTGATCTTGCCTTTTAAGCTACTCTTAAATGTTCTATACTCATGTTAGTCTTCTCTATTAAAAATTCTTTTAATAAGGTTTAGGTCTTCCCTCTAAATCCTATAAAGCATCTAATACAGTTGAATGTATATATATATAATATATATATATATATATATATATATTGTGTTTGTTGACATGAGTTAAAAATGTAAAAAGAGTAAAAGATTGATTGAATCCTTTAGTTGCTGATGGAACTAAATATTTTCAAACTGGAAGCTTTACTTCCAGTATGAACTTGTCATCATCTGAGAGTTATAATCACAGACTAAATTCCTGTAGTATATATTGTAATTCATGAAATCAAGTGTTTAGTTTATATACTCCTCTTCATTTCATGTACACAGATGGATTTTCTTATTTTTTGTAGACTCTTTGACTACAAAGACCATATCTCTCATTTAAAAAAAAATCACCCAAAGGATTGATAGTAGATATTACTCAATAAATCATTGACTAGACTTAGTCCCCTGATTGAAGTATTTATCCATCCTTATACTTGCCATGTTCTGTTTTTTCAGTCCTTTTGGGCTCTTACAACTTCTAAAGTGTTTCAGATTTTGACGAGTTAGAAATTGGGGAAAAATGTCTTAGTAATCCTTAGTAAAATGTCTTAGTAGGGTCTAGAGCCTGAACCTACTTTCTTGTGGCTCAGTCTCTTACATGATCATTTCCCTTACCAATGCAAGATGGTGCTAGTAAATGGGGGTGAGGGAAAAGGAGGGTACAGATATGTAAAGAAATCTGGAAGAAATTAAGGAAATAAGCATTAATTAAATACCTACTATGTATCATTTAGTCTATATAACCCTTGGAAGTAGGTGCTTTATTATTACCATTGAGGAAACTGAGGCACAGAGGTTATTAACTTTTAAAGGATTGTGTAGCTGTTAAGTATCTTGAGGCTGGATTTAAACTTGGTTATTGGCTGAACAGATTTACACAGAGTTGTATCAACTGTAGATAGGATCTATGTTGCTTGGCAATTAAGCTGCAGCTTGGTTACCCTCTAATTTTATGATAAAGAAAGATAATGTATCTGATAAGGATCCATGCATGAGTTGATTAAAATAGTTGGCTTCTCACCTCATTGTGAGTAAATGTTTAATTTGATTTAATTTGATTATAGGGGTTCTTTAAGCAGTATGGAAATAGCAGTGAACTAAGTTTTAGTTCATGTGAATCTACTTGACTTCAGACTCTTAAATCTGGTCACTATTTCAAATATTAATCCTGTTAATTGGAATTCTCCTGTTAGTGAGCTGGGAGTATTGGAGTGTTTCACATGACTCATTTAGTCAGGGATTATCTTACTGTTGACCCAAAGTAGTTAGAACCAAAACTCTTAGCTGAGTTCATTTTTTTGGCATATTCTCTGAAATCTACCCTAATATTATCATTGTTGATTGATTTAAGTTGTAATTTTTATTTTATTTAAGTTGATTTAAGTATGCAAAATGTTACTGTGATAGTAAGGGAAAGGATGGGTATTAAGAGAAGTTATTTTTCATCTAACAAGGAGTAGTAATTGTTGATTGTACTATGGCTTAGTGTGAAATTAATCTTTTTTTCTTGAGCAGCTTTTGTATTTTAAATATTTTGTTGTGAGAATGATGAAAAATGGGAAATATAACCTGACAATGGTTAGAAATTATTTATACTCTTGTAGGAATGTAGTTATGAAAGGCTAGATATGACCTGGAAAATCACTCTTTGGGACTCAAAAGAAGTTGTCTTAGAACCTTTGAGCCTCTAATAAGTGGAATTTAATTTGAACAGTATCATTAATAACATGATTATATTCACAGTAATGCCTATTGTGAAATACATAGTGCCTATTATGTGCCAGGCAGTATATGCTAAGTGCTTGGCAAGTTAATCTCATTTGAGCTTCAAACCAACCCTGAGAAGTAGGTGCTGTTATCACATCCATTTTTACAATTAAGGAAACTGGGGCAAATAGGTTTAAAAGACTTAGAAGATCACATAGCTAGTAAATATGTAAGATTTGAATTCAGCTCAGTCCTCTATCCACTGTATCACCTAGCTGCCTCTTGATACTACTGCTTATTATTAGTAACTGCAAGACAAGATCCTTTGAAAAACTTTATGATAAACATATTATGTAATTATAAATATAAATATAAGCATGGATAATTATTTTCTAGGATGAATATTGAGGCAACCTAAGAGTTGTTCAGCATATTACTCTCTCTAAATCATCTTCTAACTAACAAAATAGAGATAGAGACAGAGGATAGACCTGTGGCTTCTCATATGAGGAAATTTCTTCTACTAGTACCATTGGACACCTTTTCTCTAACTTAAATTTAGCTGCTTGGAGTACTCTGGTAAAGTGACCTGCCCAAAAAGTCACAAAGATACTATATTTCAGAGAGAGGACAATGCTTAGAACATTACTTAAAAAAATAAACTGGGGGGGGTACATTTATTCAAGAACTGGCTAATATCTATATCTCAGAATGAGGATTAGCAATCAAGTAAAACTGCAAAGGTTCTCAGGAATACAGAGCATTTAATAATAAATAGAGAATGGAATTAGGATAACAATGGGTAGACTTGACCAAAGATCATCCTGGGAAAAAAGAATTTTGATCTCCAACATACCTAGGATGATGATTAAAAAAAATTAATGTTTGTTGGTGGTGGGAACTGTCTGTGAAAGTCATGCAATCTATTTGTTGTGAAGCATGGAAGTAGAAAATTCAATCCCTCAAAAGTATGGCTCAAGCTGTGTGTTAGGTTCCATGTCAGGAATGCAAAGATAAATTATCTTTTAGAGGTAATAACTTAGTACAAAACATTTAGACATTAATGGTTACAATCCTTTCTAGACTATGAGCTAGGTGGTAAAGGAGATACATGTGTACCCAGACTAATACAGGAGAATGCATGAGGACACAGGGAGGTGGCTCAGAAGGCATCATATGAAACTTTGGACTGGTGTGGAGTGAGGGGAGGGAGACACCAAAGAGGCTAGAAAGGCTTTGTGAAGGTTGTATGAGTACACCAGACTAGGGACTTTAAGGAGCCCATTGAAAGGAAACTTTTAAATTTTTCCCTTTTCATCCTTAGATTCAGCACTGAGTTGTGGATGTTGTTGATTAAATGCTTATGTTGGTTTGAAGTGAAGCTAGTAGAAGTGTAGAAAGCGCCCAGCCCAGACGTGGAGGTGGGAGGCAAGTAGTAGAAGGGTAATCTAGTACAGAATGAAATAAGGAAATAGCTCATAATCTAATCTGGCTGGAAAAGTAGGTTGGTACTCTATTAGAGCAGACTTTAGAAGCCAGACTGAGGAGTAGAGTATTTTATCTTATGGACAAAAGGGAGGCATAAAGACTTTTGTTCAGAGAATTGACAGAGTGAGATCTTTGTATTAGGATAGACAGAAGGCAGAGACAAATTAGGAGATGATTACATTAAGCAAGGAGTTGAAGGCCAAGTCTGGGGTAGTTGATGGCAGCAAATTGAAAAGATGGGACAGATTAAAGATATTCTGGGGTTAGTTGTGAGGCACGTGAAAGAAAATGGCAGAATGACACTTGAGGCTTTAAACTTGGGTGACTTAAGAAATTATATATATATATATATATATATATAATCAGCAAACAAGTTGGGAGAAAAGTTTAATTTGACATCTTTAATTTTAGTTCAGCAAACCTTCTCAATGAATGGGTAGGAGAGAGACTGGAGAGAAGAAGAGAATTTGGAACTCAAAATTTAAAAGAAAAATTAATACTCATATAAAGCATATTTTAAAAAGAAAAAAGATGTCAAACAAGCAGTTAAATATTACTAAGGAGGAGGAAGGAGGTCTTAGCTACATGTGGGAGCCATCTGTAGTAACAACTGGAAACTATGCAAGTAGGGGGAGAGTACATGGAGAAGACTGAGAGAGCTTTTGGGGGCTTTCATTTCTTTCTTTTTCCTTATCTCATTATCAGAGCTGGTATGATAATTTTTATGGAAATTTAGGAGAATTAGGAGGAAGAGCTGTTCTATGGTATCACATCCTGAAAGGAAAGGTCTTGAATCTAAACTTTGAAGTTACTGTTTAGTAAATGCTTATTAATTTTTTAAACTTCTTTAACTAGTTTCTACACTAAAATTGTTACTCAAGTGTTTTTTCCAAGTGTAATCTCCTTAACTTGCTATGTTAAAATGCTGAAAGTGGGTTGTACGTTGGGTGAAGGCCTCATTCCATGATGTGACCATAATACCATGTCTTTAGTTGTAAAAGCATTATGGTAATATTGGAAAGAATTTAGGATTTTTAGAAAGATAGAGATCTTATTAAGACAATAGCTATTCTATGGTATCTCTGACCCGAGGTGAACAAACTAAATTCTGTTTAGAAAGCGTTGGGAGATTTGTAAACTTGTCTCTACTTGAGTTCCTTCACTAATTTCTAGTGTTTTTCAGTGTAATCTCTTATTTTTTTTTTGTTAACTCTGAGCAAGATGGATTAGTGGGTGAAGCTATCAGATTACAGGTAAACCAGTTTCATTGAAACTATATGGATATTGGAAGAATTAGTTTAATAAATCTATACAACTAATAACTCAAATGCATATTTACCTGGAAGATCTGTTTGGGTTGGATTTATTTCTTCATTGGTTCTTTGCACAAACATGTCAAGGAATTGGGGTGAAAACTTTTGGAATCTGAAAGAGTTGAAAGAAATGGAAAGTGTAGAATGATGTCATTTGAAATTAGCAATCTGCCATTGGATTTCTCACTGATAACTTTATTTCAAATCTTAGATAAGACAGGTCAAAAATAGAAACGGGAAAATAGTATAATTGTCTTATTAGAGTAGTACAAGTAGTAGTCACCTTGATTATCTATAATATTGTACCTATAGTAAATATAAAATACAATTTAATTGTCTATTGCTAAATACATGCATGGATCACTGATAACATTTATTTAAATCTGGGTAGGACAGTCAAAATAATTGGAAAATCGTATAGATGTCTTATTAAAAGAATAAAAAAAACCTTTCTAGAAATTCCTTTTATAAATCATACTTCTATGTCAGATTGGTCTTGACAGTATAGATTATTGATCTGCTTATTATCCTTGTTCAGGAATCTCTTATAATTCTTCTCACTCATTGTTACTGAAATAAATGATTTAGCTGACATTTTGCAGATCTTTCATGCTTTATCTACATTGCTCTGAATCTGGACTTTATAGACTATTGCTTTTCTCTCTCTCTACTCTCTCCATCTTCCTCCCTAGTCTCTCTTATACTATCTCCTCTCTCCCTCCCTCCTCTCCCTCCCTCTCTCCCCTCCCTCTCCCCTCCCTCTCTCCCCCTCCCTCTCTCCCCCCTCTCCCCCCCTCCCTCTCCCCCTCCCTCTCTCCCCCTCCTCTCTCCTCCCCTCCTCTCCTCCCCTCCCTCTCTCCCTCCCCTCTCTCCCCTCCCTCTCTCCCTCCTCTCTCCTCCCTCTCCCTCTCTCTCCCTCCCTCTCTCTCCCTCCCTCCTCTCTCCCTCCCTCTCTCTCCCCTCCCTCTCTCCTCCCTCCTCCCTCCCTCTCTCCCCCTCCCTCCCTCCTCTCTCCCCCTCCCTCCCTCTCCCCACTCCCTCCCTCTCTCCCCACTCCCTCCCTCTCTCCCCACTCCCTCCCTCTCTCCCCACTCCCTCCCTCTCTCCCCTCCCTCCTCTCTCCCCCTCCCTCCCTCTCTCCCCACTCCCTCCCTCTCTCCCCTCCCTCCCTCTCCCCCTCCCTCCCTCTCTCCCCACTCCCCCTCTCTCCCCCCCTCCCTCCCCCCCTCCCCCCCTCTCCCCTCTCCCTCCCTCCTCTCCTCCCTCTCTCCCTCCCCTCTCTCCCTCCCTCTCCCTCCCTCCCTCTCCCTCCCTCTCCCTCCTCCCTCCCTCTCCTCTCTCCTCCCTCTCCCTCCCTCCTCTCCCTCTCCCTCTCTCCTCTGCCTCTCTCTCTCTCCTCTGCCTCTCTCTCTCTCCTCTCCCTCTCTCTCTCTCCTCTCCCTCTCTCTCTCCTCTCCCTCTCTCTCTCCTCTCCCTCTCTCCTCTCCCTCTCTCCTCTCCCTCTCTCTCTCGCTCCCTCTCTCCTCTCCCTCTCCCTCTCTCTCTCCTCCTCTCCCTCTCTCTCTCTCTCTCTCTCTCTCTCTCTCTCTCTCTCTCTCTCTCTCTCTCTCCCTCTCTCTCCTCTCCCTCTCTCTCTCTCTCTCTCCTCTCCGAAATTTTGTACTATTCCTGGTACAGTATATATACTGTGTATATATAATGAAACATAGTTTCATAGCTGATAATTATGTGTCTTCTGCCCCCTATCATAAGTTCTTTGAAGTAAAGGACTCCTCTTTTTAAGACATTTGTATTCACAGGATACCTAAAACCATGGTGCACATAAGCATTCTGGTCAATAGAATTTGTGGTCAATACAAATTTGTGAAATGATTGGCAATCATAATTTCATTCACTTCATGGTCATTTTCAAAATCAAAATCAGTGGCACTATAGTTAGGGTGAAAAGTCTGAGAATAACCTTAGCCCAATGATTGTTATTTATTGTAGGTTTTCAAGAAAAGAAAAATGCTCTAAAAACCTTGGAAAGGTTTTGCATATATCAATTGAGCCCTAAATTAGCTGGGTGGTAAACTTCTCATGTTCACAGCAGATACGTAAAATCATTGTAAGTTATTGCTGGTCAGATTAACTACATACACTATACTTTAACCTGTTTCTTTTCCATTTCTGTTTTCTTCTTCTGTAGATTCAATAGTCAAGATTTATTCGGGAGATATAGAGACCAAATGAGATTTATTTTTAAAAAATCACTAATTTAATACTTTGCCAAGTACTTTGTAGTGCCCTGTTGTTTTCAGAACTATATCTAGCTTTTTATTTTTTATTGTAGTTTAAATTTCTATTTATTTATTTTTCATTGATTTCGATAAAAATATCTTATTTTTTTTTATTTAATAGCCTTTTATTTACAGGATATATGCATGGGTAACTTTACAGCATTAACAATTGCCAAACCTCTTGTTCCAATTTTTCACCTCTTACCCCCCCACCCCCTCCCCTAGATGGCAGGATGGCAGAATTTTCTATGCAAAGCTTTGGGGAGAGTAACATTGGCTTTCTCTCTGGATCCATTCTACAACACTAGAGACATTCTTTTCTATTATTTCTTAAAATAGTATTTGGAAGATCAAATGAAAACCATTTAGGTATAGCTAGACTGAGCTCAGGAGCACCAAAGGCATCCCTCCCTTTGTGTCAGGGATTCTCAATATGGAAGTTTTAACTTCATGCATGGATTGAGGAGCAACTGTTAACATAAATATTTGGTTGAACAGACCACCATTCCCAAACTATGATGGATCATGGATCTAAGTTCTGGATGGGATTTCAATTTAGTCCAGCACACTCCTGTGTTCTTGTGTTTTCTCACATGCTCCCTTACTCTTGTGCCCTCTTTTGCCTATGGTCTCTCGCCCTCTGTCTATCTCTTGCCCTCTGTCCGTCCCTTGGTCTCTCACCCTCTGTCTGTCTCAAGGAACTAGGACCTAAGGAAGTGGTGACGTGGCTGGGGCCACAAGTAGGATTTGACCCTAAGAGCCAGCAGACTTTTCCCAACACCACCCCCATCCTCACTTAAAAGTTGATTAGAGGGTTGTAGGGAAAGATGTCAAAGGGAGGGACTTGCTGTCACAGTCGAGCAGTATGGCAGGGTTAAGATTCTGACTCTAAATCTAATGCTTATGCCCAAATAAAGATAAGAGTATGGTCCTTATTTTTCTAATATTTTAAAATTATCTGTAGAGATTGTAGCCAAGTCCCCTACTGTTTCAAAACATAATACAAGAACATGAGGATCTGTTGAGTAACTATGGGACTGAATTTGTTTTTTAAGTGGGAGAAGTATGTAGGGGTCACTCTAGGGAATGGAGTAAAGCAAGAAGGAATGACAAGATGTCTTTGCTGAGCTTTGAGCTCTTAACTGATTATAATGTATGTGTAATTTAGGTGGCTTTTCTCCACACTGATCTTCCTCCCTCATTGAGAAAATAGTCTTAATTTAAGGTGATGTTAGAAGGAAATGAATGTGTCATAAGTAACTATTATAAGTGCATTTGAACTTTTTTTTTTTTGCTGCATGGAAGTAAATGCTAACTTTCATTTCTTACCCCTCCTTTCAGTTTCCCTGGAAAGACTAAACCCCCAAGATGGCAGATGAGACAAACACCAGGGATTGCATGTCCTTCAGTGTGCTGAACTGGGATCAGGTCAGTCGGTTGAATGAAGTTTTGACTGAGGTTGTACCAATCCACGGACGGGGCAACTTCCCCACCCTGAAGATCACACTGAAGGATATTGTTCAGACTGTCCGCAGCAGGCTGGAGGAGGCAGGAATCAAGGTGCAGGATGTTCGACTGAATGGCTCTGCAGCTGGTCACGTCTTGGTCAAAGACAATGGCTTGGGTTGTAAAGACCTGGACCTAATTTTTCATGTGGCTCTTCCAACAGAGGCAGAGTTTCAGCTTGTTCGAGATGTCGTTCTGTGTTCTCTTCTGAACTTCTTGCCAGAGGGAGTCAACAAGCTAAAAATCAGTCCAGTGACTCTTAAGGAGGCCTATGTCCAGAAGCTGGTAAAGGTCTGCACGGACACTGACCGTTGGAGCCTGATCTCCCTCTCCAATAAGAATGGAAGGAATGTGGAACTCAAGTTTGTAGATTCCATTCGCCGTCAGTTTGAATTTAGCGTGGACTCCTTCCAAATCATTCTGGACTCTTTGCTTTTGTACTATGACTGTTCAAGCAATCCCATGTCTGAACACTTCCACCCCACTGTGATTGGGGAGAGTGTGTATGGCGACTTTGAGGCAGCCTTTGACCACCTCCAGAACAGACTGATTGCTACCAAGAACCCAGAAGAAATCAGGGGCGGGGGACTCCTGAAGTATAGTAACCTTCTGGTACGGGATTTCAGACCCACAGACCAAGAAGAAATCAAGACCCTGGAGCGTTACATGTGTTCCAGGTTCTTCATCGACTTTCCAGACATTCTGGAGCAACAGAGGAAGTTGGAGACCTACCTCCAGAACCACTTCGCTGAAGAGGAGAGAAGCAAGTACGACTACCTCATGATCCTTCGCCGGGTCGTGAACGAGAGCACTGTGTGTCTCATGGGACACGAACGGAGGCAGACCCTCAACCTCATCTCCCTCCTGGCCCTGCGTGTGCTGGCGGAGCAGAACATCATCCCGAACGCCACCAACGTCACTTGTTACTACCAGCCTGCTCCCTACGTCAGTGATGGCAACTTCAACAACTACTATGTTGCTAACACTCCAATGCCCTACAGCCAGCCATATCCCACCTGGCTGCCCTGTAACTAACTAATCTCTTGACTTGAGGATTTCTGAAAAGGAAACCTCAAAAGGGCAAGGGCTTTCAGGAGGTAGGGGAGCCTTTCTAGATGCAGGTGTTTGGCTTTTAAAGGGGAACTCAGCTCTGATTCTGCTTATTTTCTTTGTGTACCCATCGAATGGGTCTACAGTCTAGCATGAGAAAACTTTTTAAAGGGACCCTTATTACAGTGCCACTTTGGAAACTGACCTGTCCGAAACACACTTAACACTTTATGGTCCTGAACCTTACGAACTTGTGGATTTGAGCCCCGTTGCAGTGCAGTTATTTAGAATGGGAAATAACTTGGGCAGTGTATGAGAAGCCTTAAGCCAACTTGTCTTCTCACTTCAATCTTGCATCTAAACTAGGCTGTGTTTTAGCCCTTGTCCAGAGTCCTTAGCAGCTAAGGCTTGGGCAGAATCGTTTTTCTTGAATCCATGCCGAATGACAAAGGTGTGAGGGTCTTCTTGGGTGCTTTTGTTCTTGTTCCAAGGGGATTTTGAGTAAAGGCCAAAATTGCTTATGTTTGCTGACTTATCCCCTTTCAGCAGAGCTGAAGGTTTCCTTCCTCAATTAAACCAAAGCCAACAGCTTCAGAATTGAGGCCTGGTTAGAAGTGGCATATGTGGCTTTAGATGCTGTGCTATCCCAAAGAATTCTGAGAGGTTACTGCTAAAGCATGACCTAAAAGGTTTCTTGGAAATGTAACTCAAAAACAAAATAAAATGTAAGACAATGTTAAAGTAGAAAAAAATTGGTGGTGGTGGGTGATGGTTGTGACTAGAGAATTAATGTTCAAATGACACTTTCTTTAAGGCATTCTTAATGAATGGAATTTTTGGTGGTTTTCCCCATTCAGTCTTTTTTTCCCCCATGGATGACTTGTTTTTTGTTGTTCTGTTTTTAAGATGTAAGTTGGGCAGTTGTTTCATTTTCTTATTACGATGACCTATGCAGACTTCTTCATGTCTGTCTTGTAGTAGTAAGATGCGATGCCCCTTTTGATCTCATTGCCAAATATGACAACTTAATTTCTCTATTTGAAATATGTTGAGTGCTAACGTTTTGTTCTATTTTTTGTTCCTCAAAAAGATTTCAGGAGTGTAACTACTTCCCTGACTTTCTGTTCACAACAAATGAATTCAGAATGCTTATTTGGATAGGAATTTGGGTCAGTAGGATAGCTTCATTTGTAGTTTTAAATGATGTGTGGAGAGATCTTTTTGAATGGAATAGGCTGCTTGAATGAGTGCTTATGGCTTCAAGAAATTGCACTAGGAATTTAGACTGCTATTCTGAATCTTTCTCATGTCTGGATGAAGGCTTGGTTTAGGAAAAAAGTCTGACGTGGAAGGAGTCGAAGCTCCTCGTTTGGATGATGTTTTTTGTAAAGGAAGTTGCCAGTTCTCCCAGTTCATTCTAGTGAATGAAGAGCTACTGGATCTTCCTTAGCTGTTTTGTTGTACTTAGTGTTGTATTCTGCACTTTAGGGAAAGACAGTGTTTATCTTTACTGAGTGTTCTGTTGCTTGGCCTGGTTGAGAGTTCCAGGGTTATGTAGATTCTTCCCTACAGAGAAGGAATTTCATGTTGCAGATTTTTATAGGGCCTCCCACTTCAGAGAAACAATTTTAGTTGACTAGAAAAATGATAGCCTAGTTGGCAGATTTCAAAGGGATTTTTTCAAATCCAAGACCTGAATTTGACACTGCTCTGGCCGTAGAAATCCTGGGCCTTAGCAAAGCTCACTTAATGAAAGAATACTTGAAAATCAATGACTTCTCTATCCAAGAGAAAGCTAAGAGATGTTTGGTGTGCTCTGTCTGGAATGTTGTGTCTTGGGGCCCTCTTTTCAGGTCAAACAGATGGGTGAGCTTGGTTTTGTTTTCCCCTTTGGGTGTTGCTCATAATGTATTAACTTCAGAAAGGTGAATAAAAGGCCACCTTAGCAGTATAATTTGCATTTGCTTCTTTAGAAGACCTTGGAAAATTATGTTGAACTCCTTGCTTTTAAATCTAAGCTAAGTTATACGGCTGGGCTTAGGTCTGAACGGGATTGGTTTGAGGTTCTTCAGTAGTATTTCAGGTGTGACACAGACCGAATGTGAATTTATCGAACCACTTGATTGTCTGTGACTTATGATAAGCTGTGTTTGGAGGGATAATGGCAATATGTTTGCACTAAAATTATTCACTTGTGGTGGTTGGTTTCTGTTTGCTTGCCAGATAAGTTTGGGGGTGAGGGTGGTGGGGGAACCTCAGGACAACACCCTTAGCTTAAATAATTAAATTCCCAGTTTGTCCTTTTTGAAAGCTCATTCTGCTTATACCTCTTGTTTCTCTCTGGTATTAATATCCTAATTACAGGGTGGTCTGGGGGGGCAGGTGGGGGAGGAGGTAGGAGGACCACTTCTGTTCCCATATGCAAAAACTTGCTTTTATTTCATCTCCTTAAATAATACCAACATTTTTAGATTTGTATTTTAGGTCCTCAAGAATGTTTGCGGTGTACCACTTTAGATAATCTAGTTAACTATTGTGCTCTATTTTGTCTCAAAATAGGAGTCTTGGAGAGACCACAGGGGACAGAAAAGTATCCAAGCAAGGGTCCCAGATAACATTTCTGGAGCTTTTTGCTCCTCTTTGCTCATCACCTCCCATACACACCTTCACTTACACTGGGGGGCCCCACCTTGTGGAATTATCATTTTAGCTAAGATTATTCTGGTCAAACTTTTTGTAGTTTGCAAGTAGAAGCTTGTTCAGGAGCTAGTAAAACTGCCTACCCCCCTCCAAGTTAAGCATGCCATATGGCATAGACTGTTTGGATAGTAAAGAACAAAACTGGGTCACTAAAACCTAATCCCTGGCTCGGTTGTATAGTTTACCTGCTAAGAGAGTCCTTCACCAGCTTAATGATATACCAAGTAACGTCTAAATTCAGATGTCTGGACATTCTACTTAAAAATGTGCCTTTGGAGACCATGGAAGTGGTCACTGTGGTCTGCATTTATACCAAATCCGGGAGTTCCTCCTTCTTTTTTTTTTTTTTTTTTTCCTAGTGTTGAGTAACATTGGAAGCTTTGGTGTTCACGAAGGGAATTAAAAGTTCAAGTATGAATTCTAATCTAAATTTAAATAGTGTACCTCATTTATGTTGGGTCCCTAAGATGTTCTTCCCCCTCCTCTTTTTACAAACATGCAGTGTATTCTTAACTTATTTCTCAGAATCAGCTTTGAGTGGTTAGCTGAGATAAGAATTGGACCTTTTTCTTCATACTGGCAGAGGTAACTGCATTAAATTCCTGGGCCTCAAACTTTCAGATCTCCTTTATGATCTTTGGCAGATAGTATCCCACCTTCAAATTCACTGGTAAACACTTAAAACATTTCACAGGAACACCATCTCAATCAGTATAGCTCATATAAATTAGGCATCTATGGGGAAACTGGGTAGCTTGTAAGTAGAAGATTTCCACTAGGGTTGAGGAAAAGAAGAAATGCTTCTTGGATCTTGGTACAGAAGCAGTTGGGCAACTTCCTACTGGAGCATGAATTTTCAGCTTGGCTTTCTTCTGAATCTTTTGCTTCTTATGGTTACTATGATCCAATGGTCAAAGACCTGAATTGAATTTCTTCTTCTCCATTGTGGTAACCCCCTCACACCCACATCTAGTCTTTACCTTTGTAGTAATAGTATAGTAATAGTCATAGTAGTAGCATTAGTGGTGGTGATGGTAATTGTGGTAGTTAGTTGTAGTAGCAGTAGTTGAATAGAATTTTCTCTAGCCTCACTGTGTTAGAAGTACCACTCAAGTTGTCAGGTTATTCCCTTCCTTTTAAGCACAATAATTCCCTTTTGGCTAGTACCTTTTCTCCCCCCCGCCCCCCCGCCCTCCCCCCCCCAATGGACTAGTCTTTATTTGGGACCCAAGTTAGAATCTTTAAACCTTTTCTTCCATAATAAGGTAATGTTAAAACATAATTAAAACGTTATCACAGGGTGGGAGAAAGCATATATTACTATGAGCCATTACCATTCTCAGTGGTTATCTATTAACTCTGGACCAGAGAGAATCCACTGGTGTGTGTATCAACCTTTCTTAGGTACAAACATTCTTTTCTTAGAAGTTGAGAGAAGAAACACTCAGATATCTAAGCTTAGAGCCAGATATCCTTAAGCCGGCAGAGACCAGAACATCGTATCTACTCTGGTCATAGCTGGTTGTGGAACAAATTCCAATTTTCCTAATTAACATTAAGAGGACCAAAGGAGGCCTGGGAAGATATTACGAAAATTTTTCAGAGTGGTTTATAGAGCAAATTAAGAAAAAAGAAAGGCCAATATTGCTGAAACCAGATATTTCAAGTGCCTAAATCTTGTTTATCACTTATTTTTCTAATAATTTAAGTGTAATATTAAAAAATGCCAAATGTGGTAGTTGGAACAAGGTACAGAGCAGACATCTCCTGTGTGTGTATGGGAAGGTTAAAAGACCATTTACTAATGAAGTAGATAAATTAAATGATGTGAATTTTCGTGGGTTTTCTTTTTGTCTGAAACTTATTTTATTTAAAGATTAAAAAAAACTCCTAACTTTTTAAAAGTAGGTGTTTTTTTTTTAATTTTTGTTTCCAAATTAATATATAAATAGATGAGGAAAAAGACCCACCTTTTGACTATTAGGCAAAATAGGAAATTCTTTTCAGTTTTCTAAATTTGCGTAGCGACTAGCCATTGAAATTCTTGATTTGTTAGCCATTCAAGATGTATGGAAATACTTCTTTGTTAATGGTCACTAGCCTTCTCAGTCATATGGATGAAATCACTTTCTTTTGTCAATGCAAAATGTGTTAAAACTTTATAAAAAAATAAGCTTTTGAGTTTATTGAGAAATAAAGATATATTTTAAAGACTTTGTCAATTGTGTTTTTACTCACGTGAATACAGTGGACAATATTACTATGCATTTTTATTGTGGATAAATAACACTTTCACATTCTGGTCATTCTGAATCACCTGTTTATGCTTTATGGATCATATTTAAATTCTAGGTGTTGTATCTCGAATGCCTCATATTTTGGCCAGCAGAAACTTTCAGACTTTGCCTGGTAACTAGTTTAGTATTATGCTAGTTAACTAGTCCTATGTTGATGAATGCTATGTTAGTTAACTAGTACTAACCATTATATACTGGTACATAAGTGTTACTGGCAAACCTGCTGCAATGTCCAGCCAGTTAGGTCCTGGCAGGAGATCTCCTGCTCATTACCCTACAAAAAGCTTTTGTGTGCATCTATTTTGACCTCTCCAGAGACTAGCCAATTCTTTGACTTTTTTGTTGGCCCTTTTCTTACCATTGTGTAGAACACGATGATAGCTTATTGACCTGTGTTGATCAGCAACTTTCACCCAGTGGCCAATTTAGCTTGCATTGTTAGTTTTTTGGCTGAATTCTTGATATTGGGGAGTTAAAAACTCCCTGAAAGATCTCATTGACACAAGATAAGGGAGAAAACGAATCCTTATGTTGTTCCCAACCTTTTGCAATTCAGGGCCTTTGGAAACTGACATCATACTTCCTGAAGCCATTATTCCAAATCATCTCATACTAATATGAAGATAGGAATATTATTTTCAACTATCACCTTCAAACTGACTTGCTAACGATAGGAGATAATAAGCTGGAGTTGAGTTCCTTCTGATCCATGATGATGGCCTGATACATGGCCCCCAAATCATTTTTAGGAAAAAGCTTTTAGGAAAAGCTTTTTAGGTATAAGCTTAAAGCACCATAATACCTTGCCTTGATTACATGAGACAACAGGCTCCAGGGCACTCACTGTCTTTGCTTACCTTAAAGCACTTTGTGCATGTCAATTGTTATCATGATTTTCTCTATAATACTTTTAAAAGCATGGTGATTTTTCTAACTCTTCTCCTTATATAACTTTGTATGGCAGTGTAGCCATTATCCCATTTTACAAATAGACTGAAATGCAGACTTCAACAAACTTATTCACACCCATCTTATAGTGTTTTTTCTCTCTGTGCTTCAATGAAAAATAAATCAATTGAAGCCCAGGTATTGACTGACAGTTTTGACAGGATAATGGCTGCTACCTTTATCATCCAGACCTGAAATGGTTGAGATTGTCTTAAAATAGAGCAGGCTCATCACCTGCCTGTTCTAAAGGATTATATTCTATTAGTCATTTAGGTTAGCATCCTGCTAGTCCTATATGTGTGTGTGCATATATAGGTAGATGTGTGTATGTATATATTTAAATGCATATTTATATATAAGCACATAATATGCATATGTATATATTACATGTGTGTACATACAAATTTTGTATCTATCAATACATTCTTCCCGCCTTTCCCCGACATCAGTCCCAAATTCAGCAGTACTGAATCTCCTGGGCTTTCATCCATTCCCAGGGTAATATGATTCACATGGGGCTTCTGTTGAGGAGAGAACGAAATTGTCACTACTGCATGTAAACAGGCCAGGTTGTGTGTGCTAAGAGCTCCTTCCACAGATCAGCAGTCTCCTCAAACAGCTGTGAATTTTGGGTGCTCTTATCACTCTCCATAGGCTGGAAAGGGAAAAAGGAACCAGTGATCTTCACTCTTGAAGAAAAGTTTAAACACAGCAAAAGCATTTCTCATGTGTCAATAGCAGAGTCCAGTGGTTTCAAAGACAGTAAAGGGAAAGTACCTAAGATAAATTCAAACTGATCCTTTCTTCACTAAATATAAAAATAAATTTTAAAAATTTCAATGTGTATTGATTAACAACTTAACAAAATACTTTTCTCCCAACCTTGTGAGAAGAACATACAGTATTATTTCTTCACACTACCCTACTTCCAAAACACTATGGGGAAACCTGGGAGTATCCGTTAATTTACTGAAAGCCTGGTAACCCAAGCAATTATGAAATTATGTGATTGAATAGGAAAAGGGGCTTAACACCCAATAAAGTCCTTAGCAGTTAACAGAATGGTAAACAGCTAGGATTTTTGAGGCACTGGTCCCTGTCATCTTATCCTTAAATAACGTGCAGGGCAGAGGCTTTTATGAGAACAAGTCTTTCCACTTCCTGACACATGCTGGCCTGCTGACATTGCCAGAGACTGAGAAGTGTCATTTGATTAGCAGTTGTTTGCTGGACCGTGACATTCATGCCTCCTGCTTCTACCACTCAACTTGTTCATCTGTTTAAAAGTTCGCACTCAAAACTTCCACTGTGATGTGTTAAGTTTCTCTTGGTTTTGGTCCATGCTCCAAGCTCATTGTGAGCCTTTCCTTCCTTCCCTTCTTGTGAACTAACAGTTTCTTTGGCTTTCATGTGATTTGAACATGGACAGTACAAAGTCCTTTTTTTCTTAGTTTCTTTTGGTCTCCTTATTTTCTAGATGGTTTTTTTGTACATTATACTTTTACTGTTTGCAAAAAAGTTGCATCTTTGATTTCACTCCTGGAATTTTTGCTGTTTTTGGATCTGTCACAACTCTGATACATGTGACATGTTACTCTGTGCAAATCACTTCTTTGGGGCTCAGTTTTACAGTCTGTGGAAGGGGAATGTTGGACTAACTAAGCTCTAAGGTCCTTGTCACACCTCTAAATCTATGATCCACTGCCTTATTTCAGCAAATGTAAAGTGAAGCAAGGAGAGACTTGGTAATAATGCTGCAGTCTGTGCTGTATTATAAGGAACTGGAAAGCATCATGGTGAAGTCCCATTTTCCTATCACTTAAAGACTGATAAACCTTTTACTTACATATAACCTTTTACATTCTAGGATTCTTGATTTCATTAGTGTGAATGTTTTTTTTTTTTCCTCCTATGCAAATATAACCCTTTCAGATGTTAATAATTTATTGGGTTGGTAATTCTCCCCCTGCCACTGGAAAAAAGCCAACAATTTGAGACAAACCTTTTCAATATTCATTCAATAATTTATTATTAATCATTTATTAAGCACATGCTATATCACAGATACTGTGCTAAGTGCCAGGGTCACAAAAAGAGGCTAAAGATAATGTGTGGCTTATTTTGCTTCTTGTTGCTGGCCCTTCATTTTAGAAGAGGAACAAGGACATCATGGAGACTTGTGTGTGAATTGGATTTAAGTAAGTTGCATAAAGTTGTCAACTTCGCTCTGTTCTTAGACATCCAGTGGCAAGACAAAATTGAAGATGCTGGCATTGTCCTGGGATGCAGTGGATGACCTTGGCTTCTTTGATGTTGGACCAAGCTCTATGTTCTCTAGTCAACCACCTTCATGGCCATAGGAGCAGACCATTCTCAACCTCCCATTCCATCAGGGAAGCTCTCACATGTTTGGGGTGGACAATCCTCTAACTCAATTCTGAGTTTGAAGCCCATTAGTTACCCATCTGTGGAGATAGTTTTACAGGTTGGAGGTCACTATACATGTTATAAAATCTTGGACCCATGGGTGAGAGTTAAGTGCTGGTTAGACACCAAAGGTAGAGGAGCAGCCCTGAAAAGGGCTTGGCAGACCCTCACACCAGAGGTGCTAGCCTTCCCTGAATTCACTCTGTACTCCTTGAGGAGCTTATGATATATAGAGAGAAGACATGCAAATGTGTATACAAAGCTCGGGAGGAGCTCCTGTTCTCGTAGATAAGCCATACATACAGTCTAGTTGACCGTGTAATTTATGTCTTGAGCTTTTTTAGCCAGAAGTTGCATTCTGGTAGCACAGCTATAAAACCCCTGATGTAAGTTGGATTTAGAAATAGCACGGGTAATGTTCATTGCTTGGATATCACTACAGAATTATTTTCTTTTGAGAGTATACTGGACAAATCTGTGTCCAGTCTGTGCCCCTTAGGAGTCACAAGTATAGTGGGAAACACACCCATCTATGCATGAAATAAAGCAATACTCATACTTTACATGAAGTTTGTAAAGCAGTTGACATAATCTCCTTTAAGATAATTTATATATATATATATATATACACACACACATATGTATGTAAATGAGCTAACTTGTGAAGCACTTTGCTCACCTTAATAGAATGCTAGTTATTGTTAATATTTGATTCTCTCAACAACTCTATTATCCCTAATATTTAATGTATTACTCTACCCAACTTGAGGCTTTAATTTGTCCTTGGTGACGCAGTTCACGTTTGAATCTAGGTCTTTAACAAATCCCAAACTTCCACATGGCTTCATTCAGACACTAGGATATAAGACAACAAATAGGTAAGCCCTAAATTATATCATTCAGTCTCTGAAACACTACAGCAGATCAGGAAAAGATGAGACTCACTTGGGGTTAGTCACTATCAAACATGGAGCAGTGATCTGGGGGTGGGGTGCAGACAATGCTTGTCCTTGTTGGGACTGAAAGCCACATACGTCACAGATGTCAAAGCTGTTGGTGTTCAGGTTTTGTTTCTTGCAGCATTCAACATTCTTCATTGGCCAGTGGAATTGTCCCACCCACTGGATGTATTATGGGCACCCAGAGTGCCAATCAGCACCAATGGGGAGATGTTGCCATTAGGTACTGCCTGCTATTCCCCAGTCCTTTGCGTGGATGGGCTGTTTCTTCATGGCTGAATGCAGTGGCTATGCAACTTAGGTCAAATGGAAGGTATTGTTGCGGATGGGGATGGACCAAATACAGTAGAGTCATGTATTTTTCTTTTGTGGAACGACTCCTCTGCCAAGAATTACAAAAGACATATTGCAAAAATCCAGAACTCTGCTGATTTGTGTGATGGGCTCCTCAGTGATTTTATGATCAACTGCCTTTGCTTTAAAGTGCCTATTTCTAATAATGACAACAATAAAAAAAACACGATTTTGCATTTGGAAAGACTTATTTCCTCTTCAAAATTTATGTCCAGTGTTTCCACTCTCCTTGTAGCTTCAAGTCAAATACCAAAGCATTAGTCCAGAATGCCTTCTTTAAAGCCAGAAGTTAATCTTTTAACTCACCAATGTAGCTTATTATCAGAGGGGCAAAAATAGTGGGTGGGTAGTTGGAATATACTGACATTCCAGATTCAGATTGGGTGATTTTGTAATCTCAGATCAGGATCATTTTCAAGGACTGGAGGAAAATTTTTGGAAAATGCTGTTTCTCCTTTTTACCCTCACATTAAGTGGTGAGTTCTTGGAGCCAGCTCTTGTTAGAGAAAACTCTTAAATTTTCAGTATCAGCATTTATGCTGAATGGAATTGGCAATTGCTACAGATCAGGACTTGATTTATTGTGCTGCTGATTGTTTAGACTAAAGAAAATGATGGAGAAAATGTGAATAATTTGAGAGATCCCTTGATTTCTCTCTCTGTCTCTCTGTCTCTGTCTCTCTCTCTCTCTTCCTCTCCCCTTTCTCTCCCTCTCCTTGTGTCTCTTCCTTTCCTTCCCTCTTTTCTTCCTCTCTGTTTCTTATCCCTTTGTTTTTCCCTTCTTCCCTCCCTCCTTCCCTTCTGACCTTGGAGGGAGGGATCCTTAACCTAGGGTTTGTGAACTTACTTTATGTCAATAATTATATTTTAATATAATTGTTTTTCTTTGTAAACCTGTGTATTTTATTTTAACACCATGTATTTTTATTTTATATGATAAAAAACTGAGAAGGGGTGAGGGCTCCAAAGAGCCCATGACTCACAAAAAATTAAGAACCTTTGGGTATACAAGTACTGTCTTGCACATCATAGGCAATTAACATTCATTACTTGAATTGAATAAAAAAGCAATGGGAATCTCAGAGGTAAAGGACATATCTTGAGGTCAAAGAAGAGACCATGAGGGATAGTATGGTATGGAGCTTTGACTTTGAGCAAATAAATTTTCAAAAAAAAAAATAGAAATTACTTATCACTATGGCTTTCAAAGGAGAAGGAATGAGTAAGAGGAATTGATTCTTAAAAATGAATTTCCTAGTCTTAATGATGTATAATCCTGATGGAGAAAAGGAATAGGCTTCTAAAGAGACTAATATAGATACGTGAAGAGTCCTCTGATGAATGTATACATATAAACTTTTATATATATATATATGTGTGTATGTATATATATATTATGTTTTTTAAAAATATATATATACATATATATGTGTATATTGTATATGTGTGTGTATATCTATATATCTATATCTATATATGAGAACTTTTAAGTTAAGGATGAACATATGTACATGAAATAGGAACATCAGTCTCTTAAGAAAAAATTCAGAAAGCAAAAGTCTAGAATAAACTGGATCTTTGGAAACACAGTGAAGATGATAAAAAAAAAATTAAGGCATGTCCAGAACAAGAAAAATAAGGAATAGATAGGCCTGGTGTTTGTACTATATTAATAGATTAACAAAAAGCAGAAGTACTTAATTTCTATTTTGTTTTAAAATTTCTCCATCAGGGAAACAAATCTTTAAACTTGGGAGGTTGAAAAACACAATTTATAAGGAAAAGAAAAAGAAATTTACATGATAACTTTATTGTGTATTTCAAAGGAATATCAAGTTGTACGCAATAGATTTGCAGTTCCATGTGCAACCATCTTTTAAAAATTATACTGTATTGTGGAAATACTTATTTTATTCTGTAAATTAAGAATAAAATACATTTTAAAAAGTAACAGAAATCAAAGTTGGGAAAATAAAAGTAAAAGCATCTAGTAACTTTTAATGTGTTCTGAACTCCAGTTTCAGATAAATACATCCTAGGGTACTCAAAGACCTTGTTGAGGAAATTTTAAAACTAGTGACAAAAATCTTGAAGAAATCATGAAGAATGGGAAAGAAGATTTAAATTTATTTTTTTTTAAACGAAGTCTATGAAGCTTCATGATGATCTCTGGACAGAATTGTAGGGATGGATTATTAAATGAATGATCTGTTATCACTTAGAAAAGAAAGCTCAGGTAGGTACCTGTTGGGTTCTCTAAAAGCCCATTACTCCAAACTTAGTCTCATTTCCTTTTTTCTTTTTCTTTTTTTTTTTTTTTGATGTTTGCTACATCAACTGGAATAACTCAGTAATAGATTTTAGAATGGCACTTAGCAAAACCTTTTTAAAAATCCTTATGGGCAAGATGGAGAGAATAGGACTTCATAAGGAATTGAACCCAAGCATTCTTAGAATTACATTATTGAACCACACTCTCATGCTCTGCCTCCTATATTTCTGACCACAGATAGAGACTTGAAGATGTCTTCTCTTCCTCTTTCTCTCTCCCCCTTTCATCTTAGAGTCCTCCATAGGCCTATCAAACACGGGCATACTTTCTAAGTCTCAGCTCCTGAAGCAAGTGGATTGAGGGGGAAAGGATGGTATTGGTGGAATCAAGATGCTGGAGAGGGTTACTTTCTTTTTTTTCCCCACAATTACCCAGTAGTGGAACACGTAGGTGACACAGTGGATAGAGCACTGGGTTTCAAGTCAGGAAGAAAGATTCAAATCCAGCCTCAGAACACTACATGCTTCAGATTCTCAATTGTTAAATGGGGTTATAATAATAGCACTTAGCCGCCAGGGATGTTGTGAGGATCAAATAAAATAATATTCATAAAGTGCCCTGTTACATAGTAAGCATTGTATAAATGTTAACTTATTATTATGAATATTAGCAGTAATTGTTCTCAGTGATTGATGATTAAATGGATTAATGTCAAACTGGCAGAAATTTCTTTGTGCTCTATATTTGTACATTTTCTATTCAACATATTTGAAAATGATTGGGAGGTAGATAAAGAAAATATTCTTACCAAATATGCAGATGACACAAAGTTGACAGAAATAGTTAAAGATAGAGACAATCAAGATTCAAGAATTTCATAACCCAACTAAACCAATAGACTGAAACAAACAAGATTAAACTCTCCAATTATCCTTGTTTCTCTATTTTTTCCCAGGACACTATCATCCTTCCAATTACCCAGATACACAACTACAGAATCATACCCAACTTTTCCTCCTTAATTATCTCTCATATTTAATCAGTTACCAAATTTTGCATTAATAGAATTATAGTGTGTATAGATCAAGGAAAGTATTATTAATTCCACTATAGGTTCATTTGTAAACCATGTCATATAAGAAATGATTACAGGAACTAAGGCTGTTTAGCTTGGGAGGAACATAGTAGATGGCATCAGATATGTGAAGAGTTGTTAAAGAGAAGAGAGGCAGTCAATTCTGGGTAATATTCACTTTTGTACAGGTTTTTAATGGGCATAAAGCTCTTGACTTACAATATCTCATTTGATCCTTCATACAACACTTCTCCCTCCCCATGAAGTTGATAATGAAAGCATTGTTGTTTCTATCACATTGATGAGTCAGTTGAGTCTTAGATTGAGTGACTTGCTATGGTGGAATCTAATTCTTCTGCCTTGAAGTCCAGCATGCTCTCACTTATAAGACTCTGCCTTTCAAAACTCTTGTCTTTTAAAAGAGCAGAACTAACACTACTAGCTAGAATTTGGCCTGAAGATAAGGAGGTACTTAATGATTAGTGTTGTTCATAAATAGAATGGGCTTTCTTGGTAAGTAGGGAGCTCTCCATGCCTAGAATTATTGAAATAATGGCTGGACAAGCATTTTAATGGAATATTTTAGGAGGAATTCTTATTCAAGGTAGGAAAATGCACAGGATGTCCTCTAAGGTCCCTTTCATTTCTAAGGTTTTATCTTGCCTAAACTATGAAAATATTTATGTTCTCAAAGGGTTGTCATTAATGTGATTGGGAAGACTGGACAATTTAGCATTGTTTTAGTCACTGGGATTTCCAGTTTAAATTTAGAGCAATGTATATTAGTACTCTGCTTATCACACACTATATTCTATTCCCCTTGTCTTCTTTTTGAGGTTTGTCAGAACTATAATTATATAAAGAGTGGGAACACCAGGAAAATGGACATCCAAATATACTTTCATTATTTTTTCTTAATCTAGCAAAAGATGTCTTATCCTTTGGTTTTGATTCTTTGTTGTCTTGGTGAATCCATGTGGAAACTCCACTCCACTAATTGAGACTATAATTTCTATAGCTCCTGATCTTTTATAATTCTTACCCATGTATTCTCATTAATCCTCCATAGGGAATCCACCTCATACTTTGGAGGGCTGTCTTTTGTTCTTTTAACATCTCAGAAGTACCTGTATATTAATGGGGTTAGCCATCTGTCACTTCTCTTATTCACTACATGATTAGTCCAATTTCCTTTCTACTTGTACAGTGTGATGACTTTTACAGCGTGATGACTTTTACATTGTTCTGGCACATGGATTATCTCTGGAAAAAAAAAAAAAACTTGTGTAACCATGGCAACTCATGAAGCAGACCAAAAAAAAAAAGCCTACAACTCAAGAGATTTTCATTTAACATGAGAAATCTGGTCCCTAAAAATACACTATCAATCCAAAAGGACATTTTCCTATGTTAAAAGGGAGGTCAATCTAAACGAGGGTGCTATTTACTCCTCACTAGTTAAGATTTCCAACCAGAGAATCACAGGATTGAAGCTATCATGAAGAGAAGAGAGGAGCAAAGAGAAGTACAGCTTCTTCCCCTAAGGGTTAGAAGGGTATATAGGTTAGGATGGAGCAGAAGAAAGAGTAAAAGTGAAATTATGAAAAATAGAATATATTATGATGGGAAAAGAAGTACTCACTTTATTGGGAGGGGAAAAAAAGCTATCTGTCTTCATGGGTTCCATTTCCTTTCATTTGGAAGTTGAATGAGCACTAACTAAACTAGGGGTTGGCAGACCTTGGACAAGCCACATAGATTTATTGAGATGCAATTTTTTTGAATTGAGATGTTCTTTAAGATCCCTCCCCAGAGCCAATCACCTATGGTTTGAGACATCTTGGCGCTTAGCTGACCCCTGTTGCCCAGGTGATCCTGGGCAATGCCATAGTGACCTTTGTGACTCAGGGACCTTGAAATAGAGAAATAGGATATTACATCCCAGGAAACTCCCTCTCCCATTATCTTCACACATATGCGTCCCTCAGTCTCATTTTATCCCTTAATTAGCATATTTTCTCTTGATTTCATCATCATCATGGGTACTCTTTTTATGGAAACATACTAAAATCTTTGCATATTTTCTAAGTTACTGTGACTGAAAGAAAATTATCACTTGGTATGCAACCATCTGTAGATGAGCCTTTCTGCATCTATGTAGGGTTGGTCCTTGGGCAACAGACTGTCAGTTGGCCAATAGTCCAACCCAAGTCTCTTTCTTGATGTCTTTCTGGAATCATTTAATGTAAACTCCTTTAGGACATGGATTGGTTTAATTTTTTTCTTTATCCTTAGCACTAATATGGAATGGAGCCTGAGAATATAATAGATACTAAATAATTATTGATTGGTTGATGGCAGAATCTTCTGGAGCTTGTTCACCACTGCAATAATTTTGGAAAACTCAGTCAACTCCATAGCAAGCTCATTGGAGTGTTAATCATGAATCCTCACCAATTAAGGCAGGAAAGATACTATCAATAATAACAGCTAGCATTTATACAATTTCTGGATTTGCAAAGTAGTTTACACCTGTTAGCTCATTTGCTTCTCAGAACTAATCTGTGTGGTTATTACTATTATTATTCCCATTAACCCCCAAATGCTCATTTGAATCATTAAAAGACAAATAGAATTAATGATTTATTGATGTGCTAATTAATAACAATTATTAATTAATTATAGTAATTACTAGCATATTTTCCCACCTCTTCAATTTTCTCAACTCTATATAAAATATGTCTGTCTTTTGTAAGTTCCAGTTGTGCATTAGGTTGAATTTTTATGATCTGAAGAGTGATAGGAATGTTATCTAGTTTCCTTATTTGTGTTTCCTTTTTTGGTATCTTGAGAGCAGTATAAACTGACCCCTCTTCCCCACCTCAAATCCTTTGTCAAGAAAGGGGAGTAGAAATTAATTCAATAATTATAAAAAGGATTGGGGCACAATACCCTAAAATTGTTCTACAATGAAGAAATTGGCTGATTTGTATTGTTGAATGGACTCATATATGGATTACTCCCAGTTTAGTGTTGGATGTCCATGCCCATGGACACATGGGCAGCCCATGAAGGAATGAATTTTTAAGATTGTGAAGAAATCATGGGCCATTTTAAGTCTGACGAACCACAGCTAAATAGAATGGTATAGATGGTAAATACCTAATTTTGACTGCGGAGGTTTGTTTGCTTATAATTTCTATTTCTATACCCTTATTCACATTTCCATGTCATTAGAAAGCATTGAAAGAGGATTTATCCTCTGAATTCTTCATATATTTGTGTTTCCTTTTCCCTTATAAATACTACACTACTTCCAGGATATGTGATCTTCCTGTTAATACAGAACACAGTTTGTCTTAATTTATCTTTGTACTTGTAAAGGAATTTAAAATTTTAAATAGGATTTAGCAAGTACTCAAAGATGGCAGTTAGAACAATGACCCAATAGCGATTAACTTTTTTTTTTTTTTTTTTTTTTTAAAGATAGAGCCACCCCAAGATTTGGAACCTTGTAGCGAATGTTGAAAAATGAGAAATATGCAAACCAAATTGGTCAAACATGACTAAGAAATTAACAGATTTAGATGTGCCAGCATTTTAACGAACTTTTGCAGAAAGTTACTTAAAGGCCTGGTATTTGTGATAAGGTTGTATGAAGTGGCTAAGCCTGTCATTTCCTCCTACATTTCTGGAAGTACAGATAAGTGAATAACTCACCCTTTGGGATCCTAGAAGAGCTCAACCAGACAGAAGCAAGATGTGATTCATTCTCATTTGACACAAAGGGACATACTTTGAAGGGGTTATTGGTGGAGGGCTACCTTCTTGGCAGTCACACAATCCAGGTGCATCTAGATTCCTCTTATTTAGGGATGAAAAACAAATTCCTTCCATAAATGTCTGTGAGACGCTGAGCTACATACTTTTGAGCTTTATCCACTTGGCCCAGGCTTATTTATAACATGGAATCCATCAATATTGAACACTAGTCTTTGCCTAATGTGCAAAAATGTATACCTGGGGCAATTTGGATACTATGGTTGAGATGTGTTGAAGGGATAATTTCATACTTCCTAGTTCCCTCAAGCAATGAGTTGGTCTAGAGTCTATCTATCTATTATCCTTCTAACAAAACAAAATATTTAGCTCATCTTCCAAATAATAGCTTTTCAACTGCTTGAGGATTTGAACCCATGTTTTCTAATTCTATGTCCAGTTTGCTGGCCAAGTTATCTTGGAACTTATGCATTTGCCAGTAGCAGTGACCTTACCACTCTGGACTGGAGTCATTAGATTTAGTGAAATTTTTCCAATCTAAATTCCTTAACTGAAGGTTGTCTCTATCTCTTTCTGTCTCTCTTCTCTTTCTTTTTTTCTTTCTCTCTCCCCCATCTCTCTGTCTCTTTTTCTGTTTTTCTCTTTCTTTCTGTGTCTCTCTTTCTTTCTTTCTCTCTCTCTCCTTCAACTCTCTCTTTCTCTCTGTCTCTGTTTCTCGTTCTCTCTCTCCCCACAGTCAGAAATGAAGCATCTTGAAGACAAGGATCTTTCCTTCATCTTTCATTGGCCTTTAGCTCCCAGCACAGAGTCTATGTTAGAGAACTAAGCTGATACTGGACATTGAGCAGTTTGATTCAATATACATTTATTACCCACAATGAAGTAGAAAGAAACTTCTTTCTCATTTACTTCTTACTTGCACTTAAACAAGGAAGGATAAGATGTACATACACACATATACATATAAATCCACATCCATTGGCACACACACAATACATTTCCATATTAGTCATTTTGCACAAGAAGTCTCAAATAAAAGAAAAAAATTGAAAATGAAAAATAGCATGCTTCAATCTGAATTCAAACTATGATATTCTTTCTCTGGAGGCAGGTAACATGCTTCATTATTAATCTTTTGGGATTGTCTTGGATCTTATTTTATAGAGACCAAGTCATTCCCAATTCTTCATCAAACATTATTGCTGTGACTGTGTATAATGTTCTCTGGGTTCTGTTCACTTCATTATGCATCAGTTCATGTAAGTTTTTCCAAGTTTTTCTGTTGCCAGCATATTAGTAGAGTTTTGCAAAAACTACTAAAAAGCCTGGTATTTGTGATAAGTCTATATGAGGCCTCTGGCTGAGCCTGCCAGTTTCTCTTTCAAGTCCAGAAGCACAGAGAAGGGGATACTCCATGGGATCCTATAAAAATTCAACCAGACAAGAGACAAGATGTGATTCATTCTTGTTTGGCACAAGGTCATACACTTTGAAACTTCTGACCAAGTCAGGCTCACACATGAGGATGATCAGGTCAGCAGTTGTATAAAGGAGGAACTGGAGAGAGGAGGGAGGCCAATTGGAAGGCTGTTATGTATGTATTTTTTACTTAATTTTCATATTTCTTGAGAACAGGGAAGTTTTATTTTGGCTTTCATAAATTCCCAGAAGCTGGTAATGTCTCTGGCATAGTCTAGGCATTTAATAAACTCTTGTTTAAATCAAATAATCACTATAGAGTCAGCCAATCAACTAGCATTTACTAAGTACCTATTATGTGCTAGGTATTATGTGCTAAGTGCTATAGATACAAAGAAAGACAAAAACAAAAAACAAAAAACAACCAAAACCCAAACCCAGTTCCAATTCCTCTCAAGGAACTTGCTGTCTAATGTGAAGCCCTTTACATTCTTTGAGATGCCATATAACCTATGCCCTTATTAGAACAGAAGTCACCCAATTAATAAGTATTAAATAAGTGAATGATTCTGAATAGACATGATTCCTACTTCTCAAGAATCAGCAATTGCAAGTGAAGATTTTATAATTTTGGAAAAGATGGATATGCCATTCAGTTGATAAAGAGGCATCATCCAGTGGAAAGAATACTGAATTTACATTTGGTCCACTTTATTCTTTTCCATATAATACTCTGGACTTCTTTTACTATTCCCTAGAAATCTGTTCACCTTAGAAGCTCACTTCAGTCCTGGGATACATACATTGAAAGTAACCTCCTTTCCTGAAATCTCTCCCTCTCTTTTCAGATCTAACCCTCCATTGAAGCAGGGCATCCAGGCCAGCCATATGTCCCTTCTTTCCAAGCTGCACAACAAGCTTTTTCTATCATGTTTCCCCTATTACCTTTGTCTTCCCTCATCCCACGAATTTTTGAGTTTCTTTTTGATGATCATCTTCTCCCATTAGAACATAAGCTTTTTGGGAGTAGAGTGCATAGCAAAATGTCTGGCGCTTTGTAAGTATTTAATAAATGCTTGTTAACTGGCTGGTTTTTCTTTGGGGGGCAGGTTACTGAGTTCTCTTTTAGACATGTTGAGTTTGATCTGTGGCTATAGCTCTAAGTAGAGAGACTGCCCATGGAGAGCTGGGAAATCTGAATAGGTTTCTCCTCCTAGCTCTAAGTTGATTCTATGCCTTTGTTCTTTTTTTTTTAATAGCTTTTTATTTACAAGTTATATGCATGGGTAATTTTATAGCATTGACAATTGCCAAACCTTTTGTTCCACTTTTTCCCCTCATTCCCCCCATTCCCTCCCCCCAATGGCAGGTTGATCAATACATGTTAAATATGTTAAAGTATAAATTAAATACAACATAAGTATACATGTCCTAACAGTTATTTTATATGCCTTTGTTCTGATGTATCTATTGATAACATTAGTCTGTTTCCTATGAGGATCAAGGTTGGGATTTATGGTGATGTGGTCTGAAGTCAAGATGAGGACAGTAATCAAGTAAAAATTTCCTGGAGAAAGCAGGTCATTGAGTTGTGGTTTGAAGGATAGTGTAGATGGGTCATAGCAGACAAAATTTATTGATCACAGGAGTGACATGATCAGAACCATCCTTTTGGGAAAATGGCAGGTATGTGCATTAGAGGTAGGGGATAAATTGGAATGGGAAGGGAATTGAAGCAGGGGAAACAATCAGAAAGCTACTGCAATTGAGCAAGTAAAAAAAAAGAAAAGAAGGTAGCAGAAAAAGAGCCATGTCTGTAACTGGTTCCCAAATTCTTTGCCTAACCTGACACATTAATTGCATTGACCAGACCTACTCCTGGAAGTCCCTATCTCTGTACTTGCTTTTGTGTTGTTTCACAATTTTTATTAATGACTTGAATAAAACCACAGAATGCTTATCAAATGTCCAGAGCACAGAAAATTAGGAGGGATTAGCTAATCCGCTGGATGACTCAGAGAGTGAATCAAAAAAATCTCAAGTTAGAATGTAGGCTTAATTTATTAAAATGCAATTTAATAGGAACAAGTGTATAAAGGTTTGGGTTCATAAATTCACCTTAATATGAACCAGAGAAAGCATGACAAGGCAATAGTTTATTTGAAAGAAATGGGGGAGGGGATTGATCAAGCAAATTCAATATGAGCCAGAAGTATGATATGAAAGTTGCAACTTCCCCCCCCCCCAGAAAAAACCCCCAACAAATCTCATGACTTAGCTAGGATTGATAAGGGATAGTGTCCAGGACAATGGAAGTGATAGTTTTGCTCTACTGTGACTTGGCCAGACCATATCTCAAATATTATGTTTAGTTCTGGGTGCTACCTGTTATGCGAAAAACTTTCCAAGCTGGAAAACATCAAAGGAAGGAAACAGGTGAAAAGCCAGATAAAGCTCAGTCGAAGGAATGGCTACTCCACCTGGCATGTTGGATATGATCCTAAACTTTGAGTCTTATATGTCTATGGTGTCTCTTCTATCAGAATGGAATCTCCTTGAAGATAGGCAGGGATGGTTTTTGCATGTGCATGAGTGTGTCTGTGTATTCCCAAGTGCTTAGCACAGTGTCTAGCATATAATAAAGCTCACTAATTGATGATCAAGTCAAGAACTCCTTAGTTCCAGTTCTGCCTCAGTTACTGTGTGATCCTGGGCAAGTCACTTAGTACCTGCCTCAGTTTCCTCAGCTTTATTATTTTTTTCAGTTGAAGTCAGAACTTTATTGCAGTTATAGCATCCAAGAGCACTTGAGCTTTCTAACAACCTTGTGATATATTTCCTTAACTTTAAAATGGGAATAATAATAGCACATTGTAAATTATTGTAAGGATCAAAGGAGAGAATATTCAGATAACTAGGTAGGACAATGGATAGAGTCCTAGCCTTGGAGAACCTGAAGTTCAAATTCAGCCTCATACATTAATTATTGCCTGCCTCAATTTCCTCAGTTGTAAAATGGGGATAATAACATCACTTAATTTTCAGAGTGGTACTTGCACTATTTCTTCTTTATCCCCTTTTTGGTCCTTAGCTTTTTCATCTATAAAATGAGACGGTTAAATTCAATGATTGGCCAGTCAATCAGTATTTAATAAGCACTTACTGTGTTCCAGGCACTGTGGTAAGTTCTAAGAATACAAAGAAAGGCACTCATGATCTTGAGCTGTCTCAGGAAGGTGCATTCTCCTTCTCTGTGGGTCTCTGAGCTTGGCTCTAGCCTTGGCTGGTTGACCACTTGTTAGGGATGTGAGAGAGCAGAGTCTTGTTCAGGTAAGAATTGGAGGTGGTTTCCAAGGTTCCTTTCTTCCTCTGAGATTCTGCTGTAAGGAATGGAGGTGAAATGCAATTTATGAAGTTGAGAGATGGATGGAATTTATGTCTGGCTTAGCGCGTAGTCCAAATGAAAGCATATTTCAAAATAAATGTAGTTTTATAACTTTCAAGTTGCCATGTGTATTATAAAGGATGATTTACACGATAGAGTCATTCTTGGAGTCAGCAAGTTCTGACAGTGCCTCTCTGGGATTCCAGAGAAGTCATGGAGAGGTTATTTCAGTTGTCCACAAAACTCTTAAGGCAGCAAGTTATGGGGCAGTTGGTGCTCTATAAGGGAGAGAGGATTTCCTCACTAGAAAATCTCTAGACCAAAGAATTTAAAGGTTTGGACCAAAGATTTAAATGAATAATATAAGAAATTAAACAAAAAGAACATTTCACACAATATGCCATTTACATAATGCATTATAAACATCAGTCATAACTATTATTAATTTGATTTTTTACTTGGAATCATTATACTGGAGTGGAATTACAACAAGTTTTTAAATTTAGTACTTTTTATGATGAGGTTTTATTGCATCTTCCAAGCGAATATAAATCCACTTATATTCTAGGAAAAGCATGATTAATGAGAGCCATCCGAGGGAGCATGTTCAGAGCTGCTCTTTTTAGTTCTGGTGACCCCTTATACTAGTTTAATAATTAGCTTCATTAGAGATGGGAACTCCTTGAGTTCTTATGGCTATGAGGTAGTTCACCACTGAAGTGTATGCATGTTTTGAAATGTTGGTGTAATGCTCTCATTTGCTTCTGAGGAAGAAGAATTAATGACCTTCATCTGGTTCAGTTTCTTGCTTTAAGTATCTTATGGAACAAGTAGTGTTCTTTGTCTCTAGACTCCCATTGAGGGAAATTATAATAAGAACAACAGCAATAATAATAGCTTACATTTATGTAGCACTTTGTATTGCCAAATGCCATGCTAAATACCTTATAATTAGGAAGGGAAATGGACTAAGTTCCTTCCCCTCAGTTTACTGTCTTTCCCAAATGGAAGATAGACTCCACAAACCACACTTGTGCATGGGCCTTTGTCTACCTTTACCAGTCTGTATTTCATTTCTTAAGTAGGTGTTTGAAAATGATTCTTGAGATGGATATGACCAGGCTTGGAGATATTCTTGAGTTTGAGAATCCCAGAATTCTTGGACCCAGAGAGAGCTGATTGTAAGCAAGGAAAGGAGTCCCTAGACTCTTTAGCACTCTTGTAAAAGATGACTGCTAAGAAGACTGACTCAAACCTGCCCTATTTCACAAGACATAGACTAGGAGTTGCTTGCACAGTGCAGAGCAGAGGTGAAATGTAAAATGCTTAATCAGTAGTCCTGCAAATTGCTTTATGTCACAATGAGGACAAGCATCAGCCTCCTGAGCTAGTCTAGTAATGGTTATAAGCTGTTACCAAATTCTGTTTTGAGGGCTCATGCATTAGTTTTTTTTTTTAACTTATTAGCATTTTGTGTGTGTGTGTGTAGGAAACAATAACTGCCCCATATTTTCTTCATATCGAATACTGAGTACCTTTTTGTTTTCCTCTTTGGGGAAACTAAACATGAGCCAGAACCTAATCTGGAAGTAATTTTTCCCCAGGGTGTCCTGGTAGGGGACATATCAAGCTGAAAAATTCAAGACAAGAAATCCCAATTCTAAATCAAGGAGTTTGACCAGCCTCCTCCACCCAGTATAGAGCACTTACCTGGGAGCAGAGCAAAGTGAGCCACTTAATGGAGTAGGGACAATTGTCAGCTCCTTGGGCCAGCGAATGCTTCTGTTGGAAGTTTTTAAAAAAGCACTAGATATAAAGTCAGAACCTGAGTTGAAATCCCAGCTCAGCTGCTTACTGTTTATGTCACCAGGTATAAACCACCTTGCCTCTGAACATAAATTTTCTTAACTATAAAAATTGAGAGAGTTGGACAAGATCAGTCCCTATGGTCCCTTGCAACTCTCAATCCTTCAGTCCTGTGCTATTCCTGGCTCTCTGGATTTCTTACTAGTTCAGGAACCACTCTGGATTTGGAAGATCAAATCCTTTGACTTGCTACAGAACTAGCCTTGAGGAATAGCATCCAAATGGCTTTCTGGAGCCAAAATGAGCTGCTTCAGCTCCTGGGTTGCTAGAAACAAGCACACTTAGCTGGAGACAAACTAGAAAGGAGAAAGTAGAAGCTGGAAAACCATAGGTCACCAAGACAGGAAGTAAAAAGAAACCCAGACTCAAAACAAATGATTTTTGTTTGAAGATTGAAACACCCTCACTGGGAGTAGAGCCAGGGACATGAAGCTGGCTTTGGGAGGGAAGGGACAGAAGTTAAGGCTTTGTCCCTTGGTTTACTTGGGATCATAAGAAAAAAGACCACAGTAGCCCACTTGCATATGTAAACTCTGTAAAAGATACAGCCCGGGGAAGGACAAGGGAGCCAAACCACATAGCATGTATCTCTTGTGATTTCAGCAGGGCATAATGCCAGCTCTGGGTATTTGCTGGGTAAGGGGACAATGACGTGCAAACAGAGTGGTTTCATGCCAGACCGGTTTCAGCCAGGCAGAAGCTGCCAGCAGAAAAGTGAAGTCTAAGTTTGTTAGCTCCTGGTGGGGAGTGCTACGGGATCACCATCTCTGCTTCTCAAACACTAGATGCCCTTTGCTTGGAAACAGAGAAAAGGGCAGGGTGCTCTTGTGTACAGAGTTGCCTTGCTGGTAGATGAGGGTGTGGGGTGGGGCTGGAGATTGTGAGAGAACTGGCAGCAATTTTCTCCATGGTTATGCACCACTGATTTCCAACATCCTAATCCTCCTCCATGTGGGATTCAGAAGAATCACATTTTATGCTTTAGATGTTCATGCTTTTGTGCAATAGACCTGAGAGTAGTTAATGTACAAGCAAGGATGAAGGGAAGAGCAGGCTTTTGTGTATGACATGATTAGTGCCACTGTCACAAAAGGCAGGCCAGTGTGTACTTCCTGGGATTCTCCTGATTCTCTTGGCTCTTAACTCCCACACTCAGGAAACTGTGGAGAATCTAGACATGGCTCGCCTTCCTTCATTGTGATAGAACTGATCCTTTACTTGAAAGCATGCAATTTACAATGTTAGAGAAGCCAATGTTATAAAGAAGATTCTGTCTATCTGCCTGCTGTCTGTCTGTCTGTCTATCTATTGCCTATTTATGTATTCATCTATCCATTCATCCATCCATATCTATCTATTTATCTTATCTATCTATCTACATCCCCAGTCTATAATATTAGGGTTTTACACAAGTTCTCTTTCTGCCCGTTGCTTTCTGTTGATTGAGGGATGAAGATAGGAGGCTCTTCCTTTCCTCTTGTCTCCTCTCATCTCCTCTTATCTCCTCTCATCTCATCTTTCCTTCCCTCCCTCCCTTCTTTCTTTCCTCCCTCCCTCCCTCCTTCCCTTTTTCCTTCCTTCCTTCCTTCCTTCCTTTCCTTCCTTTCCTTCCTTTCCTTCCTTTCCTTCCTTTCCTTCCTTTCCTTCCTTTCCTTCCTTTCCTTCCTTTCCTTCCTTTCCTTCCTTTCCTTCCTTTCCTTCCTTTCCTTCCTTTCCTTCCTTTCCTTCCTTTCCTTCCTTTCCTTCCTCCCACCCTCCCTCCCTTCTTTCCTTCCTTCCTCCTCCTCCTTTCCTCCTTCTCATTCTCCTCCTCTTCCTCCTCTTTCTTCTTCCTCCTCATCCTCCTCTTCCTCCCTCCCCCTTCTCCTCCTGCCCTCTTTCTCATCATATCTCCTTCTCTTCTTGGCCCTCATATCTTTGCCTGACTCTCTTGCCGACCCAGATATCAGGCCAGGGAAGGCAAAGACAAGTCTCTCCATTCCTCCCCACTAGACCTTAAGAATTCTGCCCCTCTCAGGAGGTATCATGACTTCTTTTTATCCTCCTTTTTTTTTTTCTTTTACTACCATTTACTGGCCCTGTTGTTACCATGTACACCTTCTAGCTGACAAGGTCACTATTCATTCCCTCCCCAGACTGAGAGAGGAAAAAGAAGAAAGTATGTTACCCCTTGCCATGGGCTTTTGAAGCAGTTTTTTCAGTAGTGCAAATGGTATTCACAGATTCTCTGTAGTCTCCCCTTGTGACCAACAGCCTACATTTATGATAAACCTGACTGTTCCCAGGATTGCATTTTGTGGTCATGGTATAGAATAGAGTTTTCTCTATATGAATAATAGTAATATTAATAATATATTACATAGGATTTTATGGGTTAGTGCTCATAGATATTTTTCTCATTTAGATCTTACTACAGACCTCTTATAGGTAATATGCATTTTATCTTTATTTTACAGATTAGGAAACTGAGGCTAAGGAAATTAAATGAATTGCCCAAACTATGTTGCTAATAAGTGGTAGGACTGAGACTAGAATCTATCTATCTATCTATCTATCTATCTATCTATCTATCTATCTATATATATATATATATATACACATATTCCATGTACTGTGGTCTTTCCATTGTGAAGCTAACTGGATGTGCCAGGGATCACCATTTCTACCTTAGCTTCCTTAGCCCCTTGTTTGGGATACTTCCAATAGGATCCAGGACAGACATCAAAAGGGAAAGTCTAATTTTTCAGTGAAAAGTTATCTCTAGTCAGGCTCAGGCTTTGGGTTATTGTTTTCTTTCTCAAGAGATTATCCTCCTTGTTTGACAGAGAGGGAAACTGGATGGGGGAAGGGAGAAGTGTATAGTTGATGGCTTTTCAGATATTGCCTAATATAACCATGCAAATAATTCCAGTTCCACAGGCTCATATTCTTTCAACAGAAACCAAGTAGTGGGCAGGTGTGACTTTCAATATAACCTGAAAATAATGATCCAGAATACATATGTTGTACTTCAAGATGTGGATCTATTTGACATGACATCATTTAACCCATGTGAATAGGACCCTGGTAAGTGCCAGTGAAATATAGTAATTCTGTAGAAATTTTGGGAAGGAAGGACTGATTGATTTGGAAACCATCTGTGAAGTCGGTTGACAGAAATCATTGGCTGAGCTTGTGATTCTGGGTTCCTATTTTAGGGCGTTGCAGATAATGCCCTCAGCCTTATAGGGCTCCTCAGAATCCAGGGGCTTTGACTCTAAGCAAAGAACTGCACAAATGAATAATTTAGGAGTGGTCTGTATGTATCAATACACATTTTATCATTCTCCTCCAAGAGATTTGTATAATGTACATTAATTATCAAAATATTAACAACTATTTATTAATCATTATATAATAAACAGTATTCTAGGCACAGAAAGACAAAAATGACAGAATTCTTGCCCTCAAGAATATTATATTCTTTTTTTAACTTAAAAAAACAGTTTTATTGATACCTTTGTTTTTACAATGGTTATTTCTAGGTCTATACCATTGTCCCACCCTCTCCCCTTTCTAATCCTTCTTAGTAACAAAGAAAAAAAAAACATCTAATAGCCAGTGTTACCTGACAATGTATACAAACATTCTAGAACCAATTTTTTTGGCTTTTTCTGTCACTCAGAGCTCAGGTTCTTTCTGGTGATTTTTCTCCTTTTTATAGTAGCAGTAATTATTATATTTATATACCTGTTACCTTTGTTTCCATCTAATGGGTACCCATTTCATTTTCAGTTTTTGTTATAGTTGTTATCACCAGGATAACACCTGTTGTGTTTTGTTTTAACACCTGCTGTGATTTGTTTTAATCTTTGAACTTCTTGGGATATATGTCTAGTAGAAAGATTTGTTGGGTCAAGAGGTATAAAAGTGATGTCACATTTTTGCATAATTCCAATTGGATAGTCAAACTGGATGGATTAATTCACAGCTTTACTAACAGTGTTTGAATGTTCCTTGCTTCCCACAACTCTTCCAATGCTGACTATCCTCATTTTTGTTTTCTTGATCAGTTTTCAGGGTGAGAAGCTAAAACTCAGAGTTGTTTTAATTTGCATTTCTCTTATTATTGATTCGGATAAAGTTTCCAAATGGCAATTAATATAATTTAGAATTTGAAATTCTTTTTAAAATTGTTCATATTTTGTGATCATTTATCTATTGAATAATAAACTCTTGATTATTCCTTTTTTGTATCCTTAAGTTTCAAGATAGTACGGGAACACAACTGGTATTTCATAAACTCTTCCTGTTGATTCAATTCAGCAAATGTTTATGGACATAATTCTGATATTAAATGATATAGAGAGGATAACCATCAGGGCCAAATTGTAACCTTCTGAAACTATAATGTGAATCTACTATTATCCTTGCTGAAATTGGACATTTCCTTCTTCTCCCCTTTAAAAAGCAAGTTAAATCTTGTATCAAGACTATTCTCTTCCTTTTTCATTTAGGAAACTGGTAGAATTTGATAGTTTTGCCTATAGAATTTTAAATTTCATGCTCATGTGTACTTGGATTCATTGAATGTTATCTTTCTGAGTTTACCCAAACAGAGCAAAATGAGTGTGAGAAATCAGAGACTCCAGTCAATAGCTGATGCAATCCAGCCATCCTCATCCATTCTATGCTTATAGCACGAGGCAGTCTTAGAGTAGGAATCTAGATTAGAGCACAATGCTATGAATGCTGAGTCTGGTAAAGGAGAAGGAACGCATGAAAAGTTGTGTGTTTCTGCTAAGCAAATTAGAAAGATGCAGACAGGAGGATGAGGCTGATTGGAAAGTAGATTGCAGAGGAAAGCTGCTTTGTGCTAGAGATGGCAGACATCTATCCAGACTGCCCTTGTTCCACGTTTTCCCTGGAAACTTTGAAAATGACTCTGGAGAAGCTTACATTCCAATGTAGATATAAGATAGCTCTATAGGCTCATGTTCACCTCACATATATACATAATATATGTATCCAGAAAACATGCAAAATAAAAAACAAGGTATTGTCTATCCTTTGTTCTCAAAGAGGACTATGGCATGTCCTTTTCTGTATCCTTGAGTTTCAAGATAATGCTGGGAATGCAACTGGTATTTCATAAACTCTTCCTGTTGATTGAATTCAGCAAATGTTTACGGAAATACTTCTGATATTAAATGATATAGAGAGGATAACTATCAGGGCCAAATCGTAACCCTTCGAAACTATGTGTCAAAGTACTATCATCCTTGCTAGAATTGGACATTTCCTTCTCCCTTTAAAAAACAAGTTGAGTGTTGTTTCAAGACTATTGTTCTTTTTTCATTTGGAGTTTGATATTTTTGTTTGTAAAATGATGCCATGACATGTAAGGGAATTGGATTTGAGTGAGGGCGTTCTCTGGGCCAGGTTACCTGCTTCATTTTCTCCTCTGGAACCATGTGAGTTGAGTGACCAGATATCGATCAGGAAGACTGGAGATGACTCTGGATACAGTGGGAGACCTTTTTTAACTCAGGTCTTTAACAGGCTATACCTGGGAGAAGGGGGAGGACTAGAAAGGCTTCATGAGTACACACTTGAATTGAATCTTGAAGGGAATCAGTAATTTCAAGAGGCAGTGCTGTCTAAGACTTGAAGTACAGTCAGTTCAAAGGAGTGGAGATAGAAGATGGTGTGCTGTGTCTGAAGAACCTTAAGAAGTTCAATTTGTTTAGAACATAAAGTTTATGGTGGGAGTAATGTATGGGAAAGCTAGAAATTATTTGAATATCACAAAAATCCTCTGAGGTGAATATTATGAGCAGTTTTTAATCCTCATTTTCTACATGGAGAAACTGAGGTTCAGAGAAGGTAAATACTGATGGTCACATTGTATTAGAAATAAGATTTGAACCCATGCATGCCTGATTCCCAGTTAAGTCAGTATCCTATAGATTCCTAGTTGAAACTTCATTAAACCATCTATATTCGCTTCATTAAGACCACGTAAGTGTCTGAAGCTACAGGACACCCTGAGGGGGAGAGAGAGAGATATAAGAAGCAATATATTTCAGGCAGGTTGAGCTGCTGCCACTATCTTGACCGCCATCTTGGATCCTGATGGAAACAACCCAGCACATTGAACCTAAAGAGCCTTTGGAATAGCTATCCTTCTGGCCTGTTGCCTGAGGTCATCATCCTGAAAAGCAACAAACCCCTGTGGAGGTACATCCTTGAAACTGTTTTTGTCACATTTTTTAAAAAAAACTAACTTTTTATTGATTTTTTTTTACATCACCATAATATCCCTTAGTATCTTATCCTTCCTCCCAGAGAGAAACTATCCATATAATAAATGATACTTTAAAAATAATTTTTAAAAATAAAGTCTACTTGTATAACAAATAGTATTTTAAAAATAATTTTTAAAGATGAAATGAGGAAAAATCAGCATAATTAACCAATACACTGAGAAAGTCTTAAATATGCGCAATCTATAATACCTGCCAGTGTTTCTCTGTGTATGTGTAACATCTTTTCATATATTTTCTTTCAAGATATGCTGATACACAATTGTATAATATTCACTTTTGATTTCTTTTGTGTGATTGTTCTTTTTGTTTACAATGTAGTTATTGTGCATATGGTTTATGCAATAATTTATCAGTTCATGCAGATAGATACATTGCATTCAAAACATTTGACATTTCTTATAATACAAGAATTTTCAATTATATTCATGTGCCACAATTTGCTTAGTCATTCCTGATCAAGATTCTACTTTGTTCCCACTGCTTTGCAATCACAAAAAGTGCCTCTGTAAATGTTTTAGTATCATATAGGGATTTTCTTCTTGTCAATATAAACCTGGTATTGAAATCTCTGGATCAAAGCATGTAGATATTTTACTTACTTTATTGGTATTTTAACTTTATTTGGGAAAGTTGTTTTCTGGTTGTCCTTATTCATAGCTCTACAAACAATATGCTACAGTGCTTATGTATACACATATGTATATGTGTGTATACATATATAATATTCATGTACATGCATCTGTTAATTGTATATGTGGATAGATATTCAGTTAGATGGAAAATAGATACACACACACACACACACATATATATATGTATATGTATATATATTTTAAGATCTTGGATACCACACCCTGCTCAGAAAAAAATTGATATAAATGTTATACCATATATACCCTAAAAAGATCCTGGAAGAGTGTTTTCTTTCTCAATTTCTGAGAATAATTTGTGTACTGTTACCATGCAAACAAATTTCTAGCTTTTCTTTTAAAGTTTGACAGAATTCAATCTACTTATTCAATGCTATCCTAATTAAATTACCAAAATTTATTTTGTTGAGCTAAAAAATGTAAAAAAAATTATTTGAAAAAACTTAAGTTCAAGATAGCAAAGTAATTAATGAAAAAATGTAAGGGAAGATTTAGCAGTACTAGATTTTGAGGTATATTATAATTATCAAATTATGATTAATTATATTATCAAAATGATCTAGTATTGGTAAAGAAATAGAAAGGTGAATCAGTAGAACATAGTAGAGGTATAATACAGAGTATTAAATGATTATAATAACCTTGTATTTAACAAATGGAAATATTTAAGTTTTGGGAATAGGAATTCAGTATTTGGTGAAAATTGATAAGAAAACTGGAAAGTAGTCTGGTAGAAATTGTGTATAAACTGATATCTGACACCATTCACCAAGATAAGGTCAAAATAGATACATGATCTAAATATAAAGGGAAATATCAAAAGTAAATTGGAAGAACATGTAACATTACCTATCAGACTTAGGGACAGGAGAAGAATTTATGAAGAGATACAGGGATCCTCAAACTACGGCCCACGGGCCAGATTTGGCAGCTGAGGACGTTTATCCCCCTCACCCAGGCTATGAAGTTTCTTTATTTAAAGGCCCACCAAATAAAGTTTTTGTTTTTACTATAGTCTGGCCCTCCAACAGTCTGAGGGACAGTGAACAGGCCCCCTATTTAAAAAGTTTGAGGACCCTGACTGGAGCTACAGAGAATTGTGTAATGTGGTTTTGGTTACATTAATCAAATAAAATCGATATAGCTAAGATTTGAAGGAAAGCAGAAAATTGGGGAAAGGTTTTTTTTTTTTTTTTTTTTTTTTTTTTTTTTTGTAAGTAATATCTCTGATAAAGGTTCATATCTTAGAACTTTGTCAAATTTATAAGAATGTGAATCATTTCCCAATTGTTAAAGGCAATGAACAAGCCATTTTCTGATGAAGAAATCAAAGCTCCTATATATAGGCTATAGTCATTTGAAATAATGCTCTAAATTATTAATTAGAGAAATGCAAATTAAAGTCTTTATTTCACATCTAAAATGATAGAATGGAATAATGCCAAATGTTTGAGGTGGTATAGAGAAATTGGGACATTAGTAGTCTGTGGGTAGAAGTATGAACTGATTCAACCATCTTGAAGAACATCTGGAATTATGCCTAAAATGTTATAAAACTATCTATTGACAATTTTTGATTCATAATACCACTATTAAGTCTGATTGCCAAGGTGATCAGGGAAAAAGGAAAAGAATCTATATATTCTAAAATATTTATAGTGACACTTTTTGTGGTAGCAAAGAACTGGATATTGACGGGATGCCCATCAGTTGGGGAATAGGTAAACAAATTGTGGAATATGATTGTGATAGACTTCTTCTGCACTATGAGAATTGATGAGCAGGTTGATTTTTATAAAAACATGGAAAGACTTGCATGAAATAATGAAGAGTGAAATGAACAGAACCAGGAGAACATTATATATAGTAACAACAATATTGTTCAAAGAACTGTCGACATCTAAATTATTCTAAGTATTTTAAATACACTGAAATAAACTACAATGGACACATGAAGGAATATTCTATCCACTTCCAAAGAAAATCTGATAAAATAGTGTTTTTATAGGTATATGTATATATGTGAGTGTGTATATATGTTAGAGAGAGATGGAGAGAGTAAGAGCATAATAGTGCCTTTCTTTATTGTCGAGTGGGAAGGCAGGGGAACAGTTCAGAACTTAAAATGTAATAAAAAATAGTTTGACAATTCTATAAATTCATAAAGATCAGAATTTTTTTTTGTTGTTCCTTTATAACTCATCCCATTTCCTTTTCTGATTTTTGATTATTTAAATCTCTATATGGTCTTCTGTTAGTTTGGGTATTTTATATTTTTAAATGTACTATATTTCCTGTGGTGTTTTTTTAAATTCTTCTGGTTTTGTTGTGATTTTATCTTGTTTATATTTGGTTTATTTACTTTTTTGTCTTTTTCACCAAATTGGCTAAAGGCTTATCAATTTTATTGATCTTTTTAAATAACCAACTTTTAGTTTTATTTACCATTTCTATAGAGCTTTTTGGCTCCCAGTTCATCTGTATCTATATTGTCTTGTTTTAAATTCCTCCTCTAATTTTAATATCTCTCTTTTGTCCTTATTTTAGATTTATTTGTTGGATTTGTAATTTTCAGAAACTCATATTCAGTTCATTGTTCCCTTCTTTTTCTATTTTGTTAATATATATTTGTAGGGATATGATTTCTACCCAGAGAGCTGCTTTAACTGAATCCTGGAGATTTTCTTTTGGTGTTTCACCATTATAATTTTCTTTCATATAATTGTTTTTATGATTTGTTCATTGACCTCATTATTTAGGATTTCATTGTTAAATTTCCTTTTGGATCTATATCTTTTGTTTGTGACTCCTCAATTGATTTCTATTTTTATGGTGTTTTGGTCTGTAAAGTATATGTTTACTACTTGTGCTGTTTTACATTTACCTGCAATGTTTTTGTGTTCTAATACATGGTCAAATTTTATAACTGTCTCATGTGGTGCTAAGAAATGTGTATGATTTTTAGTAGTCCATTTTAGAACATAAGTCTTTTAGTTGTAATTTCTCCCGAAATTTGTTAATTTCTATATTTTTCCTTTTGTTTATCTTTGTGTTGGACTAATCCAAAACTGAGAGAGATATTTAAATCTCCCATAATTACTATGTTAGTGTTTGTGTCTTCTTTAGTTCATTTAAATTTTCCTTTATAATTTTAAATACTAAGGCATTTGGAGCCTGTAATTTTAATAATGATATTAATTAGTTGTCTATGGTTTCTTTTGGCATAATAGAGTATCTTTGCTTATTCCTTTTTATGTTGTGAAAATTTGCTTCTGATTTTCTGATAGCATAATTGTAGTTTCTGATTTTTTAGATTCACCTGATGCATAATAAAACATTTTCTACCTTCCTATTTTTGTTCTTTGTATGTCTTTGCTTTTTATGGTCTTTAGTTTTGTTTTTAGTAAGAAACAGATCATGGAATGTTGTTTTCTTAACCAGTCTTTAACTCTTTCATTATATGAGCTTGTTTAATCCACTCATTCACATTTAAAGTCATGAGAGGTTTATATTTTCTTCTAATGGCTTTTAATATATTTTTTAAAATTAGGATTTCCCTCCTTCTCTTCTGTAAATATGATACATCTTCTCTAGTTATTTTATCTTAATTTACTTTAAGGTAACTCTATTCTCACCGGCTCTCTTCTGTTTGTTACTTTTCTTCCTAGTTTTGGAATATCAATTAACTTATTTGTTCTTTTTCCTTTCTTTTCACCTTGTTATTGAATTCTTCTCCACTTTCCTACTTCTCTGAATGCTCAGTCTAATGATCTTCTCATGCAAAATTTTTTCCCTTCTTTTCTCATGTTTGCACTCCAATTATAATCCCCATATCCAAATATGCCTCTTGGGACTCCCTTACCTGGAGATTTTCTCAGTGAATAACAGCTCTGCTGATTCACAACTATTGACAAATGAAGCAACATATTGGAGCATCCTCAAAAGTCAGAAACGCTGCTTGCCAATATTCTGTCCTATCCCCAGTAGAATTTTGAAATCACTATAAATCACTGTAGTTACTCAAATATATCCATAGTCAAACATGTGAAAACATTCACGAATAGTCATATAACAGAATAACTGACAGAGAATAGTCTTACAGGACAGGCTTACTGCCAACCAGTTCATTTATTGAGAATTTCATTACAGAGAATTGTTATCATTCATGGGGGAGGTTGATAAACCTGTATCCCAGGAGAGCAACCCCTGGAGTGCTGGCTAAGACACTCTATCTCTGCCAAGAAAACACAAAAATGGGGTCATGGAAAGTTGTAAATGACTGAAATAACTGGATAACAACATTTGTGTGCGTATTATATAAAACATATACATATATATGCCGGTCTAAGATATCTTTCTTTCTTTCTTTCTTTCTTTCTTTCTTTCTTTCTTTCTTTCTTTCTTTCTTTCTTTCTTTCTTTCTTTCTTTCTTTCTTTCTTTCTTTCTTTCTTTCTTTCTTTCTCTCTCTCTCTCTCTCTCTCTCTCTCTCTCTCTCTCTCTCTCTTTCTCCTTTTTATGTTATTTCTTCTAAAGAATATGAGCTCTTTGAGGGCAGAGGTTGTGTTTTTGTTTTTTGTGTGTATGTCCCCAGTGCTTCACAATGCATGGCACATAGAAAATGTTTAATAAATGCTTGTTGAGATATGACTAATATTTGTCTTTGCTTTTGAAGAGAACCAATGACATCATGGAGTGCTGCCTTGACTTGTGAGTGCATTGGATTTAAGTGTGGGCAAAGTTGCACAAAGTCACTAACCTCAGTCTCTCTTTCAGAGTCATCTAAATCCAGTGGCAAGAAAAAAGTCAGAAGAACTGAAGATGGTTTGGGATGCAGTGGATGATTTTTGCATCTTTGATGTCTGATCAAGCTCCAAGTGCTCCACAGCACCTGCTTCAGCTGCCTTCATGGCCATTGGAATAAATTGTTCTCGCCTGTCCATTCTGCCAGGGGAAGTCTTTATAAACTTGGGGTAGACATTCCCCAATTCACCAATAGGTTTGTGGCCTGTTGTTTACCCTCGTTTTGGGTTAGCCCATCTACTGAGATAAGGGAGACTATTTACCTGTCTGGATATGCTTCAGCTCCTTGGAGTTAAAGATGAGAATATGGTGAAGGTGAACACCAAAGGTGGATGAGGAATCCTGAAAAGAGTTTGGGAAGCCCTCACATTAGAGATGCTTGTTCTCCTGAAGCCCTCCCCACAATATACACACAAACACAATGTGTACATATACACACATGCATACATGCACACACATATGCATACAAATAGTGTTATACACATCAATGGGAACCAGTAGATGAGGAATGATGTTCAGATAAATCAGGTTATTGGTCACTAAAAACCTAATAAATTCTCTTTGAGAATTTCTCTTTCACCCTGGGCACTACTAACAAAATTAAATAGGCCAGAGTGATACACCAGGTAGAGATCTTCTTTGCATGTTGTTCACATTTCCTCTATACCCTCAACTGAAAACCACAAGAGCCCAGAGCTCTGATGTGGACCTCAAGGGTTCAGACTTTTGGGAAGGCTGAGTCATCAAAGAACAACATGGAAATATTGTGGCCACTTTGTATGTGGCTGCAGAGACACTCTGGGATGGTAGCTTTCAGGGAAGGAAAGGAGCACAATCAGGACCAAGTCTTTACTGGAAGAAATTGGACATTTCATTCTTCTCCCCTTTAAAAACAAGCCGACTCTTGTTTCAAGACTGAATAAGGTGGGAAAATGGCATCCCCTTGGAGGATAAGCAAATTGGGAAATTCCTGCCCCAGGAGGCTCTGAGTCTTGCCTTATGGGTCAAGAAGAACAGACCTTTCTGCCATTAAAACTTTATTGTAAGAATTGTCCTTTGTCTTGTGTGCCCTCTCTTTATTGCACTTTCTCTTCTCTCCACCTCCCATCTTCCATAGTAACCCTTTGGCAGCTATCTGCCTTGTCTACCTTTAGTCCTGGCTCTGCCTAGTTTGAATGTCCCAGCTCTTAGTCTGGAATCTTGCTGAGACTTTTCAGAGTGCCTTTGTAAAGGATGAGTTGCTGAGGGATCTTTGATGGCATCTAATTTCACCCCTATGAATATGGAGCTTATAGAGATGAAATGAATTACCTAAGATGACCCAGGCAGTTCACAACCAGCATTAGAATCTGGGCCTTTATCACTGGTAGGATCATAAAGTTAGACCTAAGAGACACCTTCCAGCTTTTCTGGTCTCACCCTCTTATCTTCTAGAAATCTAGGCTTGTCCAAAGGCATAAGCCAGGATCTGTACCCAGGTCTTCTGGATTCAGATCTAGTCTTCTTCTCTATCATTTAGCTCACTTCCACAAAGGCTAGTGATATTTCTTTTTGCTTTTCTATTTTGTTGGTGCTGGAGGACAATTCCTCACTTGGGACACCTTGTCCTCTCATCACCAGGCTTGACAATCATCAGCGAGAGAAGGGATGGCATAGTACTAGGCACTCTTTCAGCCCCTAAAATTTGCCTTTTTAATGGCTTCCACATTCCCCTTGCTGGTTAAGAAAGTGAAAAGAATGATGGGAAAATCCCGTTTTATAGATTAAAAACAAGGAGAAATAAACTAGATTGGGCAAGGACAATTGGCCACCAGTCTATAGTAGAGCTGAGAAGAATGGCTAATTAGTATTTTTATGGTACTTTGAAAATGTGCAAAATAGCTCTCTCCTTGTCTGTCTCTCTCTCCTCTCTCTCTTTTCTTTCTCTTTCTTCTCTGTCTCTTTCTCTCTCTTGCTCCCTCCCACCCATTTGAAAAGTGAAATGATGTCATTTTCCATTGAGCTGCAATATGCCCACTCAAACATATTTTATCTCATTTGATTTTTAAAACACTCCTGGGAAGGAGGTGCTCTTGATATCGCCATTTGACAGATGAAGAAGCTATGATTGAGAGGGGTTAAGTGACTTGTTTAGGATCACAGTGTCTGAGGAAGAATTTGAATTCAGAATCTCTTCACTCCAACTTAGCACTTTATTCACTGTGCCTCTTAATTATCTTCCAGCACCATAAAGATGTCTCCCTCTCTGTCTGATTAAAAGGCCTATCTCTGCCACCAGAGTTAGGCTGAAAAGCCCCATCATGGGCATCTGAGCTCATTCTTGGGCTCTTCTGACCCAGGGTCTTGAGCACATGCTTTCACAGAAACTCCTTTGCTGTCAGGTTTTATTTCCAGCAGGTGAAACATCTTTTGAAAACTGTTTCTCTAGTCCCTTATGGCATTGGAGATGTTGGAAAGTTACTCAAAACAAAACAAAACAAAAACTCATTCTGTCCCTGGGTGCTTTTAAAGAAGGAATCAAGCACATGTATAATCTATATCAGATTGCTTGCTGTCTTGGAGAGAGGGAAGTAATGGAAAGAGAAAAAAAATGGAACTCGAATTCTTACACAAATGAATATTGAATACTATCTTTATATAACTGGAAAAATAAAATCTATTGAAATTTGGGGACAAAGAGGGAATCAAGCACCCAAAGAGTCCAAAACAAAAGCAAACCTCCTGTGCTGGGTCACAAGGAGAATCAACTAGTTGGAGAAAGCTATGAGTTGTGTTGGTTAACTCTGTTCCTGTCTAGAAAAAAGAAAAGGTGCAGAAAGCAACTGGCTTCTTAATCTCTTTGCTCCTCCTAGTTCCTTCCCCTATCCCCTCCCAATTCCCTCAGGGCAGGTCTGGTTAGTCCTGGCTCTGAACATGTGTGATCTCTAGATAAGCCTTTCCAGTGAACTTGGCTGGCTGGAGTTCAATTACTGACCTGATAGGATAGTTGTGTAAGTCTGAAGAGTATTTCCTGGCAATGAAGCCCAAAGTGTTTACAATTTGCCATTTCACATGACTCTGGAAAGTATTAAATACATATATTTAAAAAACAAAAACAAAAGCAAACAGTTGGGGGTACAAGTCAGGAACAAGTTAAAATAGGCTCCTTTTTGGCTTTTGAAAAAAGCTATTCCAAGTGAAATGCTACTTTTCTTTCTTTCTCTTCTCTTCTTTTCTCTTTCCTTCCTTCCTTCCTTCCTTCCTTCCTTCCTTCCTTCCTTCCTTGCTTCCTTCCTTCCTTCCTTCTTCCTTCCTTTCTTCCTTCCTTCCTTCCTTCCTTCCTTCCTTCCTTCCTTGTTTCCTTCCTTCCTTCCTTCCTTCCATCCATCTCTCCCTCTCTCTCTCTGAAAAGAGAAATAACTTCATTTTTCATTGGAGTACACATATCCACACAAACCCATTTACAGCACCTAAAACTCCTGAGTGCTGAAGCAGCCATCACATGGCATTCAAATTTCAATATCCATGCTGATTCATGAGTTTACGCAAACTCAAACATCCACTCAGTGTACGTGTGAATGATAAACTGTGGTTCTGAGAATTCTAGAACTGCAGAGCAGCAAGTCACCTCAAAGACTATAAACATACACTTCATGGGTATTTACCAATTTGCCATTTATAAAGCTTTTTCCTCATAAAAACCCTCTAAGGGAGGCCCGTGCAAATATCAGCATCTCCATTTTTGTTCCATATAAGTAAATTGAGACTCAGTGAGATTAAACTATTTATTCTTGGCCACAGAAGCAGGGAGATAAGACTAGAATCCTAATCTTAGATTTTCACATTTGGAAGGAAACTCAGTGATCATACAGTAAAACCCATTTCTGAACAGAAAGCATTCTATATGCTATCTCAAATAAGAATAGGTAGCATATATAGATCTCTTTAACATTTACAGAATGTTTTGCATATTCTTTTCTCCTTTGAGCCTCATTACAACCCTATGAGGTAGGTTCTATTATTATTTCCTTTTTATACTTGAGGAAACTGAGGCTGAATTAGCCCAGGGTCCCACAGTTGGGAAGCAAACTTGGATTTAATTTTTCCCCGTTCCAAGGCGAACACTGTATTCACTGTACCACAACTGCCTTATTGCATTCATTATTCATTCAGCCTTCCCTTGATCACCACCACCAGTGAGTGGAGCCCATGACCTCCTGAACTAGCTTACATTTTTTGTCTCAAAGTCCAAATCTCTTTTTTACTATAGCTTTCCATCACCTGGTATCACCCCAGTCAAACTTCAGATCTCTCTAGAATAGTCTATCTATTATTAATCGTACTTTCTCATCTGTTTTTTTCTTCTTTTTTGTATTTAATTCAATTAAAATTATTTTTTTAGAAAAGTGCTTATAAGTATTGTTCTAAGCTCTGGAGATAGAAAAAGTTTCCTCCCATCTAGTTGGAGAAAAAACATGTATACAAGAGATACACAGGATTAATGGGAGATGATTTTAGGAGGTGTCTAGAAAAGGTCATTTATCCAAGAATTTCCCCAAATCTTCAGCTGAGTTTCTCCTTGAAGACCTTCAGTGATTAAAAATTCACAAAATCCTGCAGCAGAAACACTCATTCCCCTTTATATCAGGTCTAATGATTAATTTAAAAAAAGGCAGCAGACCTACAGTGCACCAAAAAACTGGCCTCAAATCCAGGAAAACTTGGACTAAATCTCACCTCTGACACACATTGATTATGTAACCTAACCTCCCAGTGTTCCAAGGAGCTCTTGGATTCTATCAATTGCCAGACCACATTGGTAGAGAGAGTTTCCTCATAAGAAATTTCCTCTACCAATAAAATCACAAATGCCTCCTTCTTCTACAGAGGGAAAAATTTGGGGAAGGTTTTTCTTTATGTGGGGCTGAAATTTTTTCTTCCATCTCTTTATAATTTCCAACAGTAGGTTCTCACACTTCTCTCCAGAATCAAGCAGAATAATTTTAATCCTCCTTTCACATAAACACATTAGTAAGAATACACTTTCTCACAAAAAGACATACACATAATATTTGCCTATGAAATCTCACAACGTGTACTTTATTACAGTTTGATGGAATGATTTGGTCTCAGTCTCTTAGTCTCTATGTAACTCATAGTGCAAAATAGCAGCTCTCCCACAGACTTGGTTCAGTCTTTAATGGCATCTCATTAATGACTGTGTCTCATTTTTGCCAGGAAAAACCCTGAGAACATCTGAGTTCAGTTCATTTCTAGCTTTTTGCTACCTCCTTTCTCCAGTTCCCCCTATAAGCACTCTGCAGCTTAACAAAAGCATTTAAATGTTGAACAGGTTTATCAATTATCTATATAAATGGAATAGCAAGTTGCATTTAATGGATTTTCAGTTTTATGTCAATCATTTAAAAATTATATTATGTTAAACAAATGCTTGTTTTATCTCATAAATTAAAAATAAAATAAATTTGAAAAATAATAACCTTAAATCATAAAAGAGAGAGACATATGAGACAGAAAAGAGACTAGTATCTAGGAAATAGTTATAACCCTAAAGGACTCATAGAATCAAGTATTCAAGTCTCTGCATTACTTTGGGAGTCCTGGAGCCCTTACAATGTTAGCTCCTCACTTCCTTTTCCCCCTGAGACTCTGCTCTCATCATTTGCTTGCTCCCCTCTGAAAGTGGTCCTTTCCTTTGCTCCAATGTACTCAAGTGACTTCACACTGGTTCCTGGCTACTGCCAACATTTCTCAATATGATCCCCCCTAATTATCCTGACTCCTGAAGTTCCCAGCTTGGTCAAAGAACTCCTCGAGGCTCCCCTTGATAGTTTCAGTGCAGTGGAGGCCACCTGAAAGTTCCCTCTTCCTCCTTCCATAGCAACAAACTTGGGGCATCTTAGGCAAAGACCACTTGGTTACCTTGAAAGTTGTTTGGTCCCTTTGCCCCAGAAACTGCAGCATTTTGAGAAAAGTTTATTTAGTTTATTTTAGGACTGCTTAATAGATATAAATGATAAAAGCACAAGGCCCTTCCTTTAGGGAGTTTGCAAACTAATAGAGGGATTGCCCCACATAAATAAGGTGATAAAGCTGGTCTAACCTTCCATACTCAAAAACAAAGTGGATGAAAAATGTATTATTGAGATTATTATATGCAGCACTATATGTGGTCCATATGGGTATACATATACTCACATATAAGATGCAAAATTTTTCTTCTCTAAAAAACTGTCAGCTTTACGTAGGCATTAAATGTGGAAAAGCATTTGGGTGGGCAGGCGTAGCTATTCAGAATAAAATCTGAATCTGCCACTATTAAGTGGTTCTCTGAGCTGGGGTTCCTTTAGTCTTTATCACATATTCAAAGAGAAGGCTGTCCTTTCTGGACATCTGTCTAAGTGGAAATAGACCAGCCTCAGGCCATCCTCAGGTCTTACTCTAATGCTCTTTCCTAGGACAAAAAGTTAAAAAAAAATTCACAAGTTTATCACAATAGCAGAACCTCCATCCCGTCAAGATACTTATCTCCTTGGTGAATCTTGAGACTTCATACTTAGATCAGAGTACATTTGAAAATAAAAGATAAAATATGAATGGCTCCCAAGCGTCTGATAACTAGGTTTTTCTAGCAGGGTCTGAAATTCCAATAATCAAAGCCACAATCTTGGCTATTTGAATACCTGTGTTCCAACCAAGTAATCTGAAAGTCCAAGACTAACACATACATTCTTTGAAAACTGGTAAAATTGGTGTCAACACTTAGAGAAAGCATCACAACCAAGGGGCCTCAGTGGGTACTTACTATCTGGTTTTCATCCCTTTTTCATTGTTCTTGTTTATATTTGTTGTCCTCACAGGAAACCTATGCAGCAAATGTGCAAAGAAAAGGGAAGTCATTCTTTGCCAGATTCTTAGAAGATGTGGCCTGGGGCTGTTCCACTCCATTTTGAGGGAGCTCAGTTATCATTTTTTTTTTTTTTTTCAGCTCAAGGTTTTTGTCAAGACACTCATGGGACTTATCACAGCCAATCGTCATACTGGATTGAAATGGAGCTTGAAAAATTCACTTATTCTCTTTCAATCTAGTATCAGACTCATGTAGTTTATATCTCCTTTCTTTTCTTCTCCTGTTTGAATTATCAGATTGGAATATGTGCAGAGCCCCGAGATGGTCATCAATCTGAAGGAAACACACTTTGCAGAGAAATTTGGCTTTATTAATACATGCATGGAATAAACTATTCCAATAGCTGTAAGGGCTTCCTTTCCCCCCAATTCAAAAAATCAAATGAGTAAGCATCCTACTATGTACCAAGAACTGTCCTAAAGGATACCAAGTATCCAAAGAAAGGCAGAAGGACAGTCTCCATCCTCAAGGAATTCACATTTTAATCGGAAACATGCAAGCAATTATATCAATTCCAAGAGGCAAAAGTGAGGAAGGAATGCTTTTCTGGTTTAAGAGCATCCCTGTACAAAGGCAGGGAGTGGGAAGAGGGGATCTTAATCTTGATGTTACTCATTATCGACTGAACAGTTAATTTACTGTCTCTGGAGTTGTTTTATATAAGATAGAAAACTGATCCTAACTAATCATAGGAGTATTGTGAGGGTATCCTCTCACTCTGGTCCTTCTCTCTTTCTCCTCCTTAAATGTAGTTCCCCATAAGGTGCTTTTGATCCTATTCTCTCCTGCCTTCTCCTTAGTATTGTTTCAAGAATCACCCTCCTTTTCTATTATATTTCTCATCTTTCCCTTACCTATTTGTCTTATAAACATGTTCAGATCCCTCCTAAAAGGTATCTTTTGATTTAAAATTTTGGCTCTCAGCACTACTGTTCTAGTTCTTCCTTCTCTTTACTGCTAAATTTCTTCAAAATGCTGTCTACATCTGATTCCTGCCCTTCCTTACCACCCATTGTTGCTACACTAACAATAATAGCTGAATGTTGTGCTTTATATATATATATATATATATATATATATATATATATATATATCATCTCACTAGAGCCTCATAAAAACTCTAAGAGAGTATGTATTATGTATAATGGGCTAGATACATGCACAGCTGATAGAGCACTGAACTTGGAATTAAGAAGACTCATCTTTCTTAGTTCAAATCTGGCCTTAGACACATACTAGCTGGGCAAGTCTTTACCTTTGTTCCTTGTCTGTAAAATGAGCTGAAGTAAATGGCAAAAACCTCCAATATCTAAGAAAACCCCAAATGGAGTTACAGAGTCAGACAAAAATGTTTAAAAAATGACTTAATTGTGTATTATAGATCCATAGAATGGAAATGGATATATATGGGAAACTAACAGAAAAGTTAAATGATTTACTCATGGTTGTTAGTGGACACTGAGCCTGAAACCAGGAATATCTGTTGAAAACCTGTCTCAGATATTTTCTTGCTTTGTGACTCTGGGCTAAATCATTTAATCTCTAATCTACTCGTTTACAAAATGGGGATGATAATAGCACCTATCTTTCAGGGTTATAATGAAGATGAAATGAGATAATATTTGTTAAAGTGTCTAATATAGTGTTTGTTATACAGTCGGTGCTCAATAAATGATTGTGTTCTTCCTTTCATGATCACATAGCTCATTGGGGTTATCTTTTTGACTTTCTTTCCAGGGACACTATACACATCATCAGTTTCTTAATCTCCAAACTATCAGTCCCCCCCCCATCCTCCTTAAACTTTCTGTAGTTTTTGACAATATTGACAATATTGAACACGAGTGTCATACTACACTGGTGAACTAGTGAGCAGACAGACACACTACCAGTTTCTCACACTCTGCTTTCCCAGTTTTTGGTGTGTCTTTCTTTCAAGTGACTAGTTGGTCTTCAAGAGGATTGGTTTTCTTTTCAAATCAGCAGCAGAAAATAATTTTCCAAGGCCAGCCTTGCTGGTAAATAAACCTATTTAACCTGAGAAGTTCTGGTTAAAGTATTCTTGTTGCCCTGTAAAGTTGTAAAATGATTCCAAGCTCCTAGTCAGAGATCATGATTTGGCAAAATGCTGCAGTTTTAAATCTCTCTCTTCTTATTCCATGGTATTTTTAATTTCCCCTCTCAGTATTATACTCCAATAATAATATAGTCCAAAATACAGTCCAAAAACATACAGTTTTTGAGCAACTGATTAACAACTTTATCATGTTTGACTTAAAATTTCTTATCTTATAAATGTTTTTCTTTAAATTGATAAAGGAACTTAATTTTTTTAAATTTTGAATTCAATACATGAACATTTCCATAAACAATGAACAGAAAAGGAGGATTGTACTTGAATATTTATGATGAATAGCTAGTTTATTTTTTTCAAATATTGTGTCTCCTGAACTTCTTCTGTTATTTTCAATGCATTAAAAATTTCATTGATATTCTTTTCTTTTTTCTTTTTTTGGCATGACTATCACTAACTACCCTCAATTTTCCCCACACCACCCTAACTCCTTCCTTCTAATAAATAAACATAGTCAAGCAAAATCAATCCAGGTATGGGTCTAAAAAGTATTTCATTCTATATCTCTAGTTTATCATTTCTCTGTCAAGAAGTGACAGGCATCCTTCATCATTCATCTTTGGGGATTATGGCTAAGAATTGTGATGATCAACGCTCAAGTCCTTCAAAGCTTTTTTTTTTCCAACAGTAGTGTAAATCATATAAATTGTTATAGTTTTGCTCACTTAAGTCTGCATCTATTCATAGGCTTTCCTAGTTTTTTCCCCTCCATCTGTCCCTTTTGATGTTTCTTATAAAGCAATAGTATTCCATTACATTCAAATACCATAATTTGACCAGACCTTCCTCAATTGTTGAGAACCCACTCTGTTTCTAGTTTTTTGCTATCACAGTTAAGTGCTGCTATGAATATTTTTATACATATAAATAAAAACATCACAATCTACCCTATCTTACACTCTCCTAATTAATGCACATGATATCTATGGGGTCAATGGATATACACTTAGAGAAATCTAGCACGTTTCCATAATGTATGTGCAAAAACCAAATCTACTCCCTAGACAATTGACATTATATTGGGAGAAGACGATGCATAAAGGTGAGGTAGAATGTGAGTGGGTAGGAATCTACATGGTGAGAAGGCTGGTATGAAAGTGGAACATATTGGAGCATATGTGAGAGAAGGAAAATGAACAGGATGATTGGGACTTTTAAGTTATGATGGGGAAATTATATATGTGAAAGATAAAGGAAAACTTGTATTCCTAGGAAAACTGACAACCCTGGTGAGCAGAAGTTGACCTCATTGGATTCTTTAGAGAATAGTCAGCACCACTTGCCATCTGCTGGGTAAAACCACTTCTCTACTCCCCTTCTTGTTCTTATACTTCTCCCTAGTGAAGTCATTTTCCCTCTATTCTTGGCCATTAAAATGTGACAGCTTCTTTTAGCACACTTTTAGTACCCTTGACAGGGTATGAAGAAAGTGTCAAGCTCTTTCAGTGACAGTTCCCTTCCACCAAGAAAATATCAAACTTCTCAAGTGTTCATTGAAGTTCTGAGGACTTTTTCTTTCTCAGGATTCTGAAAGTGATAAGGCTATATAGCCTTTTTCACCCCACTCTTTAAATAACCTAGAGAAAATAGAATCCCAAGCAGCTTTCAGCAAAGACACATCTCTTCCCACAGCAAAGCAGATGCAAAACCTGTCTCTTCCTCTCTACTTCTTCTGAAACCTAAGAGGGAAATAAAAAGAAACACAGGAAAACTCCTGGAATTTTTCATGTCTCTTAGGCTTTAGATGATGCTAGAGGACAATCCTGCCTTTTCCCCAGCTAATCAGCTTTCAAAAAAGCCATGCATCTCTTCATTCAGCACAGCTCCCAGTCAAACATTTGCCAAACCTGCCTCTAAGTTCTGATTATGACTTCTGTCCCTGGATCCTTTTGTTCTCAGCTTTTACTCCTATTTCTGTCTTGATTTCCTTTCTTCCTATCTTACTAGATTCTAATGTCTCAGATTAGGACCTTGCTATAATTACTTCTCATCTCTCATTTATGATATAATCTCAAAAGTTCTCCTTTTCTATCAGACATGACTTTGGCAGTCCTTATTTAATGATTTAATCTTCCTATAATTTCAAAACACTTACTTGGTTAATAGTTTGTTGGCTATGTCATTCAAAAATCTGCAAATAGAAATGCAAATAAGCTGTGGAACTATAATGTAATGCATTCATCTATAAATCAATCTTCAGTTTCAAAAAGGTCCTCAGGACCGTTTTTTTTTTTCAATATTTTATCTGAGAGGTTTCTCCTCAAGCTTATTTATCAGAGTTCTTTGCATAAATGCTTTTTCCTATCCCTTTCAGCAACCAATATGTTCATAAATGAAGGGGGGAGTATGCAAACTAAACTTGGTTATTTTATGGGCATAGTTCCATAATGCTTTCTGGAGCATACCCCTCTTCATAGCTTATATATTCCCCCAAACTATCCATTCTCCAGGTTAAACATCCACAATTCCTTGAACTAATCTTCATTTAGCAAGTTCTCTCTTAGAACTGCAACTTTCATCAGAAGTCCCAGCCTTGACATGTTGCTTACTTCCCTTTTTACTCAATATTCCAAGATGCTCTACCTTGACATTGGCTACCATGCTTCCCTGGAGAATGGCTATACCATGAAATTGATTGATTGATTAGTAAGTCCTTATCTGAAGAAATCCCAGATACTCACTTCTTCCCTTCAAGCATACTTCAATATATTCCACCTCCAAACCAGCCTTCTCACCATAAGGATTCCTCCCACCCACTTTCCACCACACCTTTATGCATTGTCTTCCCTCAATGGAATATAAGCATTTAGAAAGTGGGTCTGTTTTGTGTGCCCCTAGCACTTTTCACTGTTTTTGGCATATACTAAGTGCTTAATAAATGATAATAAATGCTTAATAAATAAAATCTATCATTTGACATGATAGAAAGGCTCCTCACCACCCTTGTTACCCTCCACTGAGCACTCTTTTTTATCAATATCTTTTCTATAATGAGTTGCCTGAAATGGAACACAGTACTCCAGATATGTTTCCATCAAAGCAGACTATAGTGAGACTTTGACTTCTCTAGTCCTAGTTACCATGCTTCTCTTTGTTGTTGTTTTAGCTATTTGTTGTTAAAGTTTTATTTGTATTTCTTATTTTATACCATATTAATTTCCAAATATCCTTCTCTCTTATATAGAGATTCTTCCCTTATAACAAAAAAATAAAATAAAAGGTCAGCAAAAAAAACCCCAACATATCAACTTGGGTAACTTGTAAAATATGCAATATCCCATATTCATTGTCTCCCACCTCTTCAACAAAAGAAGGAAAGTATACTTTCTCATCTGTTTTCTAGGGCTGAACTTATAATTCAGTTTCATTTTATTGTTCTTTTGTCTGCATTGTTATAGTCAGCAGTTTTATTCTTCTGGTTCTGCTTATTTCAATCTCCATCAGTTCATAGAAGTCTCTCATATTTTTCTGAATTCCTAAACTTTATTTTTCTTAGCTCAATAATATTCCATTATATTCTTATACCACAATTTGGTTACTCATTCCCTGATTGTTGGATACCCATTTTCTTTCTAGGTCTTTGCTACCATAAAGATTTCTTCTCTGAATATTTTGGCATATATAACACCTTTCTGTAGCGGAGCTCCCTTCAGGTCTGTACCAATTAATGAGACCTCTGGGTCAAAAGTTAAGGATATTTTAGTCACTTTTCCTATCTCTTTTAAAAAATGTGAGAAGGGAAAAATTACTTTCTCTCCTTTAGATCTTTGTTTTGCTTTTCTCTCCCTGCCTTCTAATTCCCCTCCTGGGCCAATGAGCCCAGTATTTATAAGTATTCATAGAATGCTAGACTGATGCAATCCCCACTTTGGAGTATGTGCAAACATTCCCTGGTTTCAGCCCACTAACCATGTATACTGAAGGAGAGACTCTTTGATGGCTAAGGAGCATAAACTGGGTGCATTCAAAAGACACTAGTAGCCTGGGCTATTCACTTGTTGGTTTGACTTTTTTCTGTTGAAATAAGAAAGACAATGTAAGTTCTCGAAGTTCTTCCCATATGAGGCTTTCATGTTCCCTATGAATTTAGGCCATGGTTATTTGTCTTGGTATTTATTATTTCTATTTGTAGGCAAAGGAAATGATTTTGACTTTATGAACTTCAGAAGATCAGGAAACAGCTGCCAGGAGGTCCAAGAGTATAGTACATGGCTTTTACAAGCAGATAGTCCAGCATTGATCCCCTGAGGAACAACCTTCAGCACTCAGCTGAGATGTGAATTCATATTATGTTTACATTGATATGTACTAGGATATGATGGGGACCAGTTAGGGTTGAAATTACTATTCTTAGGGACCAAAGTGGAATAAGGAAAATGTACCCTGGAGATGTAGAGAAAAAATGGTGGTATATCTTTTTCCTTTATCTTTGAAATAAATATTGCTTTGTAAATGCTAGATCATGTGAGTTAATTAAATCAAACTGGGGCATTAATCACTGACAGCTAACAGTGGAGGAAATACACTGATGGGAAACCTTTGAATCAATAGCATTAGAAATGTCCTAACTTACAAGCTATATCCCTAGAACCCTAAAGTGGAGATGTAGCCAGGCTCACACTGGAAGAATAAGGCCAGAGTAATCATGACAGGTTGATTGGTCCTTGTCTAATCCAGTCCAACAAGCATTTAATCAAGATGGCCGGATGTGGCAGGATTAGAGAACTTTATTTACTATTTCAGGACCATGGAAGTTACTAAACTTTGATTCTTTATTCATAAAATGAAGGCATTGGAACATTTGACTTCTCAGTTCCCTTCTAACTCTGTTGTTGCTGTTCAATCATCCCTGATTCTTCATGACCCCATTTGGGGTTTTCTTGGCAAAGATACTGGGGAGGTTTGCCATTTCCTTCTCCATTTTATTTTACAGATTGGGAAATGGAGGCAAATAGAAGTGAAGCGACTTGCCCAGGATTACACAGCTAGGAAATGTCTGAGGCCAGATTTGAAGACTTTGTCTTTCAGGAAGACTTCTTTGATTCCAAGCTCATGCTCTATCCATTGTGCCATCTATAATGCTATAAATTATCCGCTATGTACAGGGCACTGAGCTAGATACTGGGGATACACAGATAAAATAAAAAATAATCCCTGTCCTCAAAGAACTTGCATTCTGATAAGGAGATTCAACCAGTAAACAGAAAACATATACACACACATATATACATATACACATGTATATATATGTATATGTACACACACACACATATATATATATATATATATATATATGTATTTAAATATATGTACTGGTTCCTTGGTTGGTTGTTGTCCTTTGTTATTGAAGAGGATCAAAATGACTTTCAATGTATTAGAGTCAACTTAGTGTGTCCAACTGTGGCTAATCAGACTAATAAGAGCTTAGCAATTTGTCACAGGTTGGACACAAATAGTCTCTATGAGCATTTGAGATGGATTCTCTAATTTTGCATATCTCATGTTTCTTCTGAATTAATTCAATTCTGCTTTGACTCTTACAGCACAGCACCTTTTGTTTTTTTATTATTATAACTTTTTATTAACAGAACATATGCCTGGGTAATTTTTTACATTATCCCTTGCACTCACTTCTGTTCCGACTTTTCCCTTCCCTCCCTCCATCCCCTTCCCTAGATGGCAAGCAGTCTTATTCATGTTAAATATGTTATAGTATATCCTAGATACAATATATGTGTGCAGAACCAAACAGTTCTCTTGTTGCACAGGAAGAATTGGATTCAGAAGGTAAAAATAACCTTGAGAAAAAAACAAAAATGCAAACAGTTCACACTCATTTCCCAGTGTTCCTTCTCTGAGTGTAGTTGATTCTGTCCATCATTGATCAACTGGAACTGAATTAGATCTCTTTGTTGAAGATATCCAATTCCATCAGAATACATCCTCATAGAGTATTTTTGTTGAAGCACAGCACCTTTTCTGATGAGGGCACGCCATGTTGGGTGATCCTGTGCCAGTATCTCCCATACCATATAATCAGTTTTAAAAATTTTAAGAGAGACCTTATCAGTGTCCTTATATATCACTTTTTATGACCACTTTGTGAGCATTTGTTCTGTATGAGTTCTCCATAAAATAGTCATTTTGGCAAGTGGACATTTGGCATTTAAACAATATGGCCAGCCCACAGAGTTGTGCTCCTTGAAGTAGAGTTTAAATGCTTGTAAGTTTAGTTCAAGAAAGGACCACAGTGTCTGGTGTCTTATTCTGCCATGTGATCTTCAAAAATCTTCCTAAGATAGTTCAAATGGAAGCGATTCAATTTCCTGCCATGGTACTGTTATACTGTCCAGGACATGCATGCATGTATCCATGCACACATATAGGCATATATAATTATTTGAGGAAAGAGAGCACTGATAACTTGAGTAATCAGGAGATACTGTCTGTGAAGACAGCAGATGCATTTAACTATGAAGAGATTCTCAAAGGCAGAGGTGAGGCAGGAGTATATTCTGTCCTGAAGGTTAGCCTGGACAAAGGTATGGAGGCAGGAGATGGTATGACAGTCTGGAAAGGAGAGAATAGACCAGTTTGATTCTAGAGGACAGTAATATGACATAATCTGGGAAAGGTAGACTGAAGCTGGATTGTGCAGGGTTTTAAACACCAAGCCAGGGAATGAATTTTCATTTTCCTCTAAAGGCAAAAGGGAGGCAGTGAATTTTCTTGAACAGGGGAATGACATGGTTAGACTTGTATTTTTGGAAAATTGGTCATTTTGTGGAAGATGGAAGTGGGAAAGCCCGGAAATCAGGGATCTAATTAGGAAACTGTTTCAATGTTGAAAATTATTGAGATATGTTAAGGGGAAATAAAAATAGACAAATTTGCTCATTGCATTTTTGTTTCATTTTCTAGGGCCAAGGCTGATTGTTTAAGTAAAGGCTTCTGACTTGCTTATGGGCTAATAAATTAAGTGGGTCTAGATTTCACAACTGAGTTTGTGTTTTATGAGCCTTGTTCTTCATACCAGCAAGCTCAGCAAATGCGTTTTTTAGCGTGTAAAAGCTCTGCTTAAGTCAGAGTCTTTTACCATTCATTTTGGCAAGAGAGGCAAAAGAAATGTATTCATCAACTTGCTAATTATCCTTCCCTCATTTTGAATATTGACTTTAATATAATCTTAAGTCTATGTACACATATATCTATACATGTGCAGAAGACAGATGCATCTAGCAGAAGACAGATACCTATAAGTGAATGATAATGTGTTTGAATATCCACAATTATATTCCAGTTTTACACATCTTACAAGTTACAGGTCACACCTAGGCTCTATTATCATTTCCACACTGACACTTAACTTTATAGTTCTGTCATTAAAGGTAATTATTAGGTGGCACGATAAGGCTAGCACTTTAGATGACAGAATTGGGCCCTGAAAATGGTCTCTAGAAGCTAGAACATTGGAATGAATCTAATAAAATTAAGCTAGGGTGACATGAATATAAAGACTTTCACCTGGGTTTAAAGAATCTGCTTCATATGTGCAAGATAAAGGAATGACTAGATAGCTACTTTTATAAAAAGGGATCTGGGGAATGGAAGTGGAGTTGCAAGCTGAATATGAATCAGCAATAAAAGCTACTTGTACCTTGGGCTTCAAGGAGAAGCATAGAATTTCATAACAATGGGACTACAGTCTCTTTGGGTACTCTACCTCTTTCATACTACAGCTAGAAAATTGCATGTTCAGTTCTGGGCACCCCATTTTAGAAGTGATGTTGAGGGTTTGGAGCATATTTAGAAGAAATCAAATAGAATGATGAGGGAACTAAAAACTAGAATAATTGATTTGTGAAATTGATGGTGTTTATCTCAGAGAAAAAGACTTGAGGGGAAGGGGAGGACATAATAGCTTTTTTCAAGTGAAGCATTATCCATGGAAGAGAGATCCTCCTTGTTGCTGCTACTTTCCACCCTCTGCATTCTATTAAAGTAGATGATAACCTATTTATCTATTATAAAATAGATGATTATTATATCACCCCCAGTAAAATATAAGCTCTTTGGGGACCAGTTATATCTTTTGTTTCATCTTCATATTTCTAATACATAGTACAGTGTCTTGCACATTAGGTGTTAAATGAATATTTATTGGACTAGATGGTATTAAAACAGATTCAGTGAATTATTCTGAGCACAGTGAAATCATAACTGGTATAGTATTTCAGTTCTGGCCATCATATTTTAGGTAGGAGATAAAATGGTGGCCTTTATTCTCAGGAAGACCAAGCTTATAAGAACCTTTGATCCTATCTCTCCCCCTCCCCCCATTGTCTTCTCTAGCAAATTGTCCTGACAACTATCCCTTCTCTATTCCATCTTCAATCTCTCCCTATTTTCTTGTTTCTTCCCTGCTGTTTTCAAATACTTCCAACTTTCTCCTATGCAAAACAAAACAAAACAAAAAAAACCTCTCTAAATCCTACCACCACTCAAGCTATCATCTTAGTTTTATCTTCCATTTCTTAGTCGAATACCTAGAAAAAGACATTTACACTCAGTGTCTCTACTTCCTTTTCTCGCTTTCTTCTCAACTTTTTGTAGTCTGGCTTCAAAAGTCAGAAAATTTTCTTTTATGTAAAATAGCAATAATAGTAGAATATACTTCATAAGATTGTTGTGAGGATCAAATGATATAACTTATATAAAGTCTTCTGCAAACTTTAGCAGGTTATATAGAGTTACTATTATTATTATTGATCTTCTTGCCCAAGTTTTTCTCAATTCCAATACATTCTCTGTACAACTGCCAAAGGTATTTTCCTAAAGTTTAGAGCTAGTCATAAAAGTACTGGCGAGCAGCTATGTGGTTCAGTGGGCAGAATGCTGGGCTTGGACTCAGAAGCCCTGAGTTCAAATGTGACTTCAGACACTTACTAGCTATGTGTCTCAGGGTTACTTAATGCTGTTTACCTTACAGTCCTAATCTCTAAAACGAACTGGAGAAGGAAATGGCAAACCACTCCAGTATCTTTGCCAAGAAAACCCTAAATGAAGTCCTGAAGAGTTTTCATAATTGAAATGACTGAATAACATATTACTACCTTGCTCTACTACTACTTGGTCCTTTTATTTTTAGGTTGAAATCTTGACTTTTCAAGCCCTTCCTAATCTAGCCTCACTCCAGTTTTCTAGATTTATTATACACTGTTTCCCTTCATGAACTCTTTGGTCCAGCCAAAATGGCCTTACCATTACTCATAGACAATGATCTATCTAATTCCATCTCTGTGCTATTACAGTGGCTACTCTGTTCCTTCTTCTTTCTCATGGCTTAATTTCATAAACTGCCTCACTAAAGGTCTTCAAGGAAAGGCTTGATGACCGCTCATTGAAAACATTGTAGAAGAGATCCCTGTTCAGGTTAGATCAAAGGTTTCTGAGATTCCTTCCAATTTTGAGATGATTCTGTGAATCTGTGAATTTTAATCCATGAATTTGCTGATGGTGATTCTTTGTGGCCACTGAGTTTGGGTTGGTTTTAAGTAATTTTCTTCTACTTCTAACATGAATCCCTTTGCTTTGCTTAAGTATTTTTTATTTATATCTTATGTTTTTTACATTATCTTAATTTATTTCTCCTACTTAGGCATCTTTTGTAATAAAGAATAAAAAAAGGGGAAAAATCAGTTTAGCGTTGCAGCTAATCTATTATTAGCTAAGCCTGACAGATAGTATCTGTAATGTTCCATACCTAGAATTCCCTACCTCTGCTAACAGGAGAGTAAGGTATATTTTCTCATTTTTTCTTTTTTGATATGGCAATATTATATCTTTGATGACAAGGATATCTTTGCATTTAGTATGGATTGTCTTTGCATTTAGTATGGCACCCTGAACATAGTATATACTTAATAAATATTAACTTTTATCATTCTTTAAATTTTTTAAAACTAAATTTCATTTTTATCAACTATCTTTTTTCTCCCTCCTACATCCCTCTCATCTGTATCTTCTACCTCCAATGAAGAAAAAACAAGACCTCAGTAACAAATAGGCACAATCTAGCAAAACAAATACACATATTGTTCATATCTAAATATGTGTGTCTCATTTTACATATTTAGTCTGTAATCTCTCAGTCAGCAATTGGGTAGTATTTTTCATCATCTATTTTATGGAATCTTGATTTATCATTATATTTACCAGAGTTTTAAAGTCTTTTTTTTTTACAAAGTTATAGTATAGTTATATAACCATAACTATATATGTATATATACATATATATATATATCTATACTATAATTGTATATAGTTCTAGTATAAATTGGTCTTCTACTTTGATTTACTTCACTTTGCATCAATTTATAAAAATTGTCTTAGGTTTTTCTGAAATTATCTCCTTCATGATTTCCTTCAACATAATAGTATGCCATTATGTTTGTAACCTTCTTCTCAAAGGTCTAATTGTGTAGGGGTCTTTCCTTGTTGGTGGAGAGGCTGTGTGAGGAGCAGATGAGATTGATAAGAGGAGGTAAGAGATTTGGGTTCTTTTGATTTCCAACTTTGAAAGAGGAGATAAGCAGTTCCAATTTCCCTTTAACCTGAAGTTGGACAAAAAGTCTCTGGAAAGGACCTGACATGTAGAGGAGGTAGTACTTGGATCATGTCTCTATTCCTGGCTTATTACACTACAGAATCCAGGAATTTTCCATTTGATGAAATTTGTATTTTTGGTTGCTCTGAGTTACTACACTTCCAGTGAGAGAGCTCATTTACTTTCTATGTTTGTCTGATATATATTTTCCTATGTATACTTTTTTGATTTGTTTTATTCTTGACTTGGACAAATGAGTTTATTTAATCTTTTGTTATGTGTGTTCATTGAGGAACTGGAATTTGATGGAAAGGAAATCAAGTCTTGAAAATATATAGCTTGGGGTATTCATTTCACTTTAAAGAATGAAGAACAGGAGTAGAGGTAGCTTGAACCTCAAAACCACTTACCCTAGACTAATAATATTTAAGAGACCAAATAATTCTAAATTGATAATCCCTCTTTCTAAGGTAAGTAGAATGACCAACCTCTGGCCCCAACCTCCTGATTCCCTTTCTGGCAGAAATCAAAGTCTATCTCCAACAAAGGTGGCATAAAGAGATCCTAGAAATGTCTCTTCTTATTTCCTTACAGATCACATCTAGACACAACTATGTGGACAGACATATATAAACTTCATGAGCCAAAAAAACCCCCAATAACAAAAATCCCCCACACCCTACATATTCACATGAATAATCTGTTTAGCTATTTCTCAATTGATAGACACCCCTTAGTTTCCACTTCTCTATACTACCTTCACAAGATCATTGCAAGGGGAAAATAATCCAAATATTTGAAGAAAGCAGAGTTAATTCCCCCTTTCCAAGAAGCTGTCCCCAACCACATTTCTTTTCATCATATCACTGTTAATAATTCTATAAATTAATGTTATAGGATTTTAGATTTTGAGTTGGAAGCCATCTAGTCCAGTCTTCTCCTTTAACAGATGAGGAAATTGAAACCTAGAGAAGTTAAATGACTTGCCTAAGGTTACACAGGTAATAAATTGCAGATTTGGGAGCTTTTTCCATTGTCATTTTTCTTCAGTTTGTGCCACTAAATGGCGTTTGTTTTTATTATGTAGCTCTCTCATCTGCAAATGTTTTGAGGTATCATGAAAGGGCTGGAGTCAGAGATTGTGAGTTTGGGTGTCCACTCTGCTATTTTTAAACTGCTTGACCTTGGGCAAAATGACAGTTTTACACCTCTACTTCCTTATTTGTAAAATGGGTAAAATAATATTTTACTGCTTGTTGGACAGGATTATTCTGAAGGACAAATGCAGTGATGGATGGAAAGTACCTTGTAAATGATAAATTGCTATGTAAACATAAATTAATATATTACATAATATATAAATCATGAATAATAATTACATGATAAAAGTTAATTAGAATAGTTGACATTTATGTAATGCCTTAAGGTTGTAAAACACTATATATAATGTATGTGTGTGTGTGTATATATATATATATATATATATATACATACTTATACACATACATACACACATAGGTGTATGTATGTATTATCTAAGTGGATCCTCATAATAACCCTATAAAGTAGGAATTATAATTATTCTCATTTGACAGATGGTGAAACTGAGGTTAAATGATTTTTCCAGGATCACACAGCTAATATATATGTGAAGCAAGATTAGAATTGAGGTCTTCCTAATTCCAATCAGAACTTTGTCTAGTCCATCAAGATACCTTTCATATTTAGGAAGCCTAAAGTAAATAATAATTTCCTATTTGCCAGTTACTATGTTAAGCACTAGAAACACAAATAATATAAGACAGTACCTTCCCTCGAGGAGCTTTTTAAAAAAAGTTGTAATGGTTCTTTTGTTTACTATGGCATTTTAAAATGAAGTAACAGTATATTTTATATTTTTAATTGAAGCCTTTTATTTTCAAAATATATACATGGATAGTTTTCAATATTCACCCTTACAAAATCTTGTGTTTTAGATTTTTTCTCTCCTTTTTCCCTACCCCTTCCCGAGATGGCAAATAATCCAATATATGTTAAACCTGGACAATCCTGCAATTCTTCTATTCATATTTCCACAATTATCTTGTTGCACAAGAAAAATCAGATCAAAAAGGAAAACAAAATGAGAAAGATAACAAAATGCAAGCAAACAACAACAAAAGAGTGAAAATACTACATTGTGATCCACACTCAGTTCCCACAATCCTCTCTCTGGATGCAGGTGGCTCTCTTCATCACAAAACCATAGGAACTGGCCTGAATCAATCTCATTGATAAAGAGAGCCACTTAGGAGCTTACTTTCTAATGGGCTTGGGAAAGGAGAAGACAATCCACAAAAGGGAAGCTAAAAACCAGTGTGGAAGAAGGACTGGAAAGATAGATCAAGGTACCCTCTGTGGGATTATAGGGCTGGAGGGTGAGAGTGAGACCATAAGGGGATGTTTCAGATTGAGGCTGTAGTACAGGCATAATTTTGAAGTCTGGAAAGTCAGCAACTGGGCAGGGAGGAGAAGAATCGCAAAGCACTTGACAATTTACATGTATGTATTTTATAAACCTGATATCATTTAGTCCTTACAACTCCATGAGGCCAGGATGATGGCCTGATTTTAAAATGATTTAAAATCATCCTGATTTTACAAGTGAGGAAACTGAAATTCAGATAGTTCAAGGATCTTGTGGGTGTTGACACAGTAAGTGTCACAGGCAGGATCTGAATCCGGATTTTCTTGGTTACAACAAGTCTAGCAATTCATCCACTAAAATATGAAATTTAAAACTTCATAAAGAGTCTCTCTCATCTCTTGTACCCCTCCTAGTATGCAGCAGCACCAGGAAACCTAGTAAATACTCAGGTAAAAACTCAGTAAATACTTGGTAAATAAATTGAATTGAGAAGTCTGTTGAAAGTTAGACAGAACTGAGTTGTGTAGTTTGACACATTGGACGAAGGCCAACCAGAAAGCTCAGAAACTTCTTATATAACGTCCAAAATGGCTCTTTTAGCCCAATGCCAGCCTTCAGAGTGTGGAAAGATTTAAGGAGGTGAGGGTGGTATGTGCCAGGTACCTGGCAATGTCTGCTGTCTATCCCATCCCCCATCAAGCAGACACTCCCCTCTTGTCTTTGTGTAGACTAAAAGCAATTAGTGAATGGCTTGAAATCAGTTGCCAGACACTTCCCCTTGTGCTACCAATGTCCCAGTCTCCGGTTCCTCCCTGAGTGTTTTCTATTTTCTGCTCTGTCTGGACAGACCCGATTGTCTAGCCCTGTCTGCTCCCAGCCTTCCTTAGGAAAACTGTCCCCTCCCTCCAAGCTGCTGAGTGTCCTGGCTGGCTCTCCCACTCTGGGAGGGATTCTTACATGTGTTAGGAAGCTAACAGGATGAAGAGAAACATCTCATTTCAGTGGCCGGATGGGCTGCCAGGGAGAGGAAAACCTTTGAGCTGTCACCATGCAGGTCCCACTTATCCAGAGCCAGCCTTCATTCATGTCTTCCTGCCCAGAGGCTTATTCAATCACTGCTTCCAGGAGCTGAGAGGAAAGGAGAGAAGGGGCAGAGACAGGAAAGAATTGAAAGAGGAGACTTGACAAAGAGAGAATTGACATAATAAAAGGGGAGGAATGGATGAAGAACTGGCAAAGAGGATGATGGGAAGGAGAGAATTGACAGGCGATGAGAGAGGAAAGATGGTTGAAGGAGAACCTAGAAAGGGGAAGGGAAGAAGGAATGGTGAGTCTGAGAAGGCAGGAGAGGAGAAGTGAGAATTGATAGACTGATAGGAGGAGAGAAAAAGGGCCAGGGAGAAAGAAGATTGGATTGGAGGAGAGCAGGGTTTCTTTTGACCTGTTTGAATTTGGGCCAAATGAGCACAGAAATTGACTGGGAAGTATAACTTTGATGTGGGGAAATCTGGGTTTTTGTTCCACTGGGCTGTGTGACTTTAGTAACACATTTCATTCTCTGTGCTTCAGTCTAGTCTTTGACAAATCATTCAGTTTCTCTGCACGTCAGTTTCCTAATCTGTACAAGGAAGGCATTGAAGTAGATCCTTTGGCTCTTTCCACTCCTGCCATTTAGCATTCATAGGATTCAGAGCTTCAGCTAGGGACCTAACTGATGATTTAATCCAAGCTCATCAGAGTGGGAGTGGCAGTCCAGGAATATGCTGATAAACATTTAACCATCAGCTATCCAAAAATTTTTTTTCACGTACCATACCTTTAAATTTAATCTGCATCATTAACATTTTTTTTTACTTCACTTTTTCAGGTCTGGACCATCAGCAAAACAATAAATCAAGCACCAATGCTTGCCAATTTTCAAGGTCTAAATACGCACACTGAAAATTCAACCATCAGCTCTTTGGAGCCTGTAGGATTTGGCTCCAGCACACCTCTGGGAAGTACCGCATTTCATATATGAGAAAAATGAGGCTCAAAGAGGTTAAATGATTTGCTGAATATCAGAGCTGGGATATAAAATCAAGTCTTCCAACTATAAATCCAATGTTCTTTCCATTAATCCACCAGTTGCATGTGGCTAATCCAGGATGATCCAGGGACTATAAGAAGAACTACAGGGAAAGTGATTTGCAAGGTGACTGAGAATGGTCATGATCTTCCAGAGGAGGGGAGCAGGGAAAAAAAAAACATTAACCTTTTCTTGATAATATCTTTAACTATCACTATTCTTTATGAATGAGACAGTTCCATGAACAAGTTTGTTTTCTTGATCCAACAATAAATGATTTGGGGAAAATGTTTTAATTGTTTTTGTAGATGCATCAACTATGGATACAATTCCATGAATCTGATGTAGGGAGTTATTCAGCCTTACAGTGCCTTAGTTTTGCCACTAGGATAAAAGGGATCATATTGCTATTGGCCCTAAAAGCCCACCTGAAAACTGAGAGGATGAATATTCTAATATTCCTAGAATGAGAATGTTCTAGGGAGGTAGTTCTCAATGTGTAGGGTGGCAATCTTTGAGGTAGCTACAGGATTAGTATTTTTATTATTTTTGACAAAATGCAGTATGCTTGAGTATAATAAAAATATGCCTTCCCTTAGTGAATAAAAAATGTCTCATAATCACTCTTGTTGTTTAGTTATTTTTCAGTCATGTCCAATTCTGTGACCCTTTTGAATTTTTTTTTGATGATGATTTTGGAATGGGGTACCATTTCCTTTTCCAGCTCATTTTTACAGATGAAGAAACAAAGACAAACAGGGTTGTGAGTCTCTGAGACTGGATTTGAATTCAGGTCTTTGTGATGTTAGCCCTGGACCTATCCCTTGTGCCATCTAGCTGCCTCATATATTGTTATTGTTTTTCAGTTGCTCAGTTGTGTCTAACTCTTCATGACCCCATGTACTATAACATGCCAGGCTCTCCTATCCTCCATTGTTACTTGAAGTCTATCCAAGATCACGGTCATTGCTTCCATGACACTATCTAGCCATTTCATCCTCTGCCATCTCCTTTTCTTTTTGCCTTCAATCTTTCCTAACATCAGGGGGATGCCATCTTCTCATTATGTGGCCAAAGTATTTAAGCTTCAGCTTCATTATTTTGCCTTCCAGTGAATAGTCTGAATTAATTTAAGTTTTGACTGATTTGAACTCCTTGCTGCTTAAAGGACTCTCAAAAGTCTTCTTCAGCACCATAATTCAACAGTGTTGATTCTGCCATACAATTCTCATAACTATCCATTGTGACTGGAAAAACCATCGCTTTGATTATATGGACCTTTGTTGGCAAGGTGATGTTTCTGATTTTTACTATGCTGTCCAAATTTGTCATAAGTTATTGGTTTCCAAATGTATATTAATGCTCTCATGATGGAGAAAATATATATTCATTTAAAAGTGTTACTGTACTTCTACTTCTTGTCATTATGCATTTTCTAAATGCTCTCTCTTCATCTCTATCTCCTGGCGTCTCAGATATAGCCCCACCTTCTGTAAAAAGTCTTCCCAGGTCTCCTTAATCTTTAGGGCCTTGCCTCTATTGATTATCTCCAATTTATCATCATCATTATCGGCAGCAGCAGCAGCATTCAGATTGTTCCTCTTATATGCCAAGACATAAACACATGTTAAACAAATTACAAATATTTTTCTCAGTGGGTTCTCTCAACAACCCTGGAAGGTAGGTGTCATTATTACCCTGGTTTTATAGTTTAAAAAAAAAACTGAAATAGATATTAAGTAACTTGCCCAGAGTCATACAGTTAATAAGTATCCAAGGTTGAATTTGAACTCAGATCCTCCTACCCAATGTATCACGCAACTGCCCCTAGTTACATATATCTTGATTATAAAGTAGTTGTTTGCATACTATCTCCCCCATTAGACTGTGACTTCCTTGAAAGCAAGAACTGCTTATTTGTTTTTATTATTGTCTTTCTTTGTTACTCCAGTGATTAACACAGTGCCTGAACATAGTAGGTGCACAATATATAGCTGATGACTTTATATTGTTAGTATAACTATTATCATGAGGGTGGGAATAAAGAACTTTTTTTTTTAATTAAAAAGGAATACTCATTCTCCAAAACACTGGAAATCACTGAGGTAGGGTTTTAAACTGCAAAGGGCTGGACTTGTATTTGCCTTCTTCTCCAAGAGATTATAGAATCTAGAACTTGAAGAGAATTAAGATTATGCAGTCCAGGAGTTTCCCATTTAAGTTATATATTTCCCCAAAGGATAGAAGAACATTGAGTGCACAAGGAAGAGTTGGTAAATAATAATATTATCTTATAGAAATATTCCAAAAGTAGAAGTGTTGATGAAAAAATATTATGTATTAAATAAAGTTTTTTTTATAAAAATAATCTCTTCCTCCCTCCCTCCCTTCCTTCCTTCCTTCCTTCCTTCCTTCCTTCCTTCCTTCCTTCCTTCCTTCCTTCCTTCCTTCCTTCCTTCCTTCTTTCCTCCTTCCCTTCCTTCCTTCCTTCCTTCCTTCCTTCCTTCCTTCCTTCCTTCCTTCCTTCCTTCCTTCCTTCTTTCCTCCCTCCCTTCCTTCCTTCCTCTCTCCTTTCCTCCCTTCCTTCCTTCCTCCCTCCCTCCCTCTCCCTCCCTTCCTTCCTTCTTCTTCTTTCCTTCTTTCCTTCCTTCTTTCCTTCCTTCTTTCCTTCCTTCCTTCCTTCCTTCCTTCCTTCCTTCCTTCCTTCCTTCCTTCCTTCCTTCCTTCCTTCTTCCTTCCTCCCTTCTTTCTTTTCTTTCCTTCCTTCCTTCCTTCCTTCCTTCCTTCCTTCCTTCCTTCCTTCCTTCCTTCCTTCCTTCCTGTCCTCTTTAATAACTTACCCAAAACCTTTAATAGCTGTGTGATCTTTAGCAATTCACCTCTCATTCTCAGTTTCCTCATCTGTAAAATGAGAATGATAATAAAACTTGTTATATCTTAAAGAGTCACAACCTCTCTCAGCTCTTATTTTTTCATCCATAAAATAGCAAATGTATTAATGAGAGATCATGTGGATCAGAGAGTTATTAAAGATTTGTCCTCAGAGTCAGGAGAATATGCTGGTTGTGTGGCCTTGAGCAAATCAAACACTCAAGTCCCAGTCAACTCTCTGAGACCATAAATTGCAGAATAGCCCTTTATTGGACTGGTAAAGAGAAGTTATAGACTGATGACATCACAGGACCTAGACCCCTGAAACACCTCACAGGTTAGGTGGAAGGCTCAAATAAGATAATTACAGTTGTTTGAAAACCTTAAAATGCTATGTAAATGTTGGTGTTGTTCAATATTATTATACTAAGGCAAAGACTTATGGTCTATGTAGACACTCTGAGACCCTAAGCAAATAAATCAGAAAGTTTGTCGTTTGTGCGATTTGCAGAATTAGGGATTCTCTGCTCTGGAGCAGATCTTTTTCTCTCTCCTTTCCTATCCAGAAATCCTGGCACAGCTCAGGCAGTTATGCAAACCAGGTTCCTCCAGCTGATGGTGCTCTTCTCCAGTCTCATAATTATTTACAACATACTTATGGTCCCCTCTTCCCATAGAATGGAATAAACTCCTTGTGATCAGGGTCCCCACAGGTGCTTAATAAAATGCACATTGAATCAAATTGAATAACAGGGGTCATTTCCGCTATATGACTCTTTATGGTCACTTGATTCTGGCAATCATCCTCTAAGGTTGGTAGTATGGTGGAGTGCTATTATTTCCATCTTTCAGATTAGAAAACTGAGATTCAAAGACAATAAAGTGAATCGATCATGTCCTTACTCTTAATCACAGGAGTTTTTTGTACTCTTCGATTCCCTTGTAGTTCTGGGGGAAAACAAAACAAAACAAACAAATCAAACCAAACCAAACCAAAAAAACAAACAAACCAAAAAAACCCCCAAAAACAAACAACCCAAAAAATTGATTCAGAACCAGTGCTGAATTTGGAGTCAACATTTGAACTCATGTCTTTTGATCTCAGGCCAGCATTCTTTCCACTGAGCCACATGATCAGAGAAAACCTTCTGTTTTAGGCTGTGGCTTTTTAAAGGAATCTTGAGATATACTTAAAATAAGTTATGAGGTCTCTGTGGAGAGATGAAAAGAGAACGACCCTTGTTGCTAGCACGCAGATACACACAACTTCTGTTTTTTGGGGGTGGGGAGAGGTTGCAGTTAAGGAGTGCAAAGCCAATTTCTCTTGTAGGCAAGAAACATTATTTTCAGATTAGCTCTGGGGTGTACTGTTTAGTGGCCCTTCTCTTCCTGTGATGGTAATCCCTCAGCCCTTTCTCCACAGCCCAGTCTTTACAACCCTACTGGCATGCCATAGGGAAGTGATGAATGCAGCCCTGGCATCTTCTAAATCTCTGAGGGTCACCAACATCAGCTCTGAGGCAGAGATCAAAATGGCACCAGGGCCGACTTCTGGAAGTTGGGCATCTTCTAACAGCCTCAAGGTGGTTGGCTCAGATGTGAGGAGTCTCTAAATAAGGATAAGAAAGACAGTGAAAAATGTGTGTTTGTATATATATGAGGAAGGTAGGGGCTCAGAAAATATTTTCCTATTCCTTCTGAGCAGTGAGCAGCTTTCCCTCACCATCCTCCCCCAAGGTTACGGCCCCTAGGACTGGCTCACTTGCTGCATTCTCTAGCGCTGACTCCTCACTAGTATTTCTTAAACTGCTTCCTCCCAAATCCCAGGCAGATATGTTTTCCACCTCATTTGGCACTTGTCAAAGGTGCTTGGTTGACACAGCCCCTAGCAGAGCAGAAGGCCTCTCTTTTCCTCAGGCTAGTGCCAAGAATTCCATTCCTGGCTTCCTGGAAGGAGGAACATAGAGAATATTTTCTCTGAGTCACTAAGGACCCCAAGTTCATTGTGAAATTGACTTTGCCAGAGATCAAGGGAACCTACTATGGGGCAGGAATTGTTAGGAATTACCCAGGCAGACAACTGTCCCCCTGTGCTCCCCATCCAATACTTAAAGTATTGGCCGCATTACAAGAAAATGAAACTGCCTGGGAGGTTGAGTTTGGATTGGAAGCATATGGAGGGATTAGGGAAGGATTGAGTGACATCTTCAAACAGGGATGTGCTAGAGTCAACTCATACCAGCTCAAGAAAATCAACTGTTAAGTTTTCAGCCTGAACATTTTTGCCTTAGAAATTGGCAAATGCTACAAATTAGAGTTTGATTTATCATTTTGTTGATTGCCTAGATTTACAAGAGTGATAGAGAAAATGAAGATTAATGCAGATTATAATCTACATTATAAATAATGCAAATTAAATGTCAAGATATATATATATATGTCTTGACATTTAACTTTTATTTTAAAATAACATTTATTTATATCTATTTATCCACACCATTATTTTTCTCCTGGAGAGCTGGTGGTTAAACATTGACCAGCACACTTGAACTTTTGATGGTCCTTTGGTATGTCAGGATTCCCACAGAAGGTGAGGATTTATGGAACTGATGATATATACTAGGAAGGTTTGTCCCATTTTATCAGGGAGCAGGAAGGAACTCACTTAATCCTCTCTGGACCACCAACCAAAAAGTTGGAAAATCCTAGATCTGGTAATTAGCTGATTTTAGGGTAATTACTTAACCTCCATGCTTCATGTTTTCATCTGTTGGATGGACATAATACCACCCATCTTAATTATCACACAGGATGAACAGCCAAAGTAGCAAGGCTTTGAAAATTAAAAACAATGATATTCTGATATAAGGGGGAATTATTATTTTATTGCTTTAGAGACACAATACAGAGAATCACTTGAGGTATGCAGATAAAATGTTGGACTTGGAGGCAAGGAGACTTAGGTTCAAAATCTGCCTCTTTGTGACTATAGGAAAATTATTTAATGTTTCTGAACTTTAGGTAACTCTAAGACTATGAGTTTATTTGTTCAGTTGTTTCTTCATGATTCCATTTGTTGTTGTTGTTGTTGTTTTGGCAGAGATACTAGAGTGGTTTGCCATTTCCTTTTCTAATTCATTTTACAGATGGGGAAACTGAGGCAAACAGGGTTAAGTCTAGTAGATACCTTTTCAGGATTTACTTTTGTAATACCAGCAGCAAACGAGATAGCCTGAGTGGTCACTGAATTCCTTATACATGCTTTTGCAATCATGGGTGTGCCGCAAGCAATAAAAATAATTGGATCTCCATATACTTCTGAACATTTTGCACACTTTGGTGCACAGTATAAGATTATACACACCACTGGCATACCTTTAATCCTCAAGGACAGGCAATACTAGAGAGGAGAAACAGATATTAAGATGCTCCTCCAAAAACAAAAAAAAGGGGGAGCCACAAGTAACCCTAGAGAACTTCTAAATTTAGCTCTTTATATTATTAACTTCTTGATTTTTGACAAAGATGCAGTGGCTCCGGCAGACAGGTTTTATAACCCACTGGAAGGGCAGTGTCCAGTGCGAGCAGCTCCACCATCTTTAGATTATCACCAGGTGATGTGGAGAGATCCAGAAAGTGGTGAATGGAAAGGACCAGATAGGCTAACTGCTTGGGGGAGAGGGTTTGATTGTATCTCTACAGATACAAGGAGAAGGAATCAGATGGGTGCCAATGAGCCATATTCATCTTGTCCATCAGAGAGAGACAGAGCAGACCCTTGAAACGAAGGAGAAGACCCAAGGAACATCGGGTGGTTCCATCAGTGACTGTGCCCAGCACTGAAAGAGCATGGCAGTTAAGGCAATTGACCCATGGACTTAAAAAATTGTTGATAAGACTGTTGCAGGATTTTAAAACCAGCAGGAATCATTGTATTCCCTGAGACATGATGAGACTGTTGTAGGACTTCAAAATCTGCAGGAATCATTGGATTCCCTGACATTTTTAATACACCTTTTATTCCTGATACTCCCTTTGGTTTTATTCTGTAAATAACAATGGAAACTTTGTCTTCATGACATTTCACAAGATTCAACACCTGCTGTAGTGCTGTTTACAGTCCCTAGCACGAGGAAACTTACTGACCTTGCTGGGGTGGGGGTGGGGGAATAATTGCATTAAAACAAAAAATGGGAAATTGTTAAGGACCTATGCACTAAGTGCACTCTAAGGGTCAGGTCAATTCTCCGAGAGCCTCCATAGCTGTGAACATCTGAAGGAGTTGCAAAGGAGCCTTTACTGACACAGGTGTTGCTTGTGGACTGGAAAATAAAATGGAGGCAGAAGAGAGAGGTCAGATAACACAATGGTCTCTCAGTGGGGAGGTCAGAGAACAGCAACTGCCTCTCAGTCTCCTTGAATCACCATCATTCTCTTACAAAAAGAAAAGAAAAGATCTACCAGAAGAAAAGCAAAGTTCCAACAGTTAAGTGATTTGCTCAGACTCATAAGCTGGTAAGAGACTGAGGTTGGATTTGAACTCATTGAAGATGAGTCTTCCTGGTTCCAAGTTCAATGTGCATCCACTGAGTCCTAATGGTCTACATAGTTGGAAGGAATTCCCACATTTCATTGTAAGATCCTTCAGGCATGGATAATAACACTAATAATAATTTATTATTATAATAATTGACATGTTAATATAACAAGTAAGAATTAGTATTACTATTGTTATCATAGCTAACATTTATATAATGCTTACTATGTGCCGGGTACTAACTAAATGCTTTACAATTATTATCTCACTTGGTCCTCACAATAACTCTGGGAGGTTGGTGCTATTATTATTCTCATTTTGCAGATGAGGCAGATCGAGGGTAAACGACTTGCCCAGATCACTCAGCTAGTAAATATGTTAGACAGGTTTCAAACTCAGGTTTTTCCTGACTCTAATACCTGACTCAATCTACAATTTTAGAAGGTTAAAATTGGTGATGATACTTTTAAAGTATCCAAACAAAAAGCTAGATAATATTAATGGACCACAGGGTTTTCTAACTCAAGGCACTTATGCAAAGAGGTGCGCCGCCTTCTCAAAAAGGAGGGATAGAGCACTGGAAATATATGTTTGGTTTAAAATCTCTCAGAAACACCTCTGGAACAAAATGGACACCATGTTACCCAATGCTGGAAAAGGTTAGCAAAAAGTTGCCATGACTGGATTTATTGAATGTGACCAATATTGCTTTATTTCTGAACGGACATGATGAATGGCCCAGATTGAAAAGTAGAACCAAAAAAAGCCTCTGTGGGTGACATCTACATAGACTCAACCAACAATATATCAACAAAGAAGAGTTAAGTAAATTACTGAAAGATGGATTCATTCACAGAAATGATGGGATTTATGATAGCCAAGAAGAATGAGCTCTGTGTCCAATGGTACAGAAGACTCATCGTCAAGCATTGTGCAGCTATTGCTGAAGGCAGAAGAAATGGTAGAAACTGAGCAGCAAACTGCTGGAAGTTGGCCAATTTTGTTACCTATGAATATCTAGAAAGGCACAATTGAGTGGTCAGAAGCCCAATGTCATTCAAAATTATCACTATAGTTCAAAAACTTGAAAGGCAAAAGGAAACCAGATGGCATAGTAAATAGAGCACTGGATCTAGAGTCAGGAACACTAGTTTCTCTGGTGTTAGAGATTTCCTAGCTGTGTGATCCTGGGCAAATCACTTCACCCTGTTTGTCTCAGTTTCCCTTATCTGTAAAATGAGCTGGAGAAGGAAATGGCAAACCACTCTAATGTCTCTGCTAAGAAAACCCCCAATGGGGTCACAAAGAGTCAGATAAGACTGAACAGCAACAATAAGTTCAAAACTTCATCACTATCATTCCAATATCCCATACTAAAACTACAAACTTCAATGAATCTTCAATATTCAACAAATTAAACATTCTGGAACAAAATCATTGCCAATAGTTATATAGACATGACACTGACTCATACAAATTTGCCAACTTAAAAAAATTTTTTTGGAGAGGCAATTGGGATTAAATGATTTGCCCAGGATCGTATAGCTAGTAAATATTAAGAATTTGAGGTTGGATTTGAACTCAGGTCCTCCTAACTTCAGGGCCCCCACAAAGTTTTCAATAGGTGCTGCCACAGCAAATATTCATGACCTCCAATCTATTGTAGATACAACTTGTGACTATAAAGACCATTTACACAAGACTCTTCCCCTTCATGGAAATTGGGAAAGTCTTCTGCAAATAGCCTCCAGAGACACAGGTTACATAGAAAGTAGGGCATTGTGAGGGCATCCTCTTTATTGATTCAGTTTGTTAACTTCCTCCTGAAAATGTTTCATCATTATCAGGGTAATTTTGATTCCAGGTGACAGCTGAGTAGGATCATACATATATCTGAAAGAGACCTTAAAGTTTAGCTAGTCCAATCCCTCATTTTATAGATGGGGAACCTTAAGTTCAGAGATCTTATAGCTTCTGATCTGATCTATAGCAGAAGTACGGTTTGATTTTAATTCAAATCCTGAGTGTAGATTCAGTGTTTTATCCATTGAATCACAGTACCTCCACATAAGTAGGAAAATTCATTCTGATCATTATTTCCTGCCAAAAGGACATTTTTGATTCATATGGTCTTAATGCATGGCTTTCATAAATTAAATGTAGCTTCATTATTAGGAAATATGATCCTAAATTTAGAACTTGAAGGAACTCTTATAGATCAGCTAGTTTTGTCCACTTTATTTTGCAAATGAGGAACTGATCCCCAGAGATGTGAAGGACTTGCCCGAAGCCATACGGGGACTTCATGGCACATCTGGGATTTGTGATTCAAGCCCAGCCCATTTCTCAATGCACCATACTTCCTCTTTTAAAATCATGATTTAGGGCAGAAGTTTTCAAACTTTTTGGCCTTTGCCCATCTTTACACTCTTAAAAATTGATAACCCCACCAAAGAATCTTATATAACATATCTATTGATATTTACTATTATTAAAAACTAAAATGTGATAGTAATATTATGAAAGTAGATTTGACCTTGAAAACCTCTTGGATCCTTGGACCACATTTTTGACTCAATAAATTATGATATAAATGTGAAGAAATATTATTGTCCTATTAAGAAATGAAGAGATGCTGAGCTACCAAATTCTTCCCTGGCGCTTCCCCTCCTCCCCTGAGACAAGGTTGTATTTCCCCTATAAAAGATTTGCTCATGATGAAGATTCTTTGGTAAGTCCTTTTCAGGACCAAGCCCGATATGAGGAACTATCTCTCTCCCCGCATAGTGTCTTCTCTTTAATGGAATCTGTCTCCTCACTAAAACTAATTGTGATTAGTATGTTAAACTCTTCTATGGATTTAATCTATCAGTAAATGGAGCATACTCAGGCCTCATAGCATATTCCTTTAATGGATTCTTCCAGATTCCTTTCCTTGGTAACCTTATTATTCTCTCAAATCCAATAATTCCATATTTACCATTCTTGGTGCCTATTTTACCCTTCATTATCTCTTCTCCTAAATCTACCTTTTGGAAAAAAAAAGGAAAAGAAAAAAAAAAAAAAAGAAAAGTTTCAGAGAAACTTGGGAAAGCTTGTATGAACTGATACAGCACAAATTGAGACTAGCACAACAATTTATACTAAAATGTCACTTATGTAAAAATGAACAATTCTGAAAGCCGTGAGAATGCTGAATACTCCACTGATCAATTGTGATCCCAGAGGACTAATGAAGGAAAACATATTCATCTCATGACAGAAAGATAATGAACTCAAGAATAAGATGCACATTTTTGAAGGAGTCCAACATATGAGTTTATTTTGCTTGGATATACTTTTTTATTATGAAGATTCTGTGTTGTTTTCTCTCAGAAACTGAGGAAAAGGAATGAAAGGGAGGGAAAAAAACTTGACAATTGAAAACAAAAGTGAATTTTTTAAAAAAAGGAGAGAAAAAACAAAACAATGATTTGCAGAAACTACACTTAGACTTTGGAAATATGTGATATATATTTGGATATATAGATTATATAATACATGTATATTATATGTAATATTCCATAGATGTATAATTTCTACTCAGAATGTCTCTTTCCTTTCTATTCCTTTTCTCTCCTGGCTCTTTAGAGTGCTCTTTCTTTCCCAGAAATGATTTATTTAATTTTTAAAACTTAATGTTTTTTAGAAGATAAAGATATGACTTACAGAGATATTGAGATTAGATTATATCTATTATATCTTATCTCAGTTATACATCTGTATACATCTGTATGCATGTTTATATATGTATGTGCATATATGTTATGTGCACATATACATATACATGTGCAGGTATAGGCATATGTGTATGTATATACTATTTATATCCATACACACCTACATACACACATACACATACACATACTTCTGGGCTGGTATCTGTGGATTTCTTCAATTAGGAAACTCCCAGTGGAGAATTTTCTCTACCAGCCAAGATTATTGACTTTTTTTGAATTTAAAATCTTAGAGAGTTTCTATGCCTGGGGCATGAAAGGATTAAAAGTCAGACAACCAGAATGAATGAGTCAAAGGTTGGCTCAGACCTATGTCTTCTCAACTCCCTTAGCCAGCTTTCCATTTGCAACTCATTTTGCAACTTATTTGTAACCTCCTCTTTTCTCTCATCTTTCTATACTGCTTTGTACAATAAAAATTCATTTGCACTTGGTGGATTCAAGTTTAACTTTTCTTTTTTAACTTATATTTTATTTCTTCCAAATACAGGTAAAATATTTTAAACGTTTTTTAAAATTTTGAGTTCCAACTTCTCTTTTTCCCTTCCCTCCCTCCTTCTTGAGGAGGCAAGCAATTTTATATAGACTATGCATATACAGTTAGATGAAACATATTTCCATATTTTCTATGTTGCAAAAGAAAACAGACTAACCCCCCCCAAAAAAAAACAACCTAAGAAAAAGAAAGAAATTTTTAAAAATGCTTTGCTCTGCATTCAGACTCCTTCAATTTTTTTTTCTGGAGATGGAGGGAATTTTTCATCTTAAGTTCTTTGGAATTGTCTTGGATCACCATACTGCTGAGAATAGCTAACTCATTCCCAATTTATCATCATCACAATAGTGCTGTTACTGTGTACTATGTTCTTTTAGGCCTGGTCACTTCACTTTGCATCAGTTCATTTAAATCTTTCTAGGTTTTTTCTTATAACAAAATGGTATTCCATCACAATCAAATAACACAATTTGCTGAGCCATTCCTTAATTGACGGGCACTCCTTCAATTTCTAATTCTTTGCCATCACAAAGAAAATGGCTAAAGATATTTTTGTACAAATGCATCCTTTTCTTTTTCCTTTGATTCTTTGGGATAGAGACCAATAGTGGTATTGGTAGGTCACAGATTTCTAACCATCCTGTGAAGTAGGTCGGGCAAATATTGCTATTCCAATGAGGAAACTGAAAAAATGATATGATTAGATGTTTTACTTAGAAACAAAGGCAGCAGGTTAAATATAAGCCAAGTTTTGAACATCTAGATATCTCATTCTACTCCATTTTGCTTTCCTTGCTCATCTCTACCTCCAAAATTCTCTTGAGTCCCAACTAAAATTCTTCTTTCTATAGAAAACTTTCCCCAATCTATGGTGCTTTCCCTCTGCTGATTACCATTTATTTATTTAGTTTATTTGTACTTGTTTGCATATTGTATCCTCCATTAGACTGGGAGCTCTTTGAGGGCAAGATCTGTCTTTTGCCTTTCTTTGTATCCCCAATGTTTACACAATGCCTTCATACAAGCAGTTAATACATGTTTACTGACTGACTGTACTATATCGACAATTGTGGATATACTTATATCTTTCAAAAGTCACATTTTGAGAACTGAACTGGCTGGTTATCTAAGGCTTCATGAGATATTTTAGACATAGAAAGCATTGACTCGAAAATCCTAGGAAGACTTGCATTCATTTTAAAAAATAATTTATAGAGGTACTTCTGAGAACCTCTTTAGGAACATGAGGTTCCTGAAATTTATAAAATAGTCATAAACTCTGTACACTGTAAACCTATTATAAAATGTTACATGTTTTACAACTCTGAGCTTTAACATATCTTAAATGAATAATAATGGTAATAATAAATAATCACTATTTATATAGCACTTACAATGTCCCAGGCCCTGTGATAAGGATTCTATAATTATCACCTCACTTTATCCTCACTAAAAACCCTGGGATGTAAGTGTTATTATTACCCCCATTTTACAGATGAGGAAATGGAGACAGATAAAAGATTAAGTGGCAGAGTAACTTGGTAAGTTCCTAAGGCTGGATTTGTATTCATGTCTTCTTGACTTCAGAACAAGTGCTCTATCCACTGTGCCACCTAACTGCTCCATAACTTAAAAAAAAGCCAAATGTTTCTTGGATAGACTCTGGGCTCTACCCTCTCCTTTGCTCAAGCTGTTTCCCTTGCTTAGGATGTCCTCCTCTCTTTTGGTCTATTGAATGTCTATCCATTCTTTAAAACCTCATTCAAAGACTAGCTCTTATGAATTCTGATTTCCTCTGATGATAACAACCTTCTTCCTTAGTCAATAATCAAACATTTATGAAATATGTATCAGGCACTGTTTTTAATTTTGAGAAGACAAACACAAATGAAAAAAAAAATCTTTCTAACACTAGGAAGACAAACACGAGTGAAAAAAAAATCCCTGCTCTCAAGGAACTTCCAATCTAATGAAAGAGACAACAAATAAATATGTACAAACAAAGTGGATAGAGGATGAAGGGGAAATAACTAATAGAGAGAAAAAGAATAAAGAGGGATTGAGAAAGGTTTCTCATAGAAGATGGAGTTTTAATTTGGACTTAAAGGAAGCCAGTAGGCAGAGATGAGAAGGGAGAATATTTGAGGCATGGGGGACAGGCAGAAAAAATGCCTGGAATAATAGTTATGGATGAAGAAATTGAGGAATAACAACAAAGGAGAACAAAAGGGGACTCCAATGAGAAATAACCTGTGGCTGGGATTGCTTTGTTTGTCCTTGCTTCATTGGATTCATTTTTGTCTCAGGAGATGGGGGGTTCTGGTCTAAGGTCCTCGACTGCTTGTGGGCTTTCCCAATCCTTACCTTCATGTTAAGATGTTCTCAGACATAGCTTTATAGATTATTTAGTAAAATGAATGCAAGACTACCCAGGATTTTGGAGTCAGTGCTTTCTATGGTTAGCTTCATTAGGTCAGAGAGATTGTAGAGGGACTACTTTTATTGGGTGAAAAGTTAGCCTATTGCTTAACACCCACCTAATACCTAGAATTATACATCAGAAACTCACTTTCTTTCATGAACTGGTAGATAACAAATTCACAAACTCAGACATCAGAATATTTGAGAAAATTCAACCAATAATGCTCTTGGATCCAGATGGCGATCACAAGTAGAACTGTGTCAATACATTGATTTGTAAAAACTATGTTTTCATGTTTAAAAGATAATATCTTAATAGATGTTACCAAATATTTATAATTTCCACGATGTGTGGAACAAAAGTTTTCCAAGTATTGAAACTGAGCAGAATTCAGTTAGAATCAGAATGAGCTATGTAGGAATTTTGTAGTATTGTCCACTACTAGATTTATACTGAGGATGCTCTCAGCAAACCTGCAGAAGATGACCCTGAACCCCAATATTTTTGTTCAACTACAAAAAAGCTGCTATTTTATTAGCTGTACCAGAGTTTATAGAATAGTTAGAGGAATAATAGCAGGAGAGCCATTTGTCCTGGCTTAGTTTATTTCTGAACCCCATAAAAATAAAGCAGGGAAAGAACAGAAGAATAAGTACTTATTAAATGCCCATTATGTACCAAACACTGTGCTAAACTTCTTTTTATAAATATTATCTCATCTGATTCTTTCAACAATCCTGTAAAAGGGGCTTATTATTATGGCGATGTTACAGATGAGGAAGCTCAGGCAGAGGTTAAGTAACTCATCCAGGATCAAACAACTAGTAAGTATTAGAGGTGGGATTTGAATGCAGGTCTTCCTGACTCTAAGCCCAATGCTCTGAGACCTGTGCCACCAAGTACTTCTAAAAATAAAAGGCTAATTTCATTAAAAGGAGATCAGTGTATTTTTTTATGCTAGGCAAAGCACATTCTTTTGTTATTTCATGATCCTCATAGCAATGATATAAGGTAGTCATTATTATTATCCTTACTTTATAACTGAGGAAACGAGGCTCCCAAAAGTTGCATCTGATAGATAAATGATCACACAGCCATGACCATGTGGAAGGGTAGCTCAAATCCAGATTCTTCTGACTCCACATTGAAGCCCTCTCTCTACTCTATGACTTTGTATCTAGAGCAGTGCTAAGCACATGCTGAATTCAACATTTGTTGTTGAAATGTTTGCAATCATGTTTTAAAAAGCCTTCCATTTTAGGGTTAACCACTTTGGCCATAGCTAAGCTGGTCACACCTTTGGCCTCATGCCCAATTGTCAGCACAACTTTGCTTGGGACTTGGAACTTCCCAGGCTTACCACTGCTCCCAGCTGCAGCCGCAAAATTATCTTTAATTTGTTTTACAGTGGGCTCCCATTTTATTTTCCCTCAAGGCATTTTCATATATATTTTGTGTGTCATCTGAATAGTCTGTCTACTTGAACATCCTTCTTATGCTCATGGATATATGATGTTCAAATCTGCAATTCCGTTTCTGAAGCCTTACAGCTATTTTTGACTCCACCTGAGTCCTGTGCAGAGACTCCTGGGTTCTCAGCACATGTCAAAGCCACAAACTCCAAGCCAGGCCCAAATCGGCTCTTGAAATTGTTAAGCCAAAATTAGCCCTGGGCACAAGAAGGCAGGATATGGGCCAGGACTACATGGTGTGGTATTGCCTATAATAATTTCAGTGCTTTTGTTTTCTCTTCTCTCTCTTCTTCCGTCTTCTTTCCTCTCCTCCCCTTCCCTCCCCTCTCCTCTCTCCCTCCCTCTCCCTTCCTTCCTTCCTTCCTTCCTTCCTTCCTTCCTTCCTTCCTTCCTTCCTTCCTTCCTTCCTTCCTTTCTTCCTTCCTTCCTTCCTTCCTTCCTTCCTCTCACCTTCCCCCCTTCTCTCACACATATATCACTTTATACATACAAAGTGGTTAGGTGGCTTAACTCATCCTAGTATGAGGAAGAACTGAATTCGAATCTTTATTTGTTAGTTTTTTGACCCTGAGTAAGCTATTCCTCAGTCTGCCTTATTTTCAACTATCCAATGGGAACATTAGTAGCACTACCTCCTGATTGTAGGCTCCCATGAGGTAATAACTCAAAAGCTCTTAGCACACTATCTGACACATTAGCAAGTATCTTATAATTGCTTGTTTCCTTCCTTCCCTCTAAAACACTTTAGATGCATTATCTAATTTGGTTTGTATAACAGCCCATTTGGGAGGGGAGTACAAGTAATATTATCTTCACTTTATTAGCCAGGAAACTGAGACAAAATATTAAGTAACTTGCCCAGGCCGCAAAGCTATTAAGTAGCAGGTCTACAGCTCCATCTCAGGTCTGATTCCAAGGTCAGTGAGTTCATTACTCTAGTTAACATTTACATTATAGTTAAAACTTTACAAAGCACTTTGTACATTATCTCATTTGATTCTCACAGTCCTGAGAAATAGGTGCTACTATTAGCTTCATTTTACAGATAAAGACACTAAGGCTCCAAATGTGCACAGGGTCACACAGCTACTGAGTGTCTGTGGCAGAATTCCAACTCTAGTCTTCCTCACTCCAAATCTAGCTCTCCCTCCACTATGCCCAGCTATCTCCCATTTTCTCAAGTCACTACCTTTTTTTTGGGGGAGGGCGTTAGACAAAGGGAAATATTAACCTTTCCAAGTTCAAGTCAAGCTAGGAGGTGGAATTAAAGTGACATCTTTCCCTAGGGAGGCTGGGGACCAAGCCACTGAGAAGCTATATGTCTCAATGCCATCAGAAATATGTATACACTAGGCAATCAAAAATGTAGATGTCTCTGTCACTCCTGGTTCAAGATACTGCTGAAGGGAGAGATATTTTCACTGTGAAAGTGGTCAAGCATTGAAAGATGGTCATAAAAAACCCTATGGGTTTCCAGGATGCACTGAGGCTTGATGACTACCCGGGTTACTTTCTCTTCCCTTTGAAGGACAGTCTATAGCACTTAAAGGTCCTAAGCTAGAAATCACAAGATTAAAGCTGAGTTAGAGTGAAAGCTGGAAAGAGCCTCAGCAGCCTCCATTTTATACATGGCAAATCTGAGGCCCAAAGAGATTTCAATGATTTGCCCAACATCAAACATGTAAATATCAGAGGCAGTCTTGGGGTCCTGGGGCCCTTCTCCTTGATTCAATTATTTAACTGATCTGGAGTATACAATTGGATTCTTAAAACACCATTGTTCAACACAGCTCATTTCTGCCCTAGATTTACTATGCTAAACCTCTGCCAAAGTTTTGCAGCAAAATTGAGGAAGAAAAATGCATGAAATAAAATACGCAGGGGGAAGGGTTTGTTAGGTCTCGTGACCCTTTCCACCACATTTTGCTTACTCCCTATTGGACTGAATTGTTGGGCTTGGTGTTTGTTTTTTTTTTTTTTCAATTAATCTCTGGGATTATTTACAGAGTACTATCAAGGACTGGCATCAGGAGTCTCTGGGCTCATTGTCTACCATGACTCAGTCAGCTGCTAAATCCTCTAACCTTCTAGAATATGGCTTGATACCCTGGACTTAAAACTGGAAAATCTGGGTTCAAGTTGAGGCCCTCTGAAACTAGTAATATAGCATTGGGCAAGATGTTTCTGAGTTTCACCTCCAAAACTGAAAGAGGCTAAGGTACTACCTGCCCTCCATGACAGCTATTTAGAGGAGAAAATGAGATAAAAAAGGCAGAAGGCTTTTATAACCATAAGGTGCTTTTTAATGTAGTATCTGCTCAGTTTAGTCATATTTTTTCTGTATCAAACTCATGTGACTCTCACTTGGGTTTTTCTTGACAAAGATTCAGGAATGATTTGCCATTTCCTTTTCTAGATGAGGGAACTGAGGCAAAGACAGTTAAATGGCTTGCTCAGGGTCACTCAGCTAGTAAAAGATTGAGGTCAGATTTGAACTCACTTCCTGACTCCAGAGTTGTGCTCTATCCAATTTGCCACCTAGTAGGTTCATAAACGTGAGATCCTATTTATTTAGCTCACCAAGGTAAAACTTGTTCAAAACACTGAGCTAAACACAGGGAGAAAGCTTTTATATAAAGTTAGATCCCATACTTATAAAGTTTACAATCTGGTTTGGAAATAAGATATGAGGACAAATATATTTGTGTATATACATGCATGCACACATACATGACTACATATATATGCATATACCTATATGTATATATATAGATATATCTTTATATATTTATATACAAACAGAGACACACAAACTTTTACAGACATACATAGGAGACTTGCAAAATAAAGTTTAATGGGAATTCTTAGGAGGGAGATTATTGCTGACCCATTGAAGAATAGTCTTTCCAGACAAGACAGCATTTGAGCAGGGCTTTAAAAGGAGAGCCAGCCTTAGGACCAAAAAGAAAAAAAAAACTTGCTATGTCATTTTGGGAAAGCCATCCAAATTCTCAGTGCTTTAGGAAAATCTATAATAATAATGATGATGATGATAATAACACTAGTTGTCATTTTCAGAGAATAACTCATTCTTGCAACAACCCTGAGAGATAGGGGCTGTGATTATTCTCATTTTACAGATCAGGAAACCAAGGCAGAAAGATTAAGTGGCTTGCCCAGGATTTCACAGCTGGTAAGGGAAGGAAGATTTGAACTCAGGTCTTTCAACTCCAATCCAAGCTTTCTGAGCCCCACCTAGCCATCTCACAAATCTCAGAGGAAGGACTGATTCACATTGGTGGTTTTCTCATCTGGCAGTTCCCAGTCTTAGGTCCCTTTAAAGATGGGATAAGAATATAGTAGTGGGTGGACCTGGTGGAGAAGAGCTTTATCACTAATTTACTGAGTCTGTTGAGTGTTATTTCTCCCATGGCTCTAATCTTCATGAGGAAAGAGCAAAAGGCATTGGGGATTGAGAAAGAGGAAGAGGAGCCTCATTTTTGCTTTTCCATAGACCCAGATGCCCAAACAGCCCAAATGCCTTATTTACTTGACAAGCTATTCTCATGAGGACCTGAGAATAAGATTTGGTTTAAGATAAAAGTAGGAAGGGACTTTCTGAAATTTTCTAACCGTGCTGGCAGTAATTGATAGGAAATTCATTTCCAACCCATTAAGCACAGTCACCATATTCAGCTGAAGATTCCCCTCCTCCTTTGGTGCAGATCTCAGCAAATTGGGACATTTTAGCCAGGGTTTGTTTCTATTTTAGCTGACAGCAATTTGTGTGCCTACCAGGAAACCAGGGGTGGTATGAAAATAGAGAATTGCTCATGAGCTCTTGCACTCATGATCCAACACCTGGCTATTTCTCGGTGTCCTTTCCTGGCTTAAAAACAAGACAGCAAAGGTAAAAATCAAGAAATGCAGGGTAGAGACTGCCCAGTGTGCCTGCTGCTGTTCCCAGTTTCTGGGAATGTGAATGAAGATTATCATGGGGAAAGGCAGAGAAGGAGGGAGTCAGAGAAATGACCACTCCCTCTTAGGTTTATGAAATATAAGGAGAGAGAAACTTAGTTGTAGATTAGTTAATAGTGCAATTATATGGACTCAGACCTGGTTGGATGATTAGACCCAAAGTTACTATTACAGGTTCAATGTTGACCAAGCAGGAGATTTATGGTGGAACATGCTAGGGAGCTGTATATGGCCCTGTGACATTGTACATTTTTATTAATTACTTAGACAAAGGAATGGGTAGCATTCTCATTAAATTTAGAGATGAGATTCATCTGGGGAGACAGCTAAGCCTTGGATGTCAGGGTCAGAATCCCAAAAGATATCATCACACTAAAACTTTGGGCTGCAATCTAATAAAATGAAATTTGATAAGGCTAAAAGATAAAGTCTTATACTTGGATTAAAAATCAATCTATTGAGTATAGAATAGAGATGAGGAAGCATGCTTAGAAAAAGAGCTTGTATGAAAAAAGATCTCGATCTTTCTCTGCAATCAAATAAAACTCCTCCATTTGGCATTTTATGAAGTGTAAGTTTAGAAAGAGTCAGCATTGCTGATGTGGCTACCAAAAAAAGCTAAGGCAACATTGGACTGCTTAATTTCTACCTCTTCCAAAAGGGAGAAGAAGATTCTGCCCCACTCTCCTTTAATTAGATACTGTGAAGATTGCATTCAATTCTAAGCAGCATGGCTTGGGAAGAACATTGATTGACTAAAGCACAACTAGGATGGTGAAGTATGCCAAGTCCATGCCATATTAGGATTTGGGGGAGGAAATGGGAATGTTTTACCTGGAGAACAAAAGATTAAAGGGGGAGGAAAGGCTGTTATCTTAGTTCAAATATTTGAGAGGCTGTCATGTACAAGATGAAACTGACTTTTTCTTCTTATTCCCCAAGGGGTACAACCAATAGCACTAAGTGCATATTGTAGAGGCAAATTTAGGTTTTGCATTCCAAGAAAAACTTTCTACAGTTATATTTGACCCATACTGGACCGCTGGCAGTAGGTTCTCACCAGGTATATGCTATTAAATGTTTTAACAACTGGCTCTCTGAGGGAAAAAGGAAAACAAAAACTATGCTTAGACATGCTTTTTTTATTTTTGGACAATCAAATTTATTTAAAAAAAAATAATAGTATTTTATTTTTTCTCAGCTATGTGACAAGAAAAATTTTAGCATTCGGTTTTACAAGATTTTTAGTTCAAAATTTTTCTCCCTTGTTCCCTTATTTGTTTTCCCCTTCCTTCCCCTCTTCTGAAGACAGATAGGTTGAGCTAATTTACACATGTGCTATCATGTAAAAACATATTTCCATATTAGTTACAGTTGTGAAAGAAGAAAGATAAAAAAGAAAAAAAAACATGAGAAAGAATAAAATAGGTGTTAAAATTATGTGCATTCAGAGGCCACCAATGCTTTATCTGGTTATAGATAGCCTTTTCTTTCAAGGATCTTTTGTACTTGTCTTGGATCATTGTGTTGCTGAGAAGAGCTGAGTCAAGTAATGACTGATCACCATTCAATGTTGATGATACTGTATACAGTGTTTTCATGGTTCTGTTCATTTTACTATATCAGTTCATACAAGTCTTTCCCGGGATTTCTGAAATTTGCCTAATCATCATTTCTTATTGCAAAATAGTATTCAATTGCATTCAGATACCACAGCTTATTCATCCATTCCCCAATTGGTTGGCATCTCCTCAATTTCCAATATTCTGCTACCATGAAAAGGCTTTTATAAATATTTTTACACATTTAGGTCCTTTCCCCTTTATTAATGATCTCTTTGGGTTACAGAGCTGATCATGCTATTGTTGGGTCAATGAGTATGCACAGTTTGGTTGTCCTTTGAGCATGGTTCCAAATTGCTTTCCAAAATGGTCAGATCAGTTACAAGTCCACCAACAGTGTATTAATGTTCCAATTTCCCCATACCCTAACATTGATCACTTTCATTTTTTGTTATATTGGCCAGTCTGATAGATGGTATCTCAGAGTTATTTTAATTTCAATTCAAAAGTGATTTTAAACACTTCGTTATGTGCCCCCAGATATTTTGGTTTCTTCATCTAAAAACTGCATGTTCATATCCTTTGATCATCTATCAATTGGGGAATGACTTGTATTCTTCTTATAAATTTGGATCTTTTCTCAAAATATTTGAAAAATGAGATGTTTATCAGAAACACTTGTTGTAAAGATTGTTCCCCAGCTTTCTGCTTTCCTTCCAATCCTGATTGTATTGGCTTTGTTTGTGTGAAAGTTTTTTAATTTAATGTAATTAAAATTATATACTTTGTGATGCTCTCTAGCTCTTGTTTAATCAAGAATTTCCCCTCTTCCATAGGTCTGACTATTTCTTACTTTTCTAATTTACTTATTGTGTCCCCCTTTACATTTAAATTATATATCCATTTAGACTTTATCTTGGTATATGGTTTGAGATGTTGATCTACACCTAGTTTATGTCCTTTTGTTTTCCAGTTTTCCCAAGAGTTTTTTTTTTAAATAATGAGTTCTTATCTCAAAAGCTAGAGTCTTTGAGTTTACCAAACACTAGGTTACTTTTGTCATTGATTTCTGAGTCTTGTGTACCTAATCTATTCCACTGATCCACTTTTATTTCTTAGTCAGTACCAGATAGTTTTGATGGTTACTATTTTATAATATAGTTTAAGATCTGGTACTGCTGGGCTACTTCCTTTGTATTTTTTCCAATTAATTGGCTTTCAAGAGCTGGTTGGAGCTATCTCTGAAACAGCTCTGGTTCCTTCTCACTAAATGTCTTTAAGGCAAGGTTATAGAACCATTTCTTAGATATATTAGAATTAGGATTCTTTTTAGGTATCAATTGGATTGAGTGGCTGCTGAAATGCTTTGTAATGCTAAATAAATTTCATGATTCTATGAATATGTCTCTAAGATAAAATTTGGGTAAGGATATCCTAAGATAAGGAATTTGGGTAAGATCATCTCTAAGATTCTTTGCAGCTCTGGTATTCAATGAGATTCTCTCCCAAAGATTAGGGTAGACCATTCTTCTTTAATGACACCATCTACTTTCTGCTCCCTAAAAACACTCTCTTGCTTTCCTAATCCTCATGGAGCACTATATAAAGAGCAGGTCATGTTCTACCCAAAGATTCAGAAGGGAGAAATCCATCTTGTCATATGACCCATTTTGTGAGGCAGTGGGATCTCCAAAAGGAGAAGAAAACCAGCTTCCTTCCAGAGTGAAACAGCCAGCTGTGAACTGACCTTGGGTTTCCCCAGCTGCACCCTTCTGGGGGATGTACCTTGAGAGTGTTCAGCATGGCTGAATAAGGCCGCATCTCTTTCTCAAACTCTCAAGCAAACAGGTGTAACTGAGACACATTATATGCACTGAAGATTTTAGTATCTAAGGACAGCTGGCATTTTCGGTCTTGTAAAGAAAAAACTAAGAAAGGCAAATACCTCCACATATATAGTACATTCATGAAACTTCCTTGTGCGGAGTTAATTATCACTTGGACACCTCTCAGTATCTGATTCTCTGTCATGGGAATTCAAAGAGTGTTTGCAGGGACTGATGATTAAGGAGAAACTTTAACCTTTGCTGTCCCACAAGTTTAAGCCCATATGACTTTTCTAATTTATCCTGAATTTTTTTTAAGAGACAAAAGTCTTCCTACTTGATTATAGAACTTTGGTTCTAGTGCTTTGAGGCATCCCAGAATCTTGGTGTTTGAAGGAGTTGGAGGCAACTTCTTTTAGCCTTTCCTTTCAGTAGCAAGGGATTTTCTTCCTTCTTAAAAAATAACAGCTTTTTATTTTCAAAATATATGCAAAAATACTTTTCAACATTCACCCTTGTAAAACCTTGTGTTACAGAGTTTTCTCCCCCCTCTCTCCCACCCCCTTTCCTAGACATCAAGTAATCTAATATATGTTAAACACGTACAATTCTACAAATATTTCCACATTTATCATGCAGTGCAAAAAAAAATCAGATCAAAAAGAAAAACAAGAAAAAGAAAACAAAAAGTAAGCAAACACAACAAAAAAGTTTAAGATATTATATTGCAATCCACATTCAGTCCTCATAGCCCTCTTTCTGTATACATATAGTTCTCTCTCTCACAAGACCATTGGAATTGGCCTGATTTACTTTATTGTTGAAAAGAACCACATTCATCAGAGTTGGTTATCATATAATCTTCTTGTTCTCTTGGTTCTATTCACTTCATTCAGCATCAGTTCATGTAAGTCTCTCCAGTTCTCTCTGAAATCATCCTGCTGATTGTTTTTTATAAAACAATAATATTCCATAACATTCATATGCCATAATTTATTCAGCCATTCTCCAACTGATGGGCATCCACTCAGTTTCCAGTTTCTTGCCACTACAAAAAGGGCTGCCACAAACATTTTTGCACATGTGGGTCCTTTCCCCTTTTTTATGATCTCTTTGGGATACAAGCCCAATAGAGACACTGCTAGACCAAATGGTATGCACAGTTTGATAGCCCTTTGGACACAGTTCCAAATTAGCAAGGAATTTTCCGTTAAAATTTTTACTCTTTGCTTATAGCTTATCAGAGTGAAGGTGATAGATAAATAATCTCTGTTGGCACTCTCAGGTAGTTTTTTGAGCATTGCCTACAGAATCTGACTCTTGCATTTTCTTCCTTACAAAAGCAGAAAGAGGAAAATCAAGGCACAGTGTGAAGATCTTTTTTCCAGTAAGAAGAGAATTTAGTAATAATTTTACCAAGATATGTTGTTATCACCAAATGGATGGAAGGAGTGAATGGAGTTGGAGAAGCAAGAAAAAAAGCACTTATTTGTTTGTGTTTTGGTTATATGAAATATGGGGTGGCTTCACTAGCCAACTTAAGCATTACCAAAAGCTAGATTTCTCAAAGTTTGAGCTTGTAGCTCAATTGTTAATGCTGATTGCTTGACAAGTCAGTCACAAGATTTTCCTTCTTAGAAAGAAAGGATCAAACCTTTTTTAAATTCTCCAGTAAAAGATTCTCTCTCACAGCTGATTTGTATCCTTTTGCCAGAAAACCTAGGAGTCTTCCTTACCTTCCTCACCTCTGTATACAATTGATCTTAATAATACTTCTAGCAACCTTCCAACAATTTTACAGCCTGGGTTTTTTTTTTTCATAAAGACAATCCTTTTTTTTTTCTTTTTTAAAAGAACTGTGATCTTTATTCTTGGCACATTTTAAAATGCATTCAGGAAAGGAACATTATATCTTTTATACATATATATGTACATATATAATTATTTCTTTGCAGAAATCTAAAGAGCAGAATACTTTAAAAATGAGCTAAAAGATAGTTATGGAGACCTTTATTTAGCATGATTATTTAAAGTAGACTTTAAACCTAGGTATTTCTGATTCAAGAAAAGATGAAAGAAGAAAAAGTTAAAGCAATAGATTTGAAGGATTCAGGGGGTATATTTTGTCCTTTCTAACTTCCTATCTTCCTGAGATGGCATGCTGAAACTTAAAGTAATTTTAAGTTTCACATTCCCCTCACAAAGTTTACTTTTGGATGCGGCACAGCTAATGGATGCTGTTGTTTGCAGGGTATGGTGTCTCAAGGGCTAGATTGACTCCAGTGGGTTGGTGCTGACTTCTTACCAGACTTGGCTGATGCAACTGTTAGAGATTCTGCTTCTGATTACCCTTGCTCAGGATATGATGGCTCCTCCGGCCTTTCAGAGAATCACAAGATCATCATCTAATCTATTTCATCTCTGATACTTATTCACTGAAGATCAGGGAAGAATAGACGCAACAAAGACAGAAAAATATAGCCACTATGCCTTAACAGCCACATGGCAGCTCAGGTGGAAAGATAAGGCAGCAACAGCAACCCCTATTGATGCTTCTGATGCATTTGAAAACCAATTGAGAGAGTGTTTCTATTACCTCAGTTCTTTCATATGCACACTAAATTCTGACTTAGCAGTCAATTTCTTTCGTTTTTTTTTTAAAATAGCCTTTTATTTTTCAAATACATGCCAAGATAACTTTCTTCTTCTTCTTCTTTTTAATGACCACTATCATCTTTATTAACTTTAAATGCGACTGCTGGCAATACTGTATTAAGATGTATAGCAATATAAAGTTTTAAAGTCTTTACTTCCAAATAACTCTAAATAGAAAAGAACAATTTTTGTTCATAACACATCAGAGACTGGAAATTGCATTCGGAGAAAATATTAGAGTAATAGCAAATGATAACACTGTGAAAGCTTTTAATGTTAGAGTATTGAGTGGTGACCGGTAAACAAGTTTTGGAGACATGAAAGTTTAAGTACAAAACCTCTGATATTTATATGGGCAAGTCACTTAACTCATCAAGAAGACTTAACTTTTTGCCTCAGTTTTCTCATCTGCAAGGTGAATAGGAGAATGAATGGCAAACCATTTCAGTACCACAAAGATAGTTTTCAGGCTTCACCCCTACCAATCCTTGTATTTTAAATTTTTCTTCCTTCCTGCCCCTCCTCCTCCCCTAGACAACAATCAATCCAATATAGATTAAACATGAGCAATTCTTCTAAGCATATTTCTACATTTATCATGCTGTACAAGAAGAATCAGATCAAAAAGGGGGGGGGGAAGTGAGAAAGAAAAAAACAAGCAAGCAAACAATAACAACAAAAAGGTGAAAATATTATGCTGTGATCCACATTCAATCCCCATCGTCCTCTGTCTGGATGCAGATGGCTCTCTCCATCACAAGTCTATTGAAATTGGCCTGAATCACCTCATTATTGAAAAGAGCCAAATCTATTACAGTTGATCATCACATAATCTTGTTGTTGTTGTGTACAATATTCTCTCTTTGTTCTACTCACTTTAATCTACATCAGTTCATGTAAGTGTCTCTCCAGGTTTTTCTGAAATCATCTCACTAATTATTGCGTATAGAATAATGCTATTCCATTACATTCATATACCATAACTTATTCAGTCATTCCCAAACTTATGGGCTCCATTCCATTTCCAGTTCCTGGCCACTGCAAAAAGGGCTGTTACAAACATTTTTGCACATGTGGGTCTCTTTCCCTCCTTTAAGATCTCTTTGGGATACAGATCCAGCAGAGACACTGCTGGATCAAAGGGAATATGCACAGTTTGATGGCTCTTTGGGCATAGTTCTAAATTGCTCTCCACAATGGTGGGATCAGTTCACAACTCCACCAACAATGTGTATAGTATCCCCATTTTCTCATACCCCTAACATTCATTGATCATTATCTTTTCCTGTCATCTTAACCAACCTGAGAGATATGAAGTGGTATCTCAGAGTTGTCTTAATTTGTATTTCTATAATCAATAATGATTTAAAGCATTTCTTCATGTGACTATAAATGGTTTTAATTTTTTTATCTGAAAATTGTTCATATCCTTTGGTCATTTATCAATTGGAAAATGGCTTGTGTTCTTAGAAATTTGAATCAATTCTCTAGATATTTTAGAAATGAGGCCTGTATCAGAACCCTTGGATGTAAAAAGTTTCTCCCAGTTTTCTGCTGGCTGCATTGGTTTTATTCATTCAAAACTTTTTAATTTAATATAATCAAAATTATTCATTTTGTACTTCATAATGTTCTCTAATTCTTCTTTGGCCATAAATTCCTCACTTCTTAGCAGATCTGAGAAGTGGAGAAAAATGGATAGTTCTCCTAATTTGCTTATAGTATCACCTTTTATGTCTAAATCATGTACCCATTTCAACCTTATCTTGGTATAGAGTGTTAGGTGTGTCGATCAATGCCTAGTTTCTGCCATACTTTTTTCCAATTTGCCCAGACATTTTTGTCAAATAGTGAGTTCTTATCCTAGAAGTTGGAGTCTTCAGGTTTTTCAAACACTAGATTACTATAGTCTACTGTGTCTTGTGAACTTAACCTATTCCACTGATCTACTATTATACTTCTTAGCCAGTACAAATGATACTGTTGCCTGCAGCTTTATAATATAGTTTTAGGTCTGATACAGATAGGCCACCTTTGTTTGCATTTTTTTCATTAATTCCCTTGAAATTCTTGATCTTTTGTTTTTCCAGAAGAATTTTATTATTTTTCTAACCCTATAAAGTAATTTTTTGGCAGTTTGATTAGCATGGCACTGAGTAAGTAGATTAATTTAGATAGAATTGTCATTTTTATTATATTAGTTCGGCCTACTCATGAAAAATTGGTATTCTCCCGATTGTTTAGATCTAATGTTTTGTAACTGTGTTCATATAGTTCCTGACTTTATCTTGGCAGGTAAACTTCCAAACATTTTATATTATCTACAATTATTTTAAATGTAATTTTTCTTTCTATTTACTGGGTCTGGACTTTGTTGGTAACATATAGAAACACTGATGATTAACATGGATTTATTTTTACATCCTAGTAGTCAATTTCTTAAACCCAAATCACTTTGGCTCTCCTTTATTGGCCAACAAAAGGTCCCAAGACAAGCCCACTCAGTTTTTTTTTTTTTGACCCTGAGTCAATGTAAATAGCAGTAGCTGTTTTAGCCAAAAAACCTGAAAGTCTTCCCATTGCAGATTGATTCCTTTTTTTTTTTTTTTTGACTAGGTAAAAAAGGCTTTACTTTGTTTTATTTCTTTCTTATCTAGATTTAATTGCTGAATGGGTAAGTTGCCTCAGTCAGACTGAGGCCTATTAAAGACCTTAGCCTAAAAAAGGTCAAGTTCTGCCACTGCATCCAGGGCCATTTCCAGTCATTCTGATGTATATCAGCCACTGAACCTATATGACTCCAGAAGAGAAAGTGAGGCAGGTGACCTCCCCCAAATCCAATTTACTTGCATGCCATGTCATCACCTCCCTGATGTCATGTTCATCTTTGAGAATGAAGGTTAAACAACAACAGTAGTAATATAATAAACTAACAAGAAATAGGATATTTGCTCTTTGCTCATGCCCTGAATCTGAGAGAGAAAGGCCTCTCCATCATGCCTTTTGGGAGGCCACCTCATTAAGCTTCCATGGAGGTTGATAACAGACAGGATTTAATGCATATCCTCTGAGGACTGAACTTTCCTTGATCAATTCTCCTGTTCTATAGACATAAGAAAGATAGTTTATCTTTAAAGAAAGGCTATAGAAAAAGTACACAGCAAGAAAAAAAAGCACTCATTTGCTAGTATTTTGATTTAAGGTCTTTGAGTTGGTGAAAAATGGTAGTGACTTAAGTAGTTGAATCAGGCTTCCTCAGAGGCTAGATTTCCAAGAGTGAGCATCTAGTTCAATCCTTAATGCTGTGGCAAGTCTCATGATTTTGCCTCTTAGAAGGGAAGAATGTAAACTCCATTTAAATTCTCTAGTGAAAGAACCTCTTTCACTGCTGGTTTGTTGTTGTTTAGTCCTTTTCAATTATGTCCAACTTTTCATGACTTTTCTTGGCAAAGATATGAAGTCCTTTGCCATTTCTTTGTGCAGCTCATTTTACAGATGAGAAAAACTGAGGCAAACAGGGTGAAGTAACTCGCCCAGTGTCACACAGCTAGTGTCTGAAGATAGCTTTGAACTCAGATAGCTGATTCTTTCAGACTCTAAGCTTGGTGCTTTATCCACTGTACCATCTACTCACAACTAATTCCTGGTACTTCCTCTTTATAATTCAAGGGGGGTGATCATCCTAGGTCCTTAGTAATTTGGAAGTTGCTTTTGGTTAGGGGAGTGCTGACAGCTCTCAGAGCAAGGCAGCTTCTATCTACAACAAGCCCTTTGGCTATAAGCTCTCTGTTGAATTACTGCCTGACAATTTCATTGTCACAGGAGGCTGAGACCCCAGTGGCCAGGCAACAGTACCACAGAGCTCAACATAGCAACAGGCCCAGACTAAACATTCACTGACCTCAAGGTTGCTGGCAATTAGTTATTGAGGAGAGAATCCAAGGGTAGTCTCAGGAGGTATTGCCATTCAAAGTCTGGTTCAGATTACTATTTCCATTCCCTTTTGTATGGATTGGCCACCAATGATGCTAATCAAGAGAATCTCCAAGAAGGAACAATTCCTCCTTGCAAAAACCTCAAGATTCTATAAATAGTTTTGCTTGTTTTGCTGCTTTATGGGTAGAAAATATACCTGCCCTGGGCCAGTTCTTCTTTTAAATTTTTTTTTCTATTTTAAAATTTATTTTTTCCAGTTCTCTTTCAACTCGTTCTAGTCTTCTTGACTCCAAGTCTGGTTCTTAATTCACAATTTTACTTAATTTCACAAGCTCAAAGGACTAAATGACCTCGATTTGCCTGTTCTTTTAGTTAAGAGAAAAAAGGGGACAGGATCAGGAATTCAATTTAGTTCAACAAGCCTATCTTGAGTGCCCATCATGTATTACTAAGTACTGAGTCCCGCCTATATAAAATGAAATAGTCTGCCTTCAGGGAGCTTATATCCTGAGGGCAATAAAATACAGAGATATTGCTGAGGCACAAAGGTTGCTGTGGTTATTTGCTTTGGATAATTTTCTTCATCTTCTCTTCTAGTTTGCTTATGGGAACAAGTCAAAAGGCAAAGACATAGCTAACTTAGAACTGAGAAACACTATGGACTCATCCAGATGTTTCCTTCAGATTGAAGCTCTGTTCCATTCTATTAGTAAGGAACACCCAACATGTGTTAACAGAGTATAAAGAAAAAATCTCTATAAAATGCCTGTCCAAGGGAGGAAAAAGTTCTGTTTCTTAGGAGGGAATGGGTGAGGGGGAAAAGACTTTGCATGGTGCTCTTCCAAGAAAAATATGATAGCAAAATTGTGTCAAGTAGGAGCACATCTTCATAAAAGAGAATCTGTTACTCTTCTTTCCTTCCCCATAGCTGACAACTGCTCCAAGACATTTCTTTTTTATTTCCTCATATGGCTTGTTCATGCCTGGTGACCCACAAAATACTGTGAGCTAAGAATATGGTCTTAGGGTAGCTAGGTTATATTGCAGAGAGAGCTCTGGACCTGGAGTTCAGAAGGCTCTGTTTTCTAAATTCAAACTTGGGCTCAGATACTTTAACTGAATGACTCTGGACAAGTCACTTAATTCTGTTTTCCTCAGTTCCTTATCTTTAAAAAAATAAGCTGGAGGAAAAAAAATTGCAAGCCACTCCAGTTTCTTTTCTAAGAAAATGGGATTATGGAGAATCAGAAATATTTGGAACTGACTGAACAACAACAATCATGAACCCAAACCCTGAAACCCATGTCAGGATCTGAAATCTGGTGTATTTTTGAAAGAAAAAATGAAAGAAGGGAAAGAAGAAAGAAGGTGGGAAAGATAGAGGGAGGGAAGGAATGAAGGAAGAAAAAAGTTAAAGAAAGAAAGAAACAAAGAAAGGAAGGAGAAAAAAAGAGAGAGGACAGAAGGAGGAAAAAGAAAAGAAGGCAAAAGAAGAAAGTAAAGAAAGAAGGGAAGTTTCATTAGTGCTTAAAAAACGTTATCACTTCCTAATGTCTTTTCTATTCTGCCCCGAGCTTCACCCAAAGAAATTTCCTTTGGAACAAAAATTTTTAAGCAAAACTAATAACTATATTTGCATGTCTGAAAATATATCCCCTGTTCTGCATATAGTCTATCATCCTTTGCCAAGAGAATGGGGTGTGTTGCACTGTCAGGTCTCAGAAATCATAACCAGTCTCTGCACTGATCAGAGTTCAGATGTTTTGAATGCCGTTTTCCTTGGCATTGATATGATCATTATTGTTATAATTATATGTAACTTCTTTCTGCACCAGCTCATACAAATCTTCCCCAGTTTCCTTTATCTTATTCATAATTTCTTATGAATAGAATAATGTTCTGTTTCATTCCTATACCATAGTTTGTTCAATCATTGTTCAGTTGATGAGTGTCTAATGAATGAATGAGGTCCTGGATAGCTAAATGGGATTGGCATATAAAAAAAACCCTGAAGTATTAATAAGATTGCTCCTTGAGACAAATAGGGAAGGGCACAGATGGAGATCAGCTGAGCTTTACAATCCCACTCCTGTGGAGTTCTTGGGATAACCCTACTTTACTCTATCCAATCAGAAAGCCAAGTTATGATGTCAAACTCCCAAAGTTAAATTTCCCCTGTAAATCATGATTTGTACCATTTTTGCTGAATCCCTTTTGAGTTAGCCTACAATATTATTCTGCCTCAGAGAGTCTTTCCTCTGATCCCCTCCTCTATGCCTCATGGTATCTTTCTCCCTCTTATAGATATCTAACTCTTTTAGGGTACTAAATTCCTCTAAGAATTTAGCCTGTCAGTCAATGGCAGACACCCTTTGAGGTATATTCCCTTTCTCTTGGTTAATTGTGAGTTCCACTGGAGAACTTGTCCTTTCCATTGTTAATTGTTAAAAACCCCTTTCTTTGCTAATAATATGCTCTCCCAAATCTATTTCATATTTACCATTCCTCTTCATCTTGTCTGTAATCTCTTCTCATAAATAAATGTACCTTTTGGCAGAGAAAGTTCTTGTGAATTTCTAATGAACCCCATCATCTGAGCCTGAACCTCATCATTTCATGCCAATTGCTCACCTCAATCTCATCATTTGGTTCCTACATCAATCTCATCACTACTTCCCCACATCTGCCCCCTACTTGTTTGATACCACCAAAAAAAAACCCCCAAAACTTTTTTTCCTAGGGTTTCAGAAGCATTGTTAGGGCCTACCTTGCAACTGCTGCTGCTGCTATTCTTATTCCTACCACTACTACTAATGATAGCTGACATTTGTAAATCACTTTAAGATTTGCAAAATGCTTTACATACATAAACTCCTTTAACTTTCCATAACAGTTATGCATCATAGGTGTTAGGCGGGCCATCTACATCACTGATCTGATACATTTTACAGCTGAAGAAATTGGGGCCCAGAAACTGATATGATTTGCTAAGGTTTACATAACCAGTGGAACTGCTTTTGCAGGGCCATAGTCTTGTGGTGGCAAAAGGCCAGACCTCAGAACAAATCACTTGTCTAATATCCTGGGCTAGGTTTGAAAAAATGTGTAACTCTCCACTAGAGTTTTTGAACCCATGTTATTGTACAATCAACTTGACTTTTCACAAAATAAATACCCTCCAGGTAGAGGAGTAGAATTTCCTGGCATTAAAAAGATATTTACTTAACAAATAAAATCATAATGAAAAGATTTCTTTGTTATATTTCTCACTGTTCCCATTTACCACCCTAGTTCTGGCTCCTCAACTTTTTTTTCTTAATACTTTGATAACAATATTGCAATAGATTTGATTTCCTTTGGAATCCTATGTAATTTATGCACTTAACATATTATTATGAGAGGTAGTCCATAGGCTCCTACAGACTGCCAAAGAGTTGATGACACAGGAAGGTTACTAAGCCCTGGCCTTAGACCATCAGGGTACAAATCCTTGCTGGATATGTTCAGTATGAGCTACATCTTTGAAATAATAATGAAAGACATGATGTGAATGGATGGAAGGACGTATGATATACAAGATAGAGAATAGGCTTAGGAGGTGATGAGTGGATAAGTGAATGAATGAATAAAAGAAAAAGCATTTATTAAACACTTATTATGAGGCAGGCACTGTATTATCTACCATGGACACAAAAATAAGAAAGCAAATTGGCCTCAATTTAATGAGGAAGACAATAGAGAGCTGAGACGTCAAAAAATGGTCATGTCTGGTGTGTCATGGTGGTCTAGTTCCAAGCATGATGAGCAAAGAACTCACCTATAAGAGCCCAGAGTCTGAGAGGAAATGTTTTGCAAACTATAAGACTATGCATAAGTTGTTATTATTGATAAAATCCTTAAATTGAACCTTAGAGAGAACATATCTGGAAATGTTCTCCAGATACACATGGCATATAGTCAGAATGTGTAACATTCCCTTTTGTTTTTTTGTTTTGTGGAAACAGAACAATTTTTAAATAAATAATAGGCTTCTAAGGAAGGGGCTATCCATTTTTGAATCTTTTTAAAAATAAGTTAACACTAGAACAGATTTCTGGCTTAAGCCAAAACTCAGATTTTTGAGATCATATCTTTTGTGGATCACTGATCTATAATGGTCTTTTAAGGAGAACTTAGTGCATTTGGAACACATTTCTCACCCTTTGACTTAAATGTCCGAGAGGGCAAATATCATGAACTTCAATGAAAGCTTCCTGAGTAGCTCTTTCAGGAATGGAATTCTGGGCCAGCTACATCATTGGACTGATCCAATGAGGCATTTCTTATTTTTCTAAGGATTCTATTCCTACTCTGTCCTATTAAAGTGAAAAGATATTAAAATTGATATTAATATATATTTTAAAAATTTGTATTCATCCTTCTTCTGTAAATATGTAGATGTACACACAACATAAATGATATCTATCATTATATATCTATATCTATATATTTTCTTGATGTTTCTTCTATTAGACTGTAAGCTTCTTGTGAGTAGTGTTTGTTCATTTTATTTTTATGCCTAGTGCTTAATTTATTCTATTATTAAAAAGTGGTGATTTTATCTACTTAATAAAGTAGTCTTCAGAATATTAAGCAGGAAAGAATAATAGAAGGGGAATGAATTGTCTTGCATTATTTCTAGCTATATACCTCATTAAAAAATAAAAGATAAGAAAAAAGAACCAATGATAAAAAATGCTGTTCATTTTCAGAGAGGAATCTGGTGAACTTTTAGAGCATATTCAAGCATACTTTCCTCCACTTTGCTTATGTTTCTTTTTTGTTTTTGTTTTTGTTTTAGCAACATGGTCAAAATAAAAGAGAATTTGGAGCTCAAAAATTTTTTATATGAGTGTTAAAAATAAATAAATTTATTTTATTTGCAAGCCCTCCTCTCAAATAAAAATGACCAGCAAAAAATTGAAGGAAATAAGATGATGATGATAACAATAAATGTCACTTGATGTTCATATATAACATTAAGTTATCTGATTCCATTGAAAAAACATACTAAACAGCTTTGGTAACTTTTTCTAGTGGTATAAAAACATCACTTGGTCCTGAAAAATGTAAAATTCTTAATGTGTGCCAAGAAAAAATGGAGACTGAAGCTATGAATTGAGGTCAAATTTAACCAGTAAATAAAAATTACACTTATAAATGTCTCCACATTTTCCAAACAAGACACAGTAAAAGACTCTTAGGGCTGAGGTGACATATGTTAGGAGCTTGCCTAGCAGGCAGTAGTCAAAGGTCAGTGAAGAAAATACAGTTAGACTAATTAACACTTAAGCAACAATGGATCTAAAACATGCCCAAATAAAACCCACACAATGTTAATGAAACACAGAATTCATTCTCCAAAGCAACTATAAAATGATTTGATATTTACCTCACAGGGTTGTGAACATCAAATGAAAGAGCTCACATAAAAGTGCTTTGAAAACCTTAAAATTCTTTATTATTATATAAGTGGTAGTGATAACAACAAAATGGTTGAATCATGAAGATTTGTTTACAAAAATGGAGAAGTTTAAGATAGCAATTCAGGACTAGATCACTGCCACCAAAAAGTAGAGAAAATTATCCTTTAGAAATTCAACCTTAGTGATCACTGCAGATTATACAATGAAATGGTGGAAATGATACAAAAGTATAATTACAAGACACAAAAGTTTAGCACCTACCATATACTTAGAAAGACACAACCAGTGTAGAATATACGAGAAGTTCATGATCATTTGTAAATAATCATATGGCAAATCCCTGTACTACAAATAAAAAAAAATCCCCAATACCTCAGGGGATTCAACAAAAAAATTAAACTGGAAACAAAGAATCATCACAGACAAAACTATAACCCACAACAGAGTCATGAAAGGAAAAAGCAGGCATTACGAGGAAGACACTGTGAGATAGCTCAGGAGTAAAAGTAATCTAGGACAGCCTGTTCCTACAGTCCTTTGTGTCCCTCACCACTCCTCTACTTCCTCATGAGAGCTCATTTTAGTACTTTACTTTTTATCTTTCTAATGCATTTACCAACCATTATGATTATTTGAACATGTATTTTATCCCTTACCAGCTATAAGCACCATGAAGTCAAGGATTATCAGTAGATATAAGTTTGTACTTCCCTCAGTGTTTAGCACATTCATTTGGATATAACAGGTGACTATGGAATATTTATTTGTGGAATCATTTTTTAATACAGATTATAAACAGAAGTCATAGTCAGAGATATTTTATGCCCTGAACACATCTTAGTGAGAATGGTGCCTATATAGTGGTTAATCAAAACTCAGAAAATGTTTTGTCATAACAACTATTTGATAGTGTTTAGATTCCTATGTTAGCCCACAAAAGCCTATTAATACACGATGTGCCTAAGCTATAGCCTTTTCATTTTTTTATTTCAATATTTTTATTTTCCCAGTTACATGTAAAACAATTTTTAACATTTGTTTTTAAAACTTTGAGTTCCAATTCTCTTCCTTCCTTCCTCCCCACCCCTGCATTGAGAAAGCACATGTGAAGTTATGCAAAACATTTCCATAAAAGTTATCTTGGGAAAGAAAGCACAGATCCTTCTCCCTTCTCTCCCCCCAAAAACCCTCAAGAAAAATAAATTTTAAAAAGTATGCTTTAATTTGTATTCAGACATAATCAGCCCTTTCTCTGGGCATGGGTAGCATTTTTCAACATAAGTCCTTCACGATAGTCTTGTATTATTGTATTTCTGAGAATAGCAAAGACATTCACAGCTGATCATCTCTTAACATTGCTATTAATTTGTACACAGTACATTTCACTTCATGACTCATGGAGAATTTTCTAGGTTTTTCTGAGAGCATCCTGCTCATCATTTCTTGTAGATAATTGTATTCCATCACAATCATATACCGCAATATTTTTAGCCATTTCCCAATTCATGGGAATCCCCTCAACTTATAATTTTTTGCCCTGAGAAATGAGTTAGTTTAAATATTTTTGTACATATAAGTCCTTTTCCTTTTTAAAAATATCTTTTGAGAGACATGATGAGTAGTGGTATTGTTAGGTCAAAGAGTATGTATAAACTGTAGTCTTAATTGTACTGAAGAATATAAGCAGTCCTTTAAACATTGCTTTTATGGAAAAATGCATTTTAAATTTCAATTCAGGGGAATTGCTGTCAGCTAGGGTGCGAGAGGTTGAGGGAGTCAGCCTCTATGGTAGTTCAATATAGGGAGCTAGGTGATATAGTGAATAGAAAATGCCAGATTTAGACTCAAGGAAGACCTGAGTTTCAATCGGGCCTATCTTCTCCAGATGTAGAGCCATGGACAAGGCAGTTAACCTCACCCAACATCTGTTTCCTCATCTGTAAAATGAGGATAATAATAGCATCCACCTCCCAGGGTTATTGTGAAGATCAAGTGAGATGACGAATGTAAAGTACTTTGCAAACCATAGAGTGTTAGCTTTTAATATTATATATACTAGCTATTAGTTTAACCATGAGGAACAGGGACTTTTGTCCACTACATTCTTTTTTATGTAAAGATTTATTTTTCATACATTATGAAAAATGCCTATTCTATTTTCTTACCACCAAAACCCTACAGCTAATTTTATTATAGGCTAATCCACAGAAGAGGCAACTAAATGGTGCCATAGTGGATAGAGCACCAGCCCTGGAGTCAAAATGACTTATCTTCCTGAGTTCAAATATGCCCTTAAACACTTGCTAGCTGTGTGATCCTGCACAAGTCATTTAACCCTTTTTTGGCCTCAATTCTTCATTCGTAAAATGAGCTGGAGAAAGAAATGACAAATCACTCCAGTAATTTTGCCAAGAAAACCCCAAATAGGGTCATGAAGAGTCAGACATAACTGAACTACAACAAATCCACAAAAGAAACATTTTGGTTAATTTTTTTTTGTGCCACCCTTTTTCCTGGGGAGCTGAATGATTGAAATAGATATTAACAACCAACCACATTTATATTTCATTTCAAGGTTCACAAAGCATTTTCCATTTTAAAGAATATTTCATTTCATAGATGGAGAAATTGTGGCTCAGAGAGTCCAAGTGATTTATGCAATATTACATGATTAATAAGTGGTAAGATTGGAATTTGAACCCATGCTTCCTGGGGCCAAACCTAGGTCTCATTCTGTCATGTGTCACTGCTTCCTCAATACTGTACCACCTTTTCTGACATCAATTCCACATGGAATTTCTTTTTCTGCCTCTAAGGTTTAAATGAATACCAGACAAGAAACCATGCCATAGGTCTGACTTGTAGGCACACAGACAGAATATCATTATAAGTATAAAATTGCTTATAAAGTGCTTACTGTATCTGGAAGAAAGAAACTGGAAATGTTAACAGCTAAGTCCCAGATCGGCTTACACCTCATTAAACAATAACTTTCTGAACAATAATAGCACAGCGGCCCTTTGCAAATGTACCTAAATAAAACTCAAATCAAGGGCAGGTCTAAAGGGAGCAGATGTCCAGGGGTCCATAAAAGATCCCATAGGTTCAAAATCAGATGCAACATTATCATGTCACATCATCTCTGGTTGCTGTGTCACATTTTTGGACCGAGAAACCCCAAATGTTTAAATATAGATTTCATGAGCTATTGTAGCTCCACAGTGACCCAGCAGGTGTCCTCTCAAAGAGAGGCAAATTGAACTGTAGCCAGTACCTCTACCCCCCATAATGCTAGAAATAAAATGCTTGAAAAAGGTAATTCAGGTTGGTTCAGTTCACTGTATTTCAGTTTAATTTAACTAACTATAGCATGTTCTCACATGTGGTCCTCTGAAAGATGCTTTATTCATCACCATAGCAAATGAACCCCCACCGGAGTGTTTCTTTTATCACACACTAAAGGATACATTAGCTCAAATGAAAAGACCTAGTTAAATCACCTGTCAAAGAGATGCAAGATTCCTCTCCCACTTTAGCCAACCACCAGTAGGGAAGGGGACACAGATCAGAATCAAATTTCTGTGACTAAGGAACAATCACAGAGGGATGCAGTCATGCAGAGATCTCTGAAGCTGTGGCTTTCTGCCTCCAGAGTTGCCAATGCCTTTTGATGATAACAACTCATCTACTAGCTCTTTTTCTGGTCTTCATGCTCAACTGGTATGTCTTGCGGAGTTGCTCTTTCTACTGCTCTTTGCTGCCCTCTTCTGTTGTCATTAGATTGCACAACGTAGAGTACAGGTTGCTGGGCTTTGGAGCAGTTAGATGGATAAAATACTGGGCCAAGAATCAGGAAGATTCATCTTCATGAGTTCAAATCTGGCCTCAGACATTTCTTAACTATGTGATCCTGGGCAAATCACTCAATCCTGTTGGCTTCAGTTTCCTCAATTATAAAATGAGCTAGAGAAAGAAATGGAAAATCATGTTACTAACTTTACCAAGAAAACTCCAAATGGAGTCACAAAGAGTCAGATATGATAGAACACAATCTGGTCGTCAATTTTCTCATCTGGAAAACACCCTTTCCAGCTTTAAATCTATGATCTTTTCATCCTATTTTATTAATGTCTTTATTTACTCTTCTGTGGGAAATTATTAGTGATTTGTATTTCGATGGAATCATATTTTCAAATCATTTCCCCCTTCCTTTTTACTTCTAAACTTTGAGAAAAAGTATTCTATCTTCCAGTTTAGCTCCCATGCCTTCCTTAATTCTTTGAAATTCTGTCCCCACCACTGTTTTGAACCAGTTCTCTCTAAGGTGAATAAAAATCTTTTACTAGGTCATTGATAATATTTTGAAAATTGTCATTGCTTTTGTTCTTTCTGAAACTTTAAATACAGTTGACCACACCCTTCTTGGTATTACTTTTCTCAGAATCACAAAATTTGAGGGACAGAAGGGATTTCTATTTCAATGAGATGCACCAAAGGCATATAGATAAAGCAGTGTATAGCAGACTGTACCTCAAGTCAGAAAGGCCTGAATTTCAATCTAACCTTTGTCATTTTTTAGGGATGTGACTCTGGGCAAGTCATTTAAATTCTATCTGCCTCTATTTCCTCATCTGAAAGATGGGGATAATAATTAGCAGGGTTGTTGTGAGGATCAAATGATATAACATTTTTAAGGTATTTTGTAAGCCTGCTAGCTGTTATTATTATTCTAAGAACTTTTTCTACAATGTCCTTAGCAAGTAATCTGCAAATTTTTGTTTAAAGACTTTGAGAAATATCCATTACTTCAGTGGTCAGCTCATTCCACTTCAGGACATCTGGAATCATAAAGGTGATTTATTTTGCATCAATTCCAAATCTCTCTCCAACTTTCATCCTCTGTTCCTGGTTCTTTCTGGAGCCATGTAGAACAAACCTAATCTGCTATGTCCAAATCATTACTTTAAATATTTGAAGATGACTATTTTGTACTCTGGGTTTATAGGATTATAGCTAAAAGGCACCTTAAATATCCATATCTTCTCTTCTCCAGATACTAGTAGTTCCTTTAAATGAAGGGCATGTCTCTAGTTTTCTCATTATTCCAGTTCCCTTGTTCTTGATACACATCGCTTGAGTTAGTTTTTCTGAAGATATGGCACAAAGAACTGAAAATGGTCCTTCAGGATTCCTCAGTATAGTAAAATTACCTTGTTCCTTCTGGATACTGATACTCAATACAATTGATGATAGCAGTAGGGTTTTTTTGGGGGGGGAGGGGAAGGCACTATCATAACATACTGTTGATTCATATTGTGCTTGCAGTTCAATGACACCCCAGATCCCCTAGAATATTTTCATAAGGACTATTGTCCAATTATGCCTCTTCTCCTTTTCTTAATAAATTGTTATTTGGAATCAGTATGGAATTCTATATTTGACCCTATTAAACTTCACATTAAAATCAACTGGATGGCAATTAACCAGATACATAAAGTGATGTCCCATAGTGAGATGCAGGGATTTTTTTTAAACAGCCATTTAAAATGGCAGGAAGAAAATGGTTGGATTAGTAAAAATCTAAATCTACAATGGGGGATGAATGGAAATTGTACCTGTATATAAGTTCAGCTCTTGTTAAAAGCTTATTTCTTGGTTGAGGCAGATTTCAAGGTTGATTTTGATGGAAATCTAAGACTACATTTGTATGTCTCATGGGGGAAAAACAGTTGGGTAGTTTCCATATGTCCAGGGGTTATGGAATAGGTAATACCATTGTGCTCATTCCCTCTAATAGGGAATAATAAATGTATTTAGGTGTCATTCATCTGGGAGTGAATAGATTGAATAGTAGGCTTGAAGTCAGTTCAAACTCTGTGACCCTGGATACACAGACTCAGTTTTTTTCCAAGTAAAATGGAGGTAATAATATCATAAGGCTCATAGGATTCTTTACATTTTTTTAAAAAATAATATCTTTTTAATTTTCAAAATACATGGAAAAATAGTTTTCAATATTCACCCTTGCAAAACCCTGTATTCCAAGTTTTCCCCCTTCTTTCCTCTCACCTCCTTTCTGTAGAGAGCAAGAAATCTAATATAGGCTTATATGAATCTTTTAATAGTCAAATTAGAGGCAGCTGGGTAGCACAGTGGATAGAGTACTGGGCTTAGACTCAGTCATCTTCTTGAGTTCAACTCTGGCTTCAGATACTAGCTGGGCAAGTCACTTTACTCTCTTTGCCTAAGTTTTCTCTTCTGGTCATTTTATAGAAGAAAATGGCAAACCATTTTGATATCTCTGCTAAAAAAAAAAAAAAACAAATGGGGTAATGAAGAAAGACAAGGGCATATCTCTTTTTGGAATAAGTGAATGAATGACCAAGAAGCAGTCCAGTATCCAGTGGCTTTGGAGTCTGAGGATGGGATTTGGATCCCAGTTCTGCTATTTACTATCTGAGGGACCCCAGATAAGTCACTTTTTTGAGTCCCAATTTGCTTATTTGTAAAATGAAGGAGTTAGAACCATTGCTGAACAACAGCAATAAAAATCAAATAAGATAACAGAGGTGAAGAATTTTGCAATCCTTATAGCATTCTGTAAATGTCAGCTATGGAGATGATGATGATGATGATGATGATGATGATGTTGACCAAATATAGAAGAAGAGATATTTGGCTTGTTCTGCCTAGTTTCAAAGGGTACTGTTATTATTACTCTCATTATATACTTGAGGTCTGGGTGTCTTGTCTTTAATAGAGGCTCTCGGAGGAGCTCTTTGTCCTGCCCTCCAATCATAGGGATCCCAAGGTTGAGGCTACTGATGAAGTTTGAATATCAAAGCAGAAGCCATATTGCAGGGTGCTGAAGTTCTTGGGGGGATAATGGAATATAACTGAGTAGGAAATGAAAAGATATCCACTATTAAATACTCCACAAGTAACCTTTAGGCTCCTTCTTGATGGCCTCCAAGGAAGGGGCACCCACCAGTTCTCCAAGGAATACATTCTGCTTTTGGACAGCTATATTTGTTAAATACTGTTTTCTGATTAACCTTCTTGTTTTCTCTACAACTTCTATTCATCACTTCTGGCTCTGACCTCTGGGCCCAAATAAAACAAATCTAGTCCCCTGTCTACTTGATATCCCTTCAAATACTTGAAGACAACTATCATATACTCCCTGAATCTTCTCTTCTCCAGGATAAACATATTTTGTTCACAAAATGAACATTTATGGAGCATTTAGGATGTGCAAAGCCTTGTGCAAGAGTTGTGAATTAAGCAAAGAGGAATAAAAGTCACATGATCATACTAGTGAAAATTAGAGATCATCTGTTCTAAGAGGTCAGTCATTTTACAGTCCATTCTCAGACTCCCAAGTCAGTGGATACTGAGCTTCTTCTTGACTATTCATTCACTTACTCCATGAGGGCAGATGCTTTTGTGTCTTTCTCTATTTCCTTCTGGTCCTAATTCTGGAATGGAGTAGGAACCTAACAAATGACTCAGAAAATTTTGTTGTCTCAGAGCTTTGAGGAACCTGCAATTCAACTGGGAAGAGAAGATATCAGAAGCATCCACATGGCATGTTCTTCCTGGCAGAAGTAACAACCAAAGTTTTACACAATCAATGAGTTTCCTGAAAAGTTGTCCTTGAAACTAGGTTTTGGAATTGACCACATTTGCCTTACATTAAAATCCCAGAAATGTTTTTCTTAGCTTCTGATTATTCTTCACTTGGCAATGGCTCCTGATGCTCAACTATAAGTTTCTCTGCCAGCTCTTAATATCTCTGGCAAGTAGTGAACACGCTGTAGATAAACATATAAATGCTTGTGGGACATTTAAAGAAACTCTTTAAAAATTCATTATTCCTTTTAGAGTGTGAATGTTCATTCTCTACTTCTATAGGTCTTTGATAAAAAATGGAGAACTGCAGGACACTTGTGGGACACTTCAGAGAAGCCTTTAGTTCTTACCTCATTGGGATTGGGAGTAGGGTGTCTCTATACTCAATCTTGGGACTCTAGGGCAGTTTATGAAGCTTCTTGGGATTAGCAAGATGTAGAGAATATAAGTGGAAGTTAATGTGGAACTGTCCAACACTGCAGTGTGGTCCAGGGGGAAGAACGTTGAATTAGGAAGCTCAGAAGACCTGAGACCAAGATTCAGCTCTCATTTTCATAAGGCATAGAACACTGGAGCTAGAAGAGCTCCTGGAGATCATCCAGCCCAACTTTTACCAATAGTACTATTATGAGACCTAGTTTTCTAAAGAATAATAGTTATGTCACACAGAATAAGGGAAAAACTTTATAACTTAGAAACATGAGCTGTGGATGACAATGATAACAACGATGATGATAATGACCACCCTAAGAACCAGATATGGAACTGAATGGCACAATCATTGAATTAATAAATGAATAAGTAATTGTTCTGTGACAACTTTGTATAATTTTGCTAGTGAGTTTGCATCATCCAGTCATGTCTGACTCTTTTTGGGATGATGACATTTGAGGCTTTCTTGGCAAAGATACAGGAGTGGTTTCCATTTCCTTCTTCAATTCATTTGACAGATGAGGCAAAATAGATTAAGTGACTTGCCCAGGGTCACACAGCTAGTGTCTGAAGCTGGATTGGAATTCATAAAGATGAATCAGGAAGATTGATAGGGATGAAGATTAATAGGCTGATTCCAAGCCCATTGCTCTATCCACGGTGCCATTTAACTGTCCTAATACTATATAACTTTGTATGATATACAATATTAGATTTTTTGGAAGCCCCTGTAAAGAAGAACTTCCATGTGGGTTTCATCTGGTGAAAACCACACTGACTTTATTTTCAATGAACAGGAATTCAAATCTAACTCCTGATGCTTTTCTATCCATGTGTCTTGGATTACAAAGTTCTCTATGATTTTTTGGTTTTCTCTTTTACAAAATGGAGAGATTGGGTCAGATAATATCCCTTCTAGTCAAAATCCTATCCTATGACTAAATGATAGCTCTTGAGGTCACTGGTATAGTCTGGATTGAACTGGGAATTCCACTTGTGAGTGAAATAAACCTCCAAGAAGGGCCATTCAAGTTTCCTTGGACAAGAACCACATTGGCCTGCAGCAGACTACAAATGTTTGTTTGGGTTTTTTATTTTCAGTTGTTCCTGATTCTTTGTGACTCCTTTGGGGACTTCCTTGGGTAAAGATTCTGTTGTGGTTTGCCTTTTCCCTCTCCATCTCATTTTACAGATGAGAAAACTGAGTCAAATAGAATTAAGTGGCTTACCCAGGATCATACAACTGGTGTCTGAGGCTAGGTTTTCCTGACTTTGGGCTCAGTGCTCTATCCACTGCATCACCCAACTGCCCTTAAAACACTAGTGAGGAGGGGGCTATTCCCTAGAGCAGACCTTCAGAACCTAGCCCACATGTGCAGGTGAGTGTTGCTTCCCAGAACTCCATGATTGGCCCCAAACCCTCAGAGTACAGGCTTGGAGTCTACCCATTTCCACCTTCCACCTCCATCCAGCCTAGCCGTGAAATGAGCATCTTGGATCAGACAATCTTAAAGGTTTCTTAAATCCTGTGATGTTGTTACCCTATTCTAGAAGGTCTGGGACACTTTCTAACCTTGAGGTTAGCCAGTGAAATAAGACCACCGTATTTAATTTTATCTGAAATTTTGTTTGGAGTCAGTTGTCTCAATTCTTTGGTTTAGGAGTATTCAAATTGGGAGCATTCAGGTCACTGTTAAGGGAGATTCAGCTTTGCAAGTATGCTAGCTTCCTTAGCTTTTTCAGAAATTATTCTCAACTTGATTGAGGTTAGTTGCTGTCCTTCATTCTCAAAAAGGCCAAAAATGACATCACTATGTTAGATTTGAGTTACAGTGAATCTGACTATGACTGATCAGACCAATTTAAGCTGAGAATGCTCTATCACAGGCCAGACACAAATAGTCCCTATGAACATTTGGGGATTCTTTTGGATAATCCAGTGGACTTTTAGTGAGGAAGAACTGAATTTGAATCTTTTCACAGAGCAAGTCATTTCTCCCTTAAATTCAGTTATGTAAAATGGGAATAATAGTAATACTTACTTCCCAAGGTAGTTATGAGGATCAACATAGGCAAAATGATTTGAAAACCCATACAAATGTTAGGTACTATTATTAACTCACTCTTGACTTTTCCTATTGTGTCTTGCTTGGTTTTCCCGAAGCCCATTTGCTAGCCAATTGTTGTGATTGAGTCAATTCTTTCGATAAATCTTATCTTCCAATTCTATTACACTAGATTGTAATTCCTGATCATTTCTTTCTAGAAAGATGTGCTGAGGTCCTGGGACCACGGAGAGTGTGATAGGACCACAGATTTACAGAAGCGACAGTAGAGGTCACTTTGTCCAAACTTTTAATTTAACAGATGAGAAAACTGAGACCTAGAGAGTTTGTTACACAGATAAGATGTAGTTGAAGTATAGAGTCTGCCCTTGCTTTATTGCCCTCAGAAAGAACCCTTAACAAGGGTTAAAAATATTTGTTGGATTTGCAGTGTTTCCTGTTTTAGGTTTTAGTTCCAAAGACAACAGACAGGTCCTCTTCATGATTCAGGTGACTATTTCTATTACTTCTCAAGTGTTGACAGGTGAGAAATTATCTCAGAAAAAATGAAAATAACAAGAAATGAGTTTATTGCTGAAGGAGTAATGAGGCAGTTCTTATAACGTAACATTAAAAGAGTGCTTCCATTGAACTATCTCAGTCCCCACCCTCAACAAACACTGAAGTAACAGGGGGATGACTACTTCAAATTCAAGGTACTTTGTGAATCTATATCCCTAAAATTATATCCCAAGAGCCCCCCCCCCACCATAGCTTTATCATTAGTCAGCCTGAGGTCACAGTTCTCCTGAAACAAAGACATTTACTGAAACACTATTGCCCCTACAAATTTGGGGTGGGAAGACTGGGCACACTCATCAAATCTCCACACTAGTGGAAGGGGAACATATATAGCCAAGGCAGCTTATACTTCAGGCAATATAAATTTGTCTTTGAGTTTCTCATGGTGTTAACATGCTGCTCCCCTTCAGTGTGGAATCTGCTGGACAGATCATTCCATTGGATCCCCTTCTCTCCTCTTCTAATCTCATTTCAGCTCAGTGGTTGGACTATCTCCTATTTCCTTATACAGCATTTATCCTCTGGAAAATGCCAGTTCTATAAGAGATAAGGAGAGGAAGAAGGAAAGAAGGGACAGGAAGGATAGAAATAAGCATTAATATAGGGCCAAGAACTATGCTCAGTGCTTAACAAATAATATTTCATTTGATTTTCACAAAATCTCTTCGAAAAAGATTATTATGCTCATTTTGTTATTGAGGAAACTGACTTGCCCAGTGTCATACATCTGGCTAGCAGGTGCCAGAGGCTAGATTTGAACTTGGGTTATCCTGACTCCAGCCTAGACTTTACAATTTATATTTTGACCAATACTTAATTCCATTTTATGTTCTAGACTTAATCCCACATTTGGTACAAAGTTCAAGCAGTATAGTACTCTATGCAGTGAACAACCAAAATTGCCTTTAAATGCTACACTCAGAGAGGCACAAAAGCACAGACACGTTCTCTCAATTCTTCCTCATAACTGACTCTTTTCTCTCTGCCAGGGATGGCTGTGTCTCAACTGACATTAGAGCAGGCTGGGTTGTTTTTATTTTTTAAAGGCCAAAAGACATTTCTAAGGGAGCTATTTACCTCTTAGTTGCATGCAGCTAATGATCTATTATTCCCTCATAAATACAACATTTTTCACACCTTTTAAAACAGTAATGAAAAGTGAATATTCCTTACATTTTCTTTACAAGCTGTGAATTTGTCACCCTTCATGGAGGTCACTCAGCATGTGAACTGACACTCATGTCCTTGTAAATCAAGACTTCAGACACTTAAAGTCCTAAAAAGGCAAAACCATTATCTCCTTGTCTCAGATAACCCGATATCTGATAATCTCATCAAGTGGGTTATGGGGTAACTCAAATTATCAGATCTGTCTTGATCTAACTTCATATAGGCATTAAAAATAGATATGTATTCTGTATTTTGGGGCATACATTAAGCATGGGTTGGAGAATCTCCCAAGATTTGTGAAACTTGATGACTATTCACTTCTGGTCATCCATGTGGGCAGAACTGTTATTGTCTAAAAATAATCTAGAAGTCATCATTGAAGATTATGAAATTTTGGACAGGAAATTAAAAACCTAAGGGACACTGAAGTCTATTTTAATCACTGTGGTTGGTCAAAACCAAGCTCTTCAGAAGAAAAAAGGTAGAATTCAAAGTGAAAAAATGATTAAAAGAATTTCTGGATCATGGATTAAATTAGAGAAATATTGGTCTCTTGACTAAGTTAAAATGAACCTAGAAAGATTTTGGGGGAAATGCAATGGAATATTGTAAATAGTATCTGAGGGCTTTTAAATGGAAAAGAAAAGAAAGGAAAAAAAGTAGCTCATTTTTACTTATAAACTTAGACACTGTAGATAATAGCTACAATGTAAAATATCAATACTTGTGATAAAAGCATCTGGGTATCATAGTAGATAGAGTGTTGGGCCTGGAATCAGAAAAACTCATCTTCTTAAATTTAAATCCAGCCTCAGAAACACTTACTAGCTGTGTCACAATAGGCACGTCACTTAACCTTGTTAACTTCAGTTTCCTCAATTGTTCAGTGAGCTGGAGAAGGAAATGATAAAACACTTCAGTATTTTTGCCAAGACAGGGCAAAGTTGGTCACAGTTTCCTCACTTGTAAACTGAACTTGAGAGAGAAATGACAAATGACAAATTCACTATCATTGCCAAGAAAACCCAAATGGAGTCAAGGAAAGTCATAAATGACTAAAAAAGACCTAACCACTTGGGTTAAGATTAGTATACATTTACTTCTATAGCTCTTTAAGGTTTTCAGAGTGCTTCATACATACTATAGTATTTATTAATCTGATGAAGAAAGTCTCTTTAGCATCTGTTATATTAGTTTCCAGAAAGGTTTATCTCATCAATATGGAGACTGGGAAAGAACAATCAGTTTTTCTGCTCTCTGTATAAGGACCTCCTGAGTAGATATGAGAGCCAGGCTCTCATTTTGGCAGCCACCGTGTATTGTTCAAATCAGCCTGGGCAATTACTAATTCCCACAGATGGTCATGGACTAAAAAGACCATGGTGGGTAGGACTGGATAGAAAGGTCAGCAAAGGTAATCAAAGTTCAGTTTGAATCAGTAAGTACTTATTGAGCATCCACTATGTGCAAGGCCAACATCGAATCAGGTGTCAAAGATACAAAGATGTTCTCTGTCTTCAAAGATTTTACATTCAACGGGTATGTGATAATGTCAGAAAAATATAGTAGCTACACAGATATATAAATATAAGATAATTTAAGGAAAAATAATTAACTTTGGCAAAAACAAGGAAGATTTGAGAGAATAATAATCTGATATTTGAAGAATCTTATTGAGTATAGGAAATAAAAGAGGGCATCCCAGTCATGGGGATTGGGAAGAGTGAGCATGGAGATTTCAATAAAAGACTGTATTTTGGATATACTACTGCACTGTTACAAACTTCCATGATGAATTAGGTTACAGTCATATTGTTTTCTATTTAATTATTCTTTCCCACTGAACCTCAGATAATGATAATATGGGGAACAGAGACTGACAAAGCAGTCTGTGATAATTCTGGCACACATGAGGAATTGAATGCTCTCCTGCTATCTCTCACAGCAAGAAGAAAATCATATGATAAGAGAGGGAATACAAAGTATGTTCTTTAATATGAAGGGTTGTCTGTTTCTTTTTCTTTCCACTGCTTTTGAGAATTGGACTGCCAATATCTTTCAATATCTTTTGTCTTGGGTTTTTGGCTTTTGGGGTTTCCAAAGATGGACCTGAAAATTCAGAAGCGTGGTTCCTGGAGATCAGCTATGAAGAAATGATCAGATTAAGACCACTCTTGAGTCTCAAGACCCATAGCTGAAAAGAAAAACTGATTTCTTTCACTATTCTTTCCTCTGCATTTTCCAGGTATAGTCTGTGATTCTGAGATGGGTATTCAGAGCTTTACCCCTTTGTTATTCCTTTCCCATAAACTATGGGCATGAATCAGGGGTGCCCTTGAAGATTTGGGAAGTCAAATGGGAAAAGATTTAGGAGATGGCTGAAGGAAGATGGCTCCTTATAGAAGTGAATGGTTTATTTCCTTCTTTTTTTCCTGTGTTCAATAAACAACATCATTATATTAAGTATTGGAATCTTCTTAAGAGGGGAGGAAAGAAGAGTGAATAGAGGGAAGCAAGAGAGGTAATGAGGGTCCTAGGGCTATGTATAGCTCCTAGACTTTACAATTTATATTTTGACCAATACTTAATTCCATTTTATGTTCTAGACTTGAACAATCCCACATTTGGTACAAAGTTCAAGCAGTATAGGCATTTGCAGATTGAGTGCCCTCTGGTAGTTAGTGGTGATATTGTATCATTGTAAAGCTAAAGCATGCATTTTCCAGAGACTATGAGTCTGGAGGGGTTGAGCGAACAACTCAGCTAGTTACTAAAATAGAATGCTATTTGGTGGGCAGTTTTTCTATTCATTCCCTTACTGAATAATTAATTCAATGACCCATTATCTTGCTATTGGATTAGGGAAGGCAACACAAGCCATATGAGGCAAAGATACCAGGAAAAGTGGCCAAAAAATTACAGGTGATGTGATAATATAGAATCTGAGACATGGTTCAAGAACACTTTATAACAGGAAAGTGATTTATCATTAAAAGATGAGATTTTCAAGACAACATTGTACAGCAGTAACAACAAAATTATGGGATTATCAGTTGTTATGGATTTGACTCTTTTCAACAGTGAGGTGATTCAAGGCAATTCCAATAGACTTGGGATCAAAAGTGCTATCTGTATCCAGAGAGAGAACTATGGAGACTGAATGTGGATCAAAGCATAATATTTTTACCTTTTGTTGTTATTGTTGTTTGTTTGCTTTTTTCCGTTCTAGTTTTTTTCTTTTGATCTGATTTTTTTTGCTTAGCCTGACAATATGGGAATATTTAGAAGAGTTGCACACATTTAACCTATATCAGATTACTTGCTTTCTTGGTAAGGGGGAATGGGGAAGAGAGGAAGAAAAATATGGAACACAAAGTTTCGTGAAGATGGATTTTGAAAACTTTCTTTGCATGTATTTGGAAAAATAAAACACCATTAAAAAGATGGGATTTTAAAATTAAATTAAAATTAAAATACCATTAAAAAACAGGGATGTGAAAAGTCCAAAATTAATGCAGAAAAACCTACAAATTGTGACTGGAGTCATATAAAGAGGATACCATAGTACAAAAAAATTCTCCCAGGAACATTCAAAAAACTTCAGCAGTCATTGAATGTTTAGTACTGGGAAGAATGTCAATAATCTTGTCAAAATGTCGCCAGAATATCATCATATCCCTGGGATGGGGATTAGTCCATTGCCAAATTCTAGTATTATCATAGTCCAGGAACAGAAGAGAATCAACAAAATTGCCACAGTCTTGTTAGTCTGTGCCATGAGGAAAAATCTTGGAACTTGGAATCAATAGAAACTTGGGCTCAAATCTTATTACTAGTTGAGTGAACATGAACATGTCACACATATATATATATATATATATATATATATATATATATATATGTATATTCACAGATACAGAGATTATGCACAAAATAATACAAGGTGGTCTAAGAAGAGGGGGTATTCACAGCTGGGGGAACTAGGAAAGACTACATCTCAAAAGTAGAATTTGAATTGCATCTTGAAAGAAAACCAGTGATTCTCAGAGACAGAGAAAGGAAGAGGGTGCATAAGGGATAAGGAGAGCATAAGGAATAGCCAGTGCAAAGACACAAAGATGGCACATAGAAGGGAGAAACAACAAATTGGTCAATATGGCCAAACCACAGCATTCATAGAAATGAATAATGTGCAAGAAGACTGGAGATATGGTGTTAGTTATAATACCAGAAGTATTTAAGTCTAGGATAACACAAATTATACCTGAGGAAAGTGTCATTAAACATGACATCAAATCAATACGTTTTTATCCAGGACAACACAGTGCAACCATTGTTGAGGAGGGAGTAAAGGAAGGTTCGAATGACAGAACTTGCTTAAAGTGGAACCACAAGGGGACAGAAGAGGGCCAACTGGTAGCTTTAACTCTAAATAATTCTGTTGTTTTTATGATGTTGATGGATGGCCAGTACTTTCAATGTCCTCTAAATTGGGCAACATCCCAGTTTCCTCATTCTAGTTATATTTTTGTCAAACATGTTCTGAATCAAGTCCAAAGTTACACATTCACCACCTTTTGCCCCATAACAGCAATCTGGCTGCTTCCTGATATCCATAAATATTCCTACAGAATTGTCATCCATCATTTCACTCCCCAGCTGCTCTGCAGCAGGGAGAATCATGAAGCTAATTTTTTCATTAGAATCTTAACTGTCTGCATGGCTTTTCTTTTCCTAACTCTACTACATCTGGACTTCCTGACATCATCCATCATTCAGCAGATGGAAATAGTACATGAACTGACTGCATCCAAAAATCAGATGCATGATCATCTCATGCAATTATTGATAGAAAGCAACAATTACGTCTCAAGTCTGTGTGATGGACAAGGCTCTCTTAGGGATGTTGGAGATGCAAAGTTGAGATGCAAGCCCTGCTCTCAAAGGACTGAAAATCAAATAGGAGGAGGGTGAAATGCATACAAATATATAGGATAGCAGAAAGTGACTAAAGACAAAGGAAATGTTAAGATGAGGTACTCTTGGAAAATGTGAGGAAGCATCCGGTATAAGGGGTGTAGGGAGCAGGGAAGACTTTGAAGAGGAGATTGCATCAAAGCTGAGCTTCTATTTCCATATCATCATTTAAGTAAAATCTTTAAGTTTCTGTAATGAAATATCTCTTAATATTAATGAAAATTATATATTCTTATTTGGAGGATCATAGATTTAGAGCTGGGAGAGACCTTTGCTCAGCTATTCTGTTCCATGCTCTCACTTTGCAGATGAGAAGAATGAACCACAGAGAAGTTCAATGGCTCTCCCAAAATTATAAGGTTTTTAAGCATGCAAGATTTGAATTAGTTCTAAGGGCCAGTGCATTCAATAGGGTGTAATCCCTTGAAGAGCAGAAACTATTTTCTATCCCCAGTATTTAGCATAATGCTTTGTCTTTGCTTAGCACTCAATAAATTATTTGCTGAATTGAATTTGTGCCTAAGCCAGGAGTTTAGAGGTTTGGAGTGGGGAGGGAGAAGGGAAGAGTAGAGGGAGGAAGAGACAAATTTCATCTTCTAGAAAATGCCTTCAAAGGAAGCAGAGTGCTGTTGTTTGTTCTTCATTCTATTTCTAGGTGATGTTATGATGATGCCACGACTCGCAAGTGAATTGAATTGAAGTGAGAGAGGGCTGTGCAAAGTCAACAGGCTCACTCTCTCCTCTGGAGCCATCTGGATCTGGTGGCAAGATACAAATCAGGATTTCTGGAGATGGCCCCAGAGGCAGTGAGAGACCTTGGTCTTTTAAGAGTTTTCCCCAAGTCTCAGTTTATTTGAGGCAACACACATTCAGTGATGAAGGCTAGGTAAGAAATGAAGCAAAGAATGGTTTCTTTTACCTAGTCAAAGATAAAAATTGGTCTGGGAGGAGAAGACCCTGAGGATTTTTGACTAAAACAGAAATAATTGTTATTTACACTTACTCTGAGCCATCAGAATCCAAATGTTAACCAAATGAGGCTTGCTCTAGGATCTATTATTGGCTAATCATTGAGAGCCAGAGTGCTTTGAGTTTAAAACATGTTCTCTAAAAATAAATCTAGCCTGCAAACTCTGAGATATCTTGTGAGGTTTCAGCAATCAAAATTTATATTCTTTTGTGCAGAGGACCTACAGGTAAGGGTATAATTCCCTATGTGAACAGATAGTGGAGAGAAGGAGAGAAAGAGGAAAGAAGAAAAGGAAGAAGAAAAAGAGGAAAGGAATAAGAAAAAGACTGAAGGAGGGAATGAGGGAAGAAGGAAAGAAGGAGGACTGTATTTGGAATCAGACCCATGTTTAAATCAGACTTTCAAACATCCAGAAGCTGTATGATCTTGGGCAAGCCACTGTCTTAGTTTCCTTATTTGCAAAATATGCTGTTGTTTCTTAGGGTTGTTGAGAAGATCAAAAATTAAATGAGATAATATTTGTAAAATGTAGTACAAATTTTATAGTGCTATACAAATATTAACTATTATTAATAGTGCCTGCCTTCTGAGATTTCTTGTATGTACACAATTTATTTACATGTTATCTTCTCCTTTGGCATGTGAGCTTTTTAAGGAAAGGGAGTCAGGTTTTTAACATTTTTCATATTCCCAGTACTTAATATAGTGACTGATACATAGTTTAACAAATGTTTATTGATTGACTGAATGACTGATTGCTAGGAGTAGTGCAAATCAGAGTAGACGAGTCAAAATAAAGCCTAACCATACATTAGGGATAGAGAAGAATTGTAGAATTTAGAGCTGAAGAGAAATTTAAAAATGGTTATGCCTGAATCTCTCATGTTAGAGATAAAGAAATGAATCTTCAAAAGAACCAGACACCTTGGTCATTTAGCTCCTAAGTACCAAGGTCAGAATTTAATCCTACATCCTCTGACTTTAGATCCAACTATCTTTTCACTCCACTATCTGGCCCTTCCTGGGCTGAAGCACTTTTTGGATGAAGACTCTTTGCTAGAATCCTGGTTTCTTTCTGCCTAAGCACAGTGAAATTAAAACTTTGGGGTCAGACTTGTTCCAGAGGCTGATAATGGTGGTCAGAGATGGATAAGAAAAGAGATATAATGATCTATTTTGTGCTTTGTGAAGAAGTGGGAAAAGTAACAAAGGGGCAAACGAAAAACTTCCAAGAGTGACAAAGACTCAGCTAAGACTTTAACTACCAAATCTGCAGAATAGGAGACAGAACATGTATAAACAGCCATATGAAACTTATGATCATAAAGCAGCTTTCCATGACATGAAATTTGCTGTCAATTTCATTCACTCATTTTTCCTCTATAGCTAATTACTGACCATAGTAAAAATACTGCCAGAGAAGCAACATTTACTGGAAATTAATCAGTTGAGACCTCTTCCATTGGGGTGCCAAGACTATTATCTGATCCACAAACTGTGATTTTGGCAGGCATCGGCATTATTCAGAATTGTGACTCTGAGGAAAACCTATTTATCTTTGCCATTTCAGGTTTTCCTTTCCTATTGGTCCATAAGTCTGAATTTCATGATGTCTGATTATTGGTGCTGCTAGTTGGCTTCTGGAATAGATTCTCATATATCCAGGTATACGGGGATGGTGAAAGACCTCTCAAGGACTATTGTCTGTTTTATCTTCATATTTGAAGAAGGGGAAGAAGTTAGGGCCCCGTAAAGGTTGGCCATGATGCCATTTATTCTGTCTGTTGACTCCATTAGTGAGTACTAAAAAACCGTTTCTGAAATTTTTTCCTATTCATATTCTTTAGATTAATGCTCGAAGAAGTAAGTTTTTTTTTTCCTAACAGAGTGTGTTGAGAAGGGGCTAGGAAAATGGAATAGAGCAGATTTTGGAGAATTTCAGTTTCAGTATTTGAAATTGGGGCCATCCTTTATGATCCAGGACATATTGTCCTCATAGTTATAGATTTCAATCAAAATATTTCCCCATTTAGTCATCCATCTAGTCAACAAGCATTTATAAAACATCTGCTAGCTTTAATGCCTTGTTATCAGACTCAGGTTCTGCCCTCAAGAAGTTTATAATCTAATAGAAAAGATATAATAGGTATTAAAAGTACAGTATAATTAAAACCTTTCAAATTGGCTTCCTTGCTTCCAGTGTCTGTCTTTTAAAATCAGAGGTGTCATACAGGCAGCATTGGTGCTCAGTGTCTCCTCCTCAGTGCCAAAAAAATGTGATTAAGAAATACTAATAAAATAAGTTAAAACTCAATAGAATACATATAATGTTAATATGTGATTTTCCAAGTCATCATAAAACCTTCAGGGATCCTTATTTATGCTAAGTGACTCCCATTTCTATCTGAATTTGACACCACTGCTCTACATAGATACTAAAATAATCTTCCTAAGACACAGATCTAATAACATAGGACTCAAAGACCTCTGAGCTCCCTTGTGGCTCTAAGTCTATAATTCTATATTACTTCAGTGGCTCCTTATTATCTGTAAAATATAAATTCTCATTTTGGATCCTAAAACATTTCACAGTATGTTCTGACCCACCTTTCCAACTTTACTTTATATTAATCTCATTCACATTCTATGTTCCAGCCAGACTGGTCTAGTAACCAGTTCCTTGGTTTCCTTGAACTCAGTAGTCCATTTTTTTTCCCATTGTATATTTACATAAGCCATTTCCACATGTCTGGAAAGGCCAGAAGAGACAAAATTGACATGTATTTAGAGATAGCCTGGTACAGTGGAAAGATCTCTGAACTTCGAGTCATAGGACTTGAGCTTGAATCTCAGCTTCTGCCACTTATTTTCTTTTTTCTTTTCTTTCTTTTTTTGCTGAGGCAATTGGGGCTAAGTGACTTGCCCAGGGTCACACAGCTAGGAAGTGTTAAGTGTCTGAACTCAAATTTGAACTCAGTTCCTCCTGACTTCAGGGCTGGTGCTCTATCCACTGCACCAATTAGTTGCTCCCCTTTCCACTTATTTTCTATGTCATAAGGGGAAATCATTTAATGCTTCCTGGGCTTCAGTTTCTTCATGTATATAAGATGAAAGCACCCACATTGAAGATGCTAGGGGAACCTGCTTCAGGGATTCAGGGGAATTGACATATGCATGGATATTCTGCATTGGCCTTCCACGGGATTGGGAGCAGTCTTCTTCCACTTGCTTGTGTAGACAGTACTTACCCCAAACTCTCTATTTCTTTGAAGCTTTCTGACAAAACAGTGAGACTTTTTTCTCCATTACCATGTGAGGTTGAAAGATTTTTTTCTACTCACACAAAGTAAACAAGAGGGTCTAAGGGTTGAATTTCCTTCACCCATTCTTAGGGAATGTGGTTCAGAGCAAAGGACCTGTTTTGACCCATTCCTTTTAAAGAAAAAAAATTGTCCTGTTTAGTTCTAGGTGTAAGCAATGGAGTCTTCTTCGAGTGCTAGTCATGGGGATCAGTATTTTAAGCCAGGTATTGTAGTCATCCCAACAGCAAAGTCCTATGGGCCAAGGATTCAGAGACATTTATTCAGCAGTTTTGGAATGAAACTTGGTGGGACTGATGCTATTGGGGAACTAAGCTAAACTCTGCCAGTGCCAGCAAAGATACCCTTGAAATCCCCTTGTTGTCAGTTGTTTGATCCCTTTTTAGTGTAGGCACTCAGAGCTCCAGAAGTGGCTGCTGCCATTGCAGATTCCTCCTGGTTTGCTGGGGCGTGGTCTGTACCTGCTCCAAACTGTACTCCACTCTCACGTTGGTACAACAGGCTTTTTCTGCTGAACTTTTAAGTTGTCTTTGAAAATTATATCACCTGGTCCTTTTGTGGATTTTGCCATTTCTAGAATTATTTTATAGCATTATCTGAAGGTGTTCAGAGGGGTTTTGGAGAGAGCTCAGTCTCTGCCTTTCTCCACCATTTTGGCTTTGTCTCCTCTGGAGGTAGATTCTTACTCACTATTAGCATCATGTTTAAAATGGAACTCATTATCTACTCTAATTCCATTGTTTCTTTCAAACTTCCTTATTCCCCTCAAAGGTTTGCAATCTTGGAGTCTTCCTCCACTCAATATCTCTCACTCTATCAATCAAACAGGTTGCCAAGTCTTACTGACTTCATCTCCAAAACATTTCTTACATTAGTCACTTTCTCGACATTTATGCAGCTTCCATTTAGCTCAAGTCTTCAAGTTATTACACATGGCAAACAGACCTAGAGAGTTCAGTTGATTTGTTCAAGGCCCCAAAGGTAACAAAGAGAACAATCTCGATTTGAAGTCTCTGCATTAGATAGACCTGGAGTTACGAAGACCCATCTTCATGAGTTCAAATCTGGTCTCAGGTATTTCCTACCTCTACGAACTTGGAAAAATGATTCAATCCTATTTGCCTTAGTTCCTCCTCTGTAAAATGAGCCAAAGAAGGAAATGGCAGACTACTTTAATATCTTTAGCAAGAAAACTCCAAATGGGGTCACAAAGATTGGACATGACTGAAATGAGTGAACAATAACCTCTTATTCTAAATCCAGTGTCCTTTCCTTTACTCCCCACAGTGATGGATACCACAATAGCCTCCTAGAAGTTAAATGTAGTTAGGATCTAGGCTCCCAGTATGGCAGAAGCAAAATCAAAGGGAAAAACCTGAGGGGAAAGTTACAATGCTGGGAAACCAGATGCCAAGTTCTGGAAGCTTTTCCTGACCAGCGGTTATCAGTTATGAAATGGACCTGAAAAGCCAGGTCTTGATTTTCCTCTTCTGGGGCAAACAGCTGCTTGACTTCTCTTCAGAACTGGGAATTATTTAGTTTGGGCAAACAAGATCTTGAAAGGACTGGGCACTCTTCTAATTTTCCATGATCAGTTGCCTAGTTTTATTTAACCACAAGGCCAAGGGGAAATTTTCCATTGGTTTAGAAAAGTTGCTCAAAAAACATTATAATACTCATTATCAGTCTAGAAGAGGCCCCATAAAAAGAAAACTCATCCATGAAAGCCCAAATTTATGAAACAGTTCAAGAGAAAGGGGTGTGATAGTTAATATGACAAAAAGATTATTACCTTTTAATTGGGGTTTCTTTAAATATAATCTCTTTCATTGAATTGAAACATTTGTTTATGAGAATTAACTATTTGAATATAGCCTAGAGAAGAAACTTAAATAAATATTCAGTCAGGGAAAGCCAGTACCTATGAAGATGAAGCATTTCTGAGTAGAATCCATGGGAAGATTATTAGTTCAGTGACTTTGAATAGAGTACTTCTCACCTCAGGGCCTTGGTTTCCCATATGCAAAATGGGAGTCAGTATTCCATATCCGCTGAGATTCCATTGGTTTGGTGAGCATTAATGTTTTCTGCCTGCTCATTTCTGGGATAATTTAAATGTATTAAAAGGGATTTGGGGGCGAGTTTAAGTGAGTTGCTGCCTCTACTTCCTCGGAGAGAGATTCTAACTATTGCAGTATCATGGTTAAAGGGGAACTTATTATCCATCCCACTCCCACCTGTATTTCTTTCAAACTTCTTTATTTCCCTCAAGGGTTTGTAACCTTGGAATCTTCCTCCACTCAATCTCTATCACTCTATCTATTCAATTGCCAGGTCTTATTGATTTCACCTCCATATCACTCTTCACATTCGTCCCTTTTTCTACAGTCACATAATCTCCATTCTAGTTCAAGACCCATCCTTGATATATACTGGTTGGACAACTCTTGGCATATCATTTAATCTCTTAGTACTTTAGACAATTCTCTTAGACTATAAATTGCTGAAAAAGTGCTGAACTGGTTTGGGAAGGAGTTTCTTTACCTGGGATTTTAATGACATTCAGGGCCATTCTCTCCTTTATTTTCAGAGGCCACTTAATGTAACCCATATGGGAAAAATGAATCTCCTCTAGCACATACTTGATAAGCGGTCATCCAAACTTGGCTTAGAGTCTCCATCAATGCAGACATGATCCACTACTTCCAAAAGCAGTTCCTTTCATTCTTGGATAGGTTTGTTCTGACATGAAACCCAAATTTGACTCTACAACTTTTAACTATTGCTCCTGGTTTTACCCAATGAGGATAAATTAAAAAAAAAATCATTGTATCCTTCTAGCTTACAATAGGTCTTTAAATACTTGAAACTTCTACTTTAAACTTCTCTAGTGACTTAAATTGAATTTCATATGGCAAATACTCAGGGCCCTATACCATTCTGGTGACTCTCCTTTGGACACATTCCAGCTTATCGCTGTGCTTCTTAAATGTGGTTCTCAGAACTAAATATGATACTCCCAATACAGTTTGACGAGGGCAAAGTACAGCAAGATTCTTATCTCCTTCTTGGCAGCTATACCCCCTCAGTGAAACTCAAAATTCCATTAGACTGTATGGGTGTCACACTGCTAATGAATATTGAGTTTACAAGTCACAAAATCCCCCAGAGAAATTGCTTCTTAACTATGGCTCCCCCATATTGTATGTGTGAAATTGATTTTGTTTTAACTTAATTCCCTATTAAATTTCATTTAGATTAAATGCAGTGTTCTAGCCTATCAAAAATAATCTAAAGTTTCTCTCAGGTAGACTGGTGATGACTCAGGGGATTGTCAGTAGGTTGTGATTGCTTGTCTTGGGGCCTAACAGCAAATCTGTAGTAGCTTGGCTTTGAAGATGGATGTCTGAAGCCTCAGGAATCATTGGATTCTCTGAGAAATGATACGAATGTTACAGGACTTCAAAATCTGCTGGAATCATTGGATTCCCTAACTCAGAGAATCCATGATTCTGAGGTGAAGGAACTGACCAGAGAGCTTCACAGTTGTGCTTTAACATAGGTCTTTTCAGTCAGTTTACTTCCCCCTCCTCCTCTTATTTGGGATAGTTGGTTTTTGTGTGAAAATTTTATTCTTGACATAGACTGACTTCTTTTGTCAAATTTTAGTTAGTGTCTTGTAAACCTATATGTCTTGTAAACCTCAGATATTTGCTTTCCACAAATTTAGAGTGCTTGTTACCCTATGCTGGGTTTTTCTCTCCTCCTTCACAAATTTTATGAGGGTGTAGTCCCTGCCCTCTGACATTCTAATAATTTCTCTCCCTATTAGTAAGGAATGGATCTAGAATAGAACTTTTATTTGTAGATTCTTAACTTTGGAAAAATGAAATGATCATTAAAGCACTAAGACATTATGAACTGCTCTGTATTTGACAGAGGGATACTGTACATTACTGAAGTATATAGACATTGGAAGTTAAAGATTTTGCCACTGATCCTTTTCTTAAATTTGTCCACTGTAAAAGTCTGGGTCTGTCTCTGGGTATCTATTATTCTTTGTCCATCCTAACCATTCTCTGTCTAAATGAATATAGTCTTCTTTTGTTTTTTACCCAACGCCACTTACTATTTAATTGAATTGCTAATTTATTTTTATTTTAAACAACTTTAATGTTTGATTCTTTTCAACCAACAAGCACTTATTTCATATTCTTCTATCATCCTCTCTAACTTTTATTTAGTTACGAACTTTTCCATTAGCCATAGATCAGGAAGGTAATTCCTTTTTTTGCTTCTTTAACTTGTTTATAGTATGACCATACCTTGTATGTTTTTGGAACTCATCTTGATATATAGTATGAAATACTGGTCTAAACCGAGTTTCTGCCAAACTGCTTTCCACTTTTCTTAGTGGTTTTTGTCAGATAGTGAATCTTTATTCCAGTGGTTGAGACCTTTTGATTTATTAAATGTTAGATTAAAATGTTCAATAATATTTGGATTTATTGAGTTGGATTATTTATTATTAGTTCATTTCTTTCTGCATGTTTCTGTTACAGTGATTGATCTGGTTTTTTTTTTTTTAAATTAATGTCAAATCTGGTCAATTCCTTAACCTTGGAAGTAGTTGTGGGAGAGACTAGGGATAAATTTAGCTTCTTCTTAGTCTATCATTGTTACTAACAATAATATGCCTTTCCACCTTTCCTTATATAAGCAATTTAATACTGTATCTCAGCAGATGTCTGGAATGGTCTTCTGTAAGACCTTGTGACTAGTGTTGCCACTGGCCCACAAAGCTTTTTGTTCCTGTTCTCTAGTGGGAGAGGAAGTAAAAGGTGGGGATTAAAGGGAATATTATCACTACAAAGTAATGTCTAACTCATAATATCCAGACAGTTCATAGGAACCAGTGACATGAAGCATGTGTGGGTATGGGGTGGGAGGGGTTCTTTATAAATATCTCCTTTTAGGGTTTTGACAAAACTAGGTTCCTAACAAGAGCACCCTGCCCCCATTGTGGAATCCTTCCTTCAACAACTCCTCCCCACCCTACCTTCCCTCCCCTTTATTGCTTTTGCATATTTAGTGCAGGGCAGCGTGGCTCCAGATCAGAGCCCTGAAGATCTGGATGTAACAGCCTGGGAGGGAGGAGGGGGCTGCTTCTGATTAGGGGCTGTTGTTTGCCAAAGTTGTGCTCTGTCTGTGGACAATTAAGTCATTCTCACGGACCAGCCACATGGGCACAAGAAAAGGTTAAAATGACCTCTTTCTCTACTCTCTCCCCTCCCAAGAATTCCTTCCACTGGATCAAGCACTGCAGATTTGGGAAATCCCACGAGGTCCCTGTCTTCCATGAAAGCCTTGAAATCTAGCAGGTGTTGGGTGGCTTTCAAATCAAATCCAGACCAATTCTGCTTGGCTGGAATAGAATGGGGCACAGCCAAGGATAGTGGTAGTGGTGACATTGGCTCCTTGGTGATTTTTTTTGACCCCAGGGAGAGGCTGGTGACTGGGGGCATTGCCAACAGGACAGGATTAGTGTCCAAAGAAGGACAAGTATAGTGAGGGACTTGGAAATCATTCTGTGTAAGGATTCATTGAAAAACCTGAGTCAGAACCTAAAAAATATCCATATAATGTGACTTTAGGAATTTCAGGAAGTCCCCTGGCCCCATCTTTTCTTCCAGCTTCCTAATACTTGAAATTCCACAGTTATTCTTTCCTTTGGTTTATGATTTTGTCTCTTGAGAAATGCAATAAATGGGGAGAAGAAAAGAGGGAAGTCACACATTAAGTCCTTTCAGTGATTTATATCTAATGGGATAAGTATCAAACCCTTTTCTTAAAGCAGATTTCAATGTTAGGTGGGGGGATGGAGAGGAGAGCAGAAGGGAGGGGGAAATGGAGAAAGCATGAGGATAGTGAATGCTTTGGGAAGGGAAGGATGTGCTACTGTTGAGGAGAAAGGTATAGAAAGGCAGAGATTGTAGGATGCTGGGGACAAATATTAAGCACTTTACAAGTGGCATTGTTTAACCCTTTCCAGAAGTCTTTAAATTTTAATAAGAGCCTCTTAAGGACCAAAATCAGCAAGATTTGAAAAAATAAATCTCTTAGACAGAATTTCCCAAGCTGCTCTATAGATTTGTAGAACGCTGTTGCTGAAAAGGCCTTTAGAGATCATTTAGCCTCATTATTTCATTTTCTTTTTATCTTAATATATTTCATTCCTTGATTTTCTTTGATTATTTCTTGATGTCTCATGAAGTCTGTAGCTTTCACAAGCTCAATTTTAACGTCTAAGGAATTATTTTCTTCAGTGAGCTTTTGCATCAATTTTCTACTTGGCCAATTCTATTTTTTTCAAAGGGTTCTGTTCTTCAGTGAATTTTTGTATATGTTTTTGCTCAATTTGCTTTTCAATGCATTTTCTCCTCATTGGTTTTTTTTTTTGGACCTCTTTTATCATTTGGGTTAGTCTGTTTTTTTTTTAAACATACTATTTTCTTCAGTATTTTTGTGCCTTTTTTTTTTTTTTTTTTTTTTTACCAAGCTCTGTACTCTTTTAAAAATGATTTTCTTGTATCACTCTATTTTCTTGATTTTAAAAATCCTTTATGAGCTCTTCCATGGGGTGAGACAAATTCATATTTTTCTCTGGGGCTTTGCATGCATACATTTTGACTATGTTGTTTACTTCTGAGTATGTTTTGATCTTCCTTGTCACCACAGTGATTTTAATAGAATTTTTTCTGTTGTTTATTCATTTTCCAACTATTTCTTGACTTTCAACTCTATGTTAGTTCCCATATGGAGGGGGCTCTATCCCAAGTTTCTAGCGTTTTCTGCAGTTGCTTTCAGAGGTAATTGTGAGGACTTGTAGGTTTTTGGCTCTTCCAAGGTAGTATGATTTAGGGAGATGTGTATTTATGACACTCCTGTACTATCTACTGGCTTGTAAATGACCACAAGTATTCTTTTTTGCTCTGGAACTGTGATGAGGGTCCCTGCTCCACAATTACCCTTAAGCTTTGCTGTGCTAATGCTCCTCCTTACACTGGGATGAAGACCCAAGACTGTGACCTAGATCCAAATATTGGCAATGCAGCAGAGTCCTGCCACTCCTGCCAGCAAAAAGACCCTTGTAAATCTCCTTCTGACTTGTTGTCCAATTCCATTACCATCTATGGGTTGAAAGGTCTGGAAATCACCATTGACACCCCCAATTCAGTTGCCTTGAGGCCTTCTCCTGGTTTATTGGGACCAGGTCTCCATTGGTATGTTCTGAACTATACTGTACTCCTCTCTCACCTTGGTGTAACAGAGGTTTCTGACAACCTTCTAAGTGATTTTGCACTGAAAAACTATTTCTCTCTGCCTTTTTGGGGGGTTCTGTCATGCTAAAATTTGTTCAGAGTCATTTTAAAGGTATTTAAAGGAGTTTGGGGAGAGCTCAGATGAATTTACTCTGCCATCTTGGCTTTGCCTCCCATTCTTTCATTTTCAAATTTTATTTTTTAAAATGTGTTATAAATATCTGTTGATGATCTTTGTTAAAAAAAAATCACTATCACTTCCTAATAGTTCTCTGCACCCTCCCCCATCCCACCACCCAATAGAACCCTCCCTTATGACACATTAGTACAATTTAGCCTAACAAATCAACATTTGGTCACATCTTAAAATTTATGTTTCATTCCACATCTACTGTCTGCTACTTCTCTGCCAAGATGAAAGAAGACTGATTCTCTGAAGTCACAAATAGTTACTGTGTTAACTAGTTCTCCAGTCCTTTTGATGTTTTATTTTATTTCATCATAGTATTGTAGTAATTATGTATATTGATCTACTAGCTCCACTCATTCATTTTACAACTGAGGATATTAAGTTCTAACAAAAAGACAGGGCTTATCCAACAACTGTAGTGCCAGAAATTCATCCATTAATAATTTTCTTTTTTAGGTTTGAAAGCTTTTCTATCTTCATTGTTACCTATTGAAATATACATAACCCCTTTCCTCCATATTATGTCATCATCAGCTAACACCTTACTGGAATTAGCAGTCAGCTGAGAACAAAAAATAGTAATAAAACATCATATTAAGTAGCAATAAATTTTATAATAACAATAAAATTTAATAACAATTCATTTTAATACAGGCCACCCTATAAACTGCATTAATGTTTACAAAGCACTTTTCGCAATTGGAAATTTAGATTTAACAAATATTATAATCCTCATTTTACAAATGAAAAAACTGAGGCTCAGGAGTAAACTTATTTGTCACATAAATAAATCTATGGTCACATAAATAAATATCAGATAGGGGATTTGAATTCAAGGTGCTGACTGCAAGTCCAATGATTTTTGGACAAAAGCATAGGGAATGCCCTTCAGAAGTAGAAAAGGGGCACTAGGAAAGTATGGACTAACATTAAGGACACACTTTGTTTCTTTATAATTTGTGCCTTTCTCTATTCCCAACAATGCAAATGGATACCTCCATAATCCAAATAAATCCAATCCAATAAGTATTTATTGTCTTCTATGAGGAAGGCACTCAGGGAGGCAATAGAGACAACAAAGAGCAAGACAATTATTGTCCTCAAGAAGCCTACATTCTTCTATGGAGATAGAAGAATTATACATAATTTATATCTTATACATGCTGGGAGACAACCAAGGGGATGAAGAGAAGCTTCTTATAGGAGGTATAACCGGAGCCTTAGATAAAGCTAGGGTTGAACAGGGGATGGAGTATGTTTCAGGTACAAGATAACCTGTGTAAAGGCATGGAGATGGAGTGTTGCATTGGAAGAAGAAGAAAAATAGACCAGTAGACATACTAGAACTGGAGCAGTGAGATAGCATAATAGATAGAGTACCGGATCTGGAATCAGGAAGACTCATCTTCCTGAGTTCAAATCTGTCCTCAGATACTTACTGCTTGTGTGATCCTGGTAAATCACTTAAATCATCTTTGCCTCAATTTCCTCATCCATAAAATAAGCTGGAGAAATAAATTGCAAACTACTCCAGTATCTTTGTCAAGAAAATCCCAAATGGGCTAATGTGTATAATCCCACATGCTAATGTGTGTAAAGGGAGATAATGCAATGCAAGTCTAGAAACATAGGTAAGAATTACGCAAAGAAGGACTCTGATATAAGAAATTTGAATTTTATGCTAGAGGCAATAGGGACCCACAATTTATATCTCCCTGTCCTGTCACAGAACCATTTTGAACCCCCCACAAAGGGCAAAGCTATGTTCAATGTTCTTTAAACTACGTCATGTTAGCAAAGACTTGTCCAAAAGGGACGAAGTAGAGTCAAAGGCTGGGATTTGGGTTGGGAGCTACATGTGGAATGCTTCAGTGACTCCAGGGGACTGGGAGAAGAAGCATTCAGGAAGGACCTCCTGTCTACACTGAGATGGAGACTCCAGGGAGTGGAGGCGGCTTTTGTCTCGAAGTGTCTGGGTCCAAACACTTTAAGTGGTTGCATGATTTGTCTTCTGTAATAGTGCCTAATTAATTCCTTTGATAACAAAGCCAGTGTACTTGTTAAAAGGGACTTGGTGCCAAGTCTTTTCTTTCCCTTGGCAATCTGGTTCATTCTCAGTTTCAACCCATGTCTATGCAGATGAGTCCCAAATCTTTGTCTCCAGACCTGGCTGTACTTCTAAGATACATAGCCACATTTCTTATTGCCAACAGGATTTCTCACCTTGGATGACCCTTTGTCAATAGTACCATAAATCAAAAATTGCATATTGATTTTTCTCCTAGCCTCTCTTTACTTCTGGTTTTAGGATTTTTGATTGTGGCGTTCTGATTCACCCTGTCACCCGTATTTTACCCAAAGCTTTTACTGATCTTTCCAGCCCTCTTGTGTATTAATGTCTTTCCCGCAAAAAGTTTTTGTTGTTTGTTCAGACAAAGAGTTGTCTTTGTGGTCCCATTACCATAGTAAACCAGATTGTTCTATCCTCCACTATTTTGTGAAGTCTGAACAAACTCGTGTTCCTTCCATTCATTACACTATCTATCCATCTGAACTTCTGCCATCTCCTTTTGCTATTAATCTTTCCCAACATTAGGGACTTTTTTCCGCAATGAGTACCATGTATTTTTTTTTTTTGTATATATTCTGTGATATGTAATTTCCAACAGCCTAAGAATAAGTGCCCAGCCCATCCTAACCCTTACTTTCCACTCGCTCATTCCCATCTTCTTCCACTCTGCCTCTCTAATATTCCACTCGAACTCTGCCTACCTCTTCCATTGTGCCCTTTGGAACTGCTGTTCCATAACTAACAAACCTCTCCATTTTGGATCTGTTCCTATCCTGTTCCTTCCAACTTCTGGTATTCAGAGACCTGGCTTCCCCAAGATGACACTGTATTCCTGATGATCCTTTTCAGGGCTGTCAATACCTTCTCTCATTCTCCAAAACACATTAATCTTGGAGGTGGAGCTGGAACACTTTTTGCTTTGTGCTGCTATTTCCAGTCTCTACCTTTGCTGCTATCACTCAGCAACTTCTCCTTTGAAGTATAATCTAACAGAATTTATGATCCAATCTAAATTATTTGATTGTAACTTAATAGCTCCTAGATTATTCTCCCTTCTTTCTTAAGATATATAGTACTTAGATCGCTGTCCTCATTGCCTTCCCAATTTATAATGAGGGGCTTAAAAATGCATCCCTCAAACATCCCAACCATTCAATTTCTCAGTATTCTCATATCCTATGACCTCTTCCTTCACTCTCCCTCAGCCATATATAGGAAAAGCCATAATTCAGATCTCACTGTACTTACAAATTCATTTTCCATGATCAAAATTCTGACATTTTTCTACCTGTTCATAGCCTCCCATCAATCTGAGTCTCCCAATGTTTTACTCTCCTAGATGCATTCTTTGTTCTCATCATGACTTAGTACAGGATCTAGTGCTGAGTAGGTACTTAATAAATGATTTTTGATTTGATTTGATTCCATTGTTCATCTCTCAACATTTTCTTGAGTCATTACCCAAATGACCTCACTGTACTTTCCTCCCTTTCCAAACCTAAGTTCAATTCCACTCTATTTCTGAATATCTCTTGCACTTGTACTATTGCTACTAAGGAGTTGTTTGCCAATTAACACTGAATTGCTCTCATCATTTTCCTTCTCGGCTCCAATTCATGTGCTACTGGCCAGAGCTGATGGGGTCTGTTATAAATTTATTTATTTGTTTGTTTATTTATTTATTTGCTGAAGCAAGTGAGGTCAAGTGACTTGCCCAGGGTCACACAACTAGGAAGTGTTAAGTGTTAAGTCAAATCCGAGCCAGATTTGAGCTCAGGTCCTCCTAATTTAAGGGCTAGTACTCTATCCACTGCACCATCCAGCTGCCCCTACAAATTTATTTTATCTAGCCTCAAATGGGCCCTCATTTCATCAAGGCAAATTCATTGTTGTTCAGTCATTTAGTCATATTTGACTCTGTGTAACCCCATGGACCATAGCATGTCATAACCTCATGGATCCTAAATAGCATTCTAGGCTCTTCAATCCTCCACTATCTCCCAAAATCCGACAAGCTCATGTTCATTGCTTCTAAGACACTATTTATCTTATTCCCTGCTGTCACACCCTTTTCCTTTTGCCTTCAATCTTTCCTAACAAAAAGGTCTTTTCCAATGAGTCCTGTCTTCTCATTATTTAAAGGAGTAAAGTTTGCTAAAGTATTTAAGCTTCAACTTCAGTATTTGTCCTTTCAATGAATAATCTGAATTAATTTCTTCAAGGCAAATTACTGCTCCCTAATTGATTTTCTATCCCACAGAGAAATAAAGAGGTTATTTCAACAGAGGTTACTCTTATCTATTATCACTTTAATTCAAATCATTTTCATAGAATTGAGTAATTGGAAGGGACTTCAAAGGCATTTATCTAAAATATATCTGAATAAAAATACCCTCTATGATATCATATCCAGAATTACCTTGAAGACCTTCAGTAAGAGAAAACCTATCACATCCCAAGGAAGCACCATCCAGAAGTTCTTTCAAACCTCTTCTCTCCTTGAATATCTCATACTTCCCATCTTTTTAGCTGAGAACCTTTCCAGAGAAAATAGAATATATTAATAGCTAACATTTATATATGTGCCACACTCTGTTACAATTATCTCATTTGATCCTCAGAACAACCCTGGGAAATAGGTACTATTAATTTCCCTAAAGGACACTAAGGCATGAAGTAATTAGGTAACTTTACCAGGGTCATCTACTAGGTGTCTGAGGCTCAGTTTGATCCAGGTCTTTCTGACTTCCTGACTCAATCCATTGTACCGGGTAGCTGCAATTTGCTGAGATGATTTGCTGAGGTCTCCCTTTTCTCCTATTATCTTTAATTTAACATCCCCTGATTTCATTCCCTTCTTTCTCTCTATTTCATTTTCTTTTTTTCTCCCCCCTGGAGGCAATTAGGGTTAAGTGACTTGGCCAGGGTCACACAGCTAGGAAGTATTAAGTGTCTGAGATCAGATTTGAACTCAAGTCCTCCTGACGTCAGGGCTGGTGCTCTATCCACTGTTCTACCTCTATTTCATTTTCTAATAATAAAATGGCCTTCTGCCAAGGCCCTTTTCTTCAGCATATGCCTTTGTTCCTATTCCCTCCAGTCTTCTTCAGGAGATTGTCTCTGAATCATCTACTTCCTTTCTCTAACTTATTCCTCCTGCCCAACTCCCAACAATCATTGCTTCAAAATTGAAAAAAAAATGTTTCCTTTTCAGAGTTCATGTAGAAGTAGAATGGAAGTTTGAGAGGCACAATTAGACTTTTTTTTTTATTTAATAGCCTTTTATTTACAGGATATATACATGGGTAACTTTACAGCGTTAACAATTGCCAAACCTCTTGTTCCAATTTTTCACCTCTTACCCCCCCCCCCCCCTAGATGGCAGGATGACCAGTAGATGTTAAATATATTAAAATATAAATTAGATACACAATAAGTATACATGACAAAACGTTATTTTGCTGTACAAAAGAATCAGACTCTGAAATATTGTACAATTAGCTTGTGAAGGAAATCAAAAATGCAGGTGGGCATAAATATAGGGATTGGGAATTCAATGTAATGGTTTTTAGTCATCTCCCAGAGTTCTTTTTCTGGGCATAGCTGGTTCAGTTCATTACTGCTCCATTAGAAATGATTTGGTTGATCTCGTTGCTGAGGATGGCCTGGTCCATCAGAACTGGTCATCATATAGTATTGTTGTTGAAGTATATAATGATCTCCTGGTCCTGCTCATTTCACTCAGCATCAGTTCGTGTAAGTCTCTCCAGGCCTTTCTGAAATTATCCTGTTGGTCATTTCTTACAGAACAGTAATATTCCATAATATTCATATACCACAATTTATTCAGCCATTCTCCAACTGATGGACATCCATTTAGTTTCCAGTTTTTAGCCACTACAAAAAGGGCACAATTAGACTTAATGGAACGACAATTTTCCTGACAACTTGACCCATCTCAAAATGGGTTGTGCTGCCTTGGGAGATGATGGATTTCCTCTTACTGGAGGTATTCAAGAAAAGTCTGGAAAACTATATTATGAAGAGAAATCTTATTCAGGAATGTTTTGGACAGATGCCACCCAGGTCTCTTTCAACTATTCAATTCTATGAAAATAATTTAAATTAAAATATTAATAGATAAGAATGGTCTAATTGCCAAATGGGTTGCCTTTGTCAAATAACACTTGCATTTTGATATGAGTTTTTATTCAATGGAGTCTTTAGCTGAAAGATTTGAGTGATGAAAGCTTTAAATATTACCATTTCTACCCGTGGAGTCTAGTTTTTGGCTTCTTGGGATCACAAGGGATCGTTCCTGTCTTAGGCAAGTGGGTAAGTTGACAATTTGCTGAGTGTATCAGCAACTAAGTGCTTTAGTTTTCTGGAGTCCATGGGTCAGTTTCCTTCCCATAGGCATTCATTCCTTCCTGATGAAGTCATCAGCTTCATCTTCCTAGGGATTTAAACTAAGATGGCCAATGCCTGAAGATGAATGATTAGTTGTGGGATAGACATTGGGAGCCTGGAGTCTATTTTGCTGAATAAAAAGGATAAGTGGTTCAATAAGGATCTGGTTCAATTTCCTAATATAGGTTGCTCTAGAGCAAGACTTCTTAACCTGGGGTTAAGACTTAACTTTTTGTACATCTGTGGGGTGGCACATCTGTGCCACCAAGAGATGTACCAAAAGATTTTTTGGGGGTGTCTATGGACTTGGATCAGAACAATTCCATCTTTATTTTCACCAGCCTCTAATGAATTTTTAGTGTTTTTTTAAATTTTGAATTAAAAAAAATATAATTTCCTAGAATGTCTGTCCAGATTGCCAAAGGGGAACCTGACACAAAAAGATTAAAAACCTCTGGTCTAAAGGTAGGTCTATGACTTGACAAGATTATGGAGACATCTGCTGCTTCTTCTCTTTGCTCCCAACTCCATCTCCCCTTTAGGAATCACCCTTCTTTCTCCCCCATCCTCTACTCTTCTTATACCCAATGCTGCCATCTGTCCATCAAAATAAGTTCCCAGGAGAGTATTTGATATTGAGTATGGAGTTGAGGAGTATGGAGTTGAGGAGGCAAGGCCTTAGCCACCTGTCCAGGTAGTTATTGGGTTTTATCTCTAAAGGTTCACTTCCCCAGAGGATGAACATTCCAAAGATGGGGAATGGACTAGAAGCAGTCTTGGTAGTTTGGGAAATTTTATTATCACTGAGAGTTCTTGGGTGTACGTTCTCATTAGTGGCGATTGGCAATCAATCAGTCCACCGGCTGGTGTTGCTAGTGCCAGGACTGGTGGGCCCTTTCTCCAAGGTTGCTCTTCTGGAAGAGGGCTTTAAGAGGTAAGCCAGAAGCAGGGTTGGTGATTTGGGAGGATGCAGAATAATATTCTTGGGCTCAAGAATGTCCCAGACTATTTCCACTGTGATCTTGAGGGATATGACTTGCCTGGCACATGCTATCTCCCATCTCTCCCTCAGGGTAACTTGTTGCTTCAGTTAGGCTGGTTTAATTGCCCTTTCTGTGGCAATTGGTGCTGGTCTCTTAATTGACAAATCCAATATCCTATTTTCAACACTCATCCATTTTTGCCTCTCTGCATCATGTGAAATCATTGATCCATCTTTTCCTCCAAATTATTTTCTACTTTCTGGGTTTTTGTGACACCTTTTCCTCCTACTTCTCTTCCCACCTGCCTGCCTGTTCCTTCCTAGTCTCCTTTGCTGAAGCTTCAGCCTTGTCATGACCTCTAACTATAAAAGTCCCCCAAAATTTTCTTCTTGGCCCTTTCTCCCCTCTATCTGTATTCTTTAACTTGATGACCTTATTAACTCACATGGATTCAATGATCATTTTTATGCTAATGATTCATAGATCTATGATATATACAGCCCTAGTCTCTTTCCTGAGGTTCAGTCCTGAATCACCAACAGCCTATTGAACATTTCAAACTACATTTGTTCCCTAGGAGTTTCAAACTCTACAAAAACAAAAATGAACTCATTACTTTTTTTTCCCCCAAAAGCCATCCCTATACTTTTCCTATAACTTGAACATCATTGTCCCAGTCATTCGGCTTTGCAGCCTCGATTTTCACTCATCCCATATATTTAATCAATTGCTAAAGATGATTATTTCGACTTACACAGAATTTTTTGATTATGTTTTCTTCTCTGCATTCAAAATCACCATGCTAGTCTACACAGATCTGAACTATTGAAATAGCCTTGTAATCATTCTCCCTACCTCATCTCTTCCTACTCCAAGTGATCTTCCACACAGCAGAAGGATAGAGTGCTGAATCTTGAGTCAAATCCAGCTTTAGACACTCATTAGCTGTGTTGACCCTGAACAAGCCATTTAAAAAGTCAATGGCTTTTTCCTTCTTTTCCTCATACACCAAATGAGGATAATAATAGTACCTACTTCACAGAATTGCAATGAGGATCAAATAAGGTAATAATTTAAATAACTCAGCACAGTACCTGGCACCTAGTAAGCATTATATAAATATTGTTATTATTTACTCAAAGGATAAGTGTAATTATCATTTCCCTATTCAATATTTATTGCTTTTAGTTAAAAGATTAAACATAAACTCCTTTGTTCACTTTTTAAAGCCTTTGGCCCCTGGAATTTGGCCATGTCATGAGATTGACAGAAAAGGTAGACTAACACGGTGTGGGTAAAGAATGGAGCAAAAGCAAGAACAAAGGCAGAAGTATAGAGGAGAGGAGAATTCTGGGTATGTCATAATGATGATGAGAAAAAACCTGCCATTGACCCAGCAGCTCCTATGAAAGGAAAGTCCTTCCCCTGTGCCCTATATACACATACACTCTATCATCTTTCAAGCTGAGTTTCATTATCTTTGGCATACCCAAAATGCCTCAAATCTGTCTCATCCTTGACCATAGTCAGTTGCTTTAATGTCAGAATGTGAGAAGCTGGCCTGTAGCCTTGCATAGCATGGGTTTTTGGGTTGGTCTCCAGGTTACTGAGTATCTTTTAACAATAAAAGAGACAATTATCCTGGACAACTCAACATCTGTGTCTTAAATGGGATAGCTTATGCTCCTTTGGGGCTTGTAAATGAAAACATGCTTTCTGATTAAGGAAGGGCATGGGCAGATTTTCCCTATGAAACAGCACGATATTCCTTTATGGAGCTGCTTCTCAATGCTCTTTTCCAATAGTGTGTTGATGCTCCCAGAAACTGAGGTTTGTACTGCCCAACATTCATAGTGTTGGTTGTTTTCTGAGCCTGGCAGAAGATGACCAGAATTAATTTGCCTTTGATCTAATTTAACTTTGAACTAACTTCCACATGTAATTCCTGTAGAGTCCATGCCAACACTTTGGGATCCACAGGTCCTTGAGAGCCAAACGATTCTGACATCCAAATGTCTACACCATATCTAGTCACTATAAGGAATAGCACAACTCAATAGGATTAAAATAGAAAAAAACTCTATATAATCACTGAATATTAGACTTGAAAAGGAAATTTAAATTTTGTGTAGTCCAAGAGACCTTAATTTGGGGGTCTATATATATATATATATTAACATTTTTATTGCTGTTTTTCAATAAAAGTGGTTTCCTTTGTAATCTTAATGCTTAATGCTTAAAAGCATTCTTCTGGAAAGAGTTCATAAATTTCATGAAACTACAAAAAAAAAAAAAAAAAGCTTAAGAACCCCTCAGATGAGGCAATGGGAGTGGGAGCTGGGGAGAGATATTTGCTCAACATCACACAACTAGTAGTACTCTCAGATTCAGTGTTCTTTTGATTATCCTGTAAAGTCTGAGCACAAAGGGACTTGCTTGATTAAAAAGGAGTGTTCAGAGAAGGAAAGCCAAATAATGGTCTAGAGTTTATTCAATATGAGAGTTGGTTGAAAGAAATGGGGATATTTAACCTGAAAAAGAGAAGTGTTAGGGCTGACATATTAGCTGTCCTCAAATGTTTCAAAAGCTTAACTGTTCAAGAGAAATTAGACTTGTTCCACTTGGCTTTAGATGACGAAACTAGAAGCAATGGATCAGGACAGCAGCATAAGTAGGGCCATGCAATGAGGTTAATTTGGGATTTGCATAAGAAATGCCTTCTAAGAATTAGGCTACCTCAGAAGGAAGAGACTTCTCCCTTGAGATCTTTAAATAAAGTCAAGATGACCATTTATCAAGTATAGGGGATTAAACATCCTTCTTCTCTTTAGTAAAATGATGAATTTCTCTGCTGATCTTGAACAGGGAGGGAACTAGGGTTCCACTCTTTAGAGGGAAAATCCAGAATCATAGAATGACATAATCTCAGAGCTGGGAGGGATCCCAAAGTTCATGTACTCCAACCAGTGAGTCCACCAACTCTGAAAAGGGAACCCCTTGTACTTAATAATTGTGAAATAGATATGAAAAATATAGATGTGAAAGCTTTTCAGAACCCATCCATGGATCATCTAGGGGGGAATTGATGGTTCTTTGGACCTCTGTTTCCCTTTTCTATTACCCTCTTTTTGATTCAGCGACTCATGGCTTTTACTGCCTTTATGATAAGGAATCATTTACTACTTGAAGATATTTTCTCTACTGTTGTCTCATATTATTCTTTAACTCCTAGATTATTGTTTAAAAAAATTTTCCCCAGGTATGTTTTAGCAATGTAAATCTTTTGAGGGAAGCAATTATAGCAGATGGGGTGAAAAACTGGACAAACAAAAAGATATTTGAGGAAATATCTCTTTGGGAATCAGAGACCCAGGTTTGAGTCTTGGCTCTGCCACCAATTTCTTATGGGATCTGGTGAATGTATTCACCTTTCAGGGATCAGTCTTCTTATCAATAAAATGAAGATGTTGGATTATAGGACAGCCTGCTTCTAGTTTTACTAATCTAGGCTTCCATGTTCCGTATCCCCTATGGTTGATAGCAACAGTGCTCTGGGAAGAGAATCATTACTTCTTTTTTTTTTTTTTTGAATTTATTATTTTTATTTATTTATTTAATAGCCTTTTATTTACAGGTTATATGTATGGGTAACTTTACAGTATTAACAATTGCCAAACCTCTTGTTCCAATTTTTCACCTCTTACCCCCCCACCCTCTTCCCCAGATGGCAGGATGACCAGTAGATGTTAAATATATTAAAATATAAATTAGATACACAATAAGTATACATGACCAAACTGTTATTTTGCTGTACAAAAAGAATAAGACTCTGAAATATTGTACAATTAGCTTGTGAAGGAAATCAAAAAGAATCATTACTTGTTGATCCTGACAAAAATGTCACTTCTACTATCCTTCTACTGTACCTGTTTCTATATTCTCTATTTCACAAGATTCTAATCACACAAAATTTCAGTCATCTAAACAATCCCCTTTTCTTCAAGCAGGCAGTCCTCACATAATCCCTAACAGTTCTCTATATGTTCTTTAGGCTATAAGCATCCTTGAGGGCAGAAATCTATCTTTGAATTTTTTCTTGTGTATCCCCAGCATTTAGCACGGTACTTGGCACATAGTAGGTGCTTAACAAATGTTCTTTGAATCCACATAAATCATCAGAAGTTTTATATATTACCAACAAAATCTAGCAGCAAGAGATACAAAGAGAAATTCATTTAAAATAACTGTAGATAATATAAAATATTTTGGAGTCTACCTGCCAAAGTCAAGAACTATATGAACACATTTACACAACACTTTCCACACAAATAAAATCAGATCTAATCTCTTGGAAAAATATCATATGCTCATGGGTAGGCCGAGATAATATAATAAAAATGACAGTACTACCTAAATTAATCTACTTATTCAATGCCATGCCAATCCAACTCCTAAGAAGTTACTTTACAGAGTTAGAAAAAATAATAACAAAATTCATCTGGAAGAGAAAAGGTCAAGAATTTCAAGGGAATTAATGAAACAAAATGCAAATGAAGGTGGCCTACCTGTACCAGACCTAAAACTATATTATAAAGCAGTGATCATCAAAACCATTTGATACTGGCTAAGAAATAAGAGTAGTCAATTAGTGGAATAGGTTAGGTTCATAGGACAAGATAGTCAATGACTATAATAATGTAATGTTTGACAAACCCAAAGACTGCAGCTTTTGGAATAAGAAATCACTATTTGACAAAAACTACTGGGAAAATTGGAAATTAGAATGGCAGAAACTAGGCATTGACCCATATCTAACACCCTATAACAAGATAAGATCAAAATGATCTTATGTTCATGATTTAGATATAAAGATAGATATTTAGATATAAAGAATGATATGATAAGCAAATTAAAAGAACAAAAGATAGTTTACCTTTTAGATCTGTGGAAAAGGAAGAAATTTGTGGCTAAAGAAGAACTTGAGTACATTATTGAATGTAAAATGGATAATTTTGATTATATTAAGTTAAAAAAGTTTTTGTACAAACAAAATCAATGCAGACAAAATTAGAAAGGAAACAATAAACTTGGAAAAAATTTTTACATTCAAGGGTTCTGATAAAGGACTCATTTCTAAGATGTATAGAGAATAGACTCAAATTTATAAGAATTCAAGACATTCTCCATTTGATAAATGGTCAAAGGATAAAAACAGGCATTTTTCAGATGAAGAAATTAAAACCATTTCTAGTCATATGAAAAGGTACTCTAAATCATTATTGATCAGAGAAATGCAAATTAAGACAACTTTGAGATACCACTACAATGTCTCAGATTGTCTAAAATGACAGGAAAAGATAATGATGAATGTTGGAGGGGATGTGGGAACACTGAGACCCTAATACATTGTTGGTGGAGTTGTGACTGGATTCAACCATTCTGGAGAGCAATTTGGAACTGTGCTCAAAGGGCCATTGAAATGTGTATAACCTTTGATCCAGCAGTGTTTCTACTGAGTTTGTATCCTAAAATGATCATAAAGGAGGGAAAAGGACCCACATATACAAAAATGTTTGTGCCAGTCCTTTTTATAATGGCAAAAAACTGGAAACAGTGAATTCCCATCAGTTGGAGAATGGCTGAACAAATTATGGTATATGAATGCTATGGAACATTATTGTTCTATAAGAAATGAACAGCAGGATGAGTTCAGAGAAGCCTAGAGAGACTTACATGAACTGATGCTAAGTAAAATGAGCAGAACCAGGAGATTATTATATATGGCAGCAACAAGATTATTCGATGATCAGTTCTGATGGACATGGCTCTTATCAACGATGAGGTGATTCAGATCACTTCCAATGCTCTTGTGATGAAGAAAGCCATATGCATCCAGAGAGAGAACAATGGAAACTGAATGTGGACCACAACATAGTATTTTCACTCTTTTTGTTGTTATTTTCTTGCATTTTGTTTTCTTTCTCATTTTGTTTTCCTTTTTTAATCTGATTTTTCTTGTGCAGCATGATATTGTAGAAATATGTATAGAGGAATTGCACATGTTTAACATTAAAAAAATGTTCTTTGATTATTTGTATCCCCAGTGCTTATCACAGTGTCTAGCATATAGTGGGCAAAACTTAACAAATACTTATTGAAATGAATATTTATGAGATAATATTTATTTCCTTGGACTAACATTCCAACTCTACTTTAATAATCATACTGTAACATTTATATAAAGGCTATAATTTTGTTTTTGTTATTCTACAGTTGTGTCCTACTCATTAAGATTTCACTTGGGAGTTAACTATTTCCAGTTCTTCTTAATGTTCATGTCTTCTTCCCCCCCCCCCCGAGATTATCATTAATTTATTCTGTATCTATCTTGTTTACATATTGTCTCTTTTATTAAACTGTGACCTCCTTGAGAACAAGCACTATTTTTGCCTTTGTATTTCTAATGCTTAACAGGTAACTGGCATATAGTAGATAAATATTTGTTGGTTGACAGGTTAACTTATTGCCCTCACAAAAAAGCTGAAGTCAAAATCATTTTGTCATGACTATGAACAACCTTATCCACGATTCAACTTTTTTTTAGTTGGGGAAGATTGATGGCTAGTAGAAAATAACAAATAAAATGTCTAGTTAGCTTGGTCAAATCAATGAAAAATTCAGTTAGTATTGATTTGAGGTGGTTCTTTGCTTAACTTGATCACCTCCATAGCTTTGTGTAATTTAAATAAGTCTAAAGATCACTACATAGAGAATGTGGGGATGCCTCAAAGTTTTCATGTAACATGGAGATTGTGTCTGGGTAAACACAATGGATTTTTCAGAAAGAAAAATTTTTCCTTCTGAACTGCTATATAATGGGAATTTAAGGCAGCTTGTTCTCTCTCTGAGACCAAAATTCCTCAATTCAGTCTGAGAGTGTTTCTCTAAATCTCCCCTCTTTGTATCTCCAAATCTCCCCTGACTTTGTCCTTCAAGTATTTTTCCAACTCTTCCCTGAATTTGCTCTTATCTCTCCAAATCCTTGATCTTATCCTTCAATCATTCTTTTCTACTCCTCCAGACTTTTGTCTTACTAGCATTCTCTCCCACTTCTCCCTGAACTTATCTCCACAATTGTCCTGGTAATCAAAACATCCCTTATCTCCCCAACTCTCCTAGCTTCTCCCCTTTCCATCTGTCTATAAAAATTGCCTCTTCCCAAAGTATGGCACAAAATCATACTTGGATTTTGTTACTCATTAATAAAAATGCCTTTTGGCAGGAAGAATGCCTCATTGAGATTCTTCACAATCTTTGTGCCCCATCTTTGCTCTCCTGAATCCCATTATGTGGTCACATCATGAGGGTTAATAAAGAACCAAAAAATTCAAGGAACCAAATGTCCTGAGTTCAAGCCTCAGCCTTGCCAATTACTAGCTGGATGGGTCTGAGAATGTTCCTTTTCTGATCCTCAATTTCTTGTTTTGTAAAATGGATGTCATAATAGTTGTACTATTGAACCTTTTGGGTGGTTGTGGGAATCAAATGAGAAAATAAGAGTCAAGTATGTTGTACTCCAGAAAGCAGTGAATAATGGAGATGTTAATATGCTTATCAAAGAGGAAATGAGGAGGAAGCAAACAAGGAGTGAGATCAGGAATTCAGTGGTGACAGTGAGATCAAAAAGCCAAATCCAGAAATAGGAGACCTGGAGAGCTGGGGCTGGGTAGTAGAAGCATCATTGCTCAGGCTGGAATAGGGTTCAGTGCAGAGACCTCCTAAGGACCTCCATTCACCACCTGGCAGCTCTTGGTCTACTCTTCCTGTTCTTAAGAGGTTCTTAAGGTGCTGTGTCTACCTGCTTCTCTGAAGAGTTTTGCCAGATGGAGTAAACACATGAGACTGAGACTGAAAGACAGAAGAGGGGTATCCCATTCTATACTTCTCTGCACACAGGTGGTGGGGGCTCCTTTCTCTGGCTTCACCCCCCCCCCATCAACTTGCCCTCTTCAGCTCATTGCTGTGTGGAATTAACTGAGTGAAGATACTCTCATGGGGATATAGCCTTAAACTATATCTTAATTGTGACTTGAGACTTTCTAATGAGAAATAGAGCTGCAGCTGAAAGTTGCAGGTGTTTGTCCCCTCCTGTTTCCCACCACCTCTTAATAAGCATTTAAGTATTATTTTTTAAAAGTGATGATGGCTTTGAATTCTCTTTCTAAGAATAACTGCTTGTATATCAGTTCCCTAGGGAAATATAAATTAAATTTATTGTTATTGACTTGTATTCTTTTGTTTCTGGATTAAATTTCTGAGATTAGAATATGAGCCCTGACCTCCCACACAATGAGAGAAAAGGCCAGGTGGGGGTGGGAGCTTCTATGGTCAGGGACCTATTTAATGTGATGTTTTGCTGTTTATACTCTTAGCTCCTCTTGCTGACAACAACCTTGTCTGATGGGAGATGCCCTTTCTCTCGAGATTGTAACAACCCCCTTTTTTCTTTTTCTTATTCTGAGAGTCTCTGAATTGTTTTTGTGGATGCTACTGTCCCCTACAATGCTTAGCTTTTTCTGTGGCAGGGTTCTTCAAATAGCATAAAGCCAAGATACACTTGCTGTATCCTGATTTTCCCCAGACAAATATACACAACCTGACCTGTGCCTTTTCCCCCACATCCTGTAGAAATGAACCTGCCCTTATTTTGCATTTGTGGCTCTCTGACTACATGCTGCAGACCACACAGTGACATCCCATCCCTGTATGCTGGCTTTTATTATTCCTTATCTTAGAGCGTTCCCTTCACTGTGACTTCTTCTCTCTCTTCCTCCCTTCCCCTTATTTTGGACCACATTTCCTGGTTGCCCCATTGAAGATTAGCTTAATGTTTTTTTTTCCTTTTCCCTCTGCCCCCACCCTCATCTCCACCCCCTCTTTCATTTTGTCTTTTCAGCTTGGATTATGCTTGGTTATTATATCTTGGTCTCCTTCCCGGATACCATCTACATCCTTGGGTCAAGTTCCCTCCCTCACTAGCCTGTGTTTGCAATATTTCCCCCATTTGGTGTGCTCTGCAAATTTTTATGACATTTGTTTATTCCGTCTTCCAAGTCATTAGCAAAGATGTTAAATAAAGCCAGATCTAACCCTGATCCTCTTGGAACTGACCCCAGCTCCTCCCTCATCCCCTCCTGTTCTCAGCTGGAGACATTTCTGGATCCATATATCATTAGCCTTTATTTACGGTCTCTCAGCCAATTGTTCAGTCCATGTGACTATGTTCCTATCCAAGGTAATTTGAATTTGCTCTCCAGTTTAAATGGCAAAACATGCTGAGAGAGAAGCTATGCCCAAGTCCAAATCCTTTCTTAAAGACCTGGCTGCAGCCTCTTTTCGCTGCTGATTCTCTTAAACTAAATCCTTTTTCCCCCCTTGAACTATTCCTGACTCTATTCCTTTCAGATGTTGATGGACTTCCTTTCCTAACATCTGCCCCATTACTAGGGATACCCAATTTACTGGCAAGTGATTTCCATGATTAGTCTTCTTTTACTTTCCTTTTTTGAACATCAGCCCATGTTTATGATCTATCCCCTCCCTCTTCCCCTCAAAATCACTACTAGACTGTTTAGCTCTTTCCTCAGTGTTCTTTTTTTTTTTTTTTCCAAATTCTTTTTAGTAAGACATGAGGATTGTACTCAACCCTTTCCTCTTAACCCAGGAAGTTGTACCTCCGCAGAGATATCTGTCTGACTCAGAGTTAAGAGCTGCTGTATCCAAGACCTTTCTTGTCCAGAAATGATCATATTACTTTATCTCATTTGGGTAAAAGCATTTGAGGGTCACATAGTACCTCGCCTCTCTTCCCTCCCACACTCCCTCCTTTCCTGTCCCTCTGTTTCTGTCTCTGCCTTTCTGTCTCTCTGTCTCTGCCTTTCTATCTTTGTCTGTCTCTGTCTGTCTGAATCTCTGTCTCTCTCTCCCACCCTCCCTCCCTATCTCACTATCTCTGTCTCTGTCTCTATCTGCCTCTCTGTCTCTCTCATCCCCCCCTTCTCTGCCCCTCCTCTCCTCCTTCCCTGTCTCTCTGTCCCTGTCTCTCTCTCTCTCTTATTCTCTCTCTCTTCTTTTTCTTCTCTACCTTCTCCTTCCATCCTCTCCCCTTTCTTTCCCTTCTCTCTTTCCTTCTCCTCTCCTTTCCTTCCTTATCTTCCTTCAAGGCTCAGCTCAGGTGTCAAATTTTCTGTGACGTCCTCCCTAATCTCTCCAGGTCTTTTCCTCCTCAAATTACCTTGTATTTATTCATCTATGTATATGTTATATCCCTTCAATACTGTGCTTTCCAAAGTGGGGGCCAAGTATTGGGTAGTGACGGACTCAAGTTGTGTCAAATTTTCTGGGATGTCTTCCCTAATCTCCCTACTTCTTTTCCTCCTCGAATTACCTTGCCTTTATTCATCTGTGCCTGCGTTATATCCCTTCAGTATGGTGCTCTCCAAAATGGGGGCTAATTAATGGGTGGTGAAATGGCAGCTTTCCTCCAGTGATTTAGCAAGCTACCTGTTGCTCTCTTTTTGTTCCACAGCCTCCCAGGGTTGTGACTGGGGCACTTGCAGAGGTTGTGCAAGTACCCTGGGAAAATTCCTTTGCACCCCCATCTTATTCATATACATTCTGCTTCCCAGATTGCCTTCTGGATGCTATAACAGGTATTTTTTTATTCCTAAGGCAATTGGGGTTAAGTGACTTGCCCAGGGTCACACAACAGGTACCTTTTAATAGGCATCTGTAGACTGGTAGACTTAAGACAGGTGTCCTATAACAAGGCTAATCGGTAAGAATGACCTCCCTTCCTTTTTGTTTTCAGTGAAATTGAGCAAGCCGGTGGATCAGCAGATATGCTTGGGTTTTGATCTTCTTTGCACATCTTACTACATTATCTTTTCTCTCAAGTCCACTCATCTTCTGAACCTCCCTATTTCTGTAGAGGGAATCACTAACTTTCCCATCTCTTAGCTTCTCAGTCTCATCATCATCCTTAACTCCTGACAATTGTCCTAACAACCGGCATTGCTATCTTTATTATTGTTGCTTGGCTATTCAGTTGTGTCCAATTTTTCATGACCTCATACACTAAGTTCATGGGGTTCTCTTGGCAAAGATACTGGAATGGTTTGCCATTTCCTTTTCCAGTATGTCTCTGTTTTACAGATGAAGAACAAATAGTTTAAGTGGCTTGCCCAGGGTCACAAGGCTAATAAATGTCTGAGTCTGAATTTGAATTCTGATCTTCCTTATTCCAGGCCCAGTTTTTTATCCATCCTGCTATCTAACTGCCCCACACAAATCTGATGGTCTTTTTTTATGTCATAATGCTTTTTGACTTCCCTGTAGGATTTTACCTCATCAATCACCTTTTTTTTCTGGATATTTATTCTTTCCTCCATGCATTGTTAAAAAATGATGCATCAGCTACAAAAAGAAATCTTACATCTATATATCTAAAAAGCTTGGAAATTATTTTAATCTTTTTAAAAGTATTTCAAATAGGGGCAGCTAGGTGACACAGTGGACAGAGCACCAGCCCTGAAGTCAGGAGGACCTGAGTTCAAATCTGTCCTCAGACACTTATCACTCTCTAGCTGTGTGATCCTGGGCAAGTCACTTAACCCCAATTGCCTTAGCAAAAAAAAAAAAAAGTAGTTCAAATAAAGGATTTCAGGGATTTTTAATCCATTTGCTAAAAAATGTAAAAAATGAAACATTTTCTGATTACTAGGCAAGAAAAACTAATGGACATCAGGGTCATGTCATTTGGAAGTAAGTTAAGTTATGGGTATTGTATACCTAAGCCACACATTTAGACTTGGAATTCAAACAAAGAATCAGAATAGAGATGAATTTGTGACGTACATAGAATCCATTTCCCAGGAGAAATGTAGATATAGTTGCTCTAAGGTTCTGGAGAGGGTGGTAGCACATGGTTTAAGAGAATCTGAGGCAGCAGCAGCAATAGCAACTAGAGATAATGGGTACAACAAGAATTTCTGGATCAACCCTCCTAGATCAAGAAGAGTTAAATACTTCTTGTTGTACTTGACAATGTCAAAATCTTAGACTAAATGGAAGAGCCAGAGGTAAGCTTTCAAAGAGACATCAAGGAGGAAAAAACAGTAACCATAGTTGAGCAGCAATAAGAGTCATGAAGGAGAAAACTTGAGTTTTGTCCTTAGTTTCTGCTCTGTTATGGTGACTCAGAAGTTTTGGGGGGAGGGGAGCTAATTTTCTAGAGACTCAAGTGTTTATTCCTCCTACTAGATGAACAACAATCACTGAGTAGCACAATAAGAATGGAGAATGGGAGGTTTGGGGGGGGGGTCGTGTAGTGAAACTATCAAGGAGATGTGTTGGACATATAAGAACTCAGGCTGGAGTACTTCATTGTTTTGGTATTTTCTGTCAACTAAAATAAAATCTGTCTGGTATAGAATATTTTTCTAACCTGAGTGCTTGTGTGGAAACTGAAAACATTTAAATTTGTTCTTTAGAGACATTAGAATGACCTATGTTCAGATTTTTTAAAGGCAGATCATCAATTTGAGGAAGACACTATTTGGAGGCTTGAACCAAACTGAGAGATTTTAAAAGACAATGCATCACTGAACCATTCTCCTTGGTATTTCAAAAATCACTAATGGCTCAAAAATCACATCAGTTTTAGTGCTAAAGGATGTAATTTCTTTTGGTCTAGTAACTTGAATTTATTGAATGGGAATGAACACTTCTTTACACTGTCCTTACTTACCTTATGTTTCCATTACTTATTAATTTTTTTCTAAAATTAATATGACTTTATTACTTGCATCTAATTAGTTTGAATACTGCTGACTCATTTTCATATTATAATAAATGATAAATGACTACCTAAAATTAAAACAAAAGAAAGAAAATATTAATAACTTTCAATAAAGCAAAAAGAACATAAGATGTCTTAGATATTTAAATAATTTCACTAAATCCCCAGCATCTACTGACCAATCATTCAAGAAGTATTTGTTAAGTCTTAACTGTGTGCTAGTCACATTGCTAGATTCTGGGTATACAAGTACAACAATTGGGATAATTCCTACTCATAAGGAAGGAAACAAATATTTATTAAGCACCTAATATATTCCAGGCACTTGTGCTAAGTGCTTTTACAAATATTATATTATTTGAATCCTGGGAGTTAGATGCTGTTATGATAACCATTTTACAATTGAGAAAACTGAGTCAGACAGAGTTTAAGTGATATGCTGAGAGTCACATAGCTGTTAAGTCTTACTTTATTCCAGGCAGTATTAATCAATTTTATAGAATCAAAGCAGTTTCATATATAAGGCACAGAGCTATGAGCTGCTGATTCTAGGTTCATTTGCTTGATCATAGGAAGTTAATTAAAGATCCTCATTTTTCCTTGATGAAGCCCATGAAATTCCTTGATTTATTGGAGGTAACTCAACTACATGGAAAGTCCTTCAATTTATTTTTGTACCTTTGAATCAATTTCTCTTGTCCAACATGAGCAGGTGACCATTTTATGACTACTTCATCAGATTTACCATGTTCTATCCAACCTGTGATAACATATACCATTTCCTTCTGTCTAATCTAAGGAGAAGCCCATCCATCTTGTGTGGAGAGATTGCCTTGCTTTACTCAATTCATGACTCTGCTGACATATGATTTTGCTTTGTTTTTGCTCATGTATCCATGCCAGTTAATGGAATTATTGTGTATTTGGTATTGATGTTCTTGAATGTCTAGACATCTAGGCCCCTGGAAGGAGGGGGTATCTCAGAGAGTGAGGAAGATCTGAGACCCACTTCCTGAGAGGAGACCCTAGATCTTTTAGTAAAGTGCCACTGGCTTAGAACTCTGCTCCAGTCTCTTCTTGTAGGTGGGATAATGTGTCTGAAGTTACATTTGAACTCAAGCCTTTTTGGACTACAGGTCAAGTGCTTAATTCATTGCGTCACGTAATTGTCCTCTATTTTAGTGGAGAAATAACAAGAACATATATAAGTATATGGAGGATAAATGCAGATATTGAATATATAGTAGTTATTAGAAGGTAGTTTGAGAGAGAGAATACAATCAGTTGGAGGGATAAAGAAAGGATTCAAGTAATAGTGAAGCTGTTATTGAGGAGGGAGTAAAGGAGGGGACAATTTTATAGTCATCCTCCGGTTGTCGATGCCCTTGCTACTTACTTTGCTTTTATTTTGTATTATATCCTCTTTTTACTCATCTTCGTACACAGTCATCTGTTCTCCTCCATGTTGAATGCAAGTTCCTTCAGAGAAGGAATCATCTTTTTTTTTTTTTTTTTTTTTTGCTTTTGTTTTCTCAGCACCTCATGAGTTTTCTAACACATAGAAAGTACTTAATTAAGGACTGTTGGTTTGGATTGAGCCTCCCCAGTTATCTATCCTTGCTTCTATCTTGCATTCATGTCTTAGATCTGAATTGAGACCACAATGGTCTCTTTAGATATTTCCTCCTTTCCTTTCTGGTTGAAAACAATTTTATTCATAACTTTAGAATTTTATTCTTGAGAATTTCCCATGTCTCTTAGATTTATTTTCCTGACAGAATTTCAAGCCACTGAGTCTTTCTTGTGCTTTTTAAAAGTCTTTTGGAAGCTGCTGTCTCTAAATATAATAAACATGTCAAAATAGTCTTGACTTTCCCCTACTTCACAAAATCTAAATTTTAGTGGTAGAGGTGATACTAGCAATCACCAAGTCCAACAGCTACCTGAAAGTACCAACCATTATAATATGCCCAACAAGTAATCATTCATAGATAAAAGATCTAAAGCTGGAAGGGTTCTTAGAGATGGTCTAACCCAAAGCATTCCCCAAAGGAAGTCATGCTATAATTTGCCCAACAAGTAGTTTTCAGCCATTGCTTGAATACCTTCAAATAAGGGAAACATCTGTAGTGGCCAGAAGCTGGAAAATGAATGGATGCCCATCAATTGGAGAATGGTTGAGTAAATTGTGGTATATGAATGTTATGGAATATTATTGTTCTGTAAGAAATGACCAGCAGAATGAATACAGAGAGGATTGGCGAGACTTACATGAACTGATGCTGAGCGAAATGAGCAGAACCAGGAAATCATTATATAACTCAACAACAATACTATATGAGGATGTATTCTGATGGAAGTGGATTTCTTCAACAAAGACAAGATCTAACTTAGTTTTAATTGATCAAGGATGGACAGAAGCAGCTACACCCAAAGAAAGAACACTAGGAAATGAATGTAAACTGCTTGCATTTTTGTTCTTCTTCCCAGGTTATTTATACCTTCTAAATCCAATTCTCCCTGAGCAACAAGAAAACTGTTTGGTTCTGCACACATATATTGTATCTAGGATATACTGTGACATATTAAACATGTATAGGACTGCTTGCCATCTGGGGGAGAGGGTGGAGGGAAGGAGGGGAAAAATCGGAACAGAAGTGAGTGCAAGGGATAATGTTGTAAAAAATTACCCTGGCATGGCTTCTGGCAATAAAAAGTCATTAAAAAAAAACAAATAAGGGAAACATCGCCCCTCTTGTCACAGCTCACTCCACTTTGGGACAGTTCCAATTGTTAGGAACCTGACATCAAACCTACTTTGCTTTCCTTTTAACTTCCACATATTGCTCATGGTTTTACCCTCTAGAGAACAATAGAATAAATTTAGAACCTGACATCAAACCTACATTGATTTCCTTTTAACTTACACATATTGCTCATGGTTTTGCCCTCTAGAGGACAATAGAACAAATTTAATCCCTTCTCTAAATACAATCCCAATATGACAATCCTCAAATACTTGAAGGCAGTTATCTTGCCCCACTCCTTCCTCGCCCAATCTTTCCTTTGCCAGACTAAACATCCCCAGTTCCATAAACAGATTCTCATATGACATGATATGGACACAAGATCCTTAAATCTCTCAAAATACCCTCCTCTACACCCTCTCCTGCATACCAATTTCTCCTTAAACCTTCTTTATTATGAATTCAAAATTGCTTCCAATTGCTTCCAATGTTCCTATCATTTTTACTTCCATAGCCACATATTTATGAGAATCAGGGCCAGGAAAATAGTTCACTTTCTCTGTCTTTGAAAAAGTAAAATTATGAAAGCAATTCATGAGTGTATCTATTTCTGTTTTTGGAAGAGAGATCCAGCAGATATCCAGCTAAACAAAGTTCTCAATTGCTGCAATGCCACATGGTGGTATTGCTTGAATTCCCATTTGATTTCCTCCTTCCTTCTTTTTTCCTCCTATTGATTCTCATTTAAGTACTTGTTGCCCCTGCTTCCTCTTCAGATTCCTATATTTTCTCATGCAAATGTATCTTCTTAATATAATGGCTAATCCCACTGCTTTTTGACTTGTGGACTTCTTTCTCCAATATGACTCAGCAGCCTTCTCATCCTTCCTTTTCTTCTACTCCTTCCTCTGATTGACCAGCTTCTCCCAGAGACTCTATTCTAAAGAAATTTTCCAGGCTAGTCAAATCCATCTCTTTATTTGTCTTTGGGCTTTGTTCCTGATTCTCAAGACTTCTTGCTCTGCCACTCTGCCCCATTCAAGCACCCCTTCCATTTTAATTTCCTCTGATGTGCTTTCTCTCCTCACTAGAATGTAAGCTCCTCAAGGGAAGGATCTATTTTTCTCTCTGCTTGTATTTGGCACAGCAATAGCTTAGCAATTAGCAAAATGCCTGAAACATGGTAACTTTAATAAATGTTCATTGACAATTTAATTGGTAACCTTCCACAATCCTATTCTGTTTATGAATTTCATCCATCATACCTTTATTACTTACTTCAAGGATCTTTAATTTCATTAGTTAGTATGCCTTGCTCTGACACAATCTAGATGGATTAATAGCAATTCATTTTTAATTTAGTAGAAGGTCCTCAGGATTTTTTATGGTAGAAAAATTATCATACCATGGCCAACCTGGTGACGAGGCTTTCAAAACTTAATCAGTCTAGTCATAGGTTAAGAGATATATGTTCCATCTCTGTATCCAGATTCGAGAATATTCAACTTTGATAGAATTTGCCAGATTTTGTATATTACTACCATATACTTTAGGATCCCAGGGTCACTTTGATACAACATTAAAGCATCTGTGTGGAGCTCATGAGATAATATAAAGTTCCTTATTCTTGTGTTCTTCTGCTCTACTGTCAGAGAAGCACGGAAAAACAAGATAGTTGGACAAAGGTCTCCAACTCCAAAGAAAACATTTTGATGGACAATTTCTAAAAATGCACATTTGCCATCACAGGAGGAAGAATAAAACAGAGTATGCCATTTAGGGGGAGCTAGGTAGTAAAGTGGGTAGAGTGCTTAGTTTCTTTATTTTAATATTGTGAGGATCAAATGAGATATTTGTAAAGTCCTTAGCACAGTTCCTGGCACATAGTAGATCCCTTATAAATATTAGTTATTATTATTATTTTCCTGCTCAAACATAACCTTCCAGTTGCCTTCTGGGCTGATCCATACTGCTCTGGGAATTCAATCTGCAGATCTAAAAAACATCCCATTTTTTGGAATCATTCTCATTGTTATCCTAGTCCTTGAAGGAATGTGTCCAGAACATTCCCAGAATGCCAGGACATCTGCTCATTTTTGCATGGGATAGATTATGGCTCCTGACTTTCCCAGTCACTAAACCAGCACCAGAGAATCCTGGAGTGGACAATCCCAAGAGGTGATTGTTCCAGGAAATGAGTTTTCATTTTCTGATAGATTCCCATCCAAATGTTCTCTGTCAGAGTAACCCTGTTGCATGTGTTAGACATTTCACTCTGGCAGGGGCAGCCAGTGCGTGTTCACATGTGTAAGTAGGGTTTGATTATAAAGGGATACAGATGCATTCACTTTCATTTTTTCTAGAGGGAGGGGTAGCTTAGTTGGAATTAGAGTTCTTCACTCTTCTCGGTCTCAAGTGTTGAGCTTGGAGTCAGGAATAGCCAAATTCAAATCTGGCCTCAGATAATTACCAACTATGTGATCCTGGGCAAGTCACTTCACCCTGTTTACCTCAGTTTCTCATCTGTAAAATGAGCTGGAGAAGGAAACAACAAACTCATCTAGTATCTTTGCCAAGAAAACACCAAATGGGGTCACAAAAAGTTAGACATGACTGAACAGCAAAAACAAAATGGAGACGGTATTCTACTTCTTGGGGTGGTTGTAAGGATAAACTAAAATAAAATTTTTATGGGGGGGAGGTTCTTGAAATAAAATGGGAAGGAGGTTCCAATCCACTGTTCAGTTTTTGTTATGGGACTGAGTATCCAATTAGAATATCATGGAATCTCCAAGGTAGACAGGGTCTTGGTGATCTGATCCAAATTCCATCCCAATTTAAAAATTCCTTCTCAATCAGGAAGTCAGATAGGAACCCTAAAGTACTCACAACCCCAAAGTTTCCAGGGCTCCCAGTCTCTTCCTTTCTCCTATCAAAGATTTGGCTTTTTCTCCTTCCCTCATGTAAATGTGTTCTGACAACTTCACAGTGTATAAAAGCAACATCTCTATAATGCTTACTATGTGCCAGCCATTACACTAAGTTCTTTATTATCTCATTTGATCTCACAACCGTCTTAAGAAATAGGTGATATTATTACTATTATTATCACCTTTTTACAGAGGAGGAAACTGAGGCAAAAACAAGCTAATTGGCTTTCCCAGGTCACGCAACGTAAGAAAAGTCTGAGAATAGATTTAAACTCAGGTTTTTCTAACCCCAAGTCTGGCAGTGTGATACCTAGCTGTTCTCCATGCTAATGGAGAAATAGCAATTATATGAAGAATGCGTATAAAGAAAATGAATATAATGGAAAAATCACCTCCTGGGATTGCCCCATGTTTAAATATAAGTTATCTATGGGAGACAGAGATTTATAGTTTGACTCAGCTTCTTAAACTGTGGGTCATGATCCCATTTGAGGTTTTATAACTGAATGTGGGGATCATGAAATTATGATTTATTAACAGTAAATGTTTGATTTGTATACCTATTTTATATATCTATATACTCAGGATCACATAAAATTTCTCAGATGAAAAGGTGTCCCAAGTAGAAAAAAATATAAGAAATCTTGGTTTAAGGAACCTTGAAACCTCAGTGCCTAGCACAGTACCTTACACATAGTGATTGGTTAATACATGCTGGTTGAATTCGATTGTGATGGAGGAAAGGAGAGAGGAGGGAACAAACTCATTCTGAATTTGTTCCAAATATTGTTTTAGGACAAGTTTTACTGAAGTTTTATTTTTCCTCCTTCAAGAATCTCTCATAGAATCTAGAAAAAAAAACATCACTCACTCATATCTAAACCTACTTCTCAGCAAGGTTTTAACAGACTTGGAGAGAGAAAAGGAAGTTCGCTTTGAGGGGAAGCCAGTTCACTGATCTCTGCTCCTATCTCCAATCTGCTTTCCAGAGTACTGTAAATCCCATTCTAATTCTTTGACCTTTCCAGAGCTCCTTTTTGATTTGATTCCTCTACTCTTCACTGCTCCATCTTTACAAGGTTTTAACTCCCTCAATTTGAGATAAGCCTCCTGTAAAGGTCCCTGTAGGTGTCCAGGTAACATGTTACCAAGACTCCTGAGGTCAGGGCCTCTATGAATAGAAAGAAGTGCCTGCATACTTACTTGAATTCCCAAATGAAAACCAGATGTGGTGGAATATTGACAAAACATTGTAGATGCAACTTTATTAAAGGCTGCTTGTTTTCATCATGAGCTCTTTAGATTCTTCTAAGATAGAATCCCACTTATTTCTACCCAACAAAAACCCTTCTAACTACAGGGCATCTTGTAGGGTCCTTCTGGGAGGGAGTTTAAGTTTCCCAGTGGAGTTAAGTTCCCAAGAAGCAATGATCTAGGTTCTCATTGCCCGAAATGGTCTCATCTTCCCATTTTAGTAAGAAACAAGCAGGTGAAGACCTGTGCCATTATCTATCAAGGAGCCCTCAGCTTAGGAAGCAAGAAATACTCCCATATCTAGTTCTTAAAATCCCAATCTTTCAATATCTCCTTTGTGTTTTCATTACTACAATATAGAAAAAAGATATTATTTTCTAAATTAATTCATGGGTTGAATGCAATACCCACCAAGAATTAGAAAAAACAATTTAGATAACCAATTTATATGGGAAAATAAAAAAGACAAGAATATCAAGGAAAACTATTATTTTAATAGTGAAGGGGGAGATATGTTTCAATAATTCAAAATATATTACAAAGTGGTAATTATCAAAACTATCTAGTACAAGATTTAAAAACTTTTAAAAGATAAATCCCTGCAACACAACAGAATTGAGAAATAGAACAAAAAGTAATCAAGAGATTGATGCTTGATAAAGCCAAGATTATAAAACACTAGGGAAAGGATCATAATTCAATAAAAATTCTTGGGAAAAATTATATAGTAGTGTGCCAAGAAGTAGATTTGCATTCATACCTCACACTATATCAATTATCTAAATGTAAAAACTCAATAAACTATAAAATGAAAAAGTAATATATCAGATAGCCCAAAAGTCTGTCAAGTTTTAATACCTGTCCCCAAAGTCTTACTGTAGTTTTATGCTTTAGTAGTTTAAAAACTGATGTATTGCTTTAAGCTATTCAAGATTAAAACCACACTAAGACTTTGAGACCAGACTGTATAATGTAATTATAGAGAGAAGAAATTTTTTACTTTCTAAACAAATGGAAGAAATTGTTGGATATAAAAATTATAGACACAAAACCTCCAGATTTCATCCTCTATAATCAATTTTAAAAAATAATTTGTTGAAGTACTTATAATAACTATATTTGATAAATCTGACTAACATTCAGAAATTATAAGTATGTGATACAAATATATAATACTTAGGGCCATCTCCAGTTTTCAAAAGAGTAAACCTCAATTGTAAATGATCAGAGAACAACAAATTCAGAACTGGAAGGAAGGAATTTAGAGATAATCTAGACCAGAGCTTCTTCAACTTTTTCCATTTTTTGACCTTTTTTCCCTGAGAAATTTTTACATGACCTTTAGTATCTAAGTATATAAAATAAGTATACAAATCAAACATTTACTGATAATAAATCATAATTTTGCAAATCTCACATTTAGTTATGAGATCCCATATGGAGTCACAACCCACAGTTTAAGAAGTAGAGATCTAGGCCAACCCTTCCATTTGATAGATGGAAAAATAGGGCCTCAGTGAGATTAATTTATTTGCCCAGAGTACCACAGGTAGCTTGTGTCTGAGGCAGAGTTATGGCCTTAAGCCTTCTGGACTCTTAAGTTCACCACTTTATCCACTGTCACCTTGTTGTCAATCATTTCAAAGTTGTTCACTTCTCTAATTATGATAGCAATGCATATTAAAACAATGTTGGGTTACTTCTTAAGTCCATGGGTTAAAGAGAGTTAAACATCTAATTACATTGAGAATCAGGAGTCTTTTTGAAAAACCTTTTCATACACAGTAAGAATTTCAAAGCTATTGATAGCTATTGGCCCAGTGATCCCACTCACTAGGACTCTAACCTAAATATTGATTCAATGTTTTATTTAGTCAGTTGTTTTTAATGGTGGTTATTAAGGAGAGGGTGTGTGAAGACAGAGACTATGACTAAATTATTATAAGCAAAACGGGTTGTTGTAGCTTAAATTGATACCATAAGAAGCAATAAAGCAGGATATAACTAAATGAAGGAGGAAAAAACAAAGAGCAATTATGACCCTTTATACCAATATTGGAGTGGTTCCTTGTTGAGAATTAAAAAGGGAATTACAAGCTTTATAAAAAAAATTAAATAAACTAGTCAATGTTGAAAGCTGAAAGCTCTTTTACTAATAATGTTTAAGGAAATAAATGTGGCTTAATTGGAGCATCTAACTCAAGAGAGTTCAGAGTGAGAGACAGAGTTAATAAAGCAAGGACATAGGGAAAGAGGTATCTGATGTCCCTAAACAGAGGGCACTCATTCCCAAACTAGAGCAGCTACTGACATTACCATAATGAGACAAGAAAGGGACACCTGTAGGGTTGTCTTCAGATTCTTGAACCTAATGACATTTGTGACATGGGAGGTGAAAAGAGTCCACAGTGGGGAGCTGTCCCTGGGCTTGATGTATTTTCTACCAACGTCTTTCACAGTTTTGTGGGCATAACTTTTGAGACTGATATCACTCCATGCATTAAGACAGCTGAAGGACCCTAAGAAGAATATTAATTTTATCAGGATGGTCTCAGTCAGGTGCCTCTGATGGGTTTCCCATCTCTGAAGTTATATACAAGGAGTCACTAATCAATGAGGTCACATGAGAACATAAAAAGGGATATATTTTGCCCATTAGGATTCAAGAAAAGGAGGGGAGGTTGACAGGAGAAGGTACCAAGCCCAAGGGCAAAGATAATCTATTGGAGAAAGCCAAGGTCTGAAAACTCAGAGATTTTCTGAGACTACAGCAGTTAACAGATTTAAGTCACCTTATGAAATAGAGTTAAGTAATGGAATAAAAAAACAGAATATGTTATCAAGACTACATTTAAAGTATAAGACGTCACAGATTTAAACTAAGGAATTAGAATAAACTTTGTTATGTTTCAGCTGAATTAAAAAAAAGAATGAAAAATTCTTCAAAACTTTTTCTGAGCCAAATATGCTCTGATACTCAAATTGGTGAAAAAGAAAGCAGCGAAAGAGAGTTAGAGACCCATATCACTGATGAATAAAAAATAAAATAAAAACAAAAATGCTAAATAAATATTCGCAAAGAGATCATAGCATTATGGTCAAACATGATTCATTACCACAAAGTTGGATTTATATCACTAATGCAAAGTTGATTCAATATTAGGAAAACAATTGGGTATAATAAATCATTTTAATAGTAAAAACAATAAAACCACATGATTATTCAAATAGATGTAGAAAAATCCTTCAATAAATTATGCACTCATTTATATCCAAAATACTACAAAACTTAGGAATGAAAAAAACATAAAAACATTATCTTACTAGATGTTTTCCTCTGAAAAGTAAAAGTTAGCATTTTGACAAGAAAGTGCCATAGGAAGATTTTCCAGTGAAATTAAAAACGATGCTGGAAAACTACCATAGACAATATTATCTGAATCTATTAAAACTTTTAACTATAAAATGAGACAAAAAGAAATTAAGAAAATAAATATTCTCCCAGAGAGAAGCAAAATAACTCTGTGAAAGATAACTTGGGTTACTTGGAAAATCCTAAGGAATCAACAACAACAAAATTAATCAAGATAATTTCTGCAATGTTGCAAAATAGAGCAATAGAAGCTTTAGTATTTCTATATATTATTAACAAAAATTATTGGAAACTGGGAAAAAAGAGAAACTTAATTCCAGGTAGGAACAGAAGGCATCAAATGAGAGATACATTTATAAAATATTGTATGATTTTGGGAACATCACCATAAAAGAAGAAATTTTTTAAAAAGAGGAAAGCCATTGAAACAATGTTAAAAATGCATCAAGCAGAACAGAAGGAAGTATAGATGAAATTACAATCATGCGGGAGAGTTTTGAAATTAATAAATTCAACTTATTCTTTATTTTTTTTAAAAGCAATCAATATGGATTGTAGTAATCTCTTTATATACAATCTTTTTTGTTCTACTTTGCATATGGAAATGATGATTTTATATGTTTGTGAAGTTTTGAATAAAAAATCTAAAGTTATAAAAATAAAGTTAATTAAGAAAATAAAAAACAAAATGAGCTTTTTGCAATAATAAATGAATTAATTAAAACCCAGACTGAACTATTTGGGAGGATAAGACCATCATGTAGCCCAGCATGAGGAAAAAGTCAATGAGTTTGGTTCTGCTTGGCAAAGAAATCCTAGTTTTTCCCTTAGATACCCAGAGGCCAGAGGCCAGAGCCAGAAGGATATTGGAGACATAAGAGATTTGTTAGACTCTAATTAGAGGAAAAAGTGGAGATAGCATGACATGATGGTGACTCACAATTTCAGGGAGAAGATCAAAATGATTCTTAACCCAGAGTCCTCTATGAATACCTTAATCAACCATAAACCATGTGGCAAAACAATATATTTAATACTTTTCGGTCATGAAGTTTCCCAGGCAAGTCTATAACTATATAAAATTGGTTTAGAGAAAGTTTCTCATTGATAGCTCCTTATACTAATGAAATTGCAAGTGTGAGTCCAAAAAAAAAAAATTACACAAGAAACAGAGCATGGTGATATTAGAGGAAGAATGAAGGATAGTTGTTTCTGTGAATATCTATGATGTGTCAAATCAGTCTTTTAAAAGGTTAGTAATTACAATTATCCCTTCCACATTGCAGGGATTTGGGGCCAGTGACACTGTGATTTGGAAAATGTGCATAAAATTTTTTGACCTCCTTTTATATCAGATAAGAAATCTGATAGTTTTTCTTTTTTTTATGGGTTGTTTACAATATTTTATTTCATGGAAAATATTGTTCATTGGCTCTGTGTGATTTGATGGCATTTACATGTCATCTGTAGCTTCCACAAAACTCTCCCCAAATTCCCACCTAATTTCTAATGCCCAATTAGGATGTATCAAAATGGTGTTGGGGAAAGTTGGAAGAGATGTGGAAAAAAGATAACTATACAGCTAGGCTGGGAGATATATGGCTTTCTATTTGCAGTCCAGTATGGTCTTTTTAATGACAGTTCCTAGTAAAGGAATTCTAGACATTCATATGTTTCCTTTGTGTATTAAGAATCTTATGAGGAAGTGAGAAATGAGTTATAGTTAAGATACATTTAAAACTTCTTGTGGACTTAATTCCAAGTAGGAACAGATGGCATTAAATGAGATATACATTTATAAAATATTGTATGATGTTGGATTAATCTTTCAAAATCCTAAACAGCCTAGAAGATCCTGTGCCAAGAAATGTACCCAATGATTTGTATATGTGTGTATATGGGTTTAAATGCTTATATGTAGGTATGGGTAGAAGGGATGCGGTCTGCTGTAATTAGGGCAACTTCTTAAACTACTTTTATGTAATCAGTCTTCTTGGGGAACTAAACTATTCCTTGAAAAATATTTCTAACCAGTGAAGGATTACTATTTTTCTGTTCTTTAAATGAAGCGATCAACTAATAAATACCATCACTACATCTATATTGGAGGGTCTATGAAAATCTTCTAACATCTTACTTTTCTCACGTACTTTTCCATCCAGTGTCACTGATTTCCTGGCTGTTCCACGATCAACACACTCTATCTATTGGCTCTGTTCCTGGAATACTCTCTCTCCTCAGGTCTATCTACTGACTTTCTTTGATTTTTTAATCCCAATTAAAATGTTTCTTTCTTAACTTCTTAATTCTAATGCCAACATTCTGTTTTAATTTTCTATTTAACTTTTAGGTAGTTTTCTATTTATATATTTGTTTACACGTTGTTTTTTTTCATTATTTTTAAGGTCCTTGAAGGCAGGGACCATCCCCAGAGATTAGCACAGCATCTAGCATATAGTAGGCACTTAATAAATATTTATTAATTAATTGATTTGAAACAAGCATTCAAATTCACTGCTGATCCAGCTGTGAATTGGTCTTGGAGTTTGAAAAAATATTTGGAATTAGGCAAGGAAAATTATGAAATTATCTATACTCTTTGACACAGTAGTCTTATTACTTAGTAAATGTATACAGTCTTGCTTCTTCTCCTCTCCAAGAGAGAAAGACCCCTACTATACGAAATAATTTGCTAATTGCAATAGGAAAAACTTAGGAAAAATATATTTTCAGTGATTGGGAAATTCATGTACAAAATATCGTATGTGGATATAATAGAATATGATTGTGTACAATGACAAAAAATAAATAATATTAAGAAACATGGAAAGAGCTATATGAAGTGAGGCAGAATGGAAAAATAGAACCAAAGAGCAATATAATAACAATTACTGCATAAATAAAAATCAATATTAAATGGCAACAAAAATCAGTTGAACAAAAATGGATAATATTAATATAATTTTATTTTTTAAATTAAGTTAAAATTTTTGATTTACATGTTAAGTGTAGAACTATCTCTCTCTCTGTCCCAACCTTGCACTAGAGATGACCACAATTTGACTCAGATATATACATACATACATATATGTATGTGTATATATATATATATATATATATATGTAAAACTATACTATATTTCTTCTTTTGGGAGTGGATAGCATCTTCTTCATAGGTTCTTTGTGAGTATTTGTATTATTCAGAATAACTTAATCATTCACTTTTTCTTCAAACAATATTGTTGTTATTATATGTAATATTCTCTTGGTTCTGCTCATTTCACTCTTCATTAATTCATTTATATCTTTTCAGGTTTTCCAAAAATCAACCAGCTTAACATTTCTTACAACACAATAATATTCCATACAATTATATACCATAATTTGTTCAGCCATTTCCTAATTGATGAGCATCCTCTCAATTTCCAGTTCTTTGTCACTGCAAAGACAGACAGCTGGTATAAATACTTTAGAACATATGGCCTCTTTTCCCTTTTCTCTGATTACCTTGGAAAACAGATCCAATAGCAGTATTTCTGGGTCAAAGGGTATATTAGTTTTATAACTCTTTGGACATAATTCCAGATTGTTCTCCAAAATGTCTGAATCACAGTTCCCTCCGACAATTTTTCAACATCTTGTCATATTAATTTTAAAGAGAGCATTATGTTATAATATACAAAGTGTAGAATTTCCCTCATAGAATATAAGTTCTTCTAGTACTTCTAGTTATTCTAGTATTTTTACTTAATAGCTGGGTGATACTGAACAAGTCCCTTAGTCTTTCTGGGTCTTAATTTCTTCATCTCTACAATAAAAGATTCAGACTCAATCTGAATTTCAATTTATCTCTAAGATCACTTCCAGTTCACTATGATCCTATAATTTGATAGCACATAGTATTTATTTTTGATTAGCATTTTGATTAGCAGAAGTTATATGTAATATGACAAATTTTTTTACTATCATGTTTTAAATTGTTTTCTTTTTGCAAGGCAATTGTGGTTAAGTGATTTACCCAGGGTCATAAAACTGGTAAGTATGAAGTTTTTGAGACTGAGTTAAAATAAAAATTATTATGTAAAAAAAGAAAATTGATTGAGGAAGCCTCCTTCTTACCCTTCAAGTTTTTAACAAAGAAATTCACAATAATTGCATAGGCCATTCTCACAATGATTTTATAAAGAGGAAAAAAAATTAGTGGTATTGATCAATAGTTACTAATGTCTTCTTGGAAACCCTTGGTGGTGAGGGGGTCAAAATTAAATGTGGAACATTATCCATTCCTTTGGAATATTCTCTTGAATGAATGAGAAAGTAGCATGGTGAATAGAACAATTATCCAGTAGGCAGGAAGATGTGAGTTCAAATTCAGCTTCAGATACTTACCTGTGTAACCCTGGGCAAGTCATTTAACTTCCATTTGCCATAGTTTCCTCGTCTGCAAAATGGGTATAAATACAGTAGTATTTACTACATAATGCTGCCGTGAGAATCAAATAAAATAATATTTGTAAAAAATGCTAAGCCTAATAGCTGACATATAATAAGTGCTAAATAAATATTTATTCTTTTCTTTCATCTTTCACCTTAAAAAGTGCTTATTAGGATTGGGTACACAAATAAAAGAAGATAGTCCCTGCTTCCCAAGGAGTTGTTATAGTATTAAGTACTTTGGGCAGCTAATTGGCACAATGCATTGAGCACTAGGCACTAAGCTCAGTTTTTTCATCTGTAAAATGGGAGCAATAATGGCATCTACCTCCCGGATTTGTTGTGAGGCTCAAATGAAATGAAACTCGTGCTTAGTATAGTACCTGGAAGATAGTGGGACTTTATAAATATCAGCTATTATCATTACAGCCATCACTAGCTAATTATTAATATTCATTATATTAGCTACATAACATTACTACATGTTTTATATTATGTGATTATCAATTAACATTATTTGTAATTAGCTCTTATTATAACTTGGGCTTTTATAACTGCTTTGCCCTCTACTTGCAACTTTCTCTGCTTGACCAGAAATATCAGATTTTGCTGATAGAACTGGCTCCTGGGCTCTTTTACTTTCAGGATTGTGTCTTCTGATTTGCCTTCATTAAACTTTCCTAAGAAATGGTACTGAGGGGTATCCTCATTGTAGTTGGAAAAAGATCTTCAGAACACAGGAAACCTGAGTTCAAGTCCTTTTGACACTGGCTACATGACTCTGAGCAAGTCACTTCCCTTTGTCCCAAGCAACACTCAGCAGTGAGTGATCTGTAGTAATAGATGAGTTTCTTCATCAGGTATTCCTTAAGTCAGTGAGATGAAATCTCCCCAATATGGTAATAATGAATGCCTTTACTTTTATCTATTTTCCGTTAAAAAATCTTTGTTGTTGAACAAGTCTTCCAGCAGGCAGCTGATTGTGAAATTATTATCACATCAGTAACTAGTGCCTTCCTTGTTAAGACATAGCCAATTTCAGTTTCAGTAATGTTTGGTGCTGGACACATCTAGCATCTTTTGGCTGGCTTCTTGAAATTAAAATTTATAATTCATAGGAATTAGTCTTCTGAATAGTGTACATTGACCCCTCTCATTTCTAGATCTTAAATCATTTTCTAACTTATTTCTCATTGTTCTCCCATGTATCTACTTTCCCATGAAGTCACTAAGTATGAAAGTATATGTTAACTTATTTTTGGAGGTATCTGTCAAGTTCTTAATAGAAATAAAATCTCTCTACATCATCCTCTGTGACAGATGTTAGCATTTTTTAAAAGCTGCAACTTTCTTCATGGTGGTCTGCTTGCCTTTGCTCTCTGTGATCACTGCAAAGAGAAATGATGTAATTAAAAGGTTTAGGGGGAAAAAACCCTATCATATAACAAATATGTTCATGATAACTTTATTTGTTATAGAGAAAAATTGGAAATAATCTCAATATCCAATGAGTAGTGAATGGCTAAATTGTGGCATATTTGTGAAATGGAATAACATTGTTCTTTTCAAAATTACCAATGTGAGAAATATAAAGCAATATGAAACAATGTAAATGAAGGAATTCAAAGCAAATAGAGTTAGAACAATAATAAGATACACATTGACTATGACTGCATAAATAACAATAAGACTTTATATGGACACAGATGGAAAAGATTGAAAAGTTGTTATTGTATTATTAAAGCTTAAATTACTTTTTTCCCAAATGTAAACAATTCAGAATATATTATTTTCTCAAAGGATTTATTTTTTATTTTGTTTACATGTAGAAGTTGCTCTTGTTTGTGACAAAAATTAGTTTTTAAAACTTTAAAATAATTTTTTTAATTTTTTTTATTTAATAGCCTTTTATTTACATGATATAAACATGGGTAATTTTACAGCATTAACAATTGCCAAACCTCTTGTTCCAATTTTTCACCTCTTACCCCCCCCCACCCCCTCCCCTAGATGGCAGGATGACCAGTAGATGTTAAATATATTAAAATATAAATTAGATACACAATAAGTATACCCGACCAAAACTAAAACTTTAAAATAATTTTAAGATTTAAAAAAAATCTTACCTATGACCAAATATCAACTTGACTCAAACACCACCACCTTAGGTTGCTGGTGGCATGATGGAGTTAGGAAGATCTAAGTTCAATTTCCCTTCAGACATGTCCTAGATATAATTCTCTCAATGAGTCCATTCTACTTTTGTTTGTCTCTGTCTTTTAAAAACTATAAAATAGTCATTATCACAGTACCTCCTTTCTAGGGTTATCCTAAGGATCAAATGAGATCATATTTGTAAACATAGTTCCTGGCATATAGTAGGTGCTATAAAAATGTTTATTTGCTTCCCATAATCAGAAATGATCTTGCTTTAAATATTTATTAGGCCCTACTATATACTGCAAGGTGTCAAACACATCTCTCCCTGAGTAAGGCTCGAACCAGATTAAAATATAACTGAGAAATGTTTAATAAAAATAAAATAAAACAAAGATAAATGTTAATATTTGGCTTTCTAAGTTAATATGCAGACCATAAAGATCCTTATGTACAGCTTAGTGGCCACTATTTCAGTCTGAGTTTGTCATTACTAATGTAGGTAATACACATTTTTCGTCCTTAAGAAATTTGTGATTCCTTTTGTACCATATAGCACGTTTTAATTCTATTTTGCATCAACGGTTCTTTCTATAGGTATATACAATTTCCTATCCCAGAGAATATAACGAGGAGGTCAAGGGACGGACAGGGGTTGGGAGTGGAGAAGCTTAAATGACTCTCTTAATCTGTTTCCTAATCTGTAAAATAATGGGACCAGACTCAATGAGTTCCAAGAATCCTTCCACTGTATAATCCTATTCATGAAATCGCCTGCAATAGACTTGTCCCACACACCTTTTCCAAATGCTGAAGAACCTTTTTTTCTTTAAGGGTCGGTTTAATGCCCTTGGTTCCAGGGAGTCCCCTCTCCTAAGTAAAAGCAACAGATACTTTCCCACTTTTCCCCCACTATGTTTCTCCTATATATATGAAGACAAAGTTTATATATGTATGTGTGTATATATATATATATATATATACACACACAGAAATATACATATGTGCATGTACACATGCATATATATGAAGAAGATAGATATATTGAGAGATCTTTTGTTTTTGCATCTCATATTTCTCCTTGCATTTCTCCTGTTTTTTCCTCTAAGAGAGTTGTTCCTTATAATAAATATATTTTTAAAGGAAAAAGAGAAAGAAGAAAAAAGTCATTAAAATGTATTGATACAAATAGAAACCACCCTACTCCAATGATATATACAGTATTCCAGACTTTTGTTCCCTTCATCTCTGCAAAGGAATGAAATGTAGATATCTTAGTTTTACTTGGAACCATCTTTATTCTTTGTAATTTTGTTGCATCCACTTCTGATTGTTTTGCAGTTATTCTTTCTATTTCTAATGTTATAGTGTGCATATATGTGTGTGTTGGCTCCTGTTTACTTCACTCTGTATCATTTCATATAGATCTTTTCATGCTTCTCTATATTCATCATGCACATTGTTTCTTACAGCACAGTATATTTCATTTCAGCCATTCCCCAATCAATAGGTTTCTATTTGTTTGAAGTTATTTACTATCACAAAAAAATACTATTATAAAATATTTTGGAATATATGAGGAGTTTCTATTAAGGAGATCCTTGACATATATGCCTAACAGTGTAATCTTGGGTCAAATCATGAATATTTTGGTCACTTGATTTGCACAATGTCAAATTTTTTTGTACTAATCCACAGTTCCACCAACAATGCATTGATGTGCCTGTCTTTTCACAACCTCTTCAACATTGACCATTCCTATCTGTTTTCACATTTGCCAATTTATTGAAGGGAACCTCAGTTGTTTTGATTAGCACTTTTTCATCTTATTAGAGATTTGGAATGTCCATTCCTCATATGGTTATCAGTAGTTTGCAATTCTTGTTTTGAGAACTATTCATATCATATTTACTGGGAAATAGATTTTGGTATTATATGTATTTTTATGTTAGCTGTTTATATATTTAGGGTAACAAACCTTTATTTGAGAAATTAGGTACATTTTTTCCCATTTGACTATTTCCCTTCTTATCTTAGACACATTAATTTAATTTGTGAGTTTTTCAATTTCATATAATCAAGTTTCCTATTTCATCTTTTGTAATTGTCTTCATTTCTTATGAAAATTTGATTCTGCTTCTGTACAGAAACAAGTCAGTATCACTGCTGACATTTTTGTAACTATCAAAATCATGTTTTATTTATTTCAGAATTAAATTTGGAAATTCAGCTTTTCTGTAAATCATTCATTGCCTCTAAGTTCAGAAGTTCAATTCTTCTGTTTATCATTGTTTTATTTTTGTTTCAAGGAAATCTGTTATCCCTGAAGGATGTAGGTAGACTCCAAGGAGTCTGGTCTGTTCTGGAAGGAAGTCTGGTCCACTATCACTAAACTTTCCTTGTAGGTGGAGTTAAATAATGAATATTTCTTAACAACATGATGAAAGGAGGAGTTGTTGCTAATCTCTCATTCCCATTTTCCAGCCAATACATTTTTTCTTTTGTCTATGATGCTATAAACTTGGTAACCAATTTCCTCTTCTTCCTCCTCCTCTCCTCCTCCCCCTCCTCCTCCTTCTCCTTCTCTTCCTCCTCCTCCTCTTCTTTCTTCTCTTCCTCCTTTTCTGCCTCCTCTTACTTCTTTTTCTCTTCCTCCTCCTCTTCTTCCTCCTCCCTCTCTTCTTCCTCCCCCTCCTCCTTTTCCTCCTCCTCTTCCTCTTCCTTCTCTTCTTCCTTCCCCTTCTGCTTTCCTCTTCCTCCTCCTCCTCCCCTTCCTCCTCTTCTTCCTTCTCTTCTTCCTTCCTTCCTTCCTCCTTCTCCTCTTCCTCCTCCTCCTTCTCTTCTTGCTCCTCCACCTCCTCCTTTTCCTTTTCCTTCTTCTTTTTTCCTTCTTTCTTCTTTTTGATACAAGAAACTGAATTTTAAAAAGCTTGAGTTATAGTTTAATCTTCTCAGAATTCTATATTATTCTCAACTCAACTTCTTGTCAGCTTTCCCCCAATATTTAGTGATAATGATAACTGGCAGAGAAAGTAGGAGGTAGTAGAAAGTGTATTTGATTTGAATTTTGAGTTCAATTCCCAGCTCTGCAATTTACTGGACAAAATTGCTTAATCACTGATTCTTATTTTTCTCGTCTGTAAAATAAAAATTTTAGATGATATAATTGCTGAGGTTGCTTCCAGCTCATGATCCTAAATAAAAATTATATATTTGCTGTACATAACATAATCACATTGTTTTAAGAAAACTGTGGTTTTATACATACATGTGTATGTTTGTGTATACACACACCAACATATAACAAGTAAACATTTAATTCTGGCAAACTGTATCAGTTAATTGGTTTTAAAGAGCTTTGAGTGCTAAACAGAGAATTTTTTATTTGATCTACAAGCAGATAAGCAATCACTGGAATTTACTGAATAAGAGATTTGACATAATCACATCTATGCTTTAAGAAAATCACTATATGAGGAGGGCAATAAATAAATTCCACTGAATCTTATATATATATATATATATATATACATATATATATATATATATATATATATATATACACACACACACACACACACACATATATATATATACAACAGCATTGCCTATTTTTATAAATGCTACTATCTGTGACATCAGGCTGTATGATTGTATTTTACAAATGTATTTGACTTGAGTATATATTGTATTTTTTTAAAGGGGAGTGATATTTACCAAATGTATGTTTCTTTATCGATGATTCAGTTTAAGACAGAAGCCTTTAAAAGCAGTTGGCTTTGATAATAGAAGGCCAAAGAGAAACACAATTCATGAATTTACCAAATATTCTTCCCTAAATAAAGACACATTAGATAACAAATAATGAATAGATGAACAAATAATGTTCAGAGAAATGATATAAATGTCATAGATTAAAGTATAACTGCTCAATTTGAAAATCATTTTGTTACAAGGAACTCTCAAATCAAATTTGCATATGTGTCATTTTATGTATAATATATATCCAGCATATGTTTAGTGACTTGTTTGAATGATATTTCCAAGTCAGTGACTATAATCTTCTGCAAAAAAGACTCATCATACCACATAGTTAACAGTTTTCCATTAGATTCATGATGGATTGTTCCTCCAGGAGGAAATGGATAAAGAAAAGAAGATGGTCTTTGGACTTCCAAAAAGCCAAACTTGGGAGAAAAGTCTGAGGACTAACCAAGAGCAAATATGAAAAGCCACTAGTGAGATCCAGCTGGAACAGATTCCCTCTATTTACTTTGGGGAGTTTCTGATATATCATTATGAAATATTGTAACTGCTCATGATAAGACATGATGGTGTCTATGGATCACAAGTCAAATTATTAGCCTAATTTTTATGGAAGACAAATTTGATCATCTTTCTCTTGTTTGCTATCCACTCCCCCTGCATCTGAAATACTAAAATGGATGAAGAAGGGGTGTTACAGACCACTTGGAGAAAGAGAAGAGAAGGTCCCCAGACCTTGTGGGGAATGTTGGTGGAAATCAAAAAGAAGGAAATATATTGGTGAGTACAGAGAAGCTCCATTAAGATTAGATAATGTTTACTTATTGCCAAACCTGTCATTACCATTGTGTGACTTGTTCCAAAGGCATCCAAGACCACATCCTTAGCATAGGGCAGGCAAATGATGGTAGTCATTTAGGGCTAGGATTTGAAGACAAAGCATTGAGACAAAGTGTTGGGATTCCAGAATAGAGGACAGTATAAAATTCATTTGATTAATATAGACTGATAATAATCTTGAAAGGAGGATAGTTAGGTCAGGACAGGGGGAAGGTCTGAGAAAGCAGGGAGTGATGGTAGGACTTGAGGGAATAGTAAAGACAGAGACTAAGTTTAATGGGAAGAAGGAACAGGTAAACATATAAAGACAAAAAGTTGAAATAAGATGGAAAAATCATTTAAATTAGGAACCAAGGTTATTAAGGAGCATTAATGGGTCCGAAGTTTCCAAGTATAAGGCAAGTGTTGTATTTAGGTACTGAAGCTTTTGAGAAAGGAGGAAGGATGATCTGGAACCTGATGGATAATTGCCATCAAGATTTGATTAGAGTAATAAATTTGGATGAATTGAACCTCAGAGCAGGACAGAGCACTGATGGAAGGAGTAATGTCTAGCATTCCCTAGTCCTTGAAAGTAATTTGAAATACCTTGATTTTTCAAGTCACATCCAAAAGCAATAAATAGCCTATAAGAGAACAGATGGAGAGGAAGAAACAGGGAAGTGGCTTCCTTAACTCTGTCCAGGACTTAACAAGCCAAGTTGGAAAGTATTAGAATTACAAGGACAATAACCAATAGAAGAAATTGAGACAGAAAACTTAAAAGGAGAAATTGAAAGGAAGAAAGAATTGTGATAGAGAAGGGAGAGATCAAGTTGGACCACGGACTCCTGAAGGCATCTCCTCTATAATTCTACTTTGCTTATGGAGTATAGCATCTTTTATGATGCAGGCAAGTCATGATGGATGATCCTGTACCAATCTTTCCATGTCTCACATTCAATAACTAAAGTTCTTCAGAGATACTTTGAGAAAAATATTACACCAATATATTATGTTCCTTGAGGCAATAGTCTTGCATAGAAAGTGGTGGTATGAAATTATATCTGTAATCTTGGTTTTGCCCTAGGCTTGCTGTTTGAATGTGAGCAAGTAACACAACTTTTTATCTTTATTAATAATATTAATATTTCTTCTAACACTTTACCTAGACCTCTTCTGGCACTTACCTCACTTTCTCCTTTATCAGTCATTCGTGTCCATCTATTTTCCCAGGCCACCCTTACTCTTAGCCCATAATGGAAGACCTGTGTCATGTCTACCTTTGAACCTCCATTGCCTTGCACAGTGTAGATGCATGATAAATGTTGGTGAATCCATTAAATTTCTTCATTGGTTATGTCAGTTTGGAGTGGAGAATCCCTGAGGCCCCAGAATTTATATAAATAACTTAGTTAACCTCAGAATGAAGAACTTGACTCACTATGGACATATAACTTGACAGGGTTCTTTCTGCTGCACTACCACAATTCTTCATCTGTAAAATAGAGCTATTGATATTCAACTTGCATGGTTTTATGCTGAATAAGAAGGCAATGTATTTAATTCCACTAGGGAAAATTTCTACTTAAGAAGATGTTTTCTTCATGAATAATAACCCCTTTATATATTAACCTACAAGATGTCCCAAGACAAAATAATAGTTTTTGGACCATTAGCCAATATGATAAGCATATTCTTTTGAAGTGTTTTAGAACATTACCAAAATTGTTCTCTTTTCTTTGTATTAACCCTCAGCAAAGCTCTCTTGCTTTACTTTCTTGTAACACCTAATTATTCCAAAGTAAAATAAAATCAATACATTGGCTATGTCTGAAAACATATGTACCTCAATCCATCATGTTTTTTGTCAAGAAGTTGAAAGTATGCTTCATGATCAATCTTCTGAGGTCATTATTAGACATTGCATTGATCAAAAGTCTGAAGTCTTTCTAAGTTGTTTTTACTTTACTTTAATGTGATCACCATAGAAATTGTTCTCTTGGTTCTGCTCAATTCACTCTTTATTATTTCATATGTGCCTTCTAAGATTTATCAGAGTGTCAAATTCATCATTTACTATAGCATAGTACTTCATCATATTTATAAACCATATTTGTTCATCCACTCCCCAAATAATGGGCACCTACTTTATTTCTAGTTCTTTGCTACAGTCAAAAGAGTTGCTATAAATAAATGGTTCTGTACCTGTGGGTCCTTTTCCTCTTTCTCACATTTTTGAGGGATATGCCTTGTAATGGCATTTCTAGATCAAAAGTGTATGCATAATTTAATCACTTTTAGAGGATAATTCTCAGTTGCTTACTAGAATCGTTGGATCAATGTCATTTTGAGCTTATTGTGGTATGCTTATGAAAAACTGTTATAAGTCAAATTTCTGCCAAATTGCTTTCCAATTTTCTAGAGTGCTTTTTTTTTTCATCAAATAGGGAGTTCTTAACCCAACAGTTGAAATCCTTAGGCTCATCAGACATTATGCTTTTATATTCAACTGCTTCTGGATCTTGTCTATCTAATCTGTCATATTGACTAACTTTTCCATTTTTAATTAATACAAGATAATTTTGATGAATGATTTATATAATTTATACAATATAGTTTGAAATCTGCTACACTCCCTCTCTCTCTCTCTCTCTCTCTCTCTATATATATATATATATATATATATTTAATAATTTCACTTGAGTTTCTTAACTTTGTGTTTCTCCAAATGAATTTTGTTATAATTCTTTGGTCTGTTTCCATGAAGTAACCTGATGGTAGTTTCACTGGCAGTCTCTTTATATATGTAACAGTACTTGAGCACTCATTCATTCTTGAAACTCTTTTTCCTTGGCTTCTCTGACATTAGCGCTTTCCTAATTCTCTTCCTACTTCCCCAACTGTCCCTAATCTGTATGGTTTGCTGGCTCCTTTTCTCTTCTTGCCCTTAAACTGTTGTTCCTTGAGAATCTGACCTTGGGCCTCCACATCTCTTTATGTTCTATTGGTCATCAACTTCCATGCTTTCAGTGATGAACTCTGTGTGTATGGCTCCCAAATTGTCATCTCTGCTTCATCTTCCTGGAGCTTTGGACAAATTCCCAACTTCTTGCTCAATGTTGCTACCTAGATTTGTGTCAGTACTGCAAATTCAGAATCGCAGTATTTGAGAGACATAACTGTAGCTTAATAGTAGCCTTCTAGGTGACACCCAACCAAAAAAAGGCATCCCTACTGTAATATACCCCCTGCTTGGAAATTTCCAATTAGGATAAATCCACTCCATTCCAAAATAGGCCAGTGCACTTTTAGATATCGCTAATTATGGGAATCTAACCATTGCTGACATCAAACCTAAATTTACGTCTTTCCACTGCCTTCTAAAACAAAAAAGAAAACATTGAATTCTTCTTCTATGTGTTAGCTCTTAAAATTTTTGGACACAACTATCATGTCCCTTTGAGTATAACTCCTCTCCTGGCTAAATATACCTCTTTCCTTCAATGATCCCCACATAACAGGACTAATGGACCTTCACCATTATGATTGCCTTTCTCTAAACACTCTTCAATTAACCAGTATCTTTCCAATTTATTATGAGAATTGAATACAAGATACCAGATATAGTTTAATCAGAGCACAGAATACACAAAAATTATTATACCCTTATTTTTGGTGGCACAGTCATCATTGGTCCAGAAGTCAGAAAGACCTAAGTTCAAACCTGAACTCAGACTCTTATTACTTATGTGATCCTGGGCAAGTCATTTAACCTTGTTTGCCCCTGTTTACTCAAAAATCTGTAAAGTGAACTGGAGAAATAAATGGCAAACCACTCCAATATCTTTGCCAAGAAAACCCCAAATGATTTCATGAAGAGTTGGACACAACTGAACAACATATTCCTGGAAACTATGTTTCTTTTAATGTTGTTTAAGATTTCATCAACTTTTCTGGCAATATATCAGATACTTCTGACTCCTATTAAACTTGTAGACTACTAACCCCCAATATTTTGTATTTTTGCAAAATTGCTATCTAACACCTCTACTCGGAAAAGAAGTGACCTTGGATAATACCAAGGTTAAACCAAAACAAAGTTTTGCTGTGAGAGTTGGACTATAGGGGAAAATGAGCCCTGAAGGATAAGTGCTTTTGAATTGTGGTATCACAGAAGACTTTTGGGAGTCCCTTGGACTGCAAGGAAGTTACATCAATTAATGCTTAAAGACATTCAGGCATTTCATGGGAAGATCAAATACTGAAGCTAAACTCTAAATGCTTTGACCACATATTGAGAAGACAGAATTTATTGGAAAGGGACCATGATGTTGGGTAAGATTAAAGGTAAAAGGAGAAGGGAATGGCAGAAGATGAGATGGTAGAGTGTGTTGTGAAAATAATGAACATAAACTTGGACAGACTCTTAGAGATTGTGGAGGATAAAAAAGACTAGAATGCTAGTGGGATTGGACCGATGAGACAAGACCAAATAACTAAACAACAACAGCAAAAGACATTCTTCTCCCAAATCATCTGACATCCTACCCCTATTATTCAAAGGCCTCTAATAAGGAAAGTGACTGAGCAGCCTCACCTCATAATTTCCTTTTTGTCACCTGATCTAAGACTATATAAAAACTCTTTGTGAATGTATCTCCTTTTGTTCTTGAGGGAGTGACTAGGCATTCAGCCATTAGTTGTGATATGTGGTGTGTTCAAGGTGAACTAGCACCTCTCGTGAGGGCTTGCCTTGGCCCTTTTAAGGGCTGCTCATTCACTTTGGGTGTCTAACTGGCACTCAACCCTTACCATTAAGCAGCTGTAGCATGCTTGATGATCACAAATTTGGCCCACAGGCTAAACTAGGATGAGGGTTATAAAGGGGCTCAAACACATTAATGAGTTAGAGGCAGTGTCTACTCAATGCATGTGGGTGCAGGGGATCATGAACAATTTGTTTCTTAGTCCATAAGAGCAGCTGAGGCAGGTACTGTAGAACCCTTAGAGCATGTTAAGACATCCAAGACACTGAGGTCATCCACTGCATGGTGGGCCATGGCCAGTTGTCTTGACTTCTCTCTTGTAACTGAATTTTGATGACTCTGGAAAGAGTGAGGTTTTGTGCAACTCAGAATCACTTAAATTCAATTCATGCAGAAGTTAAGACATCAGCTTGCTATGCCATTGATCCTTTTCAAAAATAAAAATAAAGAATAACATCACCAATTAGTTGATGCTAATTAAACTTTTTACTTTCTAGCTGAGTCTCTAGATATTTTTTTACCTCCAAAGAAAGAGATTTAAGTGGGAAGAACTGTTCTCTGGAAGAATCTTTGGCCAGAAGTATTTCCCAACAATACAAAACATAGTCAAGTACTATCAACTATGAAAGACTCATCTACTCTCAGCAACACAGTGATCCAAGTACAAAAGACTCAGGAAGGAATATGTTATCCATGTCCAGAAAAAGAACAGATGGACTTTGACTTCCAGTCAAAACATTTTTTTCACTTATTTTATTCTATTTTTTTATTCTTCACCTGATCTCTTTCTTTTTTCGCAACTGTGACCAATACCAAAATACATTTTATATGATAGCATATATACAACAAATGTCAAATTGACTCCAATTTTTGGAAGAAGGGTGGGAAGGATGGAGGGAAAAAAACTCAGACCTCAAAATCTTGTAAAAATGAATGTTAAAAATCATCTCGATAGGTAATTGGGGGAAAATACCATTTAAAAATAAAATAAAACTCTAATTACTTTTCTATTTTCTAAGAAAAAAAAACATAGGTAGTACAAGGGGAAAAAATCTGACAAAGCCCAGGTTAGACTGGGTCCCTTATAGGGGTCTTAAAGAGAATGGGTTACTCTTTCTCATCCAGACCAATAAGATCTGGTTGTTGATTGTTGTTATTGTTGTTGTTGTTGTTATTTTTTTTAAATAGAATTCTTATATGTATCTAGCAGGACTAGAGGTGGGATGAGTAATCTGGACTTGGGAGCTAGAACCACCAGCTGATTCATACTAATGAAGGGAGGAAATGAGACTAATTGATATTAAAACAACCTTATCTTATTGAATGACTCAAGGTTTTCTTAACTTCCAGAGGGCTTCTTCTTTTAGCCATATGGTGAGGCTTTTGTATCATTATGTATGCATAAGTGCAAGAATTCAGATTAGGGAATGGAGAACACAACTTTTCTCCTAAACTTATCTTTTGCTGTTACTGAGATTCATTTGTATATAAAACAATATTTAAGGATCTTTGTATTTGTGTGTGTGTGTATGTATGTGTGTGTGTGTTTGTATGTGTGTGTGAGAGAGAAATATCAAATCCTGAGTTAGATGATTATTTATTATAGAGAGCTTTGTTCAAGCAATCAAACAATAAATATTTATTAAGCACCTTTTTACTGTTTGCGAGGAACTGTGAGGTATTGGCAATGCAATCACAAAAATATGATAGTTCTTACTCTTGAGAATCATACCACTCTAGCTGGATGGGAAATCATTGTGGCAATAGAAAAAAACTTCATGTAAAAAATGAACTGAGTCTTGAAAGAAACTAGAAATATTTTTTCTCTCAATAGTATTTTATTTTTCCAAAAAGATATAAAGATAGTTTTCAACTTTTATTTTTGTAAGATTTTATGTTCCAATTTTTTTTTCTCCCTCCTTCTTTTACCTCTCCTCTCTTTAAGAAAGCCAAAAATCTGATATAGGTTATACATGTACAAACCTTTTAAATATATTTCCATATTTTTCATATTGAGAAGGAAAAATCAGAATAAAAGGAGAAAAAGAAAGATGAATAAGAAAAAGCAAACAACAAAAAAGGTGAACACAGTAATCTTCAATCTATGTTCAGTCTCCATAGTTCCTATTCCAGAAGCAGAAAGCATTTTCCATCTTGTCTATTGAAATTTTCTCGAATCACTGCATTGTTGAGAAGAGTTAAGTCTGTCATAATTGATCTTCACATAATCTTGCTGTTACTGTGTACAATGTTCTAGTTATACTTACTTCACTCAACATCTACTGATATGAGTCTTTTCAGACTTTTCTGAAATCAGTCTGCTCATCATTTCCTATAAAACAATAATATTCCATGACATTCATATGCCATAACTTATTCAGCCATTTTTCAACTGATGGGCATCCACTGAAATTCCTTGGCACTATAAAAAGAGCTGCTACATTTTTGCACATGGGAGTCCTTATCCCCTCTTTTATGATTTCTTTTTAGGATACAGATCCAGTAATGACACTGCTGGATCAAAGAATTTGCATAGTTTGATAGCCCTTAGGGCATAGTTTCAAATTGCTTTCAGAATGGTTGAATCAGTTCACAACTGTCCCAGTTTTCCCACATCCCCTCCAATACTTATAATTTTTTTCTTGTCATCTTGGCTAATCAAAGAGGTATGAATTGGTACCTCAAGGTTGTCTTAATTTGCCTTTTCTTAATCAATAGTGATTTAGAGCATTTTTTTCATAGGATTATAAATGGCTATAATTTCTTCACTTGAAAATTATCTGTCCTTTGATCATTAACTGGGAAATAACTTGGATTTTAGAAATTTGACTCAATTCTCTATCTATTTTAGAAATGGGGCCTTTACAACAAGTTGTATACAGTATAGAGCAGAAGACTCTAGTAATCATAGAAAATACAACTACAATTTGCTCAAAGTCTTTCGTATATCTGACATATATATCATATGATTATCATCTTTTCAATTTATTTTTCTTTAAATAATTCTAATAACAAATCCTCTATCCTTCAAATACCCTAAGTTCTTGAAAACATTATTTATCCATATTTTCAAGTTAAAATAAAGGTTTAGAATATGATTTCCATATAAAAACAGATATGAAGTTATGCCCATAATGTAAGGAAACAGGTTTTTCATATGTCGTTTAGCCTACCTCATGGAGCTATCTAATGAAAAAGTATATGTTATACTTCTTAGATATAGACTATATGTGTGATTTTATTGATAAGAGGGAACTGCTTTTACCACTGCAGGTCAGTCTCTTCTCTGTAATTTAGAATCTTAGAAAATTGTTTTGGTCAATGAAAGGTTAATTGATTTGCACAGGATCATACACAGCCAATGTGTGTCAGAGGTAGGACTTGAAACTTGTAGGCCTTCCAAACTTCCAGGCTGGATTTCTAGTCACCATATTTGCTGCCTCTCTTGTATTTATTAAAGAATACATACAAAATAATCTTTAAACATGACTCACAGAAATTATATATAGGGAAGTTAAATTCTGTATGTATTTTTCAAAGGACATGTATGTTTTATTTTGTTTGTTAAATGTTGAAAATCTGTGGAATTCTGGCTAGAAATTTGTTGGTTTAAAGTACATTATTCATTTGTCCAAATTGAATTTTGTATTGTTTCTTAATTTGTGAAAATATGCAAGTAATTAAATATATTATTAGAAACAATAAAAAAAGAAATAAGGCCTTTATCAGAAACACTGGCTGTAAAAATTGTTTCCAAGTTTTCTGCTTCCTTTCTAAAATTGGATGCATTCATTTTGTTTGTGCAAAACCTTTTTAATTTAATTTAATCAAAATTATCCATTTTGCCTTTAATAACATTCTCTAGTTCTTTGGCTATAAATTCCTCCCTTTTCCAAAGATCTGACAGGTAAACTCTCCCTTGCTTTCCTAATTTGCTTATAGTATCACCCTTTATATCTAAATCACAAACTCAAGAAACTAGAAATTCTTAGAAGAAAAGGAGAGGAAAGAGCACATTGCTGGCATGAAGAAAAGTAACAAAAGTATGGAAACAGGACCTGGGAATTTTATCTCTAAAGAACAATAAAATTACCACATCCAGAGGAACTACAGTTCACCTGGAAAGGTGTAATGAATTATAAGGCTGGAAAGATAGGGCAGATCTGAATTGTAAAGGGCTTTAAATGTCAAATAGAGTGGTATCTATTTTATTCTAGAAATAACAGAAAGACATTGGATTTTGCTGAGTTCTGGAGTGACACATGACTTTAGAATTGTGTGGAGAATAGATCAAGATGGGAGAAACTGAAGAATTTGAATGAACCAATAAGCAAGCTTTTGCAATAGTCTAGGTAAAATATATTAACGGCTAGGATTTCTATGCTAGCCCTATAAGAGGAGAAAAGGATATGGATATGAGATCTTGCTGCAAAGGTAGAAATGTCAAAATTCTATATCAGATGAGGGAGACTGAGGAATTGCAGATGACTTCAAGATAGAAAAACCACAACTGGAAGAATGGCAGTGTTTAGGGCAAAAAGATGGAAGTTCAGAGAAGGGATAGAATTTGATTTAAAGATAATGAGTTTTATTTTGGATATATGAAGTTTTTTATGTGTAAGACACATCCAGTTTGAAATGTCCAGTAGGCAATTGGTGATGTGAGACTAGAATTCAAGGGAAACACAGGTTGGGAGGCAATGGACAGATGATAATTAAACCCACATGTAATTGAATCTAGTGTGAGAGAAATGATTATTCCTTTCTCTCATACAAATAATCAGTTATTGGATTGTGACCAGAAGTTTTTCAGGAGCCTGTGGGATATTTAGTCTTTGAAGGACATTGCTGATAATGAGATTGAACTTTGTCTTCAATCTTTTTTGAATCCTACTCAGGTGGATAAGCCCACTGTGCTGTAGTCAGGTTTGAGTAGAGATAAAGCCTTTGTTTAGATTGCATAAGACTCAGGTCTCTAAGTCCCTCCTTAGAATAAGGCCCCCTTTCATTATAATATTCATTCTCTCTCATTACTTATTAACCAACCAGAGTCAATTGCAACCCTCAGCAACATCCACTCTTCCCAGAGCATGTAAACATTAAATGAGTTATTTGAGGAGTCTTTGGCATTTGAGATTCCTGCATTATTAATACTATGATTAATTACTCAGAAATTATATCTCTTGAACTTTTAAAATATCACAAGTATAAAGAGAAAAGCAGGCCTAGGATAGAGTTTGGAATATACCTACAAGTAGGGAGCAAGATGTGGTTGATAAATCACCAAAAGAGAATGAGAAAGAGCAGTCAAGCATGTTGTTGTTTTTTATGCTTTAGTCTTTTTGTTTGTTTTTGTTTTGTTTTTGTTTAGACTTTAAGGTCACTCTTTAATATCTATTTACTATTTGTTTATTAAATTTTTTTGATTTACTTTTAACATTCTTTTAAAAAATTTAGTTCCAAATCTTTCCCTTCCCCATCCATTGAAGAGGCAAACTATATATCAATTATATATATATAAAATCCCATACAAAATATATTTCTATGTTAATCACATCACAAAAAGCAAGACAAATAAAAAAACCCACCATACTTGATCGGTTCTTTCTCTGGTGCAAGTGTTATCCTTCATTTTTGAAGAGGATGAATGACATCAGGAAGTGATGTCTTGATTTGCAAGTGAATTAGATTTAAGGGAGATAGGACTGTGTGATGTCACCAGGCTCACTCTCTCCTCCAGTGTGATTTGGAGTCCAGTGGCCAGATGAAGGTCAAGACAACTGGAGAAGGCCTTGTATGCAATGGGAGACCTTGGCCTTCTGAAGAAAGGTCTTTCCCAGATATCAGTTTGCTTGAGGTAACTAACACCTGTTCAGTGATTAAATCTAAAAATGAGACAAAATACAGTTATTTGTCTTAAAGTCAAATCAATCAAACATGTAGAAAAAGTAAGTAGAGTAGCATCTTGAAAATCCAGAGGGAAAGTACCTAGTAATAGGATGACAGGCATGTCAAGTGCTATAGAGAGACAAGAAGGATGAAGATTGAGAAAAGACATTCAGATTCAGAGATTAAAAAGTCACTGGTTACTTGGGAGAGGCAAAAGCTAAAGATCTAATTTTATTGTGGGAGGATTCGGCTTGATTTTTGTCAGTTGAATGTGCAAGCAACACTAGAAAGTTTTCCAGCAAACTGAGGTTGAAATGACTTGACTGGCTCTGAAGAAATGAGACTAAGATATAGAAACAAAAATCTCAGATGAACAGAGGAAGCCACCAGCAAAGCCCAATAAAGCAACACACCCAGAATCCACACTGTACCAAGAGAGGGGCAGATCCTCTGAGCTTAGTGAGGCAATCTAGCCAGAAGAGATGACACATCCTTTGAAGAGCAGACCCAAATTAAATCATTATTATAATATTGCCAGAAAACATCAGGGGTCCTATCTATGAGTAACTTGAGAAGATTTATTTTGTGTTGTTTTAAATAAAATTTTATTGATCTTTTTGGCTTTTTTAAAACATGACCTTAATTTTCCCCAGTATCTTTTCTCCTCTCCCTTACAGAAATTCATCCCATATTGCAAATAGTTTTTTAAACAGAAAGATTAAAAAAAAAGAAAAAAATTAACATAACCAATTAATAACCCCCAAAAGTCTAACAATATGTGCATTATACAGTACTTGTGGACATTCCATCACTGCAAAAGGGTGGGATGAGAAGGGTTTCTAATTACAGGTAATTACAAGTAATGCTTATCCTTCATAATTTTGCAATATTATTTTGGGGGATTGTTCTCTCTGTTCACATTGTTTTAGTCATTGTGTATATTATTTTCCTGGTTCTGCTTATTACATACTACATCAGTTCATGAGAATTTACTCATGTTTCCTATATTTATAACTTGCATCATTTCTTGTAGTGCAGTAGGAGTGCATTAATTCATGTGCCAAAATTTATTTAACCATGCCCCAATTGATGAGCATCTGCTTTGTTAGCAGTTCTTTGCTATCTCCAAAAGAGCTGTTAAAATATTTTGGTGAGAATATTGACTTAATAAATCACTATAGTCTATTTGACCGAATTTTATTTAAAAATTTTAAAATCAATATTCATTAGTGATATTGAACTATAGTTGTAATATATGTATATATATGTACAATATATGTATTCATGTATACATGTTAACTGTTTACATACCATTGATACCAAACCTTTATCAGAAAAATTTTATGTGGAAATATGTTTAGAAGAACTGCACATGTTTAACCTATATTAGATTACTTACTATTTAGGGGAGAGGGATGGGGGAAAAGAAGGAGAAAAATTTGAAACACAAGGTTTTGCAAGGATGAATGTTGAAAATGTTTTTTGCATGTAATTTGAAAATCAAAAGCTATTATTAAAAATTAAAAAAAGAAAAATTTTACGCAAAGTTTGTCTTCATTCACTTTCCTTATTCTACATGAATTAATTTTATTTCTACAGAACTTTTCTAGTTTCATATAATCAATTATCTTTTAATCATTTATAATTGGCTCTATCCATTGTTTAATTAAATCATCCTCTGTCAATAGCTGGGACTATATGACTTCCATTTTTTTTCTATTAATTTTTTTCTACTATTGCTTCCTATGTATCCATTAAGAAGTTATTGTGGACTATGTTGGAAGATGTTGGTATAAGATTAAGTTCTGCAAGAATACTTTCTATTTTCCCAGAAAATTTTATCAAATAGAGTTCTTTACTAAGTAATTTATATTTTCCAGTTTATTGAATACTGGATTATTAAGTTCCATTGTTTCCAATTCTCCCTTAGCTATTCCTTCCCACTGATCTTTACTGACTTTTGTCTTTGTTATTCAGTTGTTCAATCATATCTATTGTGATCCCATGGGCTGAAGCATACCAGGCCTATTTTTCCTCTCCTTTCTCTTGAAGTCTATCCAAGTTCATGTTCATTTTTAGCATGATATGATCTACCCATATCATCCTTTGCCAGTCCTTTTTCCTTTTGCTTTCAATCTTTCCTAATATCAGTCTTTTCCAATGAGTCTCATATAGCCAGAGTATTTAAGCTTCAACTTCAATATTTGACCTCCCAGGGAATAACTTGAATTAATTTGACCTTCTTGCTGTCCAAGAGACTCTCAAAAGACTTCTCCATTGCCACAACTCAAAAGTGTTGATTCTGTGGCAGCCAAACTTCTTTACAAACCAACTCTTACACACATACATTGTTGCTGAAAAAACCCAGCACTATAATTTTGACTATACAGGCCTTTGTCAACAAGATGATGTCTCTGCTCTGGGTGATGACTAAAAACCATTACATTGAACTCCCAATCCCTATATTTATGCCCACCTGCATTTTTGATTTCCTTCACAAGCTAATTGTACAATATTTCAGAGTCTGATTCTTTTTGTACAGCAAAATAACGGTTTGGTCATGAATACTTATTGTGTATCTAATTTATATTTTAATATATTTAACATCTACTGGTCATCCTGCCATCTAGGGGAGGGGGTGGGGGGGTAAGAGGTGAAAAATTGGAACAAGAGGTTTGGCAATTGTTAATGCTGTAAAGTTACCCATGCATATAACCTGTAAATAAAAGGCTATTAAATTAAAAAAAAAAAAGAAAAAAATAGACTATCAGTAGCAGAAGGGAAGTAGATCATTTATATTAAAAGTCAATAAAGCTACTTCTGGGCAAAAAAAAAAAGATGATGTCTCTGTTTTTAGTATGTTATACAGATTTGCCATAGCATTACTTTCAAGGAGAAAGCATCTTAATTTCATGGCTGCAGTCACTATGTGCAGTGATCTTTGAGCCCAAAATATAAAATCTGACATTACTTTCATTTCTTCTCCCTTTATTTAATAGGAAATGATGGGATGAGTTGCCAAGGTCTTAGATTTTTTTTTTTTTATATTAAGGCAAGTCAGTTTTTATACTCTCCTTTTTCATCTTCTTCAAGAGGCTTCTTAATTCCTTTTCACTTCCTGCCATCAGAGCAGTATCATCTGCATGGTCTGAGATTGTTGATGTTTCTCCTGGCAATCTTAATTCCAGTTTTTTATTCACCTAGTCTGGCATTTCATATGATGCATTCTAAATATAAGTTAAATAAATAAACTAATAATATACAGCCTTGTCATACTCCTTTTCCAATCTTAAACCAAGCAGTGATTCTATGTTTGGTTTTAACCATTGCTTCTTGTTCTGCCTACTGGGACCTTAGGAAACACATAAGAGGACCTAATATTTTCAACTCCTTAAGAATTTGCTAGAGTCTTTTTTTTCTTTTCTTTCTTTCTTTCTTTTTTTTTTTTTTTTTTTTTTTTTTTTTTTTTTTTTTTTTTTTTTTTTTTTTTTTTTTTTTTTTTTTTTTTGGTGATCCACATAGCAAAAGACTTTGCTGTAGTTAATGACACAGGATTTCTGGAAATCCTTTGCTATCTCCATAATCCAGTAAATATTGGCACTTAATCTTTAGTTCTTTTGCCTCTTTAAAAATCATCCTGCTACTCTGGTAATTCTTGGTTCATGTACTGCTGAAGCCTAGCTTGTAAATCTTAAGCATATCCTTGCTGCCATGTGAAATGAGCCCAATTGTTCTATAATTTGAACCTTGCTTGGTATTGCCTTTCTTTAGGATTGAGATGTAAACTGATCTTTTCCAATCCAGTGGCCACTGTTGTTTTCTAAATTTTCTGGCATATTGAATGCTGCACTTTAACAGCACCCAGCATCATCTTTTAGAGTTTTAAATAACTCAGATGGAATTTCATCACCTTCACTACTCTTGTTAGCAATGTTTTCTAAGACCCATTTGACTTCATTCTAAAGGATGTTTGGCTTTAGATTAGTCACCACACCCTTATGATTATCAATGATATTAAGATCTTTCTTGTACAGTTCTTCTGTATATTCTTATCTTTTCTGCTTCTGTTAAATACCTACCATTTTGTCTTTTATTATGGCCATTTTTGCATGAAATGTTCCCTTGATATCTTAAATTTTCTTGAATAGCTCTCTTGTCTTTTTTGTTTTTTTGTTTTCTTCTTTTTCTTTGCATTGCTCATTTAAGAAAACCTTACCTCTCCTTGCCATTCTCTGGATTCAGATGGGTATGATTTTTCCTTTTTCCTTTCTCTTATTTTTTTTTCCCTAAGTTATTTGTAAAGTTTCATTAGCCATTTTCCTTTTTTGCTCTTCTTTTCCTTTGAAATATTTTATGTTGCTGCCTCCTAAACAATGCTGTGAACCTCTGTCCATAGTTCTTCAAGCACTCTGTCTATCAGATTGAATCCTTTAAATCTATTCATCATCTTCATTGCATATTCATAAGGGATATTTAAGGTCATATCTGATCTGATGGTTTTTTCTGTTTTCTTCAATTTAGATCTGAATTTTACAATAAGAAGTTCATGATCTGAGTCACAGTCAGCTCCCAGGTCTTGTTTTAACTAATTGTATAGAGGTTTTTCTACTTTGGGCAGCCAAGTATATAATCAATCTGATTTCTTTTTTTTTTTTATTTTTATTTTTATTATTATTTTTTTTTATTTAATAGCCTTTTATTTACAGGATATATACATGGGTAACTTTACAGCATTAACAATTGCCAAACCTCTTGTTCCAATTTTTCACCTCTTACCCCCACCACCCCCTCCCCTAAATGGCAGGATGACCAGTAGATGTTAAATATATTAAAATATAACTTAGATACATAATAAGTATACATGACCAAAACATTATTTTGCTGTACCAAAAAGAATCAGACTCTGAATTATTGTACAATTAGCTTGTGAAGGAAATAAAAAATGCAGGTGTGCATAAATATAGGGAATCAATCTGATTTCTATATTGACCATTTGGTAATGTTCATATGTGGAGTTGCCTTTTGGATTATTGAAAAAGAATGTTTATTGTGGCTAGTGAGTTATCTTGACAAAACTCTATAAATCTGTACCCTGCATCATTTTGTACTCCAAGGTCAAATTTGTTTGTGAAATCAGTTATCTTTTGATTTCCTACTTTAGCATCCCAATATCCTATGATAAATGTGATGCCTTTTTATTGTTATTTCTATTATTTCTATAATAGGTAGGTAAGTCGTCAAGGACTTGGTCAACTTTGGCCTCTTTAGCATCAGTGGTTAGAGCATATACTTGGATTACTGTGATGTTTAATGGTATGCTTTAAATTTGAACAGATAGCATTCTACTTTGAGATTATACCTCTTACCCTTTTTATTATTATTAAAGCTTTTTTCAAAACATATGCATAGATAATTTTCAACATTCACCCTTGCAAAACCTTGTGTTACAAATTTTTCCTTCCTTTCCCCCACCCCCTCCTCTAGATAGTAATCCAATATAGGTTAAACCTGTGCAATTCTTCTATACATATTCCCACAATATACTGCACAAGAAAAAATCAGACCAAAAAGGAAAAAAATTAGAAAGAAAGCAAATGCAAGAAAAAAACGACAAAAAGAGTGAAAATATTATGTTGTGATCCACACTGAAGTGTAGATGGTTCTCTTCATCACAAGACCATTGGAACTAATCTGAATCATCTCATTGTTGGAAAGAGCCACATTCATCAGAATTGATCATCTTATAATCTTGCTGTTGCCATGTACAATGATCTCTTGGTTCTGCTCAATTCACTTAGCATTAGTTCATGTAAATCTCTCCCAGACTCTCTGAAATCATCCTGCTGATTGTTTCTTGTACAACAATAATATTCCATAACATTCATATACCATAACTGATTCAGCCATTCTCTAACTGATGGGCATCCATTCAGTTTCTAATTTTTTGCCACTACAAAAAGGACTGACACAAACATTTTTGCACATGTGGGTCCCTTTCCCTCCTTTTTGAACTCTCTGGGATATAGATCCAGTAGACACACTGCTAGATCAAATATACCTCTTATACTTTTATTGACAATGAGGACTACTCCATTTCTTTTAAGGGATTCTTGCCCACAGTAGTATATGTAATGATCACTCAAATTAAAACCACACATTCCCATCCATTTAAGTTCACTGACATTCAAGATATTGATGTCTAATCTTTCCATCTTCTGTTTCCATCCAGCTTAACTTGATTCATCCCTCCTACATTCTAGGTTCCTATGCAATATTGTTATTTATAGCATCTGACTTATTGAGATAACAGTGTAGTTTGAGATGTTTTTGCTTTTAATATGATTAATCATCTAATCACTATTTCCTAATAGTGAATTATTTTGGCATCCCTATAAATTCAAATTAATCATGATGAATGAGTTCTTAAATAATTCACTGTACTCTATTTGATGGGATTTTATTTAAAAATTTTTGAATCAACATTCATTAATGATATTGGTTTATGTGTGTTTATTGGGTGTTTTATCCTTCTCTGATCGAGGTTTTAGGACTACATTTGTCTCATAAAAGGAATCTGGTAGAGTGCTTTCTTTCTCAATTTCTGAAAATAATTTCTGTAGTTTGGGTACTAATTGTTTTTTAGAAGTTTATCAGAATTCTGCAAATCCATCTGGATCAAGAATCTATTCTTTGGCAGTTCCTTTACAATTGGTTCTATTTATTTTTTGAGATTGAGATTACTCAAGATCTCTATTTGCTATGTTGTTAATTTAGGTATTTTATATTTCTGAAGGTATTCCTTTGTATCCTTTATGTTCTACGTTTTGTTAGTATGTAACTACAAAGAGTAGGTTGTAAGAACTTTTTTTCTTTCTTGTGTGCGTGTGATATTTCATCTTTGTTTACTATTTTCTTGATTTGATTTCCTATCCTATAATTTTTCATTGGATTGGCCCCAAATTGATTGATTTATTAGTTTTTTCAAAGTACTAGGTTTTACTTTTAATTATCTTTTGTATAGGATTTTGGTTTCCAACTTATTCAAATTTTAAATATCTTCTTTTTGTGTTTATTTTAGATTTGTTTATTTGTTGGATCTCTAGCTTTTTACTTATATGAAATATACTTTTTTATTGTTAGTACATGTTTAAAGGACTATGACTATGTGAAAACTGAATATTATTTAACATTTAGTTTACAACCAAGAGTCTTCACATAAAGAGAATGTATGAGTACCCAATGGTTTCTCATGTTTGTGGATGAAGAATACTTTCTTTTTAGACATTTATAAGCACCGTAAATTTTCAGCTTGCTTTCTCAAGTGAATTATAATAACTTTGGATTCGAAAGATGTTTAAAGCAGTGAAAAGATTTTAAATCATTCTTAATTAAAAAAGAATGTGCCACTATATAATTTTGGCTGGTGAGAAAGGAACATTCCTTCCCTGACTACATAACTAGAGTCCTCCAGTTCACAGAGAAAGGAGGTACTAGTCATCCCCAGGGTTTACTTTAGCAGCAATGGGCCTTGGAAACTCTAGTTTATACCAAGCTCCAGCAAATTGGAGCAATTGGACCAATCAGAAAGGCCTCAAGGAATCTGATTTCCCTCACCCCCAAAAAAATAACTTAGTGAGTGAGATTAAATCCCATAAGAGATCTTAAAGCATACTTGGGGTAATTTCCCAGAAACCATCACAGAGGCGAGTTAGAACAGGCCCCAAAAGATATATAGTTTAACCCATACCCAAAAGGAATCCCCACTGTGATATACCTAAGAAGTGATGGTACCCTCTCTACTTGAAGATTGCCCAGAGGGAAGACCCTACCACTTTTTGAGTAAACATAGTAGGGTGTAAAGGAACAAAGGACAATGAGTAGAAAAGATGGTATAATGAAAAAAATACACAGATTGTAGAAGTAGAAGCTCTGGATTCTTCCCAGAAACAATGGGATAACTAAATGGCACAGTAAATAGAGAACCTGGCCTGGAACCAGGAAGAATTCCTTTCAAATCCTGCCTCTAACACCTCTATCTATGTGTCCCTGGGCAAGACACTTCTGTTTGCCTCAATTTCCTCATCTGTAAAAAGGCATAATAATAGCATTTACATCTCAGAATTGTTGGGAGTATTAAATGTGATCATATCTGTAAAGAGCTTAGCCTAAATATGTAAATGTAAGCTATCGTCATCATCATCATTATCCCTACGTCTGATGTTTATTATCTATGTGGCTGTTATTTAACTGCAGTTAGTTTAAATTTCCATAAAATTCTATAAAATTGGGATAATAATTGTATTACTGCCCCCCATGTAGTAATTGTGATTGAAACATTTTAAAAGCCTAACACATTGTGAATTGTTATTAAAAAGCAGAAAGAGGTAAGGGAAGTGTTTTAGAATCTTGCAGTTCTAAATTTGTATCCTTGAGATGACTATGCCGGTGTATTTGCTGGAAAACAAAACAAAACAAATTGGTCTTGACACTGAAATAATGTGAGTGTGCTCATCATCAATTCTGAATTCTTAATCCAGCCAGAAAATCTATCTAAAAAAAAATCTATCTGGTCAGATAGATTAAAGATGATCTGTGAGGATTTCCTGGAAAACAGCTGCAGCCAATAGAAAATTTGCTTCAACAATTCCCAGGGAACATTTTCAAGAATCATTTCTAGGGAAACATAATGGACGCATCTCCCTTCCCTTATTCCAGCCAGCCTTTGTTTTTTTCACCATCAGTCTCTTCCCTTCTAATTGGTGTCTGCCTACAAACATGCTCAGGTCTCTCTTTTCCCAATAAGATCTTTCCTTGACCCTGACTTCCATCCCCTCAAGCTATTATCTTATCTTATTTTTTCTTTCCTTCTACTCCTCAAAAATTGTAGACCTAGAATGAAAGTGACCCACTAGTTCAAAGGAATATATATTCCACTAATTACTAGGAAGTTTTTGACACTTCAATCTTAAATTTGTGCCAGTGCTCCAAGTTCTACTCTCTTGTAGAAAACAGAACAAGTCTAATTCCTTTAGTCATTTGGAAAAAAGATTAATAATTATGCATATATATATATATATATATATATATATATATATAAAGAAAGCAGTACAATATTGAATTTGGAATCTAAAGATCTAGATTTGAACCTTGCTTACTTTTGTCACTTATCAGCTAAGTTACCTTAGCCAACTCACCTCTTTGTTAGAGGGTATTGGACCATAGATGCCTGACACAGCTTACTAGAGATCTTCTGAGAAGATTTCTCTTTGACTTTGTGTCCTCCTCACAGAAGATTGACAATAAAGTATATTGAATTGAATTTTTTAGGTGAAGACTTAAGTTTCATCCCTAGGAAACCGAAACCTTCTTATGGTCCAAGATGAGTTTTGACTTTCTCATTGAAACAAAGCTCCAAGTTCCCAATATAAAATCCAAAGGATATTAGAGATCATAGATCCTCTACAAGAAATTGATACCCATCTTAGCAAGGATGTGTTAGTAAATATTTAATAAAGTTTGGATGTGTGTGTGAAGAAGTCTCTGAGACATACTTTTAAGTTTAATTACATTATTAGCATTTTCTTCCTCATTTTCTTAAGTCTAAACAGTCAACAAAAGAAAAAAACAAGCCCTGATTTGTAGCAGCATTTGCTGATTTTCAAGATATTAATGCTCACACTGAAAAAGTTAACAATCAGGTATTATTAACTCCTACTAACCTGTTCCAGCACACCCTGCAAGGGAAGTTATTTGGCATTAGATCACTAGGGCATAGAAGAATAAACTTAGTCAGGAGGCCCAATTTCTAATTCCAGATATATCATTAACCAATGGGGTGAATTTAAACAAATTGTTTCATCTTCTGAACTTCAGGATCCTCATTTATAAAATAAGAGCATTGGACTTGTTGGATTCTAAGGTCAACAGACATTTTATGAAGTCCTTCCTGGCAGGGGGAGATAAAAATGTACAGAAGGCAATAGCTCCACTCTACAAGTTCCAATGTCTCATGTCCTTCCTTTTACCCCTTTGTACTATGCTGATGGAAAAAGCAACAAATGAAGGAAAATAAACTAGGGAAAGTGAGATATTCTATAAATAATTTCCAATAAAATCACAATTAACTACTGGTTGAATATGTCTTGGCTTTTACTTTCCCCAAATGTTCTATAGCACAGGGAGATATAAAGAACAGTGACACCCTGTTTCAGTGATCAAAAAAATAAAATGCTGAGAATATGGGTGGGGGAGAGTAGGGATGTTTGGATGGGTGACACAGTGGCTTTCATGAAATTTGTTTGAATAATGCCAGCAACATCTGGAATTGGTAGCACATCTGGTTACAGTGCAATGAAAGGAGTGTTTACTTGGCTGGGTCTTACTGCCTTAAGCAATTCAAGAGTCTAACTGAGAAGGTACATGGTCACTAAAAATAATAGGAAAAGAAAAAGAAAATGGATCTTCTTCCTAAAAAAAATGGAAGGTATATATTTAAGAAACTCTTTCCCTGGAAATAAGGAAATCTTTCAGCTGGTAAAAGCATGATCTCATCTAGAAAACGTTCTAAACCTGATAACTAGGGGTTAGAGCCATAGAATTACAGAATGTTAGAGACTGGGGGATTTAAGACTATATAATCAAATTCTCTCAAAGTATTGGAGAACATATCATGTGAGGACTTCATGCTATCTTCCCCACTTGAATGTAAGTTCCTTGGGAACAAGGACTGTCTTTTACCTTTCTTCATGTCCTTTGCATTTTACTCAGTGCCTAGAACCTAGGTATCTACTCAATGCTATGACTGACTGATTCAAAGAACGTAGGGTGTTTAATCTAGAGGATAGAAAACTAGGTAGTAGGGGAAAGTATGTAGTGTCTAGTATTCCTATCCCCAAATTACCTTATAATATACATATGTGTGTATATTTCATGTAAATTCATATTTTGTACATTTATATTTATACATGTTATTATTATCTCCATCAATAGGATATAGGTTCTTTTAGGGCTAGAACTATTTAATTTATGTCTTGTGGCTGCAGTGCTTGATATAGTGCCTCATAAATAATGCACACTCAATATATACTTGTCAATTAATTCATGTAAAAGACATTCCTATTAATGTATAGGCTGAACTAAATAAACTTCAATGTCCCTTCCAAATCTGAGATTCTGTAATTCTGTGAATCAGAATGATATAGGTACAGGCCATTTAAAACTTGTGACTAAGTACAGAGAGATTGATTCAGAGTATGAATGGGTAGTGAAGAGGTGGGATCCTTTCCTTGCACCCCAATCCTGCTCAGATATTTTTTCCAGTTCTTATGGATTGCAGGGATTTGTTCCTGATCATGTATGACTCAGCAATGAAAAGCTTGCACTGTGAGATGATAAAGAATCCTATTATAGTTATGTAAAACCAGGGGAACTGATGACAGGGATTTTTCAAAGGGAGTAACTAGTACTATCAGTTCTCCCTTTCTAGCTACAAATTATGTGGGACATGTGCTTCAACAGGTATGTGGTCACAACCATATAGAGGCTAAGCTGGCTCCTGAGAAGGATCAACTGCCATCCTCCCACCCAGTTCTTTGGATCCAGCTGGAAACAGTCCTGTATAATTCACAAGTGGACAAGAAGAGATGTTGAGGGTTCTGACTTCTCCTTTATGTGCGTCTACTGACTTATCAGCTATTCTGGTTCAGCATCCAATAAAGGGATTCTTCAAAATCTCAAATGTAAAAGCAACACAAAAATGAGTCAAATGGTCAGATGCAGGCCCCAGAACACTCTAGTTATAGAAACCAGGATGGGCAGCTCTGAGTATGATGATAGGGGAGAGAGACTGGAAGGTTCCCAACATAAGAATCTATCTAACTTTGGAAATTTGTATTGATTCCCTCACCAAAAGAGTTAGCACGGGAGACAGAGTAGAGAATTAGATTTGAGTACTCGTTCAATTCATTCATTCAATAAATATTTATTAAGCACCTACTACAGGCATTTTTCTAAACACTAGGGATGCAAAAAGAGGCATGAGATAGTCCCTGTCCTCAAAGAGTTTATAATCCAATGAGGGAGACAACATACAAACAAATGTTCAAGATTACAATCTTGTATATTTGTATATTGTAAATATATAATTGTTGTATATTTACAATTAACAATTAAACAGAACGAGAAACAATTTAAAAAGGAAGGCACTAGAATTAAGAAGGGTTAGGGAAAACTTCTTGTAAAAAGTGGGATTTCAATTGTGACTTATAGGAAGTCAGGGGAGATTATAGTTGAATCAGAGGATCAAGTTCCAGTCATGGGGAATAGTCAGAGAGAATGAGAAAGATTATGGTTTCATACTATCTATGCCATTTATTAGCTCCACAATCATTGACAAATCATTTAGATGCTTTAAATATTACTTTTTTCATATGTGAAATGATTATATTCCCTAAAATTAGCTCCTCGGGTCACAGGATTACTTTCTAGGCTCAGATGAGATCATAAACAGAAGTGTCTTGCAAACTCTAAAGTGCTATTTATTTACTTATGATTATTTAGCCTGGTTTTCTGTCCAACTCCCCCAATCTTGGCTTTGCAGAAGCTAAAATTCTTTCCTAGCTCTCTAAGAGGCCTGCTTCAGGCATAGAATCCTACAGCCAGTGCAAAGGGATCAGAGAATTTCCATGTATGAGTAAAATTAAAAAGGACCAGTTTGGCTAGATTGTAGAGAGTGTGGAGGAAAATAAAATATACCAAGACTGAAAGGAAGTTTAGACACAGGTTGTGAGCAGTTTTAAAAGCGAAATAAAGGAGTTTCTGTTTGATGTAGTCACTTAGTCATTTAATAAGCATTAATTAAGTTCAGGATACTGTGCTAAGATCTGGGAATACAAATATAAGGAAAAAGAAAGACAGTTTCTGCCTTCTAGATTCTAATAGAGGAAGACAGCACATAAAAGGAAGATGGAAAAGGGAGTAGGGAGGAGGAAAGTGGGTATGGGGCATGATGGAGAAAATGAAGAATGACTGGCTTGGAAACCCTCTTTGAATATAGGTCCTGGGAGAGATCATCCAATCAGAGGGAGTGGATCATGAGGCTGAGGTGTTTATTTCTGGATTTAAGTGATCATCCAGGTTGAAGAGTTTGTTGGGTTAAGATGAAGAAGTCTGGTTTCAAGATGTAGGATACAATAGAAAGGCATTGGGATGTATTGTATAGAAGAGGAACATGGCCAGATCCACTTTTAGAAAAATTATTTTGGCAACTGCATGCAGTATGGATTGATATAAGGAAAGAATAGACAGAGAGACCAATTAGAAGGTTATTGCTATAGTCTAGCTATAAAGAGGTCCAGAAATAGGGTGGTGGTTATACGAATAAAAAGAAGGGAATAGAATGGAGAGAGATTGTAGATAGAGTTAAGATTTAGTAGTTAATTTCATATGTAGAATGAATAAGAGTAAGGAATCAAGAATGACAAAGTTGTAAACCTGGGTTATGAAAAAGATGATACATGAACAGAAATTTGGAAGAAGGGTAGATTTTGGGGAAAACCAATAAGTTCTCTCAGACATGTCAGATAGGGATGCTTACTAGTTATATGATCTTGGGTATCTTTTGGAACTTCAGTTCTAATTTCCCTTTCATTCTCTTGAAGCCCAAGCACAAATATTCTTGGGAAGGAGTTCCCATTGTCCTCTCAACAATGAGAATTATCAAGTGTAAGCCTCTTTAAGTGACGATTCTTATTTTCTGAATTCTTAAAATCGTGAGCAGAAGAGGCATAACATGAAGACATACGATGCTAAATTTTGAGACAGACCTTAGAGGTCATTGCTTCCCGCCCTCTCATTTTACAGATGAGAAAACTGACTTGTCCAAGGTCACATGGGCAATAAACTTCCTAAATGGGAATTGAATGCAGATCTTTGATCTAAATCCAATTCTCTTGCCACTGCACCAGGGTGTGTCCTGTTATTTGGAATAACAAGCTACACAGATTGAGCTTACTGTTGCAATGAATTATTCTTCAGTTCATCACATATTAAATCACCATAGTAATTATGTGTAATGTGATGTGAGAATGCATAATAAGTTCACATAAATACTTACAATTAGTTTGATTTCTGAGTTTTTATAATTTTTCTTTTCATTTTATTGATTTTCTAAAGATGAGGAAAAAAAGAGGCAAAAAAATTAGTCTTTGTCCTCAAAGAGCACATATTCTAATGGGAGAGACAAGATACATAAAAAATATATGCAGAATAAATGGAAGTAATCCCAGAGGAAAAACATTAGCCAGTGGGATGGCCAGAAAAGACTTCCAACAGAAGATGGTTGGAACTTGAAGTTAGTCAGTAAGCCAGGGGTCCTTAACCTTTATGGTATCCTTTGTCAGTCTAGCAATGCCCATGGACTCCCCAGAATAATGTTTTTAAATGCATAAATAAAGTACACAAGATTACAAAGGAAATAAAATATGTTGAAATAGCATAGTAATCAAACTATTTTAAAATGAGTTCATGGACCCCAGGTTAAGAAGCCTTGATCTAATATCTTAACAGGGTCATTGTCAACATTTTCTTGAGATAATCATGTACAGTTGTGTTTAATCTATAAGGAAACCATTTTGTCATTGTTTCAAATTACTTTTGTCCCAGTGGATCAATTACAGATGATTTGTTTAATATATTGTGATTTTAATAAAAAATAGATATTTATAGAAAAGTTGTAAGAGACTGATGACAATGATTTGGAATAGTTGCCTCACTTGATTTTCAAATCTGCTGCAGAAGGCTGCAGCTGCAGGGATATTCAGACTGAAAATGACCTCAAGGGTCAGCTCTCAGAGGCTAGATTTTCTTCCATCTGGAAGCAGCTGTTCTATAGTGGTTATAAACCCCAGCGCGGAGGTCTTCCCTGTGCTGGTTATTTTGACCTGACTTTGACCAGGCTTTACTGAGGAATTATTTGCAGAGCACTGCTCTGCACGAGACAGCATTAGTCAATCAATGTTGGGCTCTGCCCATTCTACCATAGGGCTCTGCACTGTGGTGTCCAGTAGTCAGTCTACTTTCCCCTCTGTGTTCTGTGTGTTTCCTTCTAGGTTAATGTATTGGACACAGATATATAACAAATGGAGTTCATTGTTTTTGTCCCTTTGGGTACGTGGATACTTGGTGAGAATTCCATTGTGTGCTTGTGCTTATAAACAGAAAAGCTTTTTTCTACTCTCATTGTCTCTCACACGTTTTTTTTTTTCACCCTGTCTCACGTACTCTTTACTAGAGTAAAGAATCCATCTACCTGCACAAGCCCTACTATTCCATCCTGTCTCCTTGAACAAGGAGCCCCCGCTGTCAACTCCTTCTCTCCCTTATGTTCAATCTCTCCCTATCTATTGGTACCTTCTCCCCATGTCTCCCCATCCTCAAAAAACCCTCACTCCCTTCATCCCTACCAATTATCATCTTATATCTCTCTGCCTTTTGAAGCTAAGTTCCTTAAGAAAGCTGTCTACCTTAGGTATTTCCATTTCCTCTCCTTTCACTTTTCTCATCATTCCACTAACACTGCTCTCTTCAAAGTTACCAATTGTCTTTTAATTGCTAAATCCAAGAGACTTTTCTTAATCATCATTCTTCTTAACTTCTCTGCAGCCTTTAACTTTACTGATCACTCTCTCATTATTATTTTCTTCTCTCTAGATTTTTGAGAATCACTCTCTTTTGAGTATTTTCTTAAACATCAGATTGTTTCTTTTCAGTCCCCTTTACTGGATTCTCTTCTAGGTCACATTCCCTCTTTCTTTCCTTCCTGTACTCTATACTTCTCCCTTTTATTCTTTTCTTTTTCCCCTCTTCTTCCTCTCTCTCTTTTTCCTTTTCCTCTCTCTTCCATCTTTTCTCTCTGCTTCTCTTTTATTCTTTTCCTTCTTATCACTTCAACTCAATCTCCTTTCCTGGATCATCATTTATACAGCAACTCCTAAATGTGGGTATATCCCAAGTCTTTGTCTTGGGATATACCCACATTTAGGAGTTGCTGTATGAACAAGTCTTTGTCTTGGCTCTTTTTTTCCTTCATTTGGGGGAACTTTGTGGATTAAATTATCGTTTCTATGGAGAGAGGCAATGCAGAGAAGAATGCTGGATTTCAAGTTGGAAGACTCGATCACTGATCATCTTCTTTGCTCTTAATACCTATGGGATCTTGGACAAATCACATAATCTCTCTTGACCTCAGTTAAATAGCCTGTAAAAGTGAAGAACGCAAACTAGATGATCTCTAAAATGATTCTGCCAGATTCACGTATCTTTGCTTAGTTTCCCTTCTGAGTTATAGTTCCCTACCACCAATTGTCCCTTAGATAGTTTGAACTGGATAGGCTAATAACTATATCAAATTCAACATGTCCAAAACAAAACTCATTCTTTCCTTACCCCACTTTCAAACTTTCCTTCAAAAATTGAGGGCACCAATATTCTGAGGATTCCAGTTCTGCAACCTTGATTTCATCTTTGAATTGTCATATCTTGTCATTTTTATATCTACAACATTTTCTTCATTCACAAAGCTACTAAGTCAGTTTAGGATTTAGTTATCTTTTACTGAGATATTTTCAATAGTTTTGAAAGGGAGTGTGATATATTGGAAAGAACACTGTTTCTCAAATCAGGGGGGTCTAGGTTCAAATTCTCTCTCTGATACTACCTGTGTGACTTTGAGAAAGCACTTGAAGTGCTCAAATATCAAAAATAGGGAGTTTATATTTGATCCTAAAAGTGACAGCCATTGAAATTTTTTGGTTATATAGCATGATGTGTTGGAGAGATTGAAACAAGATAAATTAATTGGGGGCTATATAATCTAGGGAAGAGATAAGCACCTGAAGTATGGTGGTGACTATCTGAAGGGAACAAAGGAAACAAATTGGAGAGATGTTGTGGAGGTAGAAATGTCAGTACCTAGCCATTGGTGGGATATGTTGGGGGAGAGAAAGTAAGAGTGGCACATGATACTAAAATTGTAAGTCTTGATATTCTCCTTCTTCCACTGGAAGGAAGAGTGTCTAGTTTCTTTCAAGAATTATCTTAAGTACAATTTCTCATTTAAATCCATTTCTGGTCTCTCTTACCCCCTACTTATTCTTTTTCCCATGGAAATTACCTTATGCAAGGGAGGGATGATATGATTGTCTTTGGCCAACCAATTTAGCTCATTTAGTCACAGAATATAGTCATACATTATGAGGTTCTAATATGTAAACAAGATATATCTATGATCTGTGATTTCTTTTTGAGATGAAATCATCTGATTTGTGATAAAGAAAGGAACATCATGATTGACTGAAAAAACAAGCTAGCCATGTCTAGGGGGTAAGGGAGTTATAAATAGCTGGACTTTATTTCAGCATATATGTATAGTACATGACTTGAGCAACTTAGGCTTTGGGATATTTTGTGAAGGAAACCCTTTGTGAAGGTCTGTGAAGGAGATCCTTTGGCCTGTATCATAAGGCAGCAAGGGGAAGAGGGGACTTTTCTTTCCATTTCCATTTCCTAATCAGCCACTGAGCTCTGAGGCACACAGGGCCATTAGGAAGCAATGCATCCAGACAGAAACAGAACCATACAACTGAAGTCAGGAACTGAAGTCATTTAAGGTGGAAGAAAGCTTCAGGAAGCATGACCCCTTATAGTGAAGAGTAATCCTGGCTATGGGATTAAGAAAAAAGGTTTCTTGGGAAACCCAGATGACCAGTCCATCCATAGAAATACTGCATTAAAGGGGAGCTGGATAAAAATTCTATAAAGAAAAAAAAGGACTTCTATTCCATGCAGTACTAGGAGTTTTAAGTTATCTTATACTACATATATATCCTATACATGTGACTCACTATCATCATACTCTAAATTTAAGATTCATCCTTTGGCTGTCATGCATATTTGTGGGAAAGTATGTCCAGAGATTTGAGTCCAGGACATGTTTTGTACTATTTATTTTTATTATACCATCTTATAAAATACCTTTATATAGCAAGTTGTGCAAAGTAAATTGTTTCATGTGCAATTATCTTTTTTAATGTACCATGTTATAGAAATTTGTGTTTATTCCACAAATTTAAAAAAAACATATCTTTTCTAAAATTTAATTAAATCTACTGGTTGACTATTGATGGGAAACACACTGGAGGGGACTCATTCAATAGCCAACAAATATTTATTATGCATCAATTATATGTCAGACAGGAATTTGCCCAAGAACCCATATTAGCAAACACTTTCTGTGACTTTAACTTAAAAATCTGAAAGTGAGAACTAGGGAGCAACCCAGAGATATATTTTACATTTCAAGCTATTATATATTATGTTGCATTTATATTATAGGTACACATGTGTATATATGTGTTTCGTATTGCATGTATGTGTAGATAGTAGATATACAAATATAACATATTCCTATATATGTACATGATGTGATACAGGAGCCACCTGCAAGTGGCTGTTGGAGGTCTAACTCAGACCTGTAGAATAGATCTCTTCATGTGAGAGATTGATGATGATACAAGGAGACTGAGAGGTAGTCACATTGTCTGACCTCTCTCCTCTTCCCTCTGCCTCCAATTTATTTCATTCCCAATCCACAAGGAACATCTGCAAGGCTGCTTTGCAATTCTTTCAAGTGTTATGATTCACAGCTGTGGAGGATCTCAGAGAATTGACCTGCCCCTTCACTTAGACACAGTCCTTAACAATTCCCATTTTTTGTTTTATAGGAGTGTGATTATTTTCTCCCCCACAGCATGATCAGTAAGTTTATGCATTAGCTGTTATTTAAGTCCACATGCTAAGGTATCTGAGTCTGCAAGCTAGAGAGTGCAAACATCATTATAGCAGGTGTGGAATTTTGTGAGATGTCATGGAGGCAAACCTTCAAATGGAGAAGAGGACTATAGTCAGAACAGGCATTTTTCATAAGTCTCCCATCAGTCTCCTGGCTCAGCCCCTTAATGTATTGGCCCATTTAATCACCATGACTTAAAAAATCTTACTGGGTCTCTTCTTCCTTTCCTTCCCTGTAGGTTACCTGCAGGAACACTGAGAGAATCCTACTCATAAACAGTGTTTGAGTGCTTCTGCTTCTTTATTTCTTATGCTTCTTGTGTCACACGTTCAGGGGCCATATGTTGTGTTATGTTGGTGCCAAAATGTTAGTGTCCTTCTGGAGATCCCTGTTTAGGTGCCAAAATGTAGTGTCTGGACTAGCTCTCTGGAGGATCTCTGAACAGTCTTGGTCTTGGAGGAGTGAAGTAGGCAGGAGAGTTACCAGGATGGTGAAGGATGGAGTATCTCTATTTCTGGTCCTCTCCACCTTTACATACCTCAGGATGATTACATCATTACAGCACACTAAGTATGTGCAAACTAGAGAACCATTATCTCATCAACCACACCGAGTATGTGCTAACTATAAGCATCCTGCTGTAAGTATCCTTTGCTTCAAGTAGAACACAGGTGGTCACACCCTCTTTGACTTCTCAGGAAAAGGTGAGAACAGCAAGTAGAGGTGATCAGGCCCTCCCTGACTTCTCAGGAAGGGAGGTGGGCACCAAAGGGAAATGGGGAGTCAAACCAGATATTGTCAGTAGATTTCCGCTGGGCTAAAGGGTCTTATATCTTATTCAGAGTTCCCTCACCATCTGCAGTCCTCTACATGTACATGTTTGTTTCTCCTGGTAGAATATAAACTCCTTGTAGACAGAAGCTATTTTGCTTTTGTCTTTAAATTGCCAGTGCCAGAATAATGCTTCAGACACAATAAGTGCTTAATAAATACTTATTTATTACCTTTCTGTGTGAGAACATGAGAGATGTATGAACAGGTTTGGGACTAATCAATTATTTCCCCCAAGATTATAAAGGACCCTCTAATTACCAAATCCAATGAATTTTTTTCTAGTCTCCATCCTCTTTGATACTTCAACAGCTCTTGCTACTGATACTAGATATCTCTCTAAGCTTCAAAAGCTACTTTTCTCCTGCCACCTCTCAAATCACTGACTATTCTACCCATTCTCTTAACATAGATGTTCTCCATGAATTTATCTTTTGCTTTTTCCCATGTCCCTTAGTAATACAGCTTCAATGGCAACCTCTATGATCTTCATTATATTTTGTCAGATATTCTTGACCTTCCTTTAGAATTCCAGCTCCTCATCTCCAAATCCCACTAGTATATCTCTCCCTAGATGTCAGCTTTTATATGTCTAAAATCAATCTTATTTTGTTTTCCCCCAACTCTATTCCTCTTTGTGACTTTCTTCTTTCACCTGCCATTTCCTTGATTTTTCTGCTCAAGCTTGTTTTTCCTCCCATTTGGTATCAACTGTACCCATTATGATGAACAGTCCTTTGTACTCTGAGATTGTGAGTCCTTGAAGATGATTCTCTCTCCAGGCTGGTCATAGTGTTCAGAGATTAATAAAGATAATAAAAATATAAAAGTTTCTCTTTTATAACTAAACCCACTTTGAGCTTGAAATGGTCTCACTCATTTGTCACACCTCTAGGACCCACTTTATAACCAGGGTCTAAACCAGGGTATAGAAACCAGAAAATTTTTTGTTGACATACTCAGAGTGACAGACTGTAGCTCATATGTGATGACAGCTGGGATGGTGGCCAGGTGGGTGACAGAGAACAGATTCTACCAACAAATGTTCACATTATGTAAGTCCTGAAGAGCCAGTTGTGTGAGTGGGTGGACTGTTACTTCACTATGTGTAATGCCAAGCTATCATGAAGATACTCTGAACCTTATTGGTTATTGAGTATTCCTCTAAATCACTTTTTTATGTTTTTTTTTCTAGTGTTACTCTTACTTTGTCACATAATAGGGGGCAACTTTTTCATATTCCATTACATTAGCCCTTTGCCTCTTCACATCATGACATGAAATCTTCAAAATGATAAAATTAAATCAGAATAAAACAAAACGTATCTCATAAGTCCTTGTTGTCTGAAATTTCACTGGTAGAGATCCCTTTAATTAATGATGATGACCTTTATTTAAATGTGAACATCCTTCTAAGTGTCATAAATCAAGTTGTTGTTAGTCATTTATACCTCAAATTACTGCATAACATTTATTGAAGTATAGATTCAAGTGATACTCTGTTCTAGTCAGCTGATATCTAGAATATTATATTCTGGAGGTTACTTTTTATGAACAATGCTATTAAGTGGGAGGGCAGTTATAGAAGGACAACTTAGAAGGACTTAGCAAAATTGAATGAACTGGGGTTATTTAACTTGGAGAAGAGAAGATAGGAGAGAAATAGTTATGTTAAATACATATATCTTGGGGGTAATGGTTGCTTAATTAATGATTTTTTTCTCTTTTATAAAATGTTCACTCAACCTTTTGGGACAAGAATTCACTATTTGATAAAACTCTCAAGGAAAACTGGAAAGCAGTTTGGTAGAAACCAAGTATAGACCAACATTTCACACTATATACCCAAATAAGTTCAAAATGAGTACATGATTTTGACATAAAGGGTGATATCATAAGTAAATTAAGGGTGCATGGAAATTTTTATCTGTCAGATCGATGGATAAAAAAAGAATTTATGACCAACAAGAAAGGGACAATCACAGGAAATAAAATGGATAATTGCTTACATTAAATTGAAACTTTTTTGCCCACATAAAATCAATGCAGCAAAGATTAGAAGTAAAGCAGGGGAAGTGTGTGTGTGTGTTTGAGTGTGTGTGTGTGTGTGTGTGTGTGTGTGTGCGTGCAAGTCATTCTTCACTTGGTAAATTATCAGAAGATACGGACAGTTTTCAGAAGAAGAAATTAAAGCTATTTATAGTCATATGAAAATAGCTCTAAATCTCTATTGACTAGAGAAATGTGAATTAAAATGACTCTGAGATTCTACCTCATACCTAAAAGATTGGTTACTATGATAGAAATAGAAAATGATAGATATTGGAGTGGAGGTGGAAAAATTGAGACATTAATTTATTATTAGTGGAATTGTGAACTGATCCAACCATTCTGGAAAATATTATGGGAATGAATAAAAGGAAGTAGATATTACTATTCCTTCCCTCAAAGAGCTTACAGTTTAGTTGTATTTGGTAGATACAAGACCTATCCACAAAAAATAATGCAGTATAATAGAATTTTAGAACTAAAAAAACCAGTGAAGACAGGTAGTCATTTAAGTCTATACTTTTATATATTTTACAAATAAGAAAAACTGAGGCCAAAAGCATGGAAGTGATTTACTCAAGATTATGGTACAGTCATAAACAATACATGGGGCTCCTGACCCTGAGACCTAATCACTTTGTATCAAATCACATGTGCCATACCATAGCACCAGAATCAATTGAACAATACCCATAGTAAGTGCCATGCAGGGGTTGAGACTTACTGATCTGTTGTTATTGGGCATGGGGAATTTGAAAGCTATTAGAAACAGAGTAGGTAGTACTTTAGATGTCCTTTAAACCATATTGAAAGAAAGGAGAACTTTTCCTTTGGCAATGAAATATCTCCAATCAGACAAGGGTGGGAACAGTTGGCAAATTATAAAACAAGACTGAGGAAAAAGCATAGTGAGACCAAGGCAAGAGAATCCAGCTGGATGCTTCAAAACACAAGGGAATAGAATGTTGGCGAATTTCATCTCTTTCTTAGGCAAGGATAATTCTTGTCCTGAAGTTGAGGGTGTTCAGAAAGCATACTAAAGAACCTTTAACTGAAGAAATCCCAGTAATCAGATCTGAGGTTCTCTTTGTGTTCTCCTGCTCTGTTGTCTACTTTCCTAATTACTGGCCTCTTGGTATACTTACTGATATCTTAGGGTTATTTCCATGAACATAGGGGAATGGGGCAGCTAAGTGATGCAGTGGGTAGAATACCAGCCCTGAAGTCAGGAGGACCTGAGTTCAAGTCTGGCCTCAGACACTTAACACTTCCTAGCTGTGTGACCCTGGGCAAGTCACTTAACCCCAATTACCTCAGCAAAAGAAAAGGAAAAAAAAATGGGGAAATTCTTTTTTTTAATTAAAGCTTTTTATTTTCAAAACATATACATGCATAATTTGTCAAAATTAACCCTTGCAAAACCTTGTGTTCCAATTTCTCCACTCTTTCCCTCCCCCCTTAGATGGCAAGTAATCCAATGTATGTTAAACATGATAGAAATATATGCTAAATCCAATATATGCATAATATTTATACAAATATTTTGCTGCACAAGAAAAATCAAATTGAACAGGAAAAATGGGAAAGAAAACAAAATAAAAGCAAACAACAACAAAAACAGTGAAAATGCTATGTTGTGAACCACACTCATTTCCCATAGTCCTCTCTCTGGGTGTGGATGGCTCTCTTCATCACAAGATAATTGGAACTGGTCTGAATCATCTCATTGTTGAAGAGAGCCATGTCCATCAGAATTGATTATCATACAATCTTATTGTTGCCATATGTAATGATTTCCTGGTTCTGTTCATTTCACTTTGCATCAGTTCATGTAATTCTTTCCAGGTTTCTCTGAATTCATCCTGCTTATCATTTCCTACAGAACAATAATATTCCATAACATTTATATATCATAACTTAATTAACCATTTTCCCACTGATGGGCCTCCACTCAATTTCCAGTTTCTTGCCTCTACAAAAAGGGCTGCCCCTAATATTTTTACACATATGGCTCCCTTTCCCTCCTTTAAGATCTCATAGGGGAAATTCCTGATGCAACATGTAAACATACAAATTCTGTAAAGCTGAAGTCCATGAATTATCAGCAGAAATTTACTTGACATTAAAAACCAATGCGGAAAAAGAAAAAAAAAAGAAAAATTATCCTTGCATATGTTTTGACAATAAAAAACAAACTTCAAAAGAAAAGAAAGCATTTGGATCAAAAGAAGTGACTACCTAATCTGACCAACAGTAGTAGGAAAGACTTCAAATTAAAGTTCTTTTGACTTTAATCTCCTCTCCCTCCCCTTTTGTTGTTGCCCTGTCATTTTCCATTACTCTATTTGAATTTTTCTTAGTATATTTACTGGAATTTGAACTTCCCATTTTCTTCTCCATCTCATATTACAGATGAAGCAACTGAAGCAGAGTTAATTGACTTACTCAGGTCACACAGCTAATAGGTGTCTGAGATCATTGGAAATGACCTCAATCATCTCACTGTCGAGAAGAGTCATATCCATCAGAATTGATCATTGTATAACCTTGCTGTTGCCATGTACAATGATATCCTGGTTCTGCTCATTTCATTTAGAATCAGTTCATGTAAGTTTTCCCAGCCCTCTTTGAAATCATCCTACTGATTGTTTCTTATAGAACAATTATATTCCATAACATTTATATATCATGACTTATTCAGCCATTCTCCAACTGATAGCCCCCACTTAGTTTTCGGTTTGTTGCCACTACAAAAAGGGCTGCCACAAATAATTTTGCACATGTGAGTCCCTTTCCCTCCTTTAAGATTTCTTTGGAATATAAGCCTATTGGAAACACTGTTGGATCAAAGGGTATGCACAGTTTGATAACCTTTTGAGCATAGTTCCAAATTACTCTCCAGAATGGTTGTATCCATTCACAATTCCACTAATAATGTATTAGTGTCCCAGTTTTCCCACAAACCCTCCAACATTCATCATTATCTTTTCCTGTCATTTTAGCTAGTCTAAAAGGTATGTAGTGGTACCTCAGAGTTGTCTTAATTTGCATTTCTCTGATCTGATTCCTTGGGGTTTTCATTTTGTGGTCTCTTTCAGGAGGTGATTGGTGAATTCTTTCAGTGGCTATTTTATTTTCTGGTTTTAGGACATTTGGGTAGTTTTCCTTGAAGATTTCCTGAAAGATGATGTCTAGGCTCTTTTTCTCATCATGGTTCTCAGGAAATCCAATAATTCTTGGATTATCTCTCCTAGATCTATTTTTTAGGTCAGTTGTTTTTCCAGTGAAGTATTTTACATTTTCTTCTATTTTTTTCATTTTTTGGGGGGGGTTTCTGATTCTTGATTCTCGTTGAGTCGTTCATTTCCATTTGTTCAATTCTATTTTTTAGTGAATTATTTTCTTCAGTTACTTTTTAAACTCCTTTTTGTATTTGGCCAATTTAATTTTTAAATGAGTTGTTTTGTCCCATGGATTTTTTTTCCCATTTCACAAATTCTGTTTTTTAAGAAGTTGTTTTCTTTTCCATTTTGTCAAACCTATTTTGTGAGGAGTTTTCTTCAAATAATTTCTGTATTTCCTTTTCCAAACTTTTTTGCAAAGTTCTCATTTCCTTTCCTCATTTTTCTTCTAACTCTCTTTTAAGATCCTTTTTGAATTCTTCCAAGAGAGCCTTGTGAGACGGGGACCAATTCATATCACCCTTTGGAACTTCATCTGGAGAAGATCTGCTTTTAGTGTCCTCAGGAGTTACTCCAAAACCAGTTTAGAGACTTGATTTGCTTTTAGTTTGAAGGACATCTGGGAGAGGTCACATAAAGACATCTCCTCTCCACCATTTTAGCTCTGCCCCCAAGCCAAACACTTTCTTCAGTTATTATTTCAAGGATTTTCTGATACTGTTCCAACTCCAAAGATCAATGCAGGTGGTGTCTCTTTATGAAGAAAAGAACCAGTTTTGAATATAGTGAATTCTACTCCATTAATAAATAGAAGCTGTCTACTTAATCTAATCTGCACAAATCATTGCATATGAAACCGAAAGCTGATTTGTCAATCTATGTTTCAATCAAGATATTACTCTTTGGTAAGACCCATTGTTCTGATTGTAGCCATGTGAAGGAAAATGAATTATTCTAAATCTTAAAACTCCCCTCACTCCCAATTCTATTCTTTGATTTCAACTAAGCTAAAAGTTTTCAGTGGTTTTCAATGTTGACCAGAATACTGATAAAGATGGCTGAGTAAACAGGCTCATAAAACTCTCCTCAATGGAGTTTTGATGATATCTACCATCATGCCATTCATATCATGGTTAAGCAGGAAAGCGTCTAACAGGGAATGAAAAAACCAGGGTTTTGAATGAGGAAGATCGTGATTCCAAGTTTGCCCATTTCAGATTTTGGTAGTTTAAAAAAAATATCCACAAAAATTCTACTCTGATGTCTTCATGGAATGACTCACACTTCTTGGAAGCCATGATAGCAGAGCACAAGCTCTGGAATGTTGGAAAGGTGGAAAGGTTTACAATAAGTTCCCAACAACAAGAGGTAGCCAGAATTAAGCCTGCTAAGTCCGGAGAAACTCATTACCTGAAGACTGATTCATAGGTCATTAATTCTTTTTAAATCTGAAATAGATTAAAATGCAAAATGAACTTCATTTCTATGCATCCCCTTTCTGCTTCAATACCAATGACAGTGGAATGATGGAGAAGGAAGCTTAAGAATAACACATGGTTTTTAGACAGCATATAAACATTAATTTCCCTTCTGAGTATATAAATGTGGGTTCTATGTCTAAGAAGCAACAAATTAATATACTTTGAGAAGTACATGAATATGAATATTCTACTGAACACAAAGTCAGAAAATGTAAAATAGAAGGACAGAGGGAAGTTCTATTCTAAGAAAATAAGCTGTCAAAATTGGATTCACATGATATGTCTCAAGGCAACCAAGAATATCATTTTCTGGAATATTCATCTCATTCTATAGCTCTTTCAATTTGTAAAAAAGACCACCAACAAGATGACGACAACTTATTTACCAACCTCAGGTGTAGAGATGAAGAGAGAAAATCTATGAAGAATTTAACAATGAACTCCAAACCACCTCAACAATAATAGCTATTATTTACACAATGCTTTAAGATTTGGAGAGCATTTTACATATGTTATCTCTTTTGATTCTTAAGAGAAGCCTGGGAGGTAGATATTGTTGGCATTATTCCATTTATACAAATGAGAAAATCATGAAAAATTAAATGACTTACTAGTAAGTGTCTGAGGGGTCTAGATCTTTCTGTTGCTCACTCTAGCCCTCTGTCTACTCTGCATCTATCTAAAGGCCAAAACTTGGTGAAGGAAGGCATGAGAAAAGAAATATACTCTTGACAATGAGAGGTTGGGTGTCTTGCTCAGTCCCATAGAGCTCTAATGAATCAGAAGGAGGATTTGAGTTTGGGTCTTTTTGAACTTGAAACTAATTCTCTATCCACCTAGTTCTTAACAGACAAGAAATGATTGGTTACTGAAGTGGGAGTAATTAAAAATGAATATCTGTCTAGATAGAGTCATACCATCAAATCATTGCAGAAAATATAAAAATTAATATTAAAATAGGAGAGACCCTAAAATAATAAAAAGATAGGATGTATTTCTGCAACAACTCAAATCTGAGCTATTTAAACAAGAGATCCATGTTACTAACATGGGAAATCAATAAAGGAAAAGACATTTACATGGACTATCACTGTTTCTTACAGAAGTTTTATCAAAGGAAATCAGTCACCATAATCACCTAATTGGCTGAGCTATTTTAAGTAGCAAACAGCTTTTCTTGGCACAGATACTGGAGTAGTTAGCCATTTTCTTTGCTAAATCAATTTACAGATGAGGAACTGAGGCAAACAGAGTAAAATTGGGGGTTTTTCTGGCAAAGATACTGGAGTGGTTTGCCATTTCTTTCTCCAGCTCTTTTTCATATGAAGAAACTGAGGTAAACAGGATTAAATGACTTACCCAGGATCACACAGCTAGTGTTTGAGACCAGATTTAAACTCAAGAAATAGAATCTTCTTAACTACATTCTAATGTCCCAATTAGTTGCTCTGGAATTCAGGAAGACCTGAGGTCAAATACAGCCTTAGACACCTAACTTAGAGTGACTATCAGGAAGTCCCTTAACCTTGTTTGTTTATGGAAAAGGAAATAGCCAAGCAGTCCTGTACCTTAGTCAAGAAAACCACATAAAGAGTTTGATTCAAAGAGTCAAAAAAGGGCCAGACACTACTCAACAAACACAGCAAAAGATTACAGGCTTTGAATAACAAATCTACTTATGAAAAGGCCAAAAAAGCATCTAAGACAGAAATAGGGTACCTGCTCTATATCATAGATGTTTAAAAAAATCCTTAATTAGCCATTAAATTTCCCAAACTTTTATCCCTACTGCTTAGTTTACAATGTGGTAATGGCTATTTGCCCCATAATTACCAAGGAAAGAATTCCCAGCTGTTTAAACTCTTAAGGTTCTCATATTGGTCTGAGCAAATGGATGGCTGTGGGAAAGGTTGAGAGGGAATGATATGCCAATCTCCAGAGTCTAATTCCTAGTCTCTATAGACAGCTCAACAAGTTTCCTGTACTTTTCATATGCAAATGAGCTACTCAAAACCTCACATCCTTTATGAGTTGCAAATGATCCTACTCAACCTGGGATATTCTTTACAGGGAACAAAATGATTAACTCAAATCTGAAAGAGCATCTCCCTTTATATTATATGAAAATGCAGTCTTATAACTCATTATCTCTATTGCTTGCCCTTTTGCCCTGAAAATTTGACAAACCCAAGAAGATTTTGTATTACATTAAAATTATTATTAACTATCAGAATCATAAATTTACAACTTATCTCTAAGGATTTTATTGAAAAATTATATTCTATTTGAATAATTTTTGTCCCTTCCCCTTTGTTATTGAAATTTTAGGCTGAAATACTATTCCAAAAAAATGATATTGATGAACAGAGTTGATACCTTTATGCATCAAATTCATAGTGTATTGTACCAAATGATGGCCAGAAATTAAATAATTTCTTTGTTAAGACAAAATTATATTCAAAAGGGACTTTATTAAACTTGATGAGATTATAGCGTCTCTTTTCTGGGAGATTTTAGCAAGCCAAGATTCTGGAAATGATATCTGAAGATATTTGCTTTGTGAAGAGGAAGATGAATGAACAGATGGATGGATGGATGGATGATTGGACGGATGGAGTAACTTTTAAAAAAATTCTCTAATAGAATGGAAAGAACTCAAACAAGAGCTGTAACCACATGATACATAGAGAAAGGAACACTGTTATTTAGAGTGAAAAGATCAGAGTTCAGATCCAAGTTCTTCCATTTATCAGCTATGGTTAATAAAGCAAATCTTAGGGTCTTAGCTCTTCATCTGTAAGACAAGAATTGGACCAGATTCAAAGTAATCCCAGTAGACTTTGGACAGAAAATGCCATCTGCACCAAGAAAAAGAACTAAGGAGATTGAATGTAATTCAACACATGCTACGTTCACTTCTTTTTTCTGTTTTGTTTTTCCCCATGGTTTTTCCCTTTTGCTTTGATTTTTCTCTCCCAAAATGATTAATAAAGCAATGTGTTTAAAAAAATAAAGAAAAAGAAAAAAAAAGAATTGGACCAGATAATTTGATTCATCAAACATATGTTTCAGTGACATATGACTGGGCCTTGAATGTCCAATAAAGAAGTTTAGACCTCATTTGGTAGGCAATAGGGCGTTAATGAAGATTTCTGAGCATTTGTATAAAATGACCAGATTGTTGTCAAGGCTCAATCTGGCAGGTTGCTAAACATTTCTCACTAAAATTCTCTTTTTCCATTTCCCTTACTCCCAATTCATTTAACCCCCTCAAACTTCCTGAATGAAATTCACCACCATGGTTTTTTAGGGGACTTTTCATTGCCTACCACTTTATCATTGTCTAGTGGTCTTAATCTACATTTTTCTACTTTTGTAACTAATGACAGTTAGGTTATATCAGTGTATATATATATATATATATATATATATATATATATATATATATATACTTCTCTATCAGAAGTAGGAATGTCCAAAGCAAGTTAAAGAATCATTCCCTTTTACTCCATACTAGAAAGAATATATTTGGAGTATTTTTTTATGTATCTCACTTTAGTAGCCATGTGGACATTTGAGAGTAGGGTTTCTTAACCTGGGGAGTCCATGAATACCCCCAAGTTGTGGCATATGGATGAATTTCAGGGAGTTTGTGAACTTGAATGGGGAAAAATGCATCTATATCTGAGTATTGAATATAACATATTTCAATATAATCTTTTATAAAAGCATTTGTTTCATTTTATGCATTTAAAAATTAATTCTTATGAGGTGTCTACAGGCTTCACCAAGGTGAAGACTTTTTCATCTTCATCTTAAAAAAGACTTACAAAAAAAGAATAAGACTTTTGTGTCCATGACATTAAAAATGATTTAAAAATCACTGAGTGTTTCCAGACTGGTGGTAAAGGGACTGGTGATTATGCCACATGAGGATCAGTTAAAGAAACTGGTAATGTTCAGCCTGAAGAACACTTTGGAGATGAAGAGGATGAAGGATATGACAGCTATATAATAATAGTAGTAACAACAACAGCATTTATATAGGTACTTTATAAATATTATCTCAAATTATCCTCACAATGCCCCTGGAAAGTAGGTGGTGGTATTATTATCATTTTATTATTTATTTTATAGATGAAAAAATAGAGGCAGACAGATATTCAGTAATTTGTTCAGGATCACACAGCTGGTTATAAAGTCTCTAAGGCCATTTGAATTCCAGACTCCAGGAACTCTATTCACCACACTGCTCCTATATTGAAATAAATATCCTATCCATGTATTTGAAAAGCTGTCTTAAATAAGAGGGATTAAATTTGTTTTGATTGAGATACTCCTTATCCCATTGCCTGGCAAAATGCAGACCAATTTATCTGGAAAAAACAGAGACAAAGATTTATGTCTCAACCGTCAGAACTATCAGAAATTCAACAGTCTGTCTCCAGGATTATTGAGTTTCCTTTCATGGAAGACCTTTAAGGAAAAGCTGAATGACTCTTTGTCAGGGATGATGTAGAGAGTATCAATAATTTTTGTTGGATCTCTTAAATCCCTTGAACTTCTGGGATGCTGTGATTCAATGAAACACAAGGAAAAATCATCAGCAGAGCTAAAAGCTATGATCATTGAGAGTGAATATGAAAATTTTTCATGTTTCAGGGACATTAGCTATTGACTGAGGATACTCCAGACCTAATAATGTATCTCTGAACCTGATTGGCAACCTGGGGCCCCAAATCTATCAAACTCAATCCCTAATTACCTTTTCCTCTTTTTTCACTTGCTGCTACTGTAATTGGATAACTGTTTTCCTTTCTTATCCTTATTTACTGTGATGACCGTATTTTAAAATCAGCTGGAGTCAGGAATTCAGGTTAAGGGAAAATCCTCCATCTTTATTCTTTGCGGAGGTGAAAGGGGGATGGCAATAGGAAGTGAGAGCAGTCACAACACTAAACCCATCAGCAGTCTCTCTGCCTCTCTCTCTCCACCCACCAAAATCATCTGTACGTCATTTCCTATACAACACATCAAAACTTGCATAGAGAGTGGGCAGGGCCATTCTTTCTCCAAGCATATATTAATAGAGTATCCTCCAATTGCTATTTAGCCTCACGTGCTTGGGACCTCAGTGCATCAACTCGAGCTTCACCTTATTACAAGTTACCCATCACATTTATGGAGAAAGAAAGACTTTATGACTAAATGGGAGATAGAGAATATTATGAAATGAAAGATATATAATTTTGATTACATTAAATATCAAAGTTTTTACACACAGTCAATACAATCAATATTATAAGAGAAGCAGAAAGATGGAAAACAATTTTCACAGCCAGAGTTTCTGATAAAGGCTTCATTTCTCAAATATACAGAGAACTGAGTTAAAGTTATTATTTATATATAATTAATAATGGATAAATGGTCAAAGGATAGGAACAAGCAATTTTCATATGAAGAAATGAAAGCCATCTATAATCACATTAAAATATTCTCTCATTTAGTATTGATGAAAAAATGCAAATAAAAAAACTCCATCTCAAATCTATCAGATATTGGCTAATAGAAAAGGAAAACAATAAATGTTGGAGAGGATGTCAGAAAATTGGAACACTAAAACAATATTGGTAGAGTTGTGAACTGATACAATCATTCTGGAGAGCAATTTGGAACTATGCCCAAAGGTCTATTGAACTGTTTATATTCCTTGATCCGCAATTCTACTATGAGGTCCGTATTCCAGAGAGATCATAAAAAATTGGAAAAGGACTCATAGGTACAAAAATGTTTATAGTGGCTGTCTTTGTGGCGGCAAAGAATTAGAAACTCAAGGGATGCCTATTAATTGGGGAATGGTTGAGCAAAGTGTAGTATTTGGATGTAATGGAATACAATTGTTCTATAAAAAAAATTTGAGCAAGCAGATTTCATAAAAAACCTGGAAAGGCTTATCTGAACTGATGCTGAAGTGAAGGGAAGTATTCAGAACCAGGGAATGTTGTTCACAGTAACAGAAACATTGTACGGATGACCAACTTTGATAGACTTTGCTCTTCCCATTCATACAATGATCTAAGACAATTCCATAATATTCCTGATGGGAAATGCTATCCACATCCAAAGAAAGAACCATGGAATCTGAATGCAGATTAAAGCATACTATTTTCACTTTTTGGATTGTTTTTTTCTTTCTCATGACTAATGTAGAAATATGTTTAACATAATTATACATGTATAACCTATATTGCTTTCTTGGGATAAGGGAAGGGAGGGAGAAAAAATAGAACTCAAAATCTTAAAAGTAAATGTTAAAAACTAATAAATAGATTTTAAAAAATAAACAATAAACTTCAATACAGACATGATATAAAAGAAAAGAACTATTAAGAGAAATGTACACAGTTTTCAACTGTATGTATAATTGGGGACTGGCACAGAAACAGAGTACATCAGTGTGTTTAGCTGAAGCATGTTCCCCACATGGGAAGCCTACTTCCAGGAGATTCCTTAGATATGATGAAAGTGCCTAGGAGAGACATTGAGGCATGAATTAACATTATTTCATGGGTTTCAGTCAGTTAACCATATAGTAAATTGAACCACTGCAGAAACATTTAGATTCCTTTTTTTTTTTTTTTTTTTTTTTTTTTTTTTTTTTTTTTTTTTTTTTTTTTTTTTTTTTTTTTTTGCTTTTTGGTTACTTGCTCTGGATTTGACTGCTTTCTTGATGCCATCCAATAAGAAATGATGCTGTCATGGGAGAAGATTTGAGCCCTGTCCCCAGTGAGACCAATATATAGTTCCATGGAAATAGGAATTGGTCTTTTTGCTTCTGTGCCATGTTCTTTGCCATTTGAAGTGAAGGAGATGAATCTAGAGCTTCTGGCCTTGTGAATTTTGAAAAGTCAAGAAGACCAACAGGTAGGACTCTGGGAGCCAGAGTCCATGGTAAATTTTGCAGACTACTAATATAGATAGCTCAGGGCAAGGAGTGACCTTTGAAAATCATCTCCAATTGATATAAGATGAGGTAATAGAGATTACACTTTAGAACCAAAATAAATCTTTTTTTTTCTCCCTATATTTCTTTCTCCTCATCTATAACTCATCAAACACACATATTCCAATACCCTCTAATCATGAATGGCCATTAATGTTTAGATCTTACTTGGTAGGAATGAATGGCAAGATCCAGAAGAGAGCTTAGAGATCTAATAATCCAACCTCTTCATTTTTATATGAGAAAACTGAGACCTAAACAGTTGTAGATATCTTTCTAAGGTCACACAAATAATTATTTATGGCTTATTAATTACTCTATTTGAGACAACCTTGGGGCACTGATTGATAAGATTAGAAAGAGAGAAATAGATGTGAGAGAAACAGAGACAGGGGTAGAGTGAGAGCTTATGCATTGTGAAAGAGAGAGACAGAGAAAAAGATAGAGACAGCAGAAACATACACACACAGACAGAGAGACAGAAAGATGGATGGATGGATGAACAGACAGACAGATGGACAAATAGACAAACAGACATACATATAAATAAAATATTTGTGAAGGGCTTACAATGAAATAAGTATTCGGGTATATCTCTAAGATAATGGGGGAAAACAGCCATTTTGATGGGAGTCAAAAAGCAGGGAAGAGAAAATATGTTTAATATTATGGGGTGGAGATCAGTATGGAGGCTTGTTTCTAGGTAAAAGAAGGTGAAAACTCACCTATCAAAACCCAGAGTGTTTTCAGGAATAGATTTCAAGGTTCTTCTCATGTAGATTTAGGGATGATTTGGCAAGAGATTTGAGCAAGAGTGAAGGCCCTATGTTATGGAGATAATTGGGAAATGGAATATGAAAATAGTAGAGAATAATGAGGCACAAAGAAATGAATAATTTGTTCCTTATCACATTATTAGTTAGTTGTGGAAGCCAGGATTCAGTTTCAAGTCTTCTGCTTCTTCAAGGCCTGGCTCTACTCACTATATTGCAAAACTGGACCCCTCAATTGAAAATTAATCATGGGATTATGATTTTTTGTTATAGGTCTTCTAATGGTCTTTAACTATATTAAAAGTTCCTATTTCTTAATTTTCTAAGTTTATGCCCAGATTATAAATTCCCTAAGAGTAAAGACCAAGTCTAGCACAGAGTTGGTGAACATTGAATATGATGTAGAGTATTTCATAGAAATAATGTTGCAATAGGTTGGTTAGTACAATAATTATTTAAAAAAAAACACAAGCATAACACAATGACCTATGGAATTAGGTCCAGAAAAATTCCAGAAAAATGGGAAACCAACTTAACCTGCCGAATTGAGAGATTCTAAGTTAGTGAGTTTTGCCTCAGTGAAATTGCCTCAGGATATTCTTCTTTGGATATTGCCCTTTCCTCACTCCTTTCCCTTTCAGTCACTTATAAAAAAAACTCCTCCCATCTCCTATCCTTCTTCTTCCATTTAAATGATTTGGATTTGTTGTGGAACTAGACATGTCCAGTGGTAACAGTCTCTGCAGAGTTTGATTTCTACTTGGAACCAAAGTAGATTCCAAGTAGAAAACCACATGCCCTCTGTTACTCACTTCCCTCCTCCATGAGATTGCCATTATTTACGTGAAAGTAATCAGAGCATCAATTAGAGCAATCAAAAGCAGCAGCAGGAAACCTCTCTGCCCTATTAAAACAAAACGCCCAAAGATTTTAAAGTGTAAGATTTCTTTAAATGATTTCTTGGCCCATTGAGTTTTTCACTGACTTTGTCTTCTCTTTAAAGTTATCGGAATATGCAGGCAGACACCAATGTAATGGGAAAATCCAGAAATAGAGTGGGATGACTGGGGCTTTTCCTCAAGGTGCTGAAGTTAGAGAATGTTGATGCACTCACAATCCTTCAACATCATAAGAACAACAAAGCTTGACAAATAGAAAGTATAATTACCTAAAATAAGTTCTATGGTTTCCCATTCCTTTTAAAGTGGCCTCCCTAGTATATGTTTCTTGGTTTCTTCCTAGAGTTCTTTGTTGACTTGAGGGATGGTTTATATATGGTTTATGGTACTTGTTTAGGATATAAAAAGTTCAGCTTACAGCTTTGGCGTTAGGATTTGACAATCTCAGGACATTGTTAGCTGTCCATCCTCATGGGGTGCTGGAGGAAGGACCAGAAGCTACTCTTCTCCTACCATGATAAGGCAACTGCTGAAGCAGTGGAAAGCTGATCTTAAAACTACCATACTTGGGATTCCACCCTAACACTCACTGATTCCATTTGCCCATTCTCCTGCTTTCCCTTCCCTCTCCATCACCCTGTTCTGTCCTCCTCTCACTCTTACCCTTTCTTTCCCCTTTTATTTGTCATCCACTTTTGCCTCTGTCTGTCAGAATTTTTTCATGTTGATTTGCTTGCTGGCCTGAAATTGAACTGTGACTGGATCCTGACTCACTTCTGGCTTTTCCATTCATTCTTCCTGACCACTGAAAATTCTTTTCTTTTACAATGACAGAATCTTAAGAAAGTAGGGACCAGAGTGATTAAATAATGTAAACCACATCTACCTACCCCTCAAAATCCCTTTTATAATATCACAGACAAGTGATCATCATCATCAAACAATGCCTTATAGCAAACTAAAGCACACCTCCCTCTGTGCCAGCCCATTTCATCTTTAGATAGCTTTCATTAGAAAGATGTTTTTCTTTACATGAAGTCTAAACCAACATCATTGTAACACAATGTTATGCTCCCCATCACAGCCTGTCAAGAGGTTAGACCCTCTATCACTTTTGCAAGAAGAGAGGAACAGCATGGTAAAGTCATCAAAATTAGTTGGTTTCATTCCCTACTCAGTTATTTCTTGTCTCTTGGCTAGCTGGTAGTTCAGCTCTTCATTTCATTCTCACTTGACTTTTCCATACTCTGTGTATTCATTTAGCAAAAAAGTTTATAAACCTCTGAAATCCCTCTCTGCTTTAAATCTATACTCCCATGATCTGTAATTACCTTTTTATTAAATCAGAAACTATTATCTCCTGTAAAAAAGTACAGGTCAAACTTGGGAAAGATTGATCTAGATAAAACATTTTTGGGCTTAACTGAACTTTGTAACTCTGGTGAACTCTTCTTATGAAGACATTTTAATCATCTTACATTGCATTTTAGATTTTTAGAAGGTCCAGGATCAGAGGGATACATGTACGGAATGTACATGTACTAATTTTAACAAATAAGTGTTGATAAGATAATGATTGGTACTCATTGGTACAAGATATTAAAAAAAAATTCCAATTGTGTTGCAAAATAGCTTGAGCTCTGGAATGTTTCTTGTTGGTGTTATCATCCAAGGCAGAAGTAATGCAGCTATTAAATCCAACTCCCTCATGGACTGTGTGGGGTTGGCACAAGAGGAAATGATCTTTTGATTTATAATCTGTGCAAATTTTAAATGCTTCTGGCCACTAGAACTCTTCTAAGAGTGATAGACACCAGCTAGATAATAAGTACAGTAGGCTGTGCAGGGAATCTTGCTTTAGCTTGGTCCCATTGTTCAATTTATTTCAGTGAGTATGTATTATTCACACACCATGAGATGAATAAATCACAGAGGGAATGCAAAGACAAAAATGAGAGTCTCTGACCCCAAGAAGTTTACATTCTTCTGAAGGTTGGAGGATGGGAGTTGGGATAAAAATCATACACAGATTTGCTAACATAAGTCCTCTTCGTCATCTTTCTCTTCCTCTTCCTCTTTTTCTTTTTCCTCTTTTTCCTCTTTCTCTTCCTCCTCTTCCTTGTTATAAACAGCAATTCTATAGAGCTTTAAGGTTGCAAAGCACTTTGCAAGGTATTCCCGAAGCTTAATTAGCTTAAAATGCATCAAGACTTCCAAGAATCCTCTATATTATCACCTTTGATTTTGACCTAACTTGGGAGGTAGGTGAATTATTACTCTCCACTTGACAACTTAGAATACTGACGGAACCAAGTCTGTGACACAGGATTCAAACTCAAGTCTTGACTCCAATTCTAGCACTCTTTCTACCATGGACATCCAAAGGAGCTTCAGGAGAGGAGATAATACTAACAACTTAAGGTCAGAGGGCATTGGTTCTCTGCATGAATTCAGTAACAATTGTCTCCCTCTGACTTCTGGTTAACTGACATTCAGGAAGGTTTTTTAATTTTTTTCCCAACAAACTCTCCTTTTTCCTAGACTTTGTCATCTTCAGAAATTCATCACTGCAAGATAAAATCAATTCAGATTATTTCCTCCCCAGTTGTGTGACTCCATCAATGTACCCAGAAAGGTATTGACTCCTCCCCCTTTCAGCTTCTTTTTTATGTTGTCTCCTCCCTTAGACTTTGAGTTATTTTTATATCCCCAGCACTAAACACAGTGCCTGATACCAAGGGAGGAGAAACTACTTCTCTGAAGTCGGAGAAGTAGGGAGTGACAGAGCCGGACTTGAACACAGGTCTTCTCCGTTCAAATCTAGTGCTCTTTCCATTGCACCAATCTGACATTCTTGTCTCTGAAATAATCTCCTAAAAACATGCCAATATTTTATATCCTTAGGAGAGGTCAACGAACTAACAGATCTTTAAACAAGGAATTTGTTTTCAAAAGTTAGCAGTGCAGGGTAATACTTCAAACAAGATCTGGTTCATAATTTGGCCTGGGTGAGAAATGGCAAGACCTCAGAGTCTATGATCTCTGAATGTGTGTCCTTGTCTCTCTCAAACTTGTCCCAGTCCTTTATCCCAGGGCACATATGTAGAAATTATTTTGACTTTCACCACTTTTTGGTTCCCCTCCCAGTGCTGTCCTTCAGCTCACTCATGGAGAGGCCTGGGTCACCAAACCCAGATGATTCCACATCAGGATGTAATCACTGATCCAAACTTACAGGAGTTTCAGAGCTGCATTTATAGCAGTGTGTTCTTTTCAGGAATTCACTTTGGCAAGCTCTCACATTTATTCTATTCTAGCTGAGGAAATCCTTCCAGAACGCTTAGATTTATTTTATCCTTAAAGTAACAAAGGTTAAGCGCCTCTCCTCAGATCATAGTTATAATCACATTTAACAATAATACAAACATCTTATATTTATTTTAAAATGACGCCTAGCACAAGTAATCACTCAATAAATATTTTATCCTTCTATCTATCTCTACCATCTATCTTTATCATCTCTCTCTATATACAGGACCCGGTATTCTCAGGTGGTCTCTCATCCAACCAGGCCTGACCTGTTTAGCATCTAAGATTAGATGAGATCAGGTAACTTTAGGGTGGTATGGCCTTAGAAATTCAGAGTTAATTATATGACACAGTAGACACTAGCACCAGATTGCCCAGCATGGTGTGCCCTCACCAGAGAAAGTGCTGTGCTCCATGAGCAAAGCAGAATTGAATTAGCTCATAAAAAATGCAAGATGCACAAAATTAGAGAGTCTACCCCAAATGTTCATAGGGAGTATTAGTGTCCAACCTGTGGGAGAGCATTCTGAGCTCATACTGGTCTGGTCAGTCACAGTTGGACACCTTGTAAATCAGCTCTAACATAGTAATATTTTGGTCTTCTTTGAAAACAAAGGACAACAGACAATGTATATTCTCTATCTCCATAGTTTTTTCTATCTATATTATCTAATTTATTTATTTATCTCTATCATCTATTTATCCATCTCTATAACTTCTCTAAATATTATCTATCTCTATCATATCCTTCCATTATATATCTCTATAATCTTTATTTATGTTATCTTTCTATCTCTTATTTATATATCTCTTTTATTTATATATCTCAGTTATTTATCCATCCCTATCACCTCTATATTACCTTTCTATCATCTTTCTCTATCTATAGTATATATCTATCCATCTATCTATCCCTGTTATATATTTATTTATCTATCTCTATGATCTGCTTATACATCTATCTCTTATCATTTATCTAACTATATTATCTATTTGTTTATATTATCTCTTTTGTATATTCTATCTCTATAATCTCTATTTATATTGTCTATCTATCCATTTATCTTAATCATCTCTATCTGTAAGAACTATCATCTCTATCTCTGTAATTTCTGTCTATATTATCTATCTGTCTATCCATGCATTTATTTCTAGCATCTACCTCTATTATCTATTTATCTATCTCTATCATCTTTCTCTATATTATCTATCAACTTTCTATATGATATATCTCTTTCATCTCTCTACCTTTGTTATCTATTTGTCTGTATCTTCATTAAATATTTAGTTATATCATCTGTCTCTATTATCTCTTTCTCTGTCTCTTTCTCTCTCTTCCTTACAACAAGCCTATAAGATAGATATCTAAGTAGCACAATGGATATTATATGGTAATCATTCTGTAAATGTCCAATTTTGGTAATAGTACAAATATTATTATTCCCTATTAACAGATGAGGTTTAGAAAAGAAAGGTGATTTATCTGTGGTCACATTATAATGGAATTAGAGCTTAAGTATGAAATTTTTTCAGTTCAAGTCCAGTTCTCTATACTCTAAAAGTGGGTAACCCTTTGTTTACTAATTAATGAAGCTGATTAATGAAACTACTAATTAATAAAAACTTTCTAGAAATGTTAAATAGTCTTCTGGGAATATGCAAGACTTCCAAGTTGAGACCAAACCAGATTAAAATACTACTGAGAAATATCTAATAAAAAAAAAATAAAGAAACAGGGGCAGCTAGGTGGTGCAGTAGATAGAGCACCAGTCCTGAAGTCAGGAAGATCTGAGTTCAAATCTGACCTCAGACATTTAACACTCCCTAGCTGTGTGACTTTGGGAAAGTCACTTAACCTTAATTGCCTTAGCAAAAACAAATAAACAAACAACATAATATTGATAAAGCTAATTTGTGATTTTCTAAATCAAAATGTGGATGTTTTTATTTGAGTTTGACACCAATGTTTTACAGAATCAAAGCTCAAAAATATAACATGATAGTAGCTCAAAATATAACATGATAGTAGCACATAACCATACACAACATGGAGACCAATTCCAAATTGGAGATGACAAATCCAACTGGCATACCCTCAGTATTCTCAAGCAACTTCTCTTTCCTGTTGTGTAAAAAATCCACTGTTGGTAGTAGGATAGTCCATACTTACCTTTAATGATATTATATTCAATGCTTCACAGGATTTATGATTTTACTGTGATGGATATTGTTGTTACAGATGTAGAAGACAGTGACTCCTGACCTCAATAGAGTATCTTCCTGAATTGCTTTAGCCACACTTAGACCATTAAATTTAGAAGAGACCTTCAAGGACCACAAGCTCAGCAAGAAGACCAAGTAGTTGTTTTCTTCAAACTTTTCTACTGGGAGTGAAGATTCTAGGAAGATAACAAAGTAGATCAGAAAATTCTAAACTCTCCAAATTTCCCCCGCAAACAAGACAAAATTAAAACTCAGGACAAACATAAGAGTGGTTAAAAAATGGGAGTTGGGGCAGAAAAATGGTACCTCTGAGACAATCATAGAAGATCCAAAGAAAGAGAAATTTTGGTCTCTGTGAAGTGTAAACATCTCCAGGCTAGTTCTGTTGAAACAACAAGCTGTGAGCCTTGGGGTTAGCTGAGTTGGAAGATAGCCTCAGCTCTAGCCATACCCATGCCCAGACACTGTGGGCAGTCTGGTTTCTAAATTGGGAAAGATTAAGGGAATTCCTGCTCATAAGGAGTGGTTCTTTGTTTTGGGTTCCAGGCCAGAGGGACTAATTGAAAGAGGACCTGGGGCCAGAGACACCATCTCCAATAACCCAGGTTTCAAAGTGATTATATTAATAATCTGCTACAATTTAAAAAAAAAATGAACAGGAAAAAGAAACCAAACCAAACTATTGAAAGTTCCTGTAGGAATAGAGAAGATTGAGGCTCATCTTCAAAGAAGGATACAGAAGTAAAATAAGCCTCTCCTACCCCAAAGAGTAATATTAAATGACTAGCTGTTCAAAAAGAATTCATAGATGAACTCAAAAAAAGTCTTTAAAAATCAAATGAGAAAAAAATGAGAGAAAAAATTATGAAAAGAAAGTCAGCCAACTAGAAAAGGAAATCCAGATGTTTTTTAGGCAATTGGAATTAAGTAACTTGAACAGTATCACAGAGCTAATGTTAAATCTGAAACTGGATTTGAACTCAGGTTCTTTTGATTCCAGGATTGGTGCTCTATCCACCACACGATTTAGGTGTCTCTACGGAGTTTTAAAAAAGAAAATGACTCTTTGAAAATTATAATTGGGCAAGGAGAAGCCAATGAAGTTATAAAAGATCAAGAAATAATAAAATAAAACATAAAGAATGAAGAAATAAAAGCGAATGTGAGTTATCTAATGAGAAAAATAACTGATTTGGAGAACAGATCAAGAAGAAAAAAATATAAAAATAACGGGACTATCTGAAAGCTATGACCAAAAAAAGAATTTTGATACAATAATACAAAAAATTATTAAATAAAATATCCTGAAGTGTTAGAACAAGAGTAGAAAATAGACATTGAAAAAACCCACTAGTCACCACATGAAAGAGATGATATAGGGAAAGGCTATAGAAATATCTGTGCTAAATTTTGAAACTCTAAGTTCAAAATTTTTTACAAATAACAAAAAAAAGTGAAAACAAAATGATTCAAACATGCTGGAGCTACAGTTAGAATCAGTGGCAGATACAATAAAAGATAGTAGGTCTAGGAATACTATGTATCAAAGTAAAAAATATTATATCCAGTGAAATTACATATTATACTAAATGGGAAAAAGACATCAGATTTTTAGGATTTTGTTGCAAACAAACCTGAACTTAATAGAGAATTTGATATATGAGTCAACATCAAAGACTAGTTTTAGTTTATGGACAAATTGTTTATGTTTTACATGAGGAAACATAAACCATATGGTAAAGATTGCCATTAGTAATTGAACAGTTAAAAAAAAATGATTGGAGTATAGTTGAATGTGACATGATTCTTGAAAAAGCAAGAATAAATGGAGGAAAAGAGCTCACAGTTCTGCAATCCTACTCACATTAGGAATGCATTAAAGAGGGAATAATATATATTCTAATCCCAAAATGTGAATAAATTCACTAACTTGAGGTTAGCCAATTCCAGGTTTGTTGTTTGTCAGTAGGAACTGTTTATAATAACTTCATGATGATTAAATTCATTGTTGAAGTGGGTGAGTAGTGGTAAGGTGGAACAGCACCCATAAGTTATTGGATGGCCAGATATAGTACCCCGATATCCTGTGCCTGCAATATTTTTAGGGGCACCCCTGGGAAGCCCTCTCAATAATATGAAAAGACTTCTGTTCACTTGTTAAGATTAGTGGGATGGATGTCTTAAAAGTTTTATTGGTAGAGTAGAAATATTATGAATTCAATATCCTTTATCTCTTATTAATAATTTTTAGAAAAGATGGAACCATTGTAAGGAAACTGAAAACAATTGTCTTTACCTATTCATTTTTAAAGGCATAATTGAATATGATTTTGATTTTTAAGCATTGTGTTTTGTAATCAGAGAAATCCCTTCTGGACCTAGGAACAGCATCAATGAAAAGGGCTCTGCTAAAGACAGCAAGGACTGGTAGGCTGCAAATGTAAACCATGATTTCTGACCTAGAGGTTTTATTGGACAATATGTCATACCCTGCTGAAATTAGGGCTATAAGGGAAAATAATAGGAGTCAAAGTGAAAATGAAGATTGAGAATAATCATAATAAAAGAAGCTCAGGTTTATCTTATTATTAACACCCCTTACTACTATCCCAACATTCTCTTTTCCATTCCCCATTCTAGGGTATAACTTATTTTATAGAACATTCATAGGGAGATTTATCTATCCAGTTCTAACTGTCATGTAGAAGCATTTGCCATGTATTAGGGTGGCAAGAAAGATAAATACTCCTTTCACCCTTCTTAAGATCACTTGTCACACATTCTGGAAAACTGAAGAAAAGAGAGGGAGATCCAGAATGTATCACTCTTTTTTTTTCCCCGAGGCAACTGGGGTTAAGTGACTTGCCCAGGGCCACACAGTTAGGAAATGTTAAGTGTCTGAAGTCAAATTTGAACTCAGGTCCTCCTGACTTCAGGGCTGGTGCTTTATGTACTGCACTACCTAGCTGTCCCTGTATCACTCCTTTTTAACACAGTACTTCACCTCCTTGCTACTGTCATGGGATTGGGAAGAATTGAAGGATCACCCAAAGTTTGCTGATTTATAAATAGTTTTGAGACAAACAGTTGGCTCAAAGCTGATGGAGAAGTTTTGTTTGATATTCTATCCTTATTATTCAAAAAATATGAAGAATGCAGAGAAGCTTGGGAAGACAAATGAAGTGAATCATATCACTTCATATGATAGATGGTGGAATAATCAGAATTAAAACAATATATACAACTACAACATAAATTGAAAAAAACAACAATAACAAAAATAAACCAGACCTTATGTAATAATGTCCACAATTGGCTCCAATAAAAACTATGAAAATGAATCTTTTCTTCAATGCTGCCTTCTCAGTTTTTCTGGGTTATTTTTCCACAAACCCTGAAGTTAAACTTTTTTTTCTGATGAAGTATTATCTTCCCTTATTAGAAAGTGAGGACCTTAAGAACAGTGATCAATTTACTATTCCTATTTGTATCTCCAATGCTTAGAAGAGTGCCTGGCAAACAGAGTGCTTAATATGTTTTTTATTCATTCATTGTTGAGGTGATGGACTATGGGTATGGAATATTGCATTTGCTGTTAAGCAGTTTATCTGTTTCACTGAATGCTTCCCCTACCACCACCTTTTTTATTTGTTTTTACATTTTTGTTATAAGGGATTAGGTTAGAGAGGAGAGGAGATGTTTTTGAAATGAAAGTGATATAACAACAAAAGGCATGACAAAAATGAAATTAAAAAAGAAGACAACTATACAATCTCTCCTTTTTACAGTTGAAACTGAAGCACAAAGGAAAATTGGAAGAGAATGCATTTTACTGATTAAGACAAAAGAAGGCTTTGTGAAGGAGGAATCAATTTCACTTTTTAAAAAAATGATAAATCCACCACTGTATGTATAATTTACTGTTATTTTATTCAGAAAATTTCTTAAACTGTTTTTTTTTTCTGGATTGAAAGTACTTGTCATTTTAGTAAGAATAATTATGGTTTCCTGGCCAAAAAAATGTTGTTGATTAGAAGTTCTTCATGGTTCCTGTTTTGGATTATCTACTGGCATTTCCCTCTTGATTACAAAGTCATATTGAATTATGGAAATATAATATTATTTTTAAAAGATCTGGATGTGTTACTTCAACATGAAAAAAATATAAAATGGAATGTGATACTTCTTTAATAAAAATAAATACCTCTGTCATTCATTTTAAACATCTCCAAAATATAAAGACAAATACATTGTGAATTTGATATATATTAAGGATTTCAGACTCAATCTATCTTTCTCTATAATCTATGCTACCCTTCCCCATTTATGTCAAGGACACATAATAACTTATAGTCAACCAGATTGGCAACATTGGAGTCTTCTCATCTCACCTGTTATCTATAACCAAATCAAATCCCAAATCTTGTCTATTTTGCCTCCACATTATCTCTCATATACCTTTTTCTTCTTTCTACTCAGTGAGCCATCTCCTATTGCTATAATTATTATTATAGATTATAACAGTGATCATAGACTCATTTTATTACATCCTCTGATACCTTAAGATTCCTGGCTATTCTATGTCTTATGTCCCTCCCCTAGGCTATTACAGTCTGGACAGGACTGGATGAGTCATTGGTCTGATTCTGCACAGAATCTAAAGTCAGAGGAGTTGGGTTTAAATCTCCATTCTACTACTTATGTGATTTTGGTCAAGTAATTTTCCTTTTACCTCACTTTCTTCAACTGTACCCTAAAGAAGTTGAATTAGCTCATTTTTTCTAGTTCTACTACTAGCTCTAAATTTATGGGCTCATGATTGCAGAGATACCTGATATCACTATCTACATATCAACACTACTATCATTGTCTGGAAAAATCAATCCAAAATATGCAGACCCTATTCACCTATCTTAGGAAACTGGATGATTATGAAACGATCTGAATCCTGATCTTATCTCTTGCCTTGATACCTTTTGCTTGACTTGTTCTTTATGCCTAGAAGGTCTACCTATTTATTCCCATTGAAATTCTAACCATTTTTCAAAACACAACTCAGATTTTACCTCCTTTAAGAAAAACTTCTGTGATTTCCATAGGCAAAGATGGGAAACTTGTCTTCTTGCTCTTCTTGGACCTGCATGGCACTTTCACTTACATGCCTTTCTTATACTCTTAGGACATTCTCTTTATTTCCTTTGATTTAGGAATTTGGATTTTTATCAGTATTAGTATTCATCTCACTAGTTGGTCAGTCAATAAACAGTCATTAAATACCAAATTTGTGCCAGGCATTATGGATAAATGCTGGGGATACAAAGAAAGGTCTAAGACAATCCTTACTCTTAAGGGGCTCACAGTCTAATGGTGAAGATAACATAAAACAACATGCAAACACTATGAACAAACAAAATATGTATATGTATATGTACATACACAAACATATATATATATATATATATATATATATAATTATTATCCTTTCTACATTACAGGGGTTAGGAGCATGGTGCCCCCTTGATGAAAAATCCATGGAAAATTTTTTGGCCCTCCTTTTGTACCAGGAAGAAGTCTGAATTATTATTGCATCAAAAGTTACAATAAATTAACATTATACAATATTATACATGTATTTTATGCTTTCTGAGTTTCTAAATATTTTCTGTATTATCTGCTGTCCTGGTAAACACAAAAAAATTCCCACTTAATTTCTTTCTTTCCTTTTTTTTTTTTTTTTTTTTTTTTTTTTTTTTTTTTTTTTTTGCTGAGTCAATTGGGGTTTAGTGATTTGCTCAGGGTCACACAGCTAGGACGTATTAAGTGTCTGAGGCCATATTTGAACGCAGGTCCTCCTGACTGAAGGACTGGTGCTCTATCCATTGTGCCATCTAGCTGTTCCCCCCCAGCTCCCACAATTTAATTTCTTATGCCAAACCATGACATTGAAATCACAATAAGGAAAGTTGCAGTGTGGGAGGGAGAGCTGTACAGGATAAACTGGAAATAAGTAACAGAGAGAATTAAGAAATATTGGGAAAGACTTGGTATCAAAGATAGGATTTTAGTTGGGACTTGAATGAAACCAGAGAAACCAGAAGGTGGAAAAGGAGAAAGGAGACAATTCCAGAAAAGAGATACAGTTGGTGAAAAAGTCAGGCCAACCACACTTGGACAGCTCTGATTTGCAGGCTGTTATCCTGAGAGTGAGTGTAAATTTGCTTTTTATAAACCCTGTCTTCCCTCTCCTCCCCCATCAATTATTTCCTCCTGATTCTTCCCTCTGAGGTCAATCAGATCAAGTCCAGCCCCTTTTCCACATGGTAGTCTTTCAAATATTAGAAGACAATGATTATGGTCCCCTTGAGTCTTCACTTTTTCAAACTAAACATGCCCAATTCCTTGAACGCATCTTCAGATGACATGAACTCAAGATCCGTTCACTTTCCTGGTCACTCCCTTGAATGTATTCTCCAGTTTGTTAACGTCAACTAGGGAATGCTGTGGATAGAGCAGTATCAGGAAGACCTCAATTCAAATTTTGACTGACATTTACTAGCTGTGTGACCCTGGGCAAGTTATTTAATCTCTCAGCCATCAATACAGAAGGGGACATCTGTAAAATGAGATTGATTTAATGGTCTTTGAAGTTCCTTCTATCTCTCAATTGATAATACCATGATTCGGTGTGTTCTTTCTTAAACCTAGAACCAAACACAGTACTTACAAGAGTAGAGTGTAGTGGGACTATCATTTCCCTGAAGCTGGAAACTATGTTTTTCTTTAAATTTTCTCCCTTAATCTTATTTCAAACTTAACAGATACCAAAAAGAAATAATCATTTCTGACATTCACTCAATTTCCACTTCCTTGCCACTACAAAAAAGGTTCAGCACATTACTTTTAAAACTTCCTACTAGTCTTTGCTTCTTTCTGAATTCCCTCCTGCTTTCTGTGCTCTTTTTAAAATGTTTTAGTAACCTTTCTCTTTATGGGATTTTAAAAAAAATCATCTTCATTATCCTTTTACCCTATCGAATTCTCTACTTCAATTAAAAACAGGGGAAAACATCTTTCAATGAATATAGTATGTATTTCAACAAAATAGTAAAATAAAATAAATCCACATCATGCTTAAATCTTTCAAGTTGTTTTTTTTTTACAGTGTTATTATGATATAGATTATCTTATTTGTTCTGCACTCTTTACTCTGAATTTATAGTGAAATTGTTTCTTTCATTATTTTTTATGATGCAATAATATTTCATTATATTTACATACCATGATTTGTTCATCTTTTCCCAATTTATGGGTAGCCTCTTAGTTTCCAGATATTTTCTTTTTAAAAATGTTATTCCCTATAATACCTCCATCACCTTTAGGATTAGCAAATTTCTTCCCTAGTGTTATCTTTCTTAGGAATTTTCCCTATCCTCATGTGTTTGACTCTTGAATTTAGTGCATTTCCACATATGTGTGTATCTGTATGTGTACATGCATGTTTCAATTCTTTGATTCATCTATGTGTATATTCCCTTTATCCTTTCCTCCATTCTATATTCATCTTCTCATGTGCCCTATAAGAAATAGCAATCTCCCTTCTTCCCCTTTTTATAACAGTGTATTCCTTTTATCTTTTCTTTTTTCCCCATTTGAAACTTTTAGAACAGACCTGATCTACTTTTAAAACTTCCTTTTCCTTATTAACTCCTTCAATTCTCTTTGAAGATATTAAGATTCTGAAGGAATATTTGTTTCTTCCCTCTTAACAGATTATTACCCTCTTTATAATCATACAGACTCTTGAAATGATTAAAATACATTTACTTTTCTAGTTTTCTCTTGAGTTTTGTGTTTGCATTTCAAAGTTCTTACTCATCCCTAGTCTTTTTAATCTGGAATGCTTGAAAATCTTTCACTCCACTAAATTTTTTTCTCTCTGTAGGATCATATACAGCTTTTGCAGGTAATTTATTCTTGGTTGTAAGTATACATCTTTTGTTTTTTGGAATATCATATTCTAAACTTGTGTCTTATTTAAAATAGAAAACGTCGGTTCTCACATCATCCTGACTGTGGTTCTTTTGTCTTTGAACTTTGTTTCTTTTTGGCTCCTTGAAGTATTTTTTCTTTGATATGAGTGCTCTGGATTTTGGCTGTTTATATTCTTGGAATTTTTCCTCCTAGGGTATTTTTCAGGAGGAGATCAGGGGATTTCTACCTTTACTCTGTCTTCTGGCTCTAATAGATATGGGCAGTTTTCATTGATGTTTTCTTACAGTGTCCATTTTTTTTTAATCCTAGTTTTTAGGAATCCTAATGATTTTAAATTCTCCCTCCCTGACCTGTTTTTTTTTTTGGGGGGGGGTAAATTATTTTCAACTGCAGACATCCTGAATTTTCTTCTTCTTTTTAAATCTTTTGAATTTGTTTTAATATTTTTGATGTCATATGGAGTCACTGATTTATAATTCTCCCTGGCTTCCACCCCCCCCATTGGAAGTAGTAAAGAAATGAATTTACCCAAATCAATAGAAAAACGGAAAGCAGAGGAAGTATATATAGGGGAACATGCCAGCAATACAGAATGAAGGAGCTCTCCCGTTGGGGATAAAATAATTGCCCAAATGGCCCAGATGCCACTCAAAGTGGAAATTTCCCAAAGCTCAAGTACAGCAAGCTGGGACAGGAGCATGATGAAAATTCCTAGCTCTTCTCAGATTTTTATTTTCTCTTCAGTAACCTGAAATGGGATTTGGCACTGTTCATCTTTCTCAAAACTGGAAGCCAGAAGCACTACAAAGAGACTGAAGAACACAAAGAAATTTTGCCCTCATCTCTTTTCTCATCAATTTTGCCTTGCTCTTCATGTACATTAGATGTCTTTCTTTTATTCTAATTTTTAGAGTCTGCTATTCTCTCCTAAGCTATTTAATTTCCTTCTACTATTTCCTCTAAATTGCTTTTCTTTCTTTTTAATCTCATTTCTTTTTTTTTTGAGAATTTAATATGACAATTTAAGAATTATTTTTTCATTTTTCTTTTGAATTTAAGTAAAGTTCTTTGCTAAGGAGTTTTTCTCTCCTTAATTTAGATTTTTGAGGATCTTTGGATTCACAATAATATTTTATAGTGATTAGTAATATTTTTAATGTTTACTTATCCCATGGTCCTCTTTGAAATCTTAGGATAGAGTTCTAGGAATATTGGAAGTCAAGAGCTGGAGCTGTTCTTTCTAAGTGGGCATACTACCTGCTTCCAAGGTTCAAATTGTATCCTTTGAACCACTTTGGGACTTTTAAAAGGGGGAATTCAGTCTTGATGCCTCCGGACATGAGTTTTACAGGCCATTTGTATCCATCTGTGGCTCTTCTGGGAAGCTCTTATAGATGCTGATTTTGCTAGAGGTCCCTTTTCCTATTGCCTGGGGCTTCTGTTTTTTTGTTCAGTTCTGCAGAAGAATAAGTTCCTGTCATTACACATTTAATTTCTTGACCATTATTCCATCTGGTGCTATCTTGAAGTTTTTTTTTTTCTGGGATAGGAGTGTGGGAAGTGAGCTATCTGCCTCTGTTCAAGCAGTTAATCTTGATCTTGATCCTATCTCCCCCTTTTAATATAATCTAAGGTTAAATGAATTTTGTTGACTAAAATATCACACTACTGATTCACATAGAATTTACTTTCAACTAAAACACCAAGATGTTTTCAAAACAGCCACTGTCTTTCTGGGCCTCTCTATATTATTCTTGTGAAGTTGATTTTGGGGGGTACCCAAATATAAGACTGGTCATTTTCTCGATTAAATTTTAGTTTCTTTGGTTCAGTCCAATGCTCTAGCCTGCCAAGATTCTTTTCTATTCTGATTCTGTCGTCCAACATGTTAGCTAGTTCTCCCGACTTTGTGTTATCTACTAATTTAATGACTGTGTCATCTACGCCTTTATCAAAGTCATTGACAAAAATGGTAAATAACAATGGGCCAAATACAGCTACCAAATACAGAATGTTCTACAGAAGACCCCCTTCCACATTGATTCTGAACCATTAACACTTTCAAAGTAACTATCTCACAAAACTATGAGGACGAAATGAGATAATATTTGTGAGATGCTTAATATAGTACCCGGCACAGCGTAGGTACTTAAGAAATGTTCATCTCTTTTTCTTTTCCTAACATGACCATCCAACTCGATCTGAATTCACCTATGGTAATATTATCTTATCCACAACTCTACAACTTCTCACTAGAATAGTATGAAATTTTATCAAAACTTTGGCTAAAATCTAGGGACAATATTCACAGAATTTCCCTCATTGATTAGTTTAATAAACTTGTCAAAATGAGGAAAAGAGGATTTAGATGGTATGATCAATTCTTGATAGAGTCAAACTGATTCTTTGTAATCACTGTTTTCCCTTCTAGATTTCTGTCAACTTTCTCTTTAATAATGCATTCTAGGATTTTCCCAGGAATTGAAATCCTGCTTAGACTGTGTTCCTTCCATCTGTCTGCTTCCACAGCTCTGCTATAATATTCCTATGAAGAGAAGTAGTTTTTCCCTCAGAGCAAATAGATCTCTCTTCCTTAGGACCTGGATAAAACTTATAACAACCAAAATTTGCCCCAAGTGCTAATACACTCTAATGCCTTACTTAACTTTCTTTTTGTTCCATGTGGCTTTTCTTATTTGCCTTGCCATGCCTGCTCTTGCCACCTTTTCCCTCTTTCTTCAGTTTACTTCCTCAATTTATTATCCATGATTTTCCTTTATCTTCAGTTTTTTCATTTTGTAAATGAGGTTAACGGTGGCCCCTCCTTCACAGGGGGATTGTGAGAATCAAATGAGATAATATATGTAGAGTAGTTTGTATTATATGTTATTACAATTATTGTCATTATTAACATACATAATACATCTTTCCATTGCCATTGGGATCATGTGATATTTTTTACTCTGTTCTATGATTAATAATTCCTGATACTATATAACACTTTAAAGTTTTCAAAGAACTTTGTATAAATTATTTTACTTGAGTCTTCAAATAACTGATTGGTACTTTAACTATTATTATAATAGCCAGTTTACAAGGGAAGAAACTGAAAATCAGAAAGTAGCTTCTCTGAAGTGATTCATTCAGGGTCACACACATATAGGTCTTCCTGACGCCATGTCCTGCACTCTACCTAGGACGTGAAATGACCTCTCTACCCTTGCTCCAGAAGCATCACCAGAAGAATACAGGTTTTTTTTTTTTTTTAAAGGTGAGTTTTTATTTTTGATAGTACCTTCGAGTAATTGAAAGAAAGAGTCATGTAAATTTCCAAATGCACTCAGCCTCTCTCTTCTTCCTATTTGGTTCTATACCTAAATCCATTTCCAGTGTCTAAGACATTCTGATGAGCAAGGTCAATGTTCTATATTCCATCAAACTCAGTTTCATAACCTAAACAGGAAGCAGTTTTCAACCATTTACTTTTTCCTATGCAGATTGTTGGGTCCATCTGTTTTGAGTAGTTACGGATCTCTGTAGCATGCTAAAGTTTGAATTAATTCAATAAATAAATAATGGAAGCAATTCATTAAATAATGAAACAGCACTATCATCCAAAAGCAGGATAAAGAACATAACAGAATGGAACAGAAACCATATTATCTATATTTGCTAGAACTGAGAAGTTGGGAAGGTTTTTTTTTTTTTTTTTTAGTTACCTTTTCTCCCAGGGCCTAGCAATGCTTTTCCCATAATATGCTTTAATAAATATTTGTTGAGTTCAGCTGAAGTGAGAGGACACTGAAGGCCTGGGGGAAGGATACTGACTTAAAAGCTCAAACTTTTGAAAGGAATGCAAATATAGACCAACCAGCCAATCTAAGTGGGGCTCTCTGATTGTCTTTATTTATTCTGGGAACACGGATCTCCAGTTCAGAATTGTTTCAGTGATATAATGATACTCATAAATGACACTGCTTCTTAACAAAAGACTCTTGGCCTTGGGATACAGTTTCTTTGGGGAATATAGGTTTCAGTGACCTGGTGCCTTTCAGTGCCTTCACCAACAACATATTCTGTTTTTCTAGTATTCTTTGAAAATGAGCCTCTCCTGATCTGACTATTTATCTCAAGTGTGTCATTTCACTAGGACCCTGTAAAGTGAAAAGGGCACAAAAAACAACAGATGCTTAATGAAGGAGGAAAAAAATCGATAAGACTCTGACTTCATGGCTTGTTCTTTATGTCCCCTTTCTAGGACACCTCAAAGTTAGAAGGGAAAGCTTCCAACAATTAGGAACAAAGGCAGAAGGAGCCTGGGGCACAGTGTGTCACAATTGGCTTATTTTCTCTTTATAACATCTAAGATACACAGGTCAGTGGTCTTTGGGGAGGCACCTTTCACAGTTAAACTGAATTTTAGTTTTAATGGGCTATGGTTTCTAGCATGGTACTCTGAAATAACTCATACAAATAAATTCTAGTTTCAAATAATAACTTTTGGAAAAATGATTTTAAGGGACAGAAGCAGCCTATAATTGTACCCAGGAGCTATGAAAAAACTACAGAGAGAGAAACATTGAGGTATGACCTCTCTAGTATTTAATACCCAAATCAAAAAATGAAATAAAAAACGATTTTCCCCAGTGATCCTAAACTCTAGTTTTTATCACTTTCAGGAGAGATAAAGTAAATATTACAGAAAATCTTCTGACATATAAACTTAAATTCCAAATGGCCTTTAAATATGTGCAGCTATTATAGAAAATCTTCTGACATATAAACTTAAATTCGGAATGGCCTCTAAATATGGATTACTATCTTATAATGGCAGCAAAATGGGTTGGTGTCCACAAGGATACTCAGCATGGAGCAAATGGGAAAAGTTTTGGGGTGAAGTATGGAGAAATATGTGATAGAAATGTGCTCTTTGCCTCAAGGCTCTTTCCTTTCCAATCCATCCTTCCTGGATGCTAAATTAATTTCCCAAAAAGTTCAAAACTGAACTATGTTAACCTCTTTTTCAATAGAGTTCCCTATTGTGTTTAGGATCAAATGTAAAATCTTCTGTTTTGCATTTAAAGCCTTTCATCAACAGATCTCAATCAATTCTTACAGTCTTTCATGCACATTATTCCTCGTCATGTGTTCTTGGGTCTAATCCAGCTGGCATTCTCTCTATTCCTCAAATGTAGTATTCAATCTCTAACCTCTTCCATAGAAATGGATTCTCTCTGATCACTACTGGCCCTTGGAATGCAGTTCAAGATTCAGTTCATTTGATATTTAGCCTTTCTTGATCGTTAGTATTTTCCTACCCAAATCACCCTGTATTAATCAATCAGTAATCACTTGTTAAGTGCCTCCTTTGTGCCATTTACTTTTCATATACTGATCTATGTCCATGTTGTCTGCCCCAGCTAGATGCTATAAACTTCTTGAGGGCAAAGACTGCTTTTGCTTATATTTTTGTATGCCCAGATTATAACTCAGTTCCTGGTAAATATGACAGGCTCTCCAAATGTTTGATTGCATTTCAGCTCTGACATTGGTTATATTTGCTTATTTTTGCCACTCTGATCTTGTTTCCTCATTTGTTAAATGGGGCCGAGGATAATGACACTGCTTCTCTCAAAGAGTTGTTTTGAGACAACTATAGTTGTTTAAATAACTACAAAAATATAAGTTATTACTACTATTCATAACTCTTGTGTAATTTTTTGGATTTCCTTCTCTTTCCCTCTTCAGGAGCAGGAAGCCTGTCCCCCTCAGTTGTTCTAAGTCTAATTCATGATGGAATCTGCAGGTGCAATTAATCAGTAAACACTTATTAAGCATTTATTATGTGCCAATCACTGGGCTAAGTGCTGGGGATATAAAAAGAGGTAAAAAATCCCCTCCTTCAAGGACCTTTTAATCTAATGGTAAATCTGGTGGTAGCCAGATGGAGGACATGCTAACTGTTTCCAGTTGCTGCTCCCTCACCTCCTATGCCATAGCTCCCCTATATAGTACTGATCTCCTCAGCTGATTTCAAGACTGTGCTGTCTCAATCTGGTTTTTTCTTGGATATATAGGTAAGACTGGGACTTGCACTTATATTCAAAAGATCACTTGCACAATTTTGGAGGAAGGAATTGGGGTCAGATGCGGTCAATAGATTTCAGTTGCTATGAAGTAGACTTGGGAGGGTTAATGGACAACTAACTAAGGCTCCATTACAGAACTTAAATGGACAGATAGGTAAGAAACAAATTTTGATGCATTTTCCCCGGACAGACTACATCTAGAGCACTGTGCTTGATTCTAAGCATTACATTTTAGAAAGGACATTGATAAGATGAAGAGGGTCTAGAAGAGATCAACTAAGATAGTGAAAGGATTAAACTATACATTGAGAAAGAAAAAATTTAAGGGGGATATTATTACTGTTTTTATGTATTTGAAAGACTGTGATGTGGAAGAAGGATTATATTTCTTCTTTTGGGCCCAGAAGACAGAACTAGAGCAATGGGTAAAAGATTTACAGATGATGCAAAAACGTAACCATTAGAACTCTTAGTAAAAAGATCTGCCTTTAGAGCCATGTGTACATTAAAGTGCTTCAAGCTTGTTGGGTATGTAATAGGGACACCTTTTTTTTGGCGGGGGGGAAGAAGTCTTGGTTCGATTAGATATCTTCTAAAGTACCTTCCAACTCTTAAATGATATTCTGGGATAGCTATCTAGTATGGTAGAAGTGACATTTCTATTATGAAAGCTAGAATGATTTTTCTTTAAGAGGCCAAGGAGCCTGTGTTTGCTACCATCAATGTCTTAATTGTTGAATCTAATGAACTTTTCTCAATCCTGATCCTTTTTCATCTCTCTGAAGCACCTGAGAATATTAATCACTCCCTTTTGGCTATTCTCTTCACCTAAGATTTTTACAATCTTTCATTCTCCTGGTTCTCCTTCTATCTATCTAATCATTGTTTCTTAGTGTATTTTGCTACTTCATTTTTGCTCTAGGTTTCCTTAAGGCTCTGACCTTGGTCCCTTTTAATTTTTACATTTTATTATCTCATTTTATGATTTCACAACTCCTATGGAATAAATTATCATTCCCAGATCTATATATCTAATCTTTGTCTCTCTGCTGAGCTACAATTATGCATCTCCAACTTTCTCTTGGATATCTTCAACTGGACATCCAGGAGACAACTCAAATCCAATATGTCCAAAATAACTCATTACCTTCTCTCACAAATGATCTAAAACTGTCCCACTCTCCCACTTCTGAACTCCCCTTCACTACTGCCATCTTCTAAGTCACCCAAGTATGCTATCATTCCCCATTCCTCACATTCACTCACCCCATTCATCCAATCCACCACCAAATCTTGTTATTTCTACCTTAATGACATTTCTTGTATATGTTCCCTTCACTCCACACACATTCAAGCCTTCATTCCATCTCAGTAGGACTATTTCAATACCTTTTTAACTGGTCTCCCTGCCTGAAATCACTCCCCACTCTAATCCATCCACTTCTTGTTGCCAAGGTGACTTTGTTAAAGGAGTTACAATGGGGCTTCCCATTAACTCTAATATAAAATATTAAAATCTCAGGCATTTAAAGCCCATTACAAGCTCCTGGACCCTTCCAATCTTTCTAATTTTCTTGTATCTTTCCTTTTCTTTCAAAAACCCTATGTTCTAGCTAATTCATTGACCTATTTCCAGTCCTCAAACTCAATAATTTATCTCCAATGCCTATGCTCTGACTGTCCTCTATGCTTGGAATACTGTCCTTCTGTATCTCTGCATCTATTTTCTCTGATTTCCTCAAAGATTCAGTACAAATCCCAAATTTTGAAGGAAGGTTTATTTGGTCCTTGTTGATCTTAAAGAATAGCTTGATGATATAAAGTTCCTAGCTCCAGACTTTCCTGTGTCTACCTAATACTTTAAGGTAACAGATTTTCTTGAGATAAAAAAATGATTAGCAGGAAAATTGTTCTAACCTTAGCTCATAGGCTAAGAGGTAAAGAAATGTGGCTTGAGCAAATTATGGGACAATAATACAAAATCAGAAAGAGAGAGGAGATTGACTGAGGCACTGACAGAGTTCATTGGTGACTGTCCCACTTGGCAAGTAAATCTTACAGAGACAGTAACACACTGGAAGAAATGAGTAGGAAGGGTGAACAGTCACTCTCCTCCATAAAATCTATTCCCATTGTCCATTTCATTAGCACATCCTATTTTAGGGCTCAGATGTCTCATGGAGTTGTTTGGTTTGTGAGAATATTTCCTCTTGGGCAACCTGGAATAGACCTGTTCTCAGAACAGCTCTGAAGGGAGAAATTTCTCTCAGAAGAAGTACTTTTCTGGTTCAGGTTATTTATAGAGATACTTAAGTATTTGTGCTGTAATCCTTGATACAGTACAATTTAGTGAACCATATTTGTTCTAAACTAAATTAGGAACCTACACTGAACCTCAAGAGAATTTAAGTTTCTGCATATGTTGTTACCTAGGCCATATATTTGATATGGATACTGCTCCTCGATAAGCTAAAATGAAGAATTCAAAAAAGAAACATATAAGAGTTTGGCTTTGGTTTCAATTCTAGTTAGTACATCAATTAATTTGAAACATATCCATCAGAAAATTAAATCCATTTAAATTAATTTATCCCTTAGGGGGACCAGATGCTGTTAAAGATCTAATGCTATACATGAACATATAGGTAATAACACTCTTTGAAACACTTTCACTGACTATACAAATGAATTTCCTTAAAAAATATTAATTTAACTCCAAGTTAACAGAAGATCTGAGATAGAAGACCTAAGCAATTAATTCCAAATTATATACAGAACAGTGCATATCAAATAAGTTGTCTAAAGTAAGATATGTTCAGTTGTTAATCATATTCAAAAGGAATAGATATTACACATAGATCATTGTTTTTAAAATATTCTCTAAATATTTAGGGTAATCCTTGACATAATTTGCTTGCATTTCAGAGCATGCTTTACATGGAGGTTGATTTCAAAGACCTAACCTTACACATGAATATATAACTATTAATGGGCAGATGTCAAGTCTAAATACTCATTTACTTAGTTGTTTAGCATATGGAAATGAAGATAATTTCAGATTGAAATAGTAAGCTCTTGCATAATTGCATTCTGTTATAATAACTCAAAGATTTTGGGGTATTGATACAATGAAATTTGTTATTAAAAATATTATAGCTCTACCTGCCCTGTTTTGAGAGATATGACATAAAAGAAGGGAAGCAGGGACATGATTATAACAGCATCAAAACTGGTCCTCCAAGTGTAAGCTTAAGAGCACATATTAACTCAACATATAGGAAAAAGCATCCTTAGTTTTGTTTGATTTTAGGTAAAAGCCATATAGACAATCAGTGATAAGAAAAGAAATACCAGCCAGGCTTAGAATTAACGAAGGGGGAAATTTTCTTGTATGAGAAACTGAGTCAAGAGTATCCAATCTTAGTTTTCTCAACATTTAACTATTTCCCTAGGGACAAATATCCAATAGTAATTTAAGGATCTCATTGTTATTGAGCTGCTGGCATTTTTCTTGAAGAGGTGAAACTTTGGCTTATGACTATAAATGTACCTGAAAATAAAGCTCAAAAAAATACATAGTCTCCAAAAATTGAACATTAAACAGTGAAGTTGCACTAATCATATAGCTCATGGCTAGATAGTTATTATTATTCTCATATTGTTGCAATAGGTTAGATGGCAGTAACAGTTTATCAGATCTTTAAAAAAAGAAACCTCAATATCCTTTTCATCTTTTCCAGTTTAAATTCATCCTGTAAAAATCAAACAATAGAAATTAAGAAAATAATTACATTCTGTAATCCCACAGATAGTGAATATATGATTTCTCTCTCTCTCTCTCTCACACACACACACACACACACACACACACACACACAGAGAGAGAGAGAGAGAAAGAGAGAGAGAGAGAGAGAAACAAAGAAAGTCAGAGATTGGGGGGGAGGGGTTAGAAAAGAAAGAGAGACAGAGATAGAGACAGAAAGACAGCAATACAGAGAAACAGAGGGGAGGGGAGGGGCTAATAATTATTAATCTCCAGACTAAAATCTCCATCTCTTATGGTATTGTAGATCACCCTAAAGCAAAATTAAATCTTTAAAACTGGAGTCTGTTAAGACTTAAGTTGATTCAAGGTGTAACTTCAGTATACTATTCTAGGTTTAACCTCATATTTTGTTAATCACAAATCACCACATAAAGCACATAAAGCAGATTCTCCCCTTTCTCAGTAAAACAATTCACATGTTCTTTCCCAGAGTTGATAAAATTTAATGACCTTGCTCAAGCCAATGGTTCCAAGAAACCTGGCAAATTTTCAAATATGATTTTTACAAGGCTATAACTATTCCATTTTAAATAGAGAAATTACTGACTTGTCCAGCATCGTATAGTGAAGTATGAGCCAAGATCTGAACTCAGGTCTTTCTGGCTCTGTCCAATTTTCCATTTAGCTATGAGAGGTCCCAAGAAAAATGGAAGTAGGCTAGGAGTGGTGTAAATGAGATTGTCAAAGAGATGTTTGATTATAGAAGCAGGTGAGCTGGTCATGGAGTGGGAGAGGGATATCTGGTGGACAACTTACATGTTTCATTAGTATCCATGGCAATGCAAAGAAAGGCCCTCTTAAACACTGAGTGGATTCTAAGAGGTGGCAGTGAGAAAGGAGTACCTTATATTGCATGGAGGGCAGTTAGTATCAAGATTCAGAGTTGGGACATGGAGTACCATATAGAAGAAATAGACGTTTTCTGGATTACTGTGTACTTGAAAGGAAGTAAATGATGTGTAATTAGGATGGAATAATAGACTAGGACCTGGTTGTGAAAAATTTTAGATAGATTTTTATTTGTTTAGTTGTGTTGTCTAGATTTCCTGTCATTCTTCTCTTTTGCTTATCCAGAGGGTATTTTTAAAAGAAAAAAAAAAGAGAAAAATTATTAAAACCAATCAATTCATGGAAATATTGTGATGTTATGTGTAATGTCCCCTGTCCACTGACTTCCATCTTTGTAAAGGAGCATAGGAAGTGTTTTTTCAAATCTCGTCTTTGGGGTCACACTCATTCTTTATCATTTTACAACGTTGTGAAGATTTTAAAATGCAAAGCTGAGAATATATTTGATCTTGGAGGTAACAGGGAGTTACTAGAGTTGAATGAGTGGGAAACCAACATTGTCAGACTTATCTTCTGGGTAGAATACATGGGACTATCACCATTACCAGGCAGTGGTTAGCCAGTTCAGTTCCTGGTATAATATTTTAGGGAAGAAACATTTTAAGGAAGGATACAGAGGAGGACAACCAGGATAGTGAGGGTCCTTGTGTTCATGTAGCAAGAACACCAGGGAAAGGAACTGGGGGATTTTCATCTGGAAAAGAAAAGACTTAGAAGGGATATAATATATACCTTTAAGCATAAAGGGCTGCCAGATGGCTTCATCAAGTAGGAGGAGCAGTGGATAGAAACCGCAGAGACAAGCATCCATTTTAGATAAAGCAAAACTTTCCCCAAATTAGAGCCACCCACAGAGAGTATGGGCTACTTCATAAGGTTCTAGCTCACTGCAGGTCTTCAAGCATAATCTAGAACAGGGCTTTTTAAACTTTTCCCAGTCATGATTCTTTTTTGCACTAGAAATTTTTACGTGAACCTGGGTATATAAGTACGTAAAATAGGAATACAAGTCAAATATGTACTGATAATAAATCATTATTTTGCAACCCCCACATTCAGTTATGAGACCCCATATGAGGTTGGGAACCACAGTTTAAGATGCTGGGATCTAGATGACCACTCATTTGTCATGTTAAAGGAAAGATTCTTGTTCAGATGAGTTACCCTATAGGGTCACGTTCTACTATTGTGACCAAGTTGGGTCTGTTTACTGGGGAGGGGTTGCTTGTTTTTTTTTTTTTACCCATATAGATATTAACATCACATTTATTGAGAGGAAATAAATCGGCAATGGTACAAAGAGTCTTTGGTTTGAATTATCATGGACTGGGTTCCATCTTTGTGGCCCTTCATTAGAAATAATTTAGTCCCCAACCATTATTTAGCTCCTGGGAAAATCTGAATTTGGCTCATGTCTCTCTTAAGAACCCTACTTTTTGTTTCTCCCATTACTCCCAAGGGGAGATGACAAGGAATCGTTATTTATTTCTTCCTTTCCCCAAGATTTTAAAAAAGTGCATTTAATTTTTTTTCTTTGAAATGATGCTGCAGTTTTCTGCCAGCAATTTGGGATTCATGCCACTCAGAGTAAATATTAACTGCAAATCAATCCAAAAAGTATTTTGAGCACATGAAGGCATTCATCTTCACATCCAAGAGCTAAAACCAAATAATATATTTTTCAGTCTTTGTTACCAAAAAACTTTTACTGTTCTAGAAAATAGGTTTCTAAAAAATTGGGATCCGCATATTTAGCCAATGTATTTGCAACATGAAATGAGTGACTTGGGACTTATGTAATAAAATCATAGATCAGTGACAGAAGGAACCTTAGACATCATCTTCTAGTCCAACTTGACATTGTTCAAGGTCTCTGATTTTAAGTCATATGTATATGATGTTTCATCATTGTGGCCCCCACCCAGCACTAATTCCTGGGAAAGTCTGAACTTGGCTCTGTGCCTCCAAGCATAGAGGTTAACAAAACAACTGAAGACCAGGTTTATTGATAGCAGGAATAAAACCAGAAAAACAAAAAAATATATAAAGGACATTTCAAATTAGTTCCATCTTCCCAAAGTTCAGCACTGTTTCTGGCAACTTTGCAATCCAGCAATTATTGAATAGGCCTGAGGGTCCTGAAGAAGGGGCAACATCTCCTTGGTATGCTCATGCTACCTTTGCTTGATCCTCCCTCCCCCCCACTTTCTGATTGACTGGTTCCTCCCAGAACCTTCATTTTCAGGAAGATAGCCAAGTTATTTATATTCACTCTTCCCTCTTGACTCTCCTCCTGATCTCTCAACTTCTTTCTCAACCATCTCCACAAGTACCTTCTCTCTATCCCCTACCTCACCTTTTATGTCTTCCTTCATTACAAGGAATGAGACTGTCTTTTTGTGTAATTTCCCACATTTAACCCAGGTTCTGGCACATAGGGAGCACACATACCATACAGGTATGGACTTTCATGTTCTGATGTAGTTAATCAGCATCACTTATTACTGCTATTTTTGGTGTCTTATCTCCCTCTCAAACTGAAAACTCCATGAGGAAAATGTCCCAAAGTCACACAGTGCTAAGTTGTGAGAACAAGGCAATTCAGCCTTCACACCATCTAAAAACTGCTGGTGAATGATGTAGAGCAAAGTGGGTGACACTGGTGCTTCCCTCATTTATATGCCTATCAAGTTTTTTTTTTTTTTTTTTTTTTTTTTAACTTCATGATGACTTGAGAGGTAGTGCAATGCAATCAATACAAAGAATGGTCAAAATGCCTGAATTCTAACAGACTGACCATTTACTTGATTTTTATTAAGTCATTTTACATGATTCTAAATTTTTTCAACTATAAAAATAGGCTATTCATGAGCTCTGCTATCTTCAAAGGATTACTGTGAAGATCAAAAGAAAAATATTATGGTCAAGTATCTTAAAAATGGTAAAGCACTATCCAACAAATAGATACCATTACAGAAAAGCTGAGAACCAGTGGATTTTAGAACAATGGATCTGAAAGGGAATTTGATTTTCTATTAAAATAGGTAGGTTTTCAGAATTTGCAGGTATTTATGTTTTATAAAGGTCGATATTTGAAAACGGTTACAAACAGATAATTCCATATGAAAATTAATAGGCAAAGTCCTAGAATGCATCTATTTTAAGAAATCTGCACCACTATCTCCAAAAATTGTTTGCTATCTACATGGAATCTGCTTTCACAAGGCAAAAAAAAAAAAAAAAAAAGGATATAATTCATATTGCATGCAATTTCTTATATAATTCATCATACTATTTACTGTATGTGTCTGGTTTTATGGATTAGGATGGTAGCATGGAAAGAGGAAAGGAAAAAAAAGGTCTACATTCTTATTCACTAAATGAACTATCATTTCTTTCCTGGTTCTCCATATAGTTCAAATGCAAACATAATTTAAAACAAAAAATAATTCTCAAGTGAAGGAAAACATACTTTAAAAACATATCTTTAAATGTGAAACATTGGAAAAGGCCTTTTAAATTTTGAATAAACATTTTTAAGTCATACCAGCTACACAGAACCCTGAGGTTTCCATTGCTCAGCAGTAATTAAAATGATTTACATGTGTTCAAGATTTTACAAAATTATTTATTTTAATCAGCAAGATCTGGTCTTGAAAGTCCTGGCTCAGTTTGTGCTGACTATGTGCTTATACTAACAAAAATCATTACAAACAAAAGTGTGACTGTGTGTTTACATTATGTATTTAATGTTCAATAGTCAACAGAATATTGTATTCAGTAGTTATGTTTGCTATGTGAACTGCAATAGCAAAAATATGTCTGTTTCCTCAATCCAGCCCTTCCACAAATTGTTTCTCTTTTTGCAACAGCCAATCTTAGAAATGTTTTTCTGGAAAGCATAAAAAAACAAAGTTAACTATTCCCATCCAATATTCCCAAATATCCACTGCTGTAAAATTTTGCCAACTATTGCATGATATTTATTGCTTCATATCCCTTATGTATTAGAATGCAGGACATCACTGGCAAAAAATATACATATATATAAAAGAGCAGTTTGAGGCAATCTTTATATTTTGTGATTGTGTAGGCTTTACACTACATCTTTTATTCTTCAAAATTCATGTCAAAACATAAATCAAGGGAAATTCAACCATAAAGTTGTATCTAGCATCTATAGGACTAAAATACCTCATATCTTTAGAATGGTAATACTGCTGCAGGTAATTTTAAGGTAAAAACACTATTTCCTTAGGATTCCTACCCCAAAATGACCCTTTCATCTGTCTTTATGAAGATGTCTTTCTGGTGGAATATAAGCTCTTAGTGGGAAAGATTTGTTCCATTTTTGTTTTTAAATCTCAAGTGCCCAGCATACGACAGATTAATAAATGCTTGACTGACTGATCTATGATTCTTTGGGGCCAAATCTTCTTTGAGATCAAAGCAGCTGAAGTTCATTCTGTTGAATTATGAACTATGCATTTCTTCCCATTTTCATCTCCAAAAATAGCAATGCACATTCCCATACTACAGTTTCAGTCTTAGAATACATACATATATGTAAAATTTAAAAGGAGACTATCACAACTTGTTTTTAGCTGACATTTAATTGTCATGTGTTCTCATTTTTCTTTTGAATTAGGCAATGAAAAAACAGAATTATTTCCTAGAGTTGAATAAAATGAGACTCCAAAGAATTGAAAACAGACAAAAGAGATGGGTAATGTTCTTTTACTATAATAATTAAAGTTGTTCTCCAGTAAGGGAGAGATCCTTTTTTTTCCCCATTAGCAAACTTTAGCCTTATCAGAATTTTTATGATAAATTTACTTTTTTTCCCCCTAACATCTGTACCAAATTCCTACTGATTGCTTTCAAAATATAATAGTTATTTCCTCTGATGACATTTTTTAAAGGCAACAATAAAAATAGAACATCATCAAATAAAACTGGAGTTTGAAGAAAGACAATTTTTAATTTGAACCACTGTGCCTAAGATTTTTTAGGAATGAATTTTCTAGTATGGTATTTCACTTATAAAAAATCTTTGGTATCACTAAATTCAAAGCAACTCAAATATATGAAGATAGAAACTCTTTACTATTTTGAAACCCCAGGATGCCATACATAAATTAATTTACTTAAAGTTTTGTAAGCTGTGTCTAGAGCTTCAACTGATATTCAGAAAGACCCAAATCTAATTGTAATGCTCTGAATTACTCAGCTGTTAATGAACTACTGGATGTAGCTATTCCTTTACCCCACAATGTTTGCCTCTGAAATAGATGTGTTTTCTGACCTTTATGAAAACAATATATGACAACTGTATCCTACTTGAACATTTTGTCACCATTAAGGTCATTCTGTTCTTTCCAAAAGTACAGTCAGATGAAATAGCTTCATTAAATGTATTCTGTACAAATGATACTGGTCCTAGTTGACACCCAGTCCCACTGGGAAATAAGTGATTTCCATTTTAACTGTCACCACTAAACTATCAGATTCTCATGATGCGTTTGATGGGTACTACCTCAGTATCCTGCTCTTTAAGGTGAAAACAGAAGACCATACACATATATAGCATATTATATGCAATACATACAAATACACATGCACACTCACATGTTTATGTGTGTGTAGCACTTACTAAAAGCATTACTGTTAGCAATAAATACCCTTTTAAAATTACTGGATGGATGAAAGGAATACCATCTTGTAACTGAAGCACATTTGCAATTTTTAAAATTATAAATATAGATATTCATACATACATACTTACATACACACACATCAATAAAAAACATTTTCAAATCAAAGGACAATACAACAAATATTTTCACTACAGGCAGCCTGTTCTACTGCTTATAAGAAAAAAGTACAGGAAGGATATCTTGATTCAAGGCAGTTAAGCCCAGTAATATACAAAAGGTTGCATATTTTCATAGCCCCTTGTGGAAAAGGTATTCTAATTCTATCCAACAAGAGTTGGTGCTGACAATCTACTAAAAGAGTGCTTCAATTTTTAGTTTAAAAGTTGCAGTTATTTGAATTTTTGTAGTGGGCACAACCATGCGAAAAAGCAAAAGGAATCATTTTTGGTAAAAATTATAATATGACCACACCAGAGAAAGGTGAAAGTTACATTTGTAACTGGTGGCCAACGTGTTGATTTCAACTTTCGTCCAATATTCACAAACATGGGATAAGATAAGGAAGACCATTTTTACTAAGTCATATGTTCATAAGTGATTGATACTTCAGTCTTTCACTTAAACACATTCACTCGCTAAACTCTTTAATAACCAAAGGGGAAAGGACTTGCTCAATTCCATAATTTCTTCTAAATTTATTATACTTTTGGTACTTAGAAGATAAGATGCATCCCTTATGAACTTCAGAATTAAATGGGACATAAAAGTGTTGTTACTGAAAGAGAATAAGGCTCCTTAGTAGGTTGACATTTAAAAAGAATATGTTGAATCTGTTCTTCACTTCAACAGGCATAAATGATGTGTGGTACATGTGTGCATGAGGTCAGGAGATGGGGAGAAGGTAATTGCTGAGAAAGTTGAGGAGGGCTTTAGGAATATGTGGATGACAATTAACCTTTTATTTAAGAATTGCCTTTCCCCTTCCCCCCATGAAAGGTTTTCCAACTGACATAATCAATGGTCAACAAAATCCTGGACAAAGAGATGGAAGGTGCTAGAGCCGGAATTATGCACTGATGGCTATATATTCTCTTTAAAGGCTGAAATAGTATAGGGAGTCAGAGATAAGGGAAGTCCTATAGTGCTCACTCACACTTCATTCCTAATTTACAACCAGACATGACATCCCCACTTCACATTTCCTTAGCACCTTTAGGTCAAAGATTTTCAAGTCCTTTTCTAGATACTATGTCTTTTCAAACCTCCACAAGGTAGGTAAAACGATACTCATTTTATAACCAGGCAGGGTAAGGCTTAATGCCTGAACAAACATCAAGACTACCAATGATACCAAGAATTACATCCCTTGTTTCTCATCTTTTTTATATAAGCAGACAATGCCAAGAGGTCTAATCATTGGATAAGGGTTCCTAAAACAAGATCATATAAGTGACATTCACAGAAAATAAGCCATTGTTAGAGGAGGAGGGTGTGTGTGTGTGTGTGTGTGTGTACATGCACACACAAAATTCTAAAAGGAATGAACACATTAGTTTTTTTTTTTCTCACATGATAACTTATTGAATTGTTGATGAACTGTTAGGTAGTTCCTATTTACTTAGAGGACTAAGACAGCTGGAGCTTTAAAAAAGAGACCACAAACACTTATGATTACAGAAAAGAGTGAAAAAAGACATCCTTTTATCATACTGTTAAGAGCAAAACAATGGCAACCCCACAGATCATCTAATTCAGGGATACAAGCCTGGCACTTAACACAACTCCAATTCTGCTAAACATTTTGATGACCTTTCATGAAGTAGTAGAATTTCAGTCCAATCACTTCCGACATTCTCAATTTTATACCATTTTTCTCTGTCATAGGGAAAGTATATATATATATATATAATTAAGTAAACACCACAACAGGTTTGGAAGCAAGGTATCTATCTGATAAGGGTAGTCTGAATGGTTCTGTACATTCTTACAAATGGCTCAGTGCCCCAGGCAGCTTTCAATACTATGGTGACAATATGATCAAGACTGACAGACTGTCCAACAGGCTAATGTCTTTTCAGGAAATTGAAGACCTTTGAAAGTTGCTTTCCAACAGGGGATGCAGATATAAAACCTTTCTTTCCTTTTATCCTGAAATATCAATATTTCCATTAGATACACATATACAAATTTAAAACAGTGGTATGCAGTGTACAGTAACCTAACATTTGCAGATTGTTTATGTGCCTGAAAATATAATGTCAATAAAAAAATATCAGAGAGGTGGGGACAAAAGACCTTCTCTGAATTCTGTACAGCACAAATGAAGTTCAATTCGACAAGTAGCAGGCCATGAAGAGGAGAGTGATCCTTGGAAACCAGCAGTGCTACAAGATGGAAGGTCAGAGATCTGGTGATGGGGGATAAGATGCATAGTAAGGCCCATTTTCCTGTGGAAAGAAAAAAGAAGGTTAAAAAAAAAAAAAAGATTTACAACATTAAAAGAAGGTCTCTAACATCTGTGAGCATGGAAGAAAAAGTGTTTTAAGACAGAATTAAAGACAGAACAAACTATGTAGTGACTTAGCTCAGGATTGTGAAACTCAAATTTCCTTAAAGGGAATCTAAGAATCATAACTGTGTTGGCAGACTGTCGATGCTCTCTTGCCACGCATAAGGAGTAAGGCTTGTTAAAGTTCTCAGGTCATTCAGTTCAAGATGGAGAATTGCATGCCAGGCCTTTAATGTCTAAGGAAAGCAACATAGTTCCAGAGTGACTATTTGGCCCACATTTTTCTTAAGTTTGTCTTTATAAAAACTAAGAAAGCCAGTTAATTTCAATGGTTTTAAGTTAATTAAGTTTCCAAGGCCAATAGGCGCTCAAATTAGATTAATGGGAAGTAAGATTGTTTTGTAGTTCCTAATTTTTTTTTTTTCCTTCAGTTCATTTTCATTAAGTTTTAAGGTAGGGAATGTGTAGGATTAATGCCAAGTTAAGACTTGGGGAAAGAGATGGAAGATGATGTTTAAATGAGATATTTTATGGTAATTAAGGGATTAAAGAAAACCTTAACTGGATGAATTATCCTATACTTGGCATCAGGTTCACCAAAGCAGGGGTAAATACTGGTCCAATTCTAAAGGAACAGGTATCAGGTTTTAGTGTCTAAGAATTCTTGGTTTCTGAACATAAATGTAACCAAAAATCTAAAGATTTTTCCTTTAAACTCAGCTGAAGTCAAATTCCAGGATCTTCTCTATTTTTAAAACTTGAATAATTTACAAAAATAATTCTTTGCAGTTTGGTATAAAGGCTTATCTTTTTTACTCTTGATTCAAATTCTATTTACCTCATCATATCTGTCACCTTTCCACAAAGACTATATAAAATCAAAGTAGAAGGAGAGAAGGAAAAAGAATAAGAATCTATATCATACTCAAGTACCTCGCTTAACATCTTTTACAAATATTACCTCACCATTTCATTCCCTAAGGATGACTTGCTTCAAGTCCAACTGACTTATTTTCCATATGAGGAATATGAAATCTTAAGTTTAGGACTAGCATAAAGTCACAGAGTAGAACAAAAAGAATCTTTTCTAAAAAGCAAATATTGGCCAAGGTCAAGTAAATCTATTTTAAGGCTCCCCTGAAAACAAAAGATTCACTTCTCTTTAAGCAGTTAACATATTTATTAAGCACCTGCTACACGAAAGGCATGGCGTTTGTGCTAAAGCTAGGAAATTACTCCCTGCTCTCCCAGACCTTATGCTCTATTGCTAGTAACTTGTATTTATGTAATACCTTAAAACCCTGGAAACTTTCCTCATAATAATAGACTGGCTATGTCACAAATGATGAGTAATTGTCAGATGAGGACAATGAGTTTCAACTTCTTCAAGTGACTTACCTATAACCCTGAAGTCTTGGAGCCATAACTGGAACTCAGGGCTTTTACTTTAAGCTCAGAATTCTTTTTACTATATCATACTTTCAAAAAATTCAATCCTCTCAGAATATACTGTTTAATTCTCTTTCAATGCTGTTTCTTTACATTTACCACACACACACTGAATACTTTTTAAATCTTCATGGAAGTTTTATTCTAATTTCATATTATGTGAGAGATTGCTGAGCAATGAAATAGCTTCACAATTTATTTGGAAATGATAAAAAATTTATGAAACGCTCAAGTGGTGAAGAAAAACTATGGAATTCTTTTAGAAGGCCTTTATGAAAGTGATAGTTAATCTTCTGAAATGGAAGAGGTCCAAGCTGGCCAACCTTGACATCCTTCTTGGCTATCTCTCTCCACTAATCAATGTCCTGCAACATCTAATTACCTATAGGACATAGACAAATATAGACACACAAACACCCGAACATAGATATATACAAACACACAAATACACACATGGACACGTACACACATGTACACACACACACACACTTTTTAGCCTAGCACTCGGAGATTCCCATCCTTCTTTTACATGACTTTCTTGCCCAATGTTTCTGCCAAACTAGACAAGCAGCTGGTCTGTGAACTCAACATGCCATTTATTTATTTATTCATTAGTTTGTTTGTTTATTTATTTAGGGTTTCTGGAATTCACATAAACAATCAAGGATGCCTGTCCTTATATCTTCATCATGCTTGCATGTTCAATTCAAGTGAGAGATTTTCCAGCCTTTCTTGATTCCCTTCTTAGTATTCTCACCTTCTTGAAATATTCAAGAACACTTTCTATTTCTCTTTTGTCCCTCTTTACCCCACCCTCCTAGAAGTCATCAAACTTAATATATTTAGCTATGTACATGTTCTATCCCTTCCCCTCTGTTCCTAGTAGGATTGTCAGGTCATATAAGAAAATGTAAATTTTGTCTCTGTAACCCTAATACTTACCAAAGTGCTTACTGCACAGTCTTTTTGATCAAACCTGATTCCACCTGCATAGGGAATTCTTGCTGTGGAACTCTTCTAGCCTGGGGGACTATCCCACAACCAGTATGTATTAAATGGAGGACTTGAATACAGTCTGACTGATTTTCAGGTTGTATCTTTCAGCACTAAAGCCCTCTGTACTGTACACAATAGGTGCTTAATAAATATAATTCACCAAATTGTTATTAAAGGCCTGCTATGTGCACTGCTGTATTTTTATCATTTAGCTAACATGAAATGGCTGTCTCCATCAGGCTACAGTTAATTAGGGGCTTACAAAGACAAGTAAGTATAACACACAATGTTACATGTTAAATTAGAGGGACACAAAGCAAAGAGTTGTGTTAATAACTCTGAATTCAGCAGAAGGTCCTTAAGGGAGGGAGGAGGAGAAAGAAGAGAGAAGAGAAAGGTCAAGAAGCAGCATCTGAGATGGGTATCAATGAATGAGTAAAAAGTCCAGAAGCAAAGGGGAAAGGAAGATAGGTAAAGGAGGAGGGAAATGTCAGAACAGAATGGAGAGGGAGAGTCTGGGAAGGCGAGGGACTGCAGAGTTCCTTCAGTGCTCCACAGGGGGTCGGGAAATTTCCTTGGTGGGAAGGGCGTAAGTGTCAAAGAAAAAAGATTTAAGTCTGAGTTAGACATGGTGACTTAGCTTGAAGTGCTGGGACATGAGGTGGAGAAGTTCTGGTGGAAAAATTGGTCTGGAGCTCAGAAGGGAGATGAAAACTACAAAAACATATTTGAGATTCATCTATGTAGAGATGTTAGTTAAATGTTATGGGTGGGAAGGAGACTATCATGGGATGAAGATTCAGAGAAAAAACAAGAGGGGCAAAGACATCTTCAGAACATGCGACTTTCAAGATTGGAAAGAGGATTAGGAACCAGTAAGTGATACAGAAGAATAGTTTAAAAGTATGGCAGCCAAAGGAAGGGTACATATCTGGTGGTCAAGGGGGTGTGTGGAGCAATTTCAAAAGGCCCCTGTTGTCAGATTAAAGCAGAAGAGTATGGAGCAAAGAAGAGGAGACCTATTATTGTACATACATTATATTAGACAACTTTTTCCATGAAGTTCATTAGTGAAAAGCATAAGGATGAAGGCTCAAGGGAAGTCTTTTTTTAGCATCAGGATACTAGAGCATACTTGAAAATAGCTGAGAAAGAGTCAGGAAAATGAATTAAGCCACTAATTATTTTTGTTTTACATACATATTTTTGTCTTCTTGAGTAAGAAAGATTTTGTTCCTGATACGTCTCATATTCCTGCCAGGTGGCCCGGACTACAATTATTTTAAGGGGGCATTATAGTCAATATTAAAAAAACAACAACAACAACAAAAAAGCTATCTTTGGAGTATTAAAATGATAATGATATGGGTTAAGCATTTTACAATGATTATTTCTTATTTGAGGCCCATTAAAACCCTGCAATGGGTGCTACTGACATCTCTATTTACAGGTGAAGAAACTGAAGTAAACAGATAAGTGACTTGATTAAGAACACAGCTACTAAGTATCTGGGGCCAAATCTAAACTCAGATCTTTTTCCTGGCTCCAGGTCTGGAGTTCTAACCCTTGTGTCACCGGGAAGTCTGTGTAATGCTATTTGTATATCTGCATATCTGTAGATCTGCATAGTAGGTGAGACAAAGTGGAAGGCCATTTTGCATTTCTTTGCTTCAGTCAGCCTAAGACCTGTAGAAGACCTTAGTTTGGAAAGGTCAAGGCTTCCTTCCCCACTGCATCCAGGGCCATCTCCAGGCGTCCTGATCTGTATCTGGGCGCTGGATCCTATGGCTCTGGAGGAGAAGGGGAGGTAGATGACCTCTCACCGCCTCCTCCACTTACATCCAGCTCCCCTGCATGTCATGGCATCCCCTCCCTGATGTCATGCTCTCTTCAAGAATGAAGGACAAACAATAAGGTGAGACAAAGCACAAGATACCTGGATCATTCCATAGGAGACATTCCAAGGTGAAATGAAGTCATAGATTACTATGGGTTTAGTCTTTCCCTTAGTAGTTATGAATCTACCTTACTGTCTGCTCTGTATCTATTTCTTTCTATAAGAATAGCATGAAACATTTTCAAGTAGTTTGCTAAAATCTGGATAAACACAACCAATAGCATTCCCTTGACCTACTAGTCTAAGGATCCTATGAAAAAAGGAACCAAGTTGAGTCTGGGAGGACCTGTTCTTGATAAAATATTCTGGATGTCTGTTACTTAGGGAATTATTAATACCTAGCTTTTTAAAACTGTAGAATAGTTTCCAGCAAAACAGAATGTTAAGAGAAATTTTAAATTACATTATAGAGGTTTAGTTTTTTTTGTTTCATTTATTGCATTTCTATCTTCTCTCCCCCCCCCCCCCTCCATATCTAGGATAATATCTGGCACACAGTAGGTGCTTAATAAATGCTTATAGTTTGTACTTCCTTTTTTGGACCACTAGTTTAGGCAATAATTTAGGCCCATGTCTCTGATAAATAAAGATATGATAAGGTAAAAACTTAACACACAAAACTCAAACCCAAGTTGATTTAGGACAGCTGGTCTGGGTGTGGTAGAATTTTAACTGAATTTTAACAACTGCCTATTCATTTTTAGATGCTTAGACATACAACGTGTGTCACTGCAAAATAGTCCCTTGGGTCTTATAATAATCATAAAACAGATGACATGCACATCTGTTCCAAAAAATGAAGGATAAACCAAAACACTAGCTTTTGAAATAACATTTCAGTTTTTCATACAATAAAGTAGTTAGCTAGAACCCTATTCCTGGTACATTCCCTTCAAGTCAATCTCTCTATCCCAAGGAGATAGAACAATAATTCAGAAAGATAAAAATAAGGGCAAATTTTATTTCAACAGTCCATTAAAAAAAACCACAGGCTGATGTCCCTGTCTCATATGTCATAATCTTTACATCTATAATCTAATTGTAAATTTTCACTAGTTCTCTATATTACTGCCAAACAAACTTTTATTCGCTATCAAGACACATTATCTACTTCATTTTTTACACTAAGAGAATCAGAAATAGCTAAAGTTAGCTCAATGCTTAAAAAAAAATCACATAGGATTTTTAATTTAAATAACTTTACAAAAGTCAACAGAATAATTATAGTGAGTCTCCTCATACTTTCCCAATTTTAATACATATTTTTATTTGTGAAGCTGTTTAGGGCAAGTCTCCATCATCAGTTTCTTATCTAAATTTATCTTTTTATATTATTAGCTACCATCTCATTACTGAAAGGATGCATTGACTGTAACTGTAGGTATTACAGGTAAGCACTACACAATAAATCCTGCCCTGAAAAGGGGTTTTTCTTTGGACAAAATCCTTCCTTCAAGTACTGTGGAGGAATGAAGAATGTTAAATCTAGCATGCTCGCTCAGAATTAGCTTCAAGTATACCAATAATGTCCCAGAGTGAAAGGATGTAATGTTCTTTCACATTTTGTTCTAACAAACGGGCTCTGTTCTCTATAAGGTGAGTGTGCACTTTGGCCTTAGTTTATTCATGGAAAATGAGTGACTGAACTACAGCGCCTCCTAGGTTCCTTTGAATTCTAAAATTCCAAGTGACATGAATGTGAGTCTAATGGAAATTTTATCTGAAGCATGTGTGTACTTAAATCATAATTGCATCTTAATGACTAATGAGATATCAGACAATAACTGTAGGAACAGACCAGCCTCTGAAGTATTTAAGCCAGAGATATTACAGACTTCTGTGTAAGCAGACAACATTCACTACCTGTGAATTCAGTCACTGAGAATGAAAATGAATTATTGAAGATTTCTTTAGCACTTAAAGAATTCATGCTCTAATAGAACAAAGGTTATAACCAATTGAGAGACTACAATCTTTATACAAAGTAATTGGTCACAAATAAAAGAGAGATCTCTCATTTCTGATTGTGTAATACTTTGGCAACTCTATGTTTATAGGATGGTATATTATAAATTTTGGAAAAGGTGGGAAAGAATGAAGAAGTATAATTAGTAGCCAATGACTGTTCCTAAAATTCCAAATTAGTCTTATTCCTTTACAACAGACTAACATCACTCAAGATGGATTTTCTATATTGAGAACAAGTTTTTGAAGGCTGACACCAAATCTTTTAGACTTCCAAAAGATATTGGCAATGAATCTGGGGTTTAATTTTTCTGATTCTGAGATCCTCTAACAAAACAAAATGAGACATCCATATTTTTATCACAGATCAAACTATATGTATTCCCTTGGTACTCCCAGAATATTTTGTAAATATTTTTGATGATCTTTCCCACTCTGCTGTATATTATATTTATTTATATGTATCTTATTTTTCTCTACCATACTCTACCATACTATAAAACATTTTTGGTACAGAGACCATATGTAATTCACTTTTGTATTTCCTTCAATTTCTAGCATGGTTCCTTGCAAAAGCGCTCAATATTGTTGAATTGGATTTTTATGTGTTGTAATAATGTAATTTAATGTAAATTTTAATCTATTATAACCTTGAAAAACACTAGTTTGAAATCAGGTATTATACTTGTGGCTATGAATTTTAACAATGGATTTAGTTCCATGGAATCCAGCATAGGAATTTTATTTTCTTCACAACTATTGCAAAAGTAATATGGAAACTTCCAATCCAAATCTCTTTCATTAAAAGCAAATAAAGGAAAAACCCAAACAAACCAAATTCAAAATGAATATGGCAAATCCTCGTGCAAGTAAAGAGTTCACCTTCTATGACCAAGTAATAATCCAAACACATCTGTAAATTGTAGCTAACAGTCTTGATAAAATTCTAATAAATATAACCCCTTAAGGCATTAAATGAAATTTTGAAAATAGGTCCTTCAACATGAAAAAGAATGCCAAGTTGCATCACTGAAATTACCATGAGTACTAGAGTAGGGCTAGAAGTTATTTTTATTGTAGTTCTAAGTAGATAATATAAGAATAAATTGCTTCATTTAAAATTTAATCCTCTTTAATAGGGAGTATTTAAAATGTTCAAAGCCCTGAGTCAAAAAACAAAATACTCTCTGCCCCATAGTAACTAAATTGTATAAGGAGGAATTAATAATAGAGAGGTAGACATTGGTTGTACATAGTTGTTTGTATGGTGTCTGTCTCATTAGTTGTGAGCATCTTCAGAGTAGAAATGATCTTTAACCTCTCTTTGATTCTCTAGTGGTAAGCATAGTTACTAGCTCTCTGAAGGTACTTCATATTGACCAAACACTTAATATGACCAACAACTAGCCCTATTGACTTGTGCTTCCATGAACAGATTTTTAAAAAATAAATTATAATATAGAAGAAACAAATTGTTTTAGTTAAATTTAAAAAAGCTTTCCCCAAAATAAATGCAATCACAGCCAGAAGAAACACAGAAGAAAAAGTATAAATAGGCATACAAATTTATAAGATTAAAAACCATTCCTTAATGGCTAAGTGGCCAAAGGATATATATGAGTAGTCTTCAAACGAAGAACTAATCATCTAGAAATGTTCTAAATGACTAATGATCATAGAAATATAAACTTAAAAAACTATATTACCTGACATGCAAAAGACAAGCAAATATTGTAAAAGACGGAAAAATTCAATGTTGGCAGAGTTATGGGAAAATAGCTAATTCATTGCTGGTGGAGCTAGAAATTGTTCTATTTTGTATGGCAACATATAAAACAAAAATTGCAAAAATAGTTTTATCCTTCTGGCCCAGTGGTTCCAATTCTGAGTTTATGGCCTGAAGTAGTTATAGAAAGCGGGGAAGGGAAGAAACTACTCCTACAAAAATACTCATAGTACTACTACTTAGAATAATAAAATGTTGAAAACAAATCATGTGCTCAGTAATTGGGGAATAATATGAACAAATTTTAGAATTCCAGTATAAGGCATATTATTGAATTCTAGTATAAGAATTATTCTATAACAAAAGATGAATACGAAGAATTAAGAGAAATATAGGAAAACATATATACACTACATATATGTAAATGAAGATGATAACCAGCAATAAAGCTCAGGTTAAAGACAATATACAGTAATGCTACTCTCTTATTGAAATTAAAGCCTTCCATTCTTTAAAAAAAAAAAAAAAAAACAGTAAATTACAAAAATATAGGGTTATGTAATAAAAAAATTAAAACACTTTCTTCCACTTTAATAGTTTTGGGGAAGTATATTTTGTAGTTTGTGATACTGATTAAAACAAAATTTAAAAATAGCCTATTTATGCTAATGAACTATAATGAATAAAGAAAGAAAGCATTTATTACAGGTAAAGCACAGATGCTAATCTGGGAAGAGATATAGAAAAGCATTCTTCTAAACTAATCTATGCAAAGTGTGAAGATCTTTTAAGTGTAAAATTGCACTTAAAAGATCTTCACACTTTGCCATCTTACTACTTATTTATCTGCTTACAATCTAATGCCCTTCAAGAGAGCTACAATTCTGCTATCTCCCATTACTTATCTGTATATCTCTGTTATATCTCTACCCCGGCTATTACTCATGTTTCACTCTTATCTCTGACTCTTAAAGATTCCCTGGCTATGTCATCCAATAGGCTCTGCCTGGACCATCTCCATTTTTCCCATTATTAATGCTTTCCTCCCATCTAGTTTGTATTTATGTGTATATTTTAATTTAAAGTTATTATTTCCTCCATAAAAAAGTAATTGATTGACTGATTTAGGGTCTTTTATTAATTGACTGTGTGGCCTTAGGTAAATCAGCTAATCTCTCTAGGCCTCATGTATAAAATGGACTTGAATTCGAATTCTATGAGGATAAAAAATATTCTTTAACTTCTTACCCTGGCATCATATTCAAGAACAAAGGGTGGAAAGTCAATCTGTTCTGGGGATATGGCAGCAAATAGCTGGTGGAGGCTATCCACATGGTGGATTTTGTCCTTTAGTCCTGAGACAGAAAATGTGGTGAAAAACCATGTTGATACCTATTTGATAGGAAAGAAAAAAAAAATTAAATTAGTAACAGTCTTTTCTTTAAGAACTTCAAGTAAAAATCAATCATAACAAAGAGGAAGTTTTTAGAAAGATGAAAACAGTCTAGATAAGTAAGTTTTTTTTTTTAAGGTTTTAATTTTAATTTCTGAAATTAAGGATATTAGAACTGAGCTAAGGTAATCACAATCAGTTAACCAACATTTACTGGTTAGCAAGATCTGTGCTAAACAAAGAAAGGCAAAAAGATGGACCCTGTTATCAAAGATGTCACATGCTGATGGGGGAATCATGCAAAAATCTATGGATATACAAAATATATACAGTAAATGGAAGGTAATTTTAGAGGGAAAGGAATAAAAGTGTGGAGGAAGGAAAAGCCTTCTACAAAAGGGGATTTGAAGTGAAAAGAAAGCAAGGAAACTAGCAGTTGAGGTTGAGGAGGAATGAGCCAGAGAAAAAGCACAGTTAAGAGACTTGAGTCCCAATTTTAGATGTAATCAGTATCTCTGATATGCTATATGACCCGAAGCAAAAATCACTTTACTTGTATCAGTTATGCTCACAAGCAAATAGATATAACACACTTTTTTTAGATTGTTAATTTACTTTAAAATTTTGGGTGTGTAGTTTTTTTTCATTTACATTGTTGTAGTAGTTCAATTTTGGTATATGGGGACTTTCTTTTTATTGATGGCTTCCTTGGGGTAAAACTCCAAATTTAATTCAAAGGACATGGACATGTCAGTGACCTTATCTGCATAATTCTAAAACAGTTATATCATTCATAGCTTTACTAAAATGGTTTGGTGTACATATCATTCCTGATATCTCCAACACTGACAAGTGATTGCCATTTTTTAGGGTGTGAGGTGGAACCTAAAATTTTGATTTGCATTTCTCTTATTATTAGTAACTTGAAACATTCTTTCATGTGATTGAAATTACTTTAAAACTCTTTTAAGAATTGTTTATTCATATCTTTTTAGCATTTAACTATTGTGATATGACATAGACATAGATATAGACACAAACACAAACACACACCCCACATCCATATCTCAGATAACAAACCCTTATCAGAAAAATGACACAAAGAATTTTTCCTCATTTGATTATTTCCCTTCTTATCCTAGGTACATTAATTTTGTCTATGCAGAAACTTTTCAGTTTCACACTAAGACATCTATTTTATTTTATCTTTAAGAAATATTTCTCACCCATAGCTATATGAGGTACATGATCTGTTTGTCTTTTAATTTTTATGGTATGATCTTTAATATGAATGTCACATAACCATTTAGAATGTACTGTGGAATATTAGGTAAGATTCTGGCCTGTCTAATTTCTTTCAGATAGTTTTTCAGTATTTCTAGAAGTTTTTGTCAAATAAAAAATTTTTCACTAAGAAATTTATGTTCTCTAACTTTATCAAGGAGGGCATTCAAAGTTCTATTGTTTGTGAACCTCTCTTATCTAGTCTGAGAGATCAATAGATCTTCCTATTTTTTAAACAATACCGTATGACTTTGAAGATTGTTCCTTATAATATTGTTTGAAGTTAGTAAGCGCTATTCCCTTTTATCTGAAAATATATTTAAAATTATTTTGTTAAATATTTCCCAATTACATTTTAAAAAATTTTAACATTCAATTATTAAAATTCTGAGTTTCAAGTTCTCTCTCTTTCCTACTCCTTGAAAAGACAAGCAATATGACACTGATTATAATATGAAGTCATATAAAACATATGTTCATATTAGCCATATTACAAAAGAAAATATACAAAAACAAAAAAGAAAGTGAAAAAAGTATGCTTTAATCTATATTTAGAACTTATCAGCTCTCTCTTTGAAGAAGGACAGCATTTTTGTCATGGGTCTTTTGGAATTGTTTTGGATCATTATCTTGTTCAAAGCAGCTCAGTCTTTCAAGTTGATCATTATTGCAATACTACTGTCATTGTGCACAATGTTTTCCAGGTTCTTCACATTTTACTTTTCATTACCTTAACTATCTTGCTTGTCATTTCTTAAAACACAGTAATATTCCATCACGATCATATATCAAAATTTGTTCAGCCATTCCTTAATTGATGGATAGTGGGAAGTCCCTTAATTTCCAATTCTTTGTCACTACAAATGGAACTGTATTTCTGTACCAATAGGTTCTTTTCCTTTTCCTCTGCTCTCTTTGGGATACAGGTGTAGTAGTGTGCAGTGTCTTTGCTGTGTAAACTGTTTTATATAGCCTTTTGGGTATAGTTCCAAATTATTTTCCAAAATGGTTGAACCAATTTACAACTCCACCAGAAGTGCATTAGTGTCCCTAATTTTTTTCATATTTCCTCCTGTATTTGTTGTTCATCATGTTTGTACACAACCCTGTATCTCTTCCAAATTTCCTAATTAATATTGAGGGCACCATCATCCTTCATGTCATGCACATCGACAACTATGATGCAATTCTTGATTTGGTACTTCCACTCCACTTATCTAATCAGTTCTCAAATCTTGTTTTTACCTTGACAAAATATCTCCCATCTCCCCTTCTCTTCATTCTAATAGAACTACCCTAAACTAGGACATCTATTAACTCTTGCCTAGAATACTGAGATAGCATCCTGTTTGTTCTGCCTTAAGAGTCTCCATTTCATACATCTTGCTAAAGGGTAATAATGGATAATGAAATGATAATAGTACTAAACATATATGCACCAAAGGTATAGAATCTAAATTCTTAAAGGAGACATTAAGTGAGTTGAAGGAAGAAATAGATAGCAAAACTCTACTAGTTGGAGAGCTCAACCTCCCTCTATCAGAACTAGGTAAATCTAATGTCAAAATACACAAGAAAGAAGTTAAAGAGGTGAATACATTTTAGAAAAGTTAGGTATGTTAGACCTTTGGAGAAAATTATATGGGGATAGAAAGGAATATAACCTTTTTCTCAGCGATAACAGCATCTACACAAAAACTGACCATATATTAGGGCATAACAAACCTTCACAATCAAATGCAGATAGGCAAAAACAATAAATGCATTTTTTCCAGATCATAATACATTAAAAATGTAGTAAAGGGCCATTAATAAATAGACCAAAAATTAATTGGAAACTAAATAATCTAATCCTAAAGAATGAGTGGATCAAACAACAAATCATAGAAATAATCAATTGTATCATTCAAGAGAATGACAATAATGAGACAACATACCAAAATTTACAGGACACCCTCAAAGCATTTCTTAGGAAGAATTTTATATCTCTAGATGCTTACATGGAAAAAATAGAGAAAGAGAAGATCAATGAATTGGGTAAGCAACTAAAAAAGCTAGGAAAACAACAAATTAAAAACCTCCAATTAAATACTAAATTAGAAATCCTGAAAATCAAAGGAGAGTAATAAAATTGCAAGTAAGAAAACTGTTGAATACAACTAAGAGTTGGTTTTATGAGAAAAAACCCCCAACAAAATAAATCTTTGGTTAATTTGATTGGAAAGAGGAAAGAAGAAAGCCAAATTACTACCAATAAAAATAAAATTAAAGCTATAATTAAGAGCTGTTTTGCCCAACTGCATGTCAATAAATCTGATAATCTAAGTGAAATGGATGAATATTAATTACAATAATATATAAACTATTTTTAAAAATTGGGGAGAGTCCTACCAAGTTCCTTTTATGACACAGATATGAGTCTGATACCTAAACCAGGAATGACCAAAAAAAGAAGAAGAAAATTATAGACCAATCTGCCTAATGAATACTGATGCAAAAATCTTAATATATTAGCAAAAAGTTATAGCAACTTAGAACTAGGATAAAACATTATGACCAAATGAGATTTTACACTAGGAATGCAAGAAAACTTTCAGCAAAATACAATACCCATTCTTATTAAAAACACTATTGAGCATAAGAATAAATAGTGTTTTCCTTAAAATGATAAGTAGCATCTACCTAAAACCACCAGCAATTATATATGTAATGGGAATACCAATAAGATGCCAATAAGAAGCACACTCAATAGGTGAAACAAGATTGTCTATGATCACCACTATTGTCCAGTACCGTATTAGAAATGTTAATTTTAGCAATAAGGAAAGAAAAAAGAAATTAAAGGAATTAGAATGGACAATGAGGAGATATCTTTGCAGATAACATGTTGGGCTTAGAGAATCCTAGAGAATCATCCATCCAAAAACCTATTTGAAACAATAAACAGCTTTAGCAAAGTTGCAGGATATAAAATAAATCCTCAGAAATCATTAGTATTTCCATATGTTACTAACAAAGCCCGGCAGCAATAAATTCCATTTAAAATAACTGTAAACAAAATATCTGGATGTCTACTTGCCAAGACAAACCCAGGAACTTTATAAACACAATTAGAAAACACTTTTCACACAATAAAGTCAGATTAAACAACTGAAAAAATATCAATTGCTCATGAGTAGGTCAAGCTAACGTAATGAAAAATGCCAATTTTTCCTAAATTGATCTTCAGTGTCACACCAATCAAACTGTCAAAAAATTATTTTTATAGAGCTAGAAAAAAATAATAAATTCATCTGGAATATCAAGGGAATCAATTAAAAAAATACAAAGGATGATGGTTTAGCAGTACCAAATCTAAAATTCTTATTATAAAGTACCAGTCATCAAAAACATATACTACTGGTTAAGAAATAAAGTGACAGATCAATGGAATAGGTTAAATATCTGCGACACAATAATTGATGACTATAGCAATCTAGTATTCAATAAACTCCAAAACTCCAGCTTCTGGAATAAGAACTATTTCACAAAAAATTGCTGGGAAAACTGGAAAATAATGTGTTAGGAACTCAGCATAGACCCATATCTCACACCCTATATCAAAATAAGATCAAGACAATCATAAATGTTGGAGGAGATGTAGGAAAACTGGGACACTAATATGTTGCTGGTGGAATTGTGAAATGATCCAACCATTCTAGAAAGCAATTTGAACTATGCCCAAAGGACTACAAAATTGTACATACCCTTTGAGCCAGCAGTGACAGTGGGTCTAAACCCAAAGGAAATCACAAAGGAGGCAAAGTACTCACATGTGCAAAAATGTTTATAGCATTTCTTTTTGGGGAGACAAAGAATTGGAAAATAAGTAGATACCTGTCAAATGGGGAATGTCTAAATAAATTATAGAATATTAAAGTAATGGAATATTATTATTCTATAAAAAATGATGAACAAGCTGATTTTAGAAAGGCCTGGAAAGATTTACATGAACTCGTGCTGACTGAAACAAGCAGAAACCAAAAAAACATTATACACAGTAACAGCAAGATCGTGGGATGATCAACTATGACAGCAGTTCAGTGATCCAAAGCAATCCAAATAAACTTTGAGTGGAAAACATAATCTTACATTAGTCCTGTGATCAGTATAAAGAACTAACTCCCAATGAGGAACTGCTTCTATCAGTGTGAATCAGCATCTTCTTTGTGATTTTTAGCTGTAAAGAATTATGAAGGGGAGGGGGACACTGAGAAATTAAGGGACCTGGCTGAGTCTTTTTTTTCTCTCCTCTAACAGTTAAGAATTTGAAAAGAATCTAGCCTTTATGTTTACTTGGGTTGCTGATAAACAGGATGCTATAGGTATGTATGCACACAGATGTCTGTGTTGGGGGTGGTTAATTTTTCAAGTTGTGTTTTCATAAGGGTTAAAATTAATTTACAATTCAAGAGTCCATATCAATTAGCTCGCTCTTTGGCCTAGTATTCTTCAGTCTTTTATGATTTGGATGAAGCCATGAAAGGCATGTCTGTTAAACATGAACTTGACACAAAACTGGCAGGGATAGCTACTATGATTGATGGCAGAAACAAAATTCAAAATTATATTAGTAAGTTGGATTGCTAGACCAAAACCAATGAGATGAAATTTAACTGGCACAAATGTATAGTCTTGTATTTGGTTTTAAAGAAACTAAATGCACAAATAAAGGAAGGGGAAAGATTTGGTTTGTGGGAATTCTTGTGAAAGAGATCTAGAGGGTTTACTTGGCCAGAAGCATAAGTGAATTATATATTGTCATTAATAAAGCTAATATAAGCATAATGTTTACATAATAGCAATTAGCATTCCAACTATACTCTAAATTTGTCAAATCATAACTATTTTGTGCAATTATGTATCACTTCCATAAAGGAAACAGTAAAGAGAGAGAATGTCAATAGTTTTTTGATGATCTTCATTTTTGCCTGTATCAAAATTAGACTGACTACTTGGTGATTTATAATTCTTTTGCCAAGGTAACTCATGAAACAAACAAAATACAAAATGGCTCTCAATCTCTTTTTTCTTTGCAGTGACTAACACACTGTAAAAGGGGGGCAAAAGATGCTGAGAATAATATAATTCTAGGAATTTTATAAACATTAACACAATAGTTAGAATTTTAAATGTCTGAATCTTAGCCTGTAATAAGTAAAAGACAACATATTCCTAGAAGAATCTTGACATTCTCACTATAAATAAAAGACAGAAGAAAATTTGGAACTAAATGGAAGGATGGCTCAAAACTTCTCTAGAAGGGGAAAATAAAGGAGTTGGTTTTATTGTATGTCCAAAGGTAATAAATACTTCAAAGGACACTTGACTATCTCTTATAAAATTTATATTTTAACAGACAAGATACTGTGACTGACACAGGAATCTTATATAAATATTAATTATCTGTGTACACTCACATCATTAACTTGTTAAAGCAAAGATAAACTTAGTAAATCAATACGAAATTATAAAGATAAAAATGAGCAGCTAAGACAAAAGTAAAATGAACTGTTAAGACTGAAAAATGGGAAATGGATAAAAGGGCAGACACTGATTCAAAATATCACCATTCACCAGGGAAGTTTAACCAGTCAAACATCACTATGCTGAAACCAAAAAAGCTTAGAAGCTGCCTTAGCTAGCAAACACTTTACCTTCTTACCAGATGGAAGGATGTGACAACCAAAGGGCAATTCAGGTTTAGCATATAAATCTGTTTATAAGATCTTAAGAATGGTTGAAGATTTTATAGTACTGCTTTATAAAATAATGAGAAACAGCAGAGGATAAAACAAGTTTTTGAAAAGCAGAATGAAAAACCCAATGAATCCAAATCATCCCAAATAGACTTAAAGACTGAAATTGAAAGACTAATGAACAGATGGAAAATGAAAAATATTTTTCTAAACTTCTGTATCATATTTTTTCATCATACAAATTTGGCTTCTAACATTGCAGTTCCTGATGTGCTATATGAAGTAGCATAAATGGAATTAAAGAAAATAAATCAAGTATACACAGAAATAGTCTGTACTGATTCTCAGTTTTCTCATCTATGAAGGGATTAGGTTAGGCTTTTTTGGTCATGGATTCCTTTGGCAGCTTGGTGAAGCCTATAAACCCCTGAAAATGTTTTATTAAATAAAATAGAGGATTATAAAGGAAACCAATAATACTGAAACTCAGTTATCATTATTTTTTCTTTTTACTGGCTCACTGACCTCAGGTTATGAATCCCTTCATCAGTACTCTCTAAGATTACCTCCAGTTCTAAATCTGTCATATAAAAAGACATCTAAAAAAGGGAAGAACCAAAAGCTTGGGGTAAAAAAAACCCCAAAACTTTAAAGTGGGTGACTAGGGAAAATGTTAACAACCGTTAATTCACATACTTATTTTCCCCATATGACAAAATTTTGAGAATTTTTACATCTCTGAATAACATCCTTAAAAGTAAAGGTTTAAGAAAGGTAAACACAAATCATAGACAATAGCAAACCTTATCTTTATGACTGAAAAGATTAGAGAATACAAGACTCCTAGGCTATTTGCTGAATATTGTAAAAAAGAATTTGAATAAGTAGAATAAAATGCTCCTTCAAAGGTTTTCCTTCAACAAAAAAGTTACCTGTGCATATGTCAAAATCATACAGGATTCCTTGAAAGATTATATAAAGTTTAATTTTGTTTGATGATTCTTATTAATGATTCTTTAACATCAAGTTATGCATAAAACAGGAAGGCAGAGACTGTAAAGGTTGTTTACTCTCATTTGATACAAAGTCCAAATTGAAAGTGATATCCTAGAGATGGTGGGTTCTTCTGGATGCTCCTGTTTATGGATGACACAGTGTTCACTTCATCAAGTCACATACCACTGCAAAGTCTTCTCAGTAAGAGCCAAAATCACAGAAAAAACTACAAGTTCGATTGCAATAAATATTTCTGAAGTCCAGAGTTGGATTTCCAAAAGTACAGGGGATTATTCCAGTTAAATGGATTAAAGAAATCTAATGACTGACATTTACATAATTTAACATACATTCATTTCAATCTAACTACCTTATGAGACAGAAGATATTATTACCCCCATTTTATAAATAAGAAACTCAAGGTTCACAGAGATTAATGTTTTTATATTTCCTGACTGCCTCAGTACTTGCTTCTCAGTTATCTTATTTAACTATTCTGTATGATATATCATTGTTATTAATTGACACATAACACTATTATAAAATACACATATAGTAATATAAATGTTACTATATATTTTTTATATATTATAATATGTCATATAAACTACATATATATATGCAAAGCAAAGTAGTTGAATAAAATATAATTTGGGGGAAATGATACTACTTGTTGGGGGGAGGTCATAGAAAATATCATATCATTACACTGAGACTCAGATTTCTCTCTATAAATAAAAATATATACATTTTATACACATGCATGTGCATGCATGCACACACACACACACACACACACACAGAATAGTTAAATAAAATATAATTTAGGGGAGAAGGTATTTTCTCCCAAATATGTGTATGTGTACATGTGCATACAGGCATGTGTGTAGATATATGCATATACTTTGTACCAAAAGACAATTGCATGTATACACACACATTTGTACATATATACATATAATCACATATTGCTTCAAATAGAATGTAAACTCTTTGCAAATTAGGATGGTTTCATTCTTTGTATTTACAGCCCCGCACCTAATATAGTTTCTGAAACACAATATGTACTTAATACATGCCTGATGACCGACAATGATTTACTTAGGGTCAAACCAAGCTAGTAAATGTCAGGGATTAATTTAAATAAGTTTTCCTGACTCCAAACTCTGCATTTTATAGCTTTTGCCACGTTGCCTAATATATGTCAGTGTCTACAACCTTGCAATCAATCGCACAATTTCTTCAGTCTTATGAATTATCTCCAACTTCAGGCTCATAATATGGAAAACAATATCATTACTTGATTTTTCACTCATAAATATGCAGGTACTCATGCAGATGTCAATTGTTACACTATGCAATAATAAGAAATATTGTAATAGTGGGGAACTTACAAACATTCACTTAAGAAGCAAAGGAAAACAGTGCCAACCATAACAGTAATAATGATGAAAAATATTTCTCTGTGTGTGTGTGTGTGTGTGTACATATGTAAATATATACTCCACCTTTGATCGAAATGTTGGATGGACAAAGTAAACTGCTTTCAAGTTCCTCTTGTATCTGATTTAAAAAGAGAAAAAGATCAGTGAGTCACGTAAAATTGTAATGATCCTCCTGAATATCTAAAGACATTTAAACACTGAAAGAAAAAAACTTTTCATAGCTCTGGCTTATGTCACTGAGATTCAAGCCAAGACATTAAATTAAATGATAAGGAAGGCTATTTTGAGATCTTTTTCTCAAGACTCTTTTATAGGACTATATTAGATATAAATTCCAACTCTGTTAGTTCCATATGGGAATGGGACAAACTATATGGGACCTACTGTAAAAAAAAAAAAAATCCTGAAATATCATAGGCAAAAATGAAAATAGGTCAAAAGATGAGGAGAAAGAATAAAAGAGGAGAAGGGAAGGATGGAGAAGATAGAGGAGAGTGTGTTTAGGTAGAATGATCAGTCTTACCTTAAAAACATGACAAGCAAGTTTTAAAGCATCCAAAATATTAATCATTTAGGCAATGATCATAAATAACTAATTATAGACAAATTACCACAGGATTACAACCACGGGTCCTCAAACTTTTTAAATAGGGGGCCAGTTCACTGTCCCTCAGACTTTTGGAGGGCTGGACTATAGTAAAAACAAAAACTTTGTTTTGTGGGCCTTTAAATAAAGAAACTTCATAGCCCTGGGTAAGAGGGATAAACGTCTTCAGCTGCCACATCTATCCTGTGGGCCATAGTTTGAGGACCCCTGGGTTAGACTTTAGAGATATCTAATCACACTGTCACATTTTATAGAAGAGAATACAAGGAGGCTTAGAAAGGCCAAGGTGCTAGTGTTCATTAAAAGTAACAGGAACTAGAATTCTGGTTCTCTGCCACAGCTAGATCTCTCATTTTATATTTTACTTTAAACACTTAGATCATGAGTGGGGAAAGATTTTTTATTTTTTTCTGCCAAAAGTCATTTGAATATTTACAACATCATTTGAAGGCCATACAAAATTATCAACTTATAGAACTTGGGCAGTGGGAGGTTGTTATACTAACTTTCAGCTCATCATTGCCTGCAATTTCCTTTGCAAATGTTTTCAAGAGTTTTATATAGCCTGTGGGATAGATGTTCCCCAACCTTAGCTTAGATGAAGATCAATAATAATCAATAAACATTTTAAATACCTATTATGTGTCAAGCACTGTGCTAAGATCTGCAGATACAAAAAGAGGCAAAAGGTAGTCCCTGTTATCAAGAAATTTACAATCTAATGGGGGGATAACATGTAAACAAACTTATCCAATCCAAACAAACTGTATACAGGATAAATAGGAAATAATTAATAGAGTAAAGACACTAGAATTAAAAAGGATTAGAGAAGGTTTCCTTGTAGAAGATGAATTTTCATTTGGGATCTAAAAAGATTCAGGGAGGTCAGCAGATAGGAGATGAGAACAACATTCAAGGCTTGAGAAATTCAAGGCACTTCTTAAGCCAGAGAAAATACATGGAGCTGAAAAGATAAGTCTTGTTTGTGGAACAATCTGTCATTGGACTAAAGAGTATTTGTTGGAAAGGAAGGTGTAAGAAAACTGTAAAAAGTGGGAGTTTTAGATTATGAAAGGCTTTGAAAGCCAAGCAGAGCATTTTGTATTTATTCTTAGAAGCAACGGGAAGACACTTGAGTTAACCTACAGTAGGGAAATAATATGGTTAGACCAGCAATTGAGGAAAATCACTTTAGTGATTGGAGTATGGATTGAGGTGGGGAGAAATTTGAAGTAACAGATCTACCAGCAGGTTACTGCAATAGCTTGAGTTAACCTTAAATGGGATCTTTCATCAATTTCACAGATGAAATTTTAGGTCAAGATAGGGCAGCAGAAATTTCAAAGTTTAATACTTTTTTCTACTGATACGCATTATGTTTTTATCCAAGTATTTTAGCTTTTTGGACTCCATCTGTAAAATGGATTCTAAATATTAAGAAAAGCATTTAATGTTATCTTTGTTCTGATGACATTCTTTATTACCAGATCTTATATGCTCAAATAGGTGATCGCATCAATGTATCTATTCCTATCAACAACAGATCATAGTTCATTAATGGCCACTCATTGATGGCCACTAGATTATTGTAGTAGATCACTATCTACTAAACAAATCAGGGTCCTTTCTTGCTTTCTCTTAACATTGTGAAGATAACAATAGAGAAAATGGGCTGTCCATTACAGTTATTTTGTGGGTATGTAACAGACAGAGGAACTTAAATCCTTGCTACTCTAATCTGAAAACAGTATTACATTTCAATATGGTAGTTTTTAATGGGGTCAGGTACCAGAAGAAAATTTTTTTAGCTAGGTCACAAAAATGGAATCTCTTTCTGCCCACCTCCAACAGATACCCTCAGACACAGACCCACACACTTTTCTAGATACAGAATATTCTATTTTTTCAGACACTAGAGTGAATGTTGTTATACCTAAACAATTGTAATGGGCCTCTGAGGGCTTGTGGTCTCAATCAATTCCCTTTCAAAGCAGGAATCCCTTCTAAAACATTTCTGTCTGGTGGTTATTTGCTTCACCACTTTGAGTGGTGGAGATCTAGACATCTCCCAAAGCAGGACACTACTTTTTCAATAGTTCCACTGTTAACAATTTCCTCTGTCAAGTGAACTGACAATATGTCTCCTTAAAGTCAGTATAGATATTTATATATAGTTGTTTTCAGGTTGCCTTCACATTGTTTGTGCTCCTTTAGAATAAGGATTGTTTCTTGCCTTTCATTGGTAGCTGAAGTGCTGAACACAATATCTGGCACCTTGTAGGTCCTTAATAAATATACACTGACTAATGTCAGATATAAACAATTAATAAAAATTATCAATATAACTTTGTAATTGTAGTTTTAATTTTTAGTAAAAATTCTGAATTCTAAAAATCTTCCACTTCAATTTATATTGGGGAGAGGGCTTCATATTAAGGGAGGTTAATGCATTCTATGTAAATAGACACACGGATACACATACCTGTGTGTGTGTGCACACATTTATTTATATAGTATGCTTCTTGTCACATGGGGAAAGTCAAGTAGTTTTAGACTAAAAAATAATATAGGGGATCATTTCATGAGAGAGAAAGTGGGAAGGAGGAAACAAGAAAGAAGAGAGGGAAAGAGACAAGGACTGTTGTCCAATTACCCCTTTTTCATCAAAATATAAATGAGACTAACTTGATATCAACAACATCATAGAGTTTCTTCAGGAAGTCAGAGTCCAGGTGATTGTACTCGCTAGTAAGTGTATGAAAGTATACTAAGACATATTCTTTGACAGCAATGTGATCCATTACATGGATAAAATATAACAAAGCCTGAAAAAAGAAATAAGGGGAAAAATAAAGGTCACTTTTGGAACAATCCATTTTAACAAAATCACATACACTTAAAAGCCTTGAGGTGTTACCTACATAGCTTCTGTCATCCAATTAAGCCAAGATGAATCAAATGTACTTTTAACTCTCCCCAAGGATAAAAACCATTCCAATATTTAACAACTTTCACACATGCTACTACAATGTATTTCTTTTTAGTCTCTTATTGGTGTTGAAACAATAATTTCATATATTTGAAAAGTTACTGAGTTCTAACCACATTTTTCTTAAGTAAGCTAAAAAATTCCATTCTTGCCATTTTCCTCCAATGAATTATTTTTCAAATCCTTTTTTATCCTTTAAATGTTCTACATTTCTATTAAGTGTCCTTATGGATCTTATGGGACCAATTGCTACCATAAAAGAACATACCAATTGGCACCATCAGCTCATTTTGGGGCCAGTTCTTATTTATGATCTTTAATTATGACACTGAAATCAACTTGAACCTGTAGATGCTAAGTTGAGATTTTTAACACCTTAGAAAAGTAGGATTTGACATTACAAAGTAAAATTAAGACAAATGTTTTCTCACAAGTAGGATGAAATTTAAAAGATATTTAAAACAAGTGCAAGGATAAGGTAAGGCATGACAAAAAAAAAAAAAAGAAAGAAAAAAAAGAAAAAGCAAAGGGGTAACAACTTAAGGAATTACTGTGATTTGGACACAGACCAGTTCTGTTTATGCTGGTAACAAGAAAAAAGATCAAATAACCAATCTGGAGTGGGAACAATGGGCTTCAAATTTTTATTAATAAGAATATTGTATAGTTTGTTAGATATAGGCTCTTTATCAGCTATGCATGCTTCTTTTTCAAAAAGGAGAATTAATTTTGGAGAGCACAAAAAAATGACTATTTTGTGAAAATGAAATGTATCAACAAAAATTTTTTAAATAACTATGAAGTCAAGTTTTCAACATATACATTTATTTTGTTCAATTGAGTGAATTTTTATCAAAAATTCAAATATAAATTTAAAAGTATATATTTCAGATTATTCATATGTCCAGTTCCCTTTCATTTGTTTGAATAATTAAAAATTGACCATAAATCTTTTAAAACAGGTAAGATCTGCATAGATAATAAAATTACACAACAAACAAATATTCAACTATAGGCTTATCTCATTTCAATAGCAAAGTATTTGCACATATATATATATGTAAATGTATGTGTATATGAATCTACACACACACACACACACACAAAAGCTATATCTATATGTATATATCTCACTGCAAAGGTCTTCATATTTTAATTTTCATTATAGTATAATGTCAAAATTGACATGTTTATATACACTAAGAACTTAGACTATTCCTCAAAGAGACAAACAATTCTGCCATAGGCATTAGAATTAATGGGCATATAATTTATGAATATTAATATATTTTCCATAAACATCACTATTAGTTAAAAAGGATAGGTTTTTGTAGCTTACTTTGTCCATATCTATTAATGTTACAGGAATGTTTCTTCCAACCACCACCATCACAGTGCGACCACAATTATCTACACCTACAAACGGAGAATATGCATTAACAATAATACTACCAAGTTGGTATTTATAAAGTGCTTTAAGATTTGCAAAGCATTTTACGTGTTAACTCATTTGATCCTCTCAACAATCCTGTGAAGAACATGTTCCATATAGCTTGTTTGTACAAAATTTAAATTCTTGCTGTGATCCCCATTAGATTTTGTGCTACTTAAGAACAAAAATTGTCTTCTGCCTTTCTTTAGATTCCCAGTACAATTTACATATGAGGAAACTGAGGATGAGAGAGGTCAAGTGATTTGCCCAGTGTCACATAACTAGTATGTTCTGAGGCAAAATCTGAACTCATATCTTCCTCACTCCAAGTATTGTATTCTATTCACTATGTCACGGAGCCACCTCAACAATTTATTTTCAGCTTATTACTAGTTCTAGGATGAACTTCTTTTCCTCTGATGCATCGTTAGAGTGTGGAGGTAATCTTCAGTTCCTGAAATGCTAGGGTAGCAGGACACAAACTTCGCTCAGGTTTGATCAAACCAGAAAGGGTCCAGTGTAGACCTTATGACAGAAGCAATACCTATTGCCTAAGGGCCAGACTTGCTAAATTTTGAGATGCTCATTACTTGCTTCAATGTAACACATTTTTTTAGCCAAAGAAATTCAGAAGGATCATCTATAATTTTTTTGGATAGGCAGTGCAATATGATCTGCATTTTGTAGGTGGACCACTTTAGAGTTGAAGACTGTAAATTATATTTCCAGGCAGAGTTCAATAGTACATAACTTAGTAGATTCTTTTAATTGCCCTCTTCCAATAATTTATATTCTTTAGACCAGTGTTGAGAAGCCAAATTCATTAGGAACAAAAAGTTTCAAATCATGTCATACAAGATTTTTAAAACATTTAGACTGTTTATGTAAATTATGGAATTTCAGAGTTGTAAAGGATCTCAGCAGCCATTTATTTTAATTCATTCCCAAAGAATATTTTCCTTAACATATATTTTATCATCCAGTCTTTTTCTGAAGAACTCTAAGGAAAAGGTAACGTCTAAGTTCCTGAGGCAGTGATTTACAATTTGGGATACTTCTGATCTTTAGGAAATTTTTCTTTATCTCAATCATAAATTTCCCTTTTTACAATTTACATCAATTTCTCTAGGTAGGTCCTCCTTTTAGAGACAAACAAGCTTTCTCTTCTCCAAGTTGAATATCTTCATTTCCTTTATCCAATCCTCACTTAGTATGAACTTGAAGGTATTTATAAACATGGTTGCCCCATTCTAAACATTTTCTCCAAAATATCAATGTCCTAAAACTGAGGGCATTCAAAAATGAAAAAAAACAACAAACCAACAAACAAACCAAAAATCCCCAAACATTCCAGATTTGGTGAGGTATGAGCAGTGCACTACAGAATTGTCATCTTTACCAAAGAGATGGCTATTTGGTCATTTGATCATGTTCAATTCTTCATGACCTTGTGAACTAACACCAACATTTTCCGTGGGATATCCATCAGTTTGACATTTCCTTCTCAGTTCATATTACAGATGAGGAAGCTGAAGCTAACAGTGACTTGTCCAATGACAGACACCTAATAAGTGTCAAGAGGCCAGTTTTGAACTCAAGAAAAGGAGTCTTGCTGATGTCAGCTCCGGCACTGTATCTGCTGTGCTACCTACCTGCCTTTATTTTAGACTTCACAATTATTGCTATTAAAATTTCTTCTTACTAGAGTTAGTCCATAGTTCTAGCCTGTCAATATTTTTTTGGATCTAGACTTTATCCAAAAGTGCACAAATTACCCCCCCTCCCCATAAGGCAAAAGTCTTGAGGTCAAATCCTGCCTCAGACACTTATTAGCTACATATCTAATGTAGGGGCAATTTATATAACCTTTGTTTCTTCGGTTTACCCAATTATAAATGGGAATAACAATAATATTCACTTCTCAAGGTTGTGGTTTGGGATCCAATAAGATTTTTGAAAAGCACTTCATGCAGAGTCTGGCACATGACAGAAGTCATAAAAAATACTAGCTATGATGATGAGGATATGAAGTGAAAGGCCAAATATGAACCTAGATACTTCTGACTCCAAGGCTAGCTTCTTTATCCTCCAATGATACCTCTCATATTTTGAAAGGTGTTTTATTTAAGGGAATTATTTTCCTTAAGAAAAGTTTCAAAAACTTTAAATGGGTCCAGGATCACAGACTGAAGCACAAGAAGAGACCTTAGCTATAACCTTTTCTAAGAAACTCAGGACCAGAGTGCTCTGGTAATCTGTCCAAGACTACATGACTAATGAGTGGCATGAGTGAGACTTGAATCTGCATCCTCTGCTTTTAAAGTTCTGCTCTTTTCATTTATAAAATTGTTGCTAAAGACTTTGTAGGTCAGAGAATGTACCTTCTTATTCACTTTCGTGAGAATCTGAGCACATGAGTTTGCAGAGAGACAGGGCCACATTTCCCTCCCTAAATCCTAAGCTCCCATAAATGACAGAAGGGATAAAACCACTGGCCTGACTAATGTCCATGGTGGCAGGCCCCATCTGCTTTTAAGGTAAAAATGATATACAACTATTAGGCACAAGGTTTAAACTCTGAGGTTAAAATGGATAAATTGGAGGAAGATCCAAAAAAAAGTTTATACTCAAATAAAATACTGGGATCTAACAATCTACCAAGTGCCTAAACTTACCTGTTTGGTACAAGGCTTTTAAAGAAGCAATATCAGATAGATCCTCCGCTCTTGCTTGACACAGCCAGCGATTATAACTAAAGAAATAAAGGATATATTAGTATTAGTCTAAATATACCCAATAATAGCATATGCTAAATTTACAATGTTACTCTCAACTAAGTGCTTCTTATCTTGATCAAATTGTTAATTAAAAAATATATTCCTTTGGAAAAGCCAAAGCTCTGAAAATATTCTATATAATGAAAAAAAGTCAGCGGCCTTTCCAATAAGATTAGACAAAAGCAAGGAAATCTTACTTAATACCAATATTATTTAACATGGAGCTAGAAATGCTAGCAACAAGACAATAAAATGAAATTGAGAAGATAAACAATGGCAAAGAGGAAAAAAAATTATCATTTTCTTCAGATAATATGGTGATGATGTACTGAGAAAACTAGTGAAAGTTAATGAACACATGAATTAATTAACTGAAATAATAACTTCAGTAAAGTTGTGGGATATAAGATAAATCCATACCAATTATCAGAATTCTTATATTATAATCAAGAAAAGTCAGCAAATTATCAGTAATCTTATATTATAATCAAGAAAAGTCAGCAAAAAGACCTAGAAAAAAATCCCATTCAAAATAAATGCTTTAAAAGCTTTAAAAATACTTGTGAGTGCATTTTCCCAGAATCAAAAAGGGATATAAGAATTTAGCTATATGAAACACTATTCGCAGAAATTAAGACAGATTTAAACAGCTGGAGAAACAGTAATTGCTCATGGGTACAATGAGCCTCTGTTTACATATGAATATGTCTGCATATATAGATATGTGTATATATGTACATAAGTATTTAGCTATATATGTATATTTACATAAGATTTAATTTGGGATTTTGAAGAAAAGTAATTATTAAGAAATGGAGGGGAAGACAATTTTTTCTTAAGTTACTAAAAAAAAAAAGGTGGAAGGGCAATGGAGAAAGATGTAATCTGGGTACAAGTTGGCTATAACATATCACCAATAAAATTACATATAGGAAATTTTTGATTAGAAAATGAGATGGGGGTAGAGCCAAGATGGCAGAGAAGACACAAGCTTCTTTCTTTCTTTCCCTGGATCCTCAACTAACTACCAAAATCAGCCCCTGAATTAGTTCTAGAATGGCAGACTCCATGAATATTGGGAACACAGTAAATTAACAGAAGAAGAGAATGTTGAAGATCGCCAGAAAAGGTTTGTTTTGGTGGGGCACTGGAGGTGGCCAGGCGCAGGCAGGCAGGCAGAACATAGAGGCGAGCGCACACACTGTGCAGATCCGGAGTGGGGTATGGTCTCTGTAGGACGTGCAGACTCCATGAGGTAGAGAATCCACTGGGAGGATTCTACCACAATGTTGGCTTCTCTGCCCTGGTTTTGCAAGCCAGTAGATCACCAGAGAAGTTATAAAACATCCAACACAAACACAAAAGGTAAAGAGTGAACCCCAAAAGGCTGCAGTCTCATGGGACCTGGCTACCCACCCAGAACCAGGAGTGAATCAGCATGATCCCAGCACAGCCTCTGCTGCTCTGCTGGTGCCTATAGAGGAAGCTTAGATAACCTTCCTTGCCCTAAAAGCAGATCCCAACTTAAAAAAAAAAAAAAAGAGTAAAAAGGCAACGTGAACTCTAACTATAGATAGTTTCTATAGTGAAAGAGAACAGATTTCAAACCCTGACGAGACTAAAAGCAGAGTGTCGGCTAGATGAATCTCCAAAAGGTGATATAACCTGATCCCCATCACACAAGGTTCTCCTAGAAGAAATTAAAAAGCATCTGAAAAGAGAACTAGAAGAAAAATGGGAAAAGGAAAGGAAAATTTTGCAAGAGGGTTTAGAAAAGGCATATAACTCATTAAAAGATAGATTTGATAAAGTGGAAAAAGAAAACAACTCCCAGAAAAATGGAACTTGTGAAATGGAAAGGTTAAAAACTCCCAGGAAAATAGAATTTGTGAACTGGAAAAAAAATCCATAGAATAAAACAACTCATTTAAAAACTCAATTGGACAAATACAAAAAGTAAAAAAAAAAAGTATGAAGAAAATAATTCACTAAAAATCAGAATACAAATGGAAATGAATGACTCAATGAAACATCAAGAGTCAAGTAAAACCAAAAAATGAAAAAATAAAAAAAAAGTAAAATACCTACTTGGGAAAACAATTGACCTGGAAAATAGATCTAGGAGACACAATCTAAGGATTATGGGACTCTTTGAAAACCATAACAAAAAAAAGAGCCTACACATTATTTTTCAGGAAATTATCAAAGAGAAATGCCCTGATGTCACAGAAAATCAGAAGGGAAAATAGCCATTGAAAGAATTAACCGAATACCTCCTGAAAGAGACCCCAAAATTAAAACTCCCAGGAATATCCTGGCTAAATTTCAGAATTATCATACCAAGGACAAAATATTACAAGCAGCCAGAAAAAAAGAATTCAAATACCAAGGAGCCACAATAAGGATCACCCAAGATCTAGCAGCTTCCACATTAAAGGATTGAAGGACCTGGAAATAGATATTCCAAAAGGCAAAGGAACTTGGAATGCAGCCAAGAATAAACTACCCTGCTAAACTGAGTATTTTCTTCCAGGGAAGAAGATGGGCATTCAATGAAACAGTGAATTCCATTTATTTCTTTCTGATGAAAAGACCAGAGCTAAACAAACAAACAAACAAACAAAAAAGCCCAAATATAGGGCTTAAAAGAAGCATAGAAAGTTAAAAAGAACTGTTGAGAACTGTATTTCTGTTATGGGTATATAAAGAGAGTGCATGTATAATTTGATTTTAAAGTTGTAATATAAAAAAAGGAACTAGAGGTGGAAAAGGGATTGTATCAAAAATAGGGGAAAAGTGGAGGTAAAATGAGGGAAATTACATCTCATGAAGAGGCAAAGGAAACCTATTACATTTAAGGGAAAGAAAGGAGGGGGATGAACATTGTATGAATCTTACCCTCATCAGATTTGGCTCAAAGAAAACATATTAGACATATTTGGTTTACAGAGAAATTTCTCTCACCTTATTGAAAAGAGGAAGGGGAAAGGTGAAAAGAGCAGGGGGTAGGCTAAATAGAAGGGAAAACAGAAATAGTAGGGGAAAGGTATAAGAAAGGGGAGGATTTTAAAGGGGGAGGGCTGCTTGAGGCAAGCAGTGCTCATAAATTAAATACTGAGAAGAAGGAAAGGGGAAAAGGAAATGGAAAAGTATAATCTGGGGAATAATAAGATGGCATGAAATACAGAATTACTAGTTTTAACTAAGTGTGAATGGGATGAACTCTCCCATAAAGCGGAAGCAGATAGTAGACTAGATTAAAAGCCAGAATCCCATGATATTACAAGAAACACATTTAAAGCAGAATGATACATGCAGAGTAAAGGTAAAAAGCTGGAACAGAATCTATTATGTTTTAGGTGAAGTAAAAAAAGCAGGGTAGCCATCCCGATCTCAGATCAAGCAAAAGCAAAAATTGATCTAATTAAAAGAGATAAGGAAGGAAACTATATCTTGTTAAAGGGTACCATAGACAATTAAAAAATATCAACACTAAATATATATGCACCAAGTGGTATAGCATGGGAATTCCTAAAGGAGAGCTGCAAGAAAAAATAGACAGAAAAACTATAATAATGGGAGATCTCAACCTGTTCTCTCAGAACTAGATAAATCGAACCACAAAATAAATAAGAAAAAAGTTAAACAAGTAAATAGAATACTAGAAAAGTTAGGTATGATAAATCTTTGGAGAAAATTGAATGGAGAGAGAAAGGAGTATATTTTCTTCTCAGCAGTTCATGGAGCTTATACAGAAATTGACCATAAATTAGGACATAAAGACCTCAAAATCAAATAAAGAAAGACAGAAATAGTAAATGCATTTTTTTTAAGATCACAATGCAATAAAAATTATATTCAATAAAAAGCCAGGGGAAAATAGACCAAAAAGTAATTGGAAACTAAACAATCTCATCCTAAAGAATGAATGGGTGAAAGAACAAATCATAGACACAATTAAAAATTTCATCCAAGAGAATGACAATAATGAGATAACATAACAAAATTTATGGGATGCAGCCAAAGCAGTAATAAGGGGAAATTTTATATCTCTAGATGCTTACTTGCATGTAATAGAGAAAGAGAAGATCAATGAATTGAGCTTGTAGCTAAAAAAGCTAGAAAAAGAGCAAATTAAAAACTTCAAAATATCAAACTTGAAATTCTAAAAATAAAAGATTAATGAAATTGAAACTAAAAAAACTACTGAATAAATAAAACTAAGAGTTGGTTTTATGAAAAAAATAGATAAACCTTTAGTAAATTTGATTAGAAAAAGGAAAGAGGAAAATCAAATTGTTAATCTCAAAAATGAAAAGGGAGTACTTTCTACCAATGAAGAGGAATCAGAGCAATAATTAGGAGTTACTTTGCCCAATTTTATGCCAACAAACTGGATAAGCTAAGTGAAATGGAGGAATACCTACAAAAATATAGACTGCCCAGATTAACAAAGGAGGAAGTAAACTGCCTAAATAGTCCTATTTCAGAAAAAGAAATAGAACAAGTTATTAATCAACTCCCTAAGAAAAAATTCCCAGGGCCAGATGGGTTTACATGTGAATTCTACCAAACATTTAAAGGGCAATTAACTCCAATACTATATAAACTATTTGAAAAAATAGGGAATGAAGGACTCCTACCAAATTCCTTTTATGACACAGACATGGTACTGATACCTAAACCAAGTAAGACGAAAACTGAGAAAGAAAACTATAAATCAATGTCCCTAATGAATATTGATGCAAAAATCTTAAATAAAATATTAGCAAAGAGATTACAGAAAATCATCCCCAGGATAGTACACCATGACCAAGTAGGATTTATACAAGGAATGCAGATCAGGTTCAATATTAGAAAAACTATTAGCATAATTGGCTATATCAATAACCAAATAAACAAAAACCATATGATTATTTCAATAGATGAAGAAAAAGCATTTGATAAAATCCAATACCCATTCCTATTAAAAACACTAGAAGTACAGGAATAAATGCACTTTTCCTTAAAATAATCAGGAGCATCTATTTAAGCATCATATATAATGGGGATAAACTGGAGCCATTCCTAATAAGATCAGGGGTGAAACAAGGTTGCCCATTATCATCATTACCATTCAATATTGGATTAGAAATGTTAGCTTTTGGCAATAAGAGATGAAAAAGAGATGAAAAGAATTAGAGTAGGTAATGAGGAATACAAAGTATCACTCTTTGCAGATGATATGATGGTATATTTAGAGAACCCCAGAGAATCAACTAAAAAGCTATTAGAAATAATCCACAACTTTAGCAAAGTTGCAAGATACAAAATAAATCCACATAAATCATCAGCATTTTTATACATCACTAACAAAATCCAACAGCAAGAGATACAAAGAGAAATTTAAAAAATTGTCAATAGTATAAAATATTTGGGAATCTATTTGTCAAGGGAAAGTCAGGAACTATATGATCAAAACTACAAAACACTTTCCACACAAATAAAGTCAGATCTAAACAACTGGAAAAATAACAAATGCTTTTGGATAGGCCGAGCGAATATAATAAAGATGACAATACTACCTAATCTAATCTATTTATTTAGTGCTATACCAATCAAACTTCTAAGAAACTATTTTACTGATCTAAAAAAAATTACAACAAAATTCACCTGGAAGAACAAAAGGTCAAGAATTTCAAGGGAACGAATGGGGGAAAAAAAAAAAAAATCAAATGAAGGTGGCCTAGCTATACCTGATCTAAAACTATATTATAAATCAATGGTCATCAAAACCATTTGGTACTGGCTAAGAAAAAGACTAGTTGATCAGTGGAATAGGTTAGGTTCATAGGACAAAATAGTCAATAACTATAGCAATCTAGTGTTTGACAAACCCAAAGATCCCAATTTGGGGGATAAAAGTTCACTATTTGACAAAAACTGCTGGGAAAACTGGAAACTAGTATGGCAGAAACTAGGCACTGACCCACCCCTAACAGTATATACCAAGATAAGGTCAAAATGGGTTTATGATCTAGACATAAAGAATGATATTATAAATTAATTAGAAGAACATAGGATAGTTTACCTTTTAGACCTGTGGAGAAGGTAGGAATTTCTGACCAAAGAAGAATTAGAGATCATTATTGATCATAAAATAGATAATTTTGATTATATTAAGTTTTTGTACAAACAAAACTAAGGCAGATAAGATCAGAAGGAAGGCAATAAAGTGAGAAAACATTTTTACATTCAAAGGTTCTAATAAAGGCCTCATTTCCAAAATATATAGAATTGACTCAAATTTATAATTGTTCAAGCCATTCTTCAATTGATAAATGATCAAAGGATATGAACAATTTTCAGATGAAGAAATTGAAACTATTTCTAGTCATATGAAAAGGTGCTTCAAATCACTAATGATCACAGAAATGCAAATTAAGAACTCTGAGACACAAAACTCTGTTTTGTAAATAAACAACTAATATCATCTCAGTTTTCTAAGATGATAGGAAAAGATAAGAGGGAACATGGGAAAACTGGGACACTTATACATTGTTGGTGTAACTGTGAATGAATCCAACCATTCTAGAGAGCAATTTGGAACGATGCTCAAAAAGTTATCAAACTGTGCATACCCTTTGATCCAGCAGTGTTACTACTGGGCTTATATCCCAAAGAGATCTTGAAAGAGGGAAAGGGACCCAAATGTGCAAAAATGTTTGTGGCAGCTTTTTTTGTAGTGGCTAGAAACTGGAAACTGAGTGATGTCCATCAATTGGAGAATAGCTGAATAAATTATGGCATATGAATGTTATGGAATATTATTGTTCTGTAAGAAATGACCAAAAGGATGATTTCAGAGAGGCTTGGAGAGACTTATATGAACTAAGTGATGCTAAACGAGCAGAACCAGGAGATCACTGTACATGGCAACAAGATTATACGATGATCAATTCTGAAAGATTGTGGCCCTCTTCAACAATGAATTGATTCAGACCAGTTCCAACTGTTCAGTAATGAACAGAGCCTTCTACACCCAGAAAGAGGACTATGGGAACTGAATGTGAACCACAACATAGCATTTTCACTCTTTCTGTTGTTTGCTTGCATTTTTGTTTTCCTTCTCAGTTTTTTTTTTTCCTTTCTAGATCCGATTTTTCTTGTGCAGCAAGATAATTGTATGGATATTTATACATATATTGGATATAACATGTATTAGAATACCTGCCATCCAGGAGAATGAGTGGGAGGGAAGGAGGGGAAAATTTGGAACAGAAGGTTTTGCAAGGGTCAGTGTTGAAAAACTACCCATGTATATGTTTTGTAAAGAAAAAGCTATAATAATAATAACAATAAAAGAAAATGACACAAACCAAGAAACCGACAAGCCAAGTGCTATATTCATATTCATAGAATGTTAAAGCCCTAGAAAAAGACCTGTTAGGGTTAATTCTCTTGGGAAGATTTATGAGAAGACAAAGACAAAAGTTGAATGAGATGAGTTGGCATGGATGGCATACAATGAGACAAGCTGAAGGGAGTACCCACAATGATGAACTCATAGTCATTAAAATATTAATCCACAAAGACTGGCTTCTATCATTTGCCTACAGAAATTTATTGAATTTTAGCTAATATCGTCCTACACAGGATGTCAACTGTACTACACTAGACACTAATTCACATAGGGGCAATAACAAGTGAAGGACTACAAAAGTAGAAAATTTAGATAAGGAATTATGAACAATATTCCTCAGTGTAGTGGAAACAACAACATTTTTAATACTAGTGCAATATAAGCCCATTTCTTCCAGCTGCTTTAAAGCTCCCTGACAGAAAGTGAGAAATTAAGAGGTAGTGGAACAAAATGATTTTAAAACAAATTAAGTGCTAGGTTAAATGGCCTCAGGACAAACTCTGGCTAAAGAATCATTCCTTTGGCATATTTCTAGTGTCTAAAATGACAAATGATATAAACCAGAGCTATCAGGCTCTTGAAACTGCCAAGAAGTATCAACAAAAGGGAAAAATGATGACATAGAATACATTTCAGCTGAGAGTCTAAAAAATCCTATTATCAAGAAAAATGATTCCCGCTTTGCTGATAGAGAAATTAAGAGCTGGAAAGTAACTACATTTTGCCCCAAATCATGCACTTAATCAGTTGTACAAATTGATAAAACCTCTAGGAATGTAGATTTATTCACTGTGAATTTATAGATAACATGACTGATTTGTTCAGCTATGGAAAAGAAATGGTACTAAGTAAAATCTTGTGGAGAAATACATATATTACAAAGTGTGATTTATGATGTTGTGAATATAAATGTCATTATGTTTAAAAGGAGTAAAGTAAACCTACTACCAGTCTGAAAAAAGTGCCATTGTTTTCTGTGGCCTGTTTTAGACCTATTAATGATAAAACAGATTCATTTCCTCTAAGAATATTACTTGAAAATCCTTTTTCTTTAGACATGGAAAAATTTACATTTTAGTTAATTAAAAAGTATTTGGGATAATCTACTCAGATATTATGAACATCAAATGTCATCACTATTCAAATTTATTACAGCACCTTTTTATAGATGTGTCTTGATTAGCATAAAGCACTATTTGAAGTTACAATTATGCAAAATATGGTAGCTGGTTCCAGGTCAATGGAAACATAAAATATGTATTCAAATACTTTAGAAGATTCCTTATTTGTACTAAATGCTGTAGATGCTTGGCAAAATGCTTAATAGACAGAGAGCTAGGCTCAAAGTGAGGAGGATCTGGATTCAAGTGCTCTTTGACATTTAATGGTTGTGTCACCATGGGGGCAAGTCACTTAACACCACAGGACTCCAGATAAAGCAGAAACCAATTTTCATTTTACAAATGCTCAAGATGAAACTTAGAGATGCTATCAGTCAGTAAGTCCAGAAACATCTATCAAACATCTCTTACTAAGATACTAGGCACAGTGGAGCTAGAAAGACAAAAAAATAGTTTTTGCTCTCGAGAAACTCCCTAGTCTAATAGGGGAGAAAAACTGCATGCAAACAAAATATACAAAGAAAAAACTGGAGATAATCTTAGAAAGAAGGCACTAAGATCAAGGGAAAAGATACTTGCAGAAGGTGGGATTTAAGCTGGAACCAAGGAGACACAGATGAGAGAGAAAACTCAAGAGAAGACAGTCAGCTATTCACCCAAATCAACACATAAAAATAATAAATGTGAAGAGATTTAGAATACATTTTGTAATTTTCAAAACTTTACATAGAAAAAACACAAATAGAAGATTAGAAATTCAATGGTAACAAATTTTCCTATTTTTGAGGCCTTCAAAGAATCCAAGAATATATGAAGCTATCTGCTAGTGCCATCTAGAGGCTTTTTAAATGTTTCTGTATGATTAAAACATAATAAAAACCAAATACCAAAGTGGAAATGGAATTAAAGATTTTTATATGAACAGGTCCATTTGGTAAAATATAAGTGTGCTAATAACTAATCTATTGAACCTAACAGAAGATAAAGAAATGGCTGGTTACATACAATTTATACTAATAAAAGCTGTATGCATTAGTGAAACTCAAGTGAAACACAAATTAATAAAGGAGTAGCATTCACATTTTTAAAGCAAGTACTTTGCTGGGTGTACAAACAGAAATATATCATATGTAAGGAACTGCAAAATTATTTTTCCATTTGCATCATGATGTTCTGAGAGCCTTGGAAAACTGGAAGGATTCAGAAATATAAAAATTAGCTAGAGTCAAGAAAGTAGGATATATAATAGTCAGATCATCCAGAGAAGAGAAAGTTGAGAGTTCATTCAACAGTCTTACAAAGTATATGAAATTTGTGGCATGATAAAGGGGAGTAACATTTACTTAAGTCAATAATTTTAAGCTATTATACAGTAAATGTTCCTTTTGGTGAGAATAGGGGAAAGCCTAGACAAGATTATCTCAGCAAATTTGTATAAATAACTTGCTAATATACTTACTTTCTGCTGAGTGACATGTTACTCAGAGACATATTTATGGTAAAATATTCATATAAAATATGTTGAGTATAATTCTATTGTTTAATGCCTATAGAAAAGAAATTTGATTTGAAAGAGCCAAATACCATCTTAAAGGTTTTCCTTTCCAACCAATTTTCTCCTATACTTATGGAAAAATTATGAAATCTTTGAAACTATAACAGATGACCTTGTTCAACAACCCTTCTAATTGTTCATATCTGATGAGTTCATAAAATAAGGCATATGTATTTTCACCAATATGTCAAGATTACATAAAAGAGGGATTCCTTGCAGATGATGATTCTCTAATTTTCTTTATTGATGATAACTGAATTGGTTATGTCAAAACCTAGAATAACACACACACACACACACACACACACACACACAATCATTTGCACAAAGATGATAATTAAGCCCATTAGAGTGGGTAAGGTTAACAAGGCAGAGAATGTAGAGAGAGAAGAAAAAAGAATCCAGGCCAGAGTTTTAGGGAAAACCCATGGTTGCAGGGTAGGGAATAAGGTCATTGAACCTGTAAAAGATATGGAGAAGGATTAACCTCCCTTTAGCCCCAAATATCCATTTCTGGTGACTCAGTGCAGTGATAAATTATCTAGCCAAAAAGAATTTAAAGAACATCTTTTTGTAGATTATGAAACTTCGAGCAAAAATAAAACGTAGTGGTCATAGAGTGCTATTTTCATCCTGCTGCTGATTGCAGGTAAGGGCTTCAGATAAATTATCTAGCCAAAAAGAATTTAAAGAACATCTTTTTGTAGATTATGAAACTTCGAGCAAAAATAAAATGTAGTGGTCATAGAGTGCTATTTTCATCCTGCTGCTGATTGCAGGTAGGGGCTTCAGAAAAAGAAGTCAGATACCAAAAGCAATAGCTAGTTAAGAAGTTGGTGTCAGAGAATATAACATTTAGGTTGCTGAGCCAAAGATTAATAGATGGAAATGAAGAACTCTTGTTAAGGATAGAACATTTAATAAGGGTCAGGAAAAATACTTTTCTATTGTATGGAGAAAATAATTTTGCATGCTCTACATTAGATGATGAAGTGAATTCATAGGTTCTATCAGAAGAGAAGATAATTAATATTTGGGGTTCCTTCTCACCCTAACTCATTTCCTAACTTCATAACAATGTGCCTTTCTTCCCTACTTCAACTGAAAATGAGCTCTTCTAGGTTATCAAAGTCCTGACTTCTCTACAGTGTCTAATAGTATTTACTATTTTCTTTCTCACTAACAGAATAAGCAACATGCGTATATGTCTTTGAGACTTCCCCCAAGTCACATTTGATGTATTAGTCTTACTTTCTTTGATGCTGTTTCTGTAGTGCTGCCTCTGAGAGCTGTCCCTGAAGGATCAGTCGTCTCTGCTTATCAACATCTCCCTCCATTCGAGCAAAAGCATGAGACCCAATAAAGGAGAGATCAGCTCCCAAGCCCTCATCTTCCTCTTCTAGGTTGTCTGTAACAGCAATATTTATGTTGGTAAAATGCTCAGGAAAGAAACCAGGCTAAAAGTAAACTAGCATAATTGAATGATATATATTATTTTTTTTAAGTTTGGACCCAATTATGGAGCCAAACTTTGTGCTGAGAATTTTCATTTAAAAGAGAGGAAAGTAAAATTGATAATTTACTTAATAAAAGCAATTCAACTCTGAGGTATATGGAAATCTTGTTTAATATAGGTCTCAGATAATAACAATCATGAAATCTGTTCAAGAAAACAGGATCACAACACTGGTCTAAGTCACAAAGGCAGATGTAAGTAAGACATAAGGCAGATTTGAATATAAATATCCAAAGCTTAGTGTGACATCGTAAGTTAGGTTCTTAAAGGGGATGGCAGCCTTTCTGATTTAAATCTAATTCTTTATTAATTCATAGATAACAAATGTTCCCAAGATAGAGCTAACTGTTCAACTTACCATCCAAAGCACCTGGCTTTTCACTTATTCTGATCTGTCGCTCTGGTACCACTGGTTCCCCTTCAGCATTGCCAATATCTGCAGGAAGGTATGGCAAAGATTCACTTTCTTCCTTTAATGACCTTGGAAAGTATAAAGGCAGTAGCTTTCTGTAGGTGGCCTGTAGGAAAACAGTTTGTAAATATAAATTACTTCTTCAAAGAAGATATAGTCAATTAAGGTAGGAAGTAATGGGGGAGGACTGACATACATCAGCTTATTCATGACTGAACTACATCTACAAATATAGACATATTTGGTATGCATGTGTATTATGTATGAACACGTAATTCTATTTGTATCTGTAAATTCTGAAGCAGAGACCTGAAACAAACTGATGACTAAGTAAAAGTGATAATTAGTTACACTAATCTGAACTTTGAACTGAACCAATACCAAATATGTATTTTTGCTTAACTCTGAATGTAACCATAATTTAAAAAAACAAAACAAAACAAAAACTAACAAGTCAGTTCAAACTGAAATTGAACTGATGCATTTCCTAAAATCATTGGGCTAAAATGTGAAAATGTTACCCAAAACAAAATTTCATTCAGGTTCAACAGGTGTTGTATAGTCCTACTCACTGGCAAAAGTAAATATTAAATATTAAGATGTTCAGGAGGCATCTGCTATCACTTCCTAAATTCATTTCAATAAGACAAACACTATCACAAGACAACTGTTTATTTTCTTAAGAGTTCTGACCTTATGATACAATTAGTAAAATACCTCTTCAAGCTCAGAAACAGCAAATACTACTTTTTCAATGGTCTCCCCATGAATTTCTAGGAATCTTCTCACTGTGCCTATGGAAAAAAGAATTAGAAAGACTCTATTAGGCAAGAAACCATAATGTGGAAAGATAAGTCTACCCTAAAAAAGATTATAGTCTGTTATATAATTAATATATATAGTTATATTCTATACATGGCTTATTCATATGCTTCCCTCAAGAACAGAATTCTGGAGTTTCCTAAAAAGCTCAGAGTCAATCATATGGGCTTTTAGTAACTAGATAACTTGGGACTCCAAAAGAACAATACAGGGGGTATCTCAAAACTCTTAGTACTGTTTTAAGAAATTAAAGCTTCATGAAGAATGAATTTAAAGGTCTTACTGAACAGCAAATGGCAAAATTGCTTTTTAGAAAATTTTTAAAGAAAGGGAAAATGGTGACTAAAAATTCGATGTATTCAGCTACAAATGTGCATTAACATTTTTGGGACATCCTATAGCTAGCTCCCTGCCCACTACACCCTTAATCAAACCAGACTTCCAGTCATTCCCTGTCTACAAAAATCTCTTTCTTTTATGCCTCTGGCACAAGTTGTCATTCATAATTTCCTGCTTACCTCTCTGCCTCATAGAAAGCAGTTTTTTTTTTTTTTTAAAAGGACAGATAAATTGCCAAAACTCATGTAAGGCCTTTTCTGACATCTCTTTATATTTATACTTACACCTCTGCTTCCAGCTGTTAAGAGTTCTTTTCTTTTTAAAATTTACTTATGTGTTGGTACATGCTGTTTCCCCAGGTACAAAGAAAGCTCCTTGAAGGCAGGAACTATGTAGCTTTTATCTTTGTATCATAAGCACCCAGCATAATGTTTATACATTATATGTATTTAAAAAATATTTGTTAAGGAGGTAGACTACCAAGATAATGGCATAAAGACATGAGCTCTCCAAAATTTCCCTATAAACAACTTTAAAATAATACCTCAAAACAAATACTGGAGCAGCAGAAGCCACGAAAGGATAGGGCAAATTAATTTTCCAGCCCAAGACAACTTATAAGGCCAGCAGGAAAGGTTTGTCTTCCTAGGGTGAGTAGAGACAGGGCTTAGGGGCAACTGAATCAAGGGAGCTCTCAGCCTATAGATGGTAAGAAGGTCAGACAACTCAGAAGGAGATTACAAAAGCCAATTTTAGCTGGTACAAGTGCAGGGCTTTGTCACATTGTCTATATGTAGCTCTGGATTACATTATCTGGGAAGAGAATGAGCACTGGTAGAAACAGGGATCCTGTACACATTTTCAGGGAATAAAAGAATGCTGATAGTCACTCACAGACCAGTGCAAAGGCCAGGAGAAGAGTGATCATACCACTTCTGAGAACCTACAGACCCCCAGAACTAGCTCTAAAAACAGCAACATAAACCTAAACTTTGGGACAGTCTTCTCTCTTTATCTTCTAACTCAAGCAGAGCCCAATTTAACATAAAATTCTAAGTCAAGAAATAAGCTGGAAAAAGTAATAAACAAAAAGAACCTGGCCACAGAAAGTTATTATGGTGACAAAGAAAATGAAAACACAGATGACAATGTTAAAGCAACTACATACAAAGTCTCAAAGGAAAATATAAATTGGTGTCAGGCCTAGAAGGAATTACTGAAAGAGCTCAAAAAGCATTTTAAAAATCAAGTAAGATAGATGAAAAATTGGGAAAAGAAATGGGAGTAATGCAAGAAAATCATGAAAAAAGAGTCAACAAAGAGCTTGGTAAAGAAGACACACACAAAATACTAAAGAAAATAACACTTTAAAAAACAGAATAGGTCAAATGTGGGGAAAGAGATAAAAAAATTCACTGAAAAACAGAATACTTTCAAAACAGAACTGGCTGAATAAATAAAGATTAAGAAAAATTCCCTGAAGAAAAGCATTCTTTAAAAAGTAGAATTGGCCAAATGGAAGAGGTACAAAAGCTCACAGAAGAAAAATTTCGCATGCGACATCAATTAATAATAGAATAAAATAAAAAAAAGTTAAAAAAACAAAAGAAATGTAAAATACCTCACTGTAAAAACTACTGACTCGGAAAACAGAGGAAAAATAATTTAAGAATTATTAGAATATTTGAAAACCATGATTTAAAAAAAGAGTCTAAGAATCATCTTTCAAGAAATTATCAAGAAAAATTACCCTGAAGGTAGGGAAGAAAACAGAAATTGAAGGAATCAATTGATCACCAACTTAGAGATACAAAAATAATAATTCCCAGGAAAATTACACCAAATTTCAGAGTTTCCAGGTCATGGAGAAAATATTGCAAGCAGCCAAAAACAAACAAACAAACAACAACAACAACAAAAAACAATTCAAATGTTGTGGAACTATAAAGATGATAACACAAAATTTAGCAGCTTCTACATTAAAGGATCAGAGTATGTGGAATATAGAATTACAACTAGAAGGCAATGGAACTAGGTTATAATTAAGAATCAAGTTCCCAGCAAAACAGAATATAATATTTCATACAGTAAATGAAATATTCAAGACTAGATATAAAGATCAGAGCTGAATAAAAAAGTCTTTCTTTCAAATGAAGACTTGGGAAGTATGAAAAGATAAATAGGAAAAAGAAATCACAAAAGAATCAACAAGATTAAACTGTTTACACTGTTACATGGGAAGAAAATAACTACTAAAAGCTTTCTTAAGGGAAATTCAGAAAATCAAAAGAAAGATTAATAAAACTGAAAGCAAGAAATCTAATAACTAATAAATAAAACTAGGAATTGGTTTTATGAAAGAAAAAGCAATAAAATAGATAAACCATTGATTAATTTGATTTAAAAAAAGAAAGAAAATACTCAAGTTACCAATATCAAAAATAAAAGGGATGAATTTATTACCAAGTTGAAATTAAAGCAATTATTAAGTTATTTTGTCCAATTACAAGTCAACAAATCTGATAATCTAAATAAAATGGATGCATATTTATAAATATAAATATGCAAAATTAACAGAAGAAGAAACAGAATACTTAAATAATCCTATCTTAGAAAAATTAATCAAATAAGTCAACAATAAGGTCCTTAAGAATCCCCAGGACCAGATGGATAGATAAGGGAATTCTATAAAACATTTAAAGAACAACTCATTTCAATATTACATAAACTATTAAAAAAAGACAGGCGATTGCTTTCTACCAAATTTCTTTTATGACACAAAGGACTAGTTCAACAATAGCAAAACTATCAGCATAATTGGGGGCAGGTAGGTGGCAATGTAAATAGAATGTTAAAATCTGGACCTACATGTACAAAAATATTTGTAGCAACTCTTTTCATGGTGGCAAAAAATGGAAATTATAAATTAGGAAATGGTTAAACAAGTTGTGATATATAATTGTAATGAATTATTACTGTGTTATAAGAAATAACAAGCAGGATGCTTTCAGAAAACCCTAGAAAGGCACATACAAAGTGATATAAGTTTGTAGAACCAGAAAAACACTGTACAAAGTAATATTGTGTATACTATTATTAACTTGTGAATGACTTTATTATTAGCAATACAAACATCCAAAGATGTTTCCAAAAACATTACAGAGAACTTGAGGAAAAATACTATCTTACCTTCAGAGAAAGAACTGATGGAGTTTGAAGCATATTTATTTTAAAATATTTTTTCTAGATTTTATGATCATTATTTTTTCTGTGTTTTCTTTCACAACATAACTAATATGGAAGTATGTTTTGCAAGACTACACATTTATAACCTATATCAAATTGCTTGCCTTCTCAATGAGGAGAGAAGAGGGAAGGAAAGGGAGAGAATTTTTTGATAATGAAAATAAAAAAAAAATGTTAAAAATTGTTTTTACTTATAATTGAAAAAAAATTTTAGAAATTAAAAATGTTTGTTAAATTGAATTCCTTTCCAAAGGGATCTTCCCCAATTGAATATCTTCCCCAATATGTCATAATCTTCTTTAAAAAACTTTATATTCTCATCATGAATATCCATAATAAAATAAAATTAAAAAAAAAGGAATTTTATCATTTGCTACTCACAAAGAACTAGACTGATTCTTCACATCACAGATCTTTTTGTAATAAAAAATGAGTAGATTTTCATCATGGGCGGGGAATTAATCAAAATATTCTTCCTTGACAGAATTTTATTTAGCAAATTTAAAGATGGAAAAGGGATGGGGATAGGAAAGCCACAAAAACTTTTTAGAGATATTTAGGAATATTTAGGCAAAATTAAGAAAACTTAAACCTCTCTTCTACCTTTCTTGAAGTTTGAACTCAAATGTATTTAATTCATTTAGCAAATTTCCATTCAAATTTATTTCACTGAACAAATATTTATTAGGATCCTACTATATGTGGAACACTATGCTAAACACTGAGATTTAAAATTTAGACAAGATATGGTCTTTGGAACTTGTGGAGTCTAAAGGATATTAGTAGAATATCACACACAAAAAATCTAAGATAATTCACAAACATAGTTGAGACATATAAAATAGTAGCCACGAGGTATCTAAAGTTAAAAAAAAGTTAGAAATGGAGCAGGAGGATCCAGAAAGGTTTCAAAAAGGAACAACCATTTGAGTTAGATTTTAAAGGGTAAACAGAAGCAGCTAGATGGCTCATTGCATTGAGCTCTGAACCTGAAGTAAGAAAGACCTGAGTTCAATTCTAGTCTCAGATACTTACTAGCTGTGTGACACCAGGCAAGTCACTCAAACTTCTATAAAGAAAATGGGAAACCACTCTTGTTTCTTTACCAAGAAAACCCTATAGATGGTATCAGTATGTTTGTAGTCCACGAGGTCATGAAGAGAAATGATTGAACAACAAATTCAACAAGTTTCTCCTCTGTGGCCGCCTTCCTCAGCTCTGACTCTGGGTGTTCCTTTACTCTCTTCAAGGCTGAACTCAAATGCTGCTTTATACCTTGTACTTTTTATGAATCCTGCCATTGTTGGTAGCCTTCCCTACCTCCAGATTGCTTTATAGCTAATTAATTTTTTTTATCAAGAATTTCCATGTATAAATTAAAGATTACATATAAAACCATGAAATCGTCTTTTTAAAAAAATATTATTTCTGAGGGGGCAATAATATTCCATTATAAATATATGATCATTTGTTGAGCAATTCCCTAATTGACGGACTGTGTATACTTTGTAAAAAGGTGCTGTTATAAATATCTTTGTACATATGGATCCTTTTCTCCTATTTTTGACATCTTTCCTATTGACTAGGAAATCTTTCCTATTGATTGGGAAATATGGCTGGAAGTAGTATTGGCAGGTTTGGATGAGTTGTAAATTGATTTTCAGAATGGCTGAACCATTCACTCACAGCCATACCAACCTTTCTTTCTACAATGTTTTACAAAACTGTTATTTTCCTGTTTTTGTCAGTCAACAAGCATTTATTAGACATTTAATGTATGTCAAACACCGATTTTAAATATTGGAGATATAAAGAATGATTAAAAAAACCATCTTTAAAAATCGGATGGGTATGAGGGTGAATATCCTTTTACTGTTTATATAACCAGAAATGGCTCTTATTCTTATGTTTATATTAACTCTTATATATCTTTTATATATCAGTTCATTATCAGAGAAATTTTCTGGACATATTTTCCCCAATTAACCAGTTCCCTTTTAATTTCAATTGTGTTTTGTTGTAAAAAACATTTCTTATTTTTATGCAATCAAAATTGTCCATTTTAACTCCTGTCATCCTCTCCCTACTTAACTGATTAAGAATTCTTCCCTTATCCATAATTGTGAAAGAAACCTTTTTTCCTCGCTCCTCTATTTTTGTTTATCATTTGACATTTTATGGTTAGGTCATAATACACATTTAGAGTTTATTTTCTTATATGGTTTAGCCAGGGGTCCTCAAACTTTTTAAATAGAGGGCCTGTTCACTGTTTCTCAGACTGTTGGAGGGCCGGACTATAGTAAATACAAAAACTTTGTTTTGTAGGCCTTTAAATAAAGAAACTTCATAGCCCTGGGTGAGGGGGATAAAAGTCCTCAGCTGCTGCATCTGGCTCGCGGGCGGTATTTTGAGGACCCCTGGTTTAGGCTATTGGTCTAAAACTTTATTTCTGCCAATTTGGTTTTCATTTTTACCAAAGGCAACATTGTTCAATAGTGAGACACTGCCCCAAAAGCTGGATATATTGAATACCTTGTTGCTGTTTGATTGCTTTTAGGTCTTGTGTACCTATGATCTGATCACCTTTTGCATTTTTTAACCAATACCAATTAGTTTTGATAATTATTGGTTTTGTTACATAATTTAAGATCTATTATTGTTAAGACCCACTTTGTTTCCCTAATTTTTTTTTATTGTTCTTGAGATTCTTGACTTTTCTTTCCTACAGATAAATTGTTTTTGTCTAATTTTTAAAAGTAATTCATTGATGGTTTGGTACAGTATAAATAAGCAAATTGATTTATTTTTATATATTGACATTTTTAATGGTACTAACATGGCTCAATTATGTACAATTAATATCTTCAATTATTTAGGTCTGTCTGTATTTATGCAAATAGTATTTCATAGTTACATTCATATAATTCCTCTGTATCTTTGCAGATGTACTCAAAAGTTTTTCATATTCTAGTTATTTGGAATAGAATTTCCCTTTCTAATTCTTCCTACTGAGTTTTGCTGGTAATACAAAAGGCTGATGGTTTAGGTGGATTTATTTATATCTTTCTACTTTACTGAAATTACTGAAATTTTTCATCTGCAAAAGTGATGATTTTGTTTATTCTTAGAAAACATTTAGACCCTCATTTTTTTCATTTTATGTGATAGCTAGCATTTAAAGTATTATATCAAATGAAGTCGTAACAATGACATTCTAGTTTTTACTCTTGATGTTATTATTAGAAAGACTTCTGGAATTACTTCACTATGGATAATTCTATTCTTAGAATTTACAAATACATTGTTTACCATATTAAGAAAAGGGTGATCATTCTCATTCAGTAACTGCCAGAGAGCTACTATAACTAGGTCTTTAAAAATTCTACACAGATCCTTAATATTAAAAAAAATAAATATTTTGATTATATCTGTCAAGGTCTAAAGGGAGTATATTAAGGTCTTCAACTAATATTATTTTGCTATTTATTCCTTATAATTCAATTAGCTTTTCCATTAGGTAGCTATATGCTATCCTATTCAGTTCCCACATATTAACATATTAAGTCATTGATATTATTTATATATTGGAGAGTTTAATAATGTAGTTTATTTTTTAAACGTCTGTATTTTCTGTCACTATGTGGGAAGTGATAACTGCTAGTCCTGCTTTTTAAAATTTGAGACAAAATTATTAAAATTCAATTTTATTTATATGAATTTTTATATTTCAAATGCGTTTCTTGTAAACAACATTGTTGGATTCTGCTTTCTAATCCATTCTGCTACTTTTCTTACAGTCTATGGAATTATGCTGATGACTAATAATTGTTTTCCCCCTATCATATTCTCTTATATTTTTTCCTTCATGTACTGTTTCTACTTCACCTTACTCTTTAAAAGAAGTTGGTGAAAATAAAGGAATAGAATCAATATCAATAAATGTAGTCTCATGCTCTTTACTTCCCTGTTTTCCTTTAAATCTCAGCTAAAGTTCCACCTTTTGTAAGAAGTCTTTCCTAGTAGTCTTGTTTATATAGTTGTTTACATATTGTCTCCCTATTAGGATGTGAGCTCCTTGGAGGAAGAGGCATTTTTTCCACTGTTCTTTGTATTCTCAATGCTTAGCACACTGACTAGCACAAATTAGGAATTTACTTCTTACTTATGGCTTATTGGCTGAATGATTAATTAGCTGGAAGGTTTTGGTCAAGTTATTTTTTTGGTATCTTAATTTTCTCATCTGAAAACTTGGCATCAATATTTAAAATACCATTAATACATTTAAAATATGTACAAGACATAAAAAGACAAATGAAAATGCAAATATTAGTTATGCTGTTACTAATTAATTTCCACAAGAACTTAAACCTTGTATGTTATAAAATATTTTTAGTTAAGCTTATTCCATTAATAACTAGATACAGCACAATCTACACTGACTTACGAAGTGCTATGTGGGTTGCATCTTCTAAAGGATATCCTCTTTTTGCAGAATTGATGACACAAAATCCTACAGAGGACATTGCCTGCTCCCTGTAGACAAGAAAAAGCAAGAAGTCATAAATATTATACTTCAAAATTCTGTACCATCTTTAAAATTTAACTTAGCCATTCCTTTTGATATACTGACAAAATCAACTTATATTTTATATATTTGTGTTTTATATATTTATGTTAAGTAAATTCTAAAAGTAAAGCAAAAGTTTCATGTGATCCCAACATTTTTCTATTTATGTTGAATTTTCCAAATTCCCTGCCTCTCAAATTTTTGCATAGTAATTTACATAGTAATATCCCTTTGAATTATCCAATTGCTTTGGCTTTTGCCTTTCATAGATCACTGAGGTGCATATACTTTAAAGTGGAACCTTTAAGATGGAGAATTCTATATCTAGAAATACAGACTCACGTTGCCAATTGGAGTACATTTCTGTAGCAGCTATACAGAGAGCTTTCAGCTGCTGTGCGATAGCGGTTCTTGTATTTAGGCCCCACGGTATGAATGATGAATCGGGCAGCCAGATTGAATCCTTTCGTAAGCTTTGCTTCCCCTGTTCGGCAACCTAAGTGACCAAGGCAGTATAAATAAGGCAAAAAAGCATTACCAACCAGATAGGAAATAAAATATTTGGGTAGGAAGTCTCTTCATTATTGAAATCTAAACTATCAATGGATCCCTAGTAATGGTTGATATAAGACTATAGCAAATGTTTTGGCAATGGCAAAAAGATCACTCTCTTCTCTTTTACAGTCATGAAAAGTCTAGAGAAACTATTGCAATAGCTAATAAGTATACTGAATTTGACTCTCAGCATTCTGATTACTATTCCTAACCCTATTTTTCTTCATTCTTTTTGGGGCATTCATTGTTAATATCTTTTTTCTGTAAACATCATTTTCATGGGAGTTCCAAAGTTTCTCTGAATTATTCATATCCATCATTTATCTTGGAGCAATAATATGCTATCACATCAGTTTGAATCATATCACAAGAAATAAATACTTAATTTGCTTCTAATTTTTTGTTTTTCCCCACCCCCAAGGTATTGCTATAAGATCTCAATACAGATGATCTCTCTCTCTCTCTCTGTTTGATTTCCAAAAGGAAAATAATAAGCTCAAGTTGTGGATATCACTGGGTCACAGAATATACACATTTACTGACTTTTCTAGTGGAATTAAAAATTATTTTTTAAAATGGCTGGACTAATTCATAGCACTACCCATAGTATATTAGAATTGACTGTCTTTCCATGGCTCCTCCTGACCATTTGTGTTTTTTGTCTTCACCAGTTTGTTGTGAGAAATGAAAGCTCAGAGTTTTTGCTTTTATTTAATTATTAGAGATTAAGAACCTATTCTTAAACCCAACTATTCTAAGGATGATTCCCCATTTATGACATTACTTTTCTTATCTCAATGTCTTTTGCCCTTCAAGTCTATAAGACTCTTTCTCTCCTTTGCCTCTTGAAATTCCCATTTCCTTCAAGGCTCCAGTGCCCCTTCCTACACAAGCCTCTTTTTCCATCCACCTATTCCCAGCAATTGTTTTCCCCTTGTCAATTCCTTTCTTTATTAATTACTTGTATTTTCCCATGTACAAGTTATATTTCCCTAGTAGAATATAAGCACCTGGAGGACAAAGATCATTACATTTCCATCGTTGTAGTCCCTGTAAGCATAATACCTTGAACATAGCAGGCATTTAAGAAAGTCCTTTTGAAATGACCATAAAATATATTATAGTATTAACTTACATTGAGCTTGAAATTCATTAAAAATCTAAGAACTTCTTAAAATTAACTTGAAATGTTGATTCAGTGAATTTGTATTTATTGTGAAATGGTACCTTATTATATCTGAACTAATGTAATATAGTTCATCAAAAATCTTTTTAAATCTTAATTTTGTCATCTATTTTGTTATCTCTCTTTCCCAGTTTGGTACCAAATGAAAAGTAAATAAACTTGCCTTAACGTTACCTGTTCAGAAGAATATTTTATTCAATAGCTTTATTGTTTTATCAAAATTATGTTCTCTATCAAGAAGGTTGGAAAAAAAAATCGACTTACCTTTGAGTTTCTGGAGTTCTTCTTTTAAGTCAGGCCCTGCAAGCATAAAGATGCTTTCTGACACTGGATTCTTATCCGTGAGGCTTTCATTGCTGGTGTTGACTATAGCTGTACAGTTTAGTAAAGCTACATCTCCTTTCCTAAGGAAATAGAAGACATTCAGAATAGTTTACCAATTATCGTAGAAAACTGAATTAAGTGGTGTTCTTCATCTATGCTTACAAATAGTGATTTTCTTCTTCCATTAATTTTTCCTTCTCAAAATTCAGTTCCTTATTAAAATAATTAATCTTCTAAAATGGTTTAGGTCAGCTAGATGGAACAAAGAATAAAGCACCAGTCCTAGAATCAGTAGGATCTGAGTTCAAATGTGGCCTCAGACACTTTCTAGTTGTGTGACCCTGATAAAGTCACTTAACAAGAAATGCCTCAAAAAAAAAAAAAAAAAGAAAGAAAGAAAGAAAGAAAAGAAAAAGAAAAGAAAATGGCTTAGAACATATGTTCAATATTTTCCCTTATTATTTTCTGCTTCTCTTTTATGTATCTGATTACACTTTGTGAAAGAAGATAAAAGTAAAATGTATTAATTGGGCAAGAGAGGAACATACTTTATCTCCTCCTCATCACATCTTGATTCTATCAGCTCATTTTCAAAGGCAGAATAGAGAGTAACTGCCTTGGAAAGTTACATATAGAAGTAACATAAATAACAACCATCAAAACATATGAACCTCTTTCTTTTGCTTCTGAAATATATATTTTCCTTGCAATATATCTCTGTAGATATAACTGTATAATCTATTATTTAATCTCTCTGTCCAGAGTTGAATCTTATTTCAAGAATTACGAAATTGCTACTCTTGGTCCTCTATATTAAACTTACCAAAGAATTACTTTTCCACTGAGCTCTTTACTGAAGGGAAAAGGTGATCTGATGACTTCATCCTGGAATTTTTCAGTTAATGTTTCTGAGGAAATTACTTCATCTGCTTCATACCATTCAAACCAGCTGGGCAAAGTATCAATATCCACAAACTGGGAAGGAGCACCCAAAGGATCCATGGTATGAAACTTGACTCTAACTTCTTAGCAACTTAGTTTTTAATGGAACTCCTATAAGCTTGAAAAACATATACAAAAACTTTCAGAAAGTACTTGAAATAGTGAAAGAAAACTGCAGTGTAAAATTATCTTAACAGCAAGTTTGTTATAATTATTTAAATATCATATAAATGAAAAACAATGATTGCCACCTCCAATCAATAACAAGAACTATAACTATGTTTTCATTTTCATAGCTTTTCACTGGTATTCAAAAGTCATTTGATATGACCAAATAAAATAAAGCATCTTATTATAAACACAATCTTCTTTACTACCAGCCTACAAATCTTTTCCAGCTTTTTTTCTGTCCAGACTTCTAACTCCAAGACTGTTTTTCCTTTTCTTTTCTTTTTATCTCAGACCAATTATGAGACACATGGTCTCCTAGGAACCTAAAGCTGGGATGGCAAATTCTAGCTCTAGTTAGTGGTCTGAACTGCTTGAGAAACTGAGAAAGTAGAAAAACCAAAAATGCCCCATAATTATTAAAGTGAACATTGCCTGTGCCCTTCTTCCCAAACTAGTTTGTTTATATTTAACTTTGTATTTATTCACTGGATATTTATGTGTTGATATATACCCACATGTCTCTTTGTTAGACTGTGAGCTTTGAGGGCAGGAAAGTGCCTTTTTTGGGGGGGGAGGGGGGAATCTTCATTATGTAACATGCTGCCTGGCAGGGGCATACTAAGCATTTAATAAATATACTAAGAAAAAAATGAAGGAATAAGCAAAGGTAAAGAAGCAAAATTATCCCTATTAGTGGATTTTTGTGATGCTATTCTCTTTAGGATATCCTACCTGCCTGACTGTGCTTTGTTAATCTACTATGCTGGATCATCATTTTTATCACATCCACAAAATATTCTTTACAGAAATAAACCCATACCCAAACATTACCCATGAAATATTAATTATGTATAGCTGGGCCACGTAAATACTATAAAAATGATAATACTATCTAAATCAATTTGGTTCCAAACCAAATTATCAAAGCATTACTTTAAAGGAGAAGAAGAAGAACAGCAACAACAAAGATTCATCTGAAGAACAATCTGAAGGAAGCAAAAAGACTGAGGAAAAACTATGATTTTCATAATTATCAAAATGATATGTATAATGAATATACAAATAATTTAGATGTCTCAGAGATGCCTTTTCTGGCTTGGGAGTCAGTCTTACAATACAGCTTAAAATGATAAATAAGTTTCTGATGATACTCTATCATGTATGTTAAGTGAAATGACTCAAAGATTGGAGAACTCTGGTCCTTTCCCCCAAGCAAGTAATGACTCTTAGATTTGAAACAATCACTTACAAACTGTTCCCACAGGATGGGAGAACACCCATATTGTCCTGCATTTGTGGGCATATTGTGTGCATCATGGTAAACAACTCTGAAAATGATTATACAGTAATATACCTTCCTCCTCCCTCCCACTTAGGATTTGTGTATATAATCTCTATTTTCCTACAAGAGGGGGAGGTCTCATACCCAGGAGAATTTCCAGTTTGCATTCCTCATTTTGAAAGTCATTAATTAAACTGGTAGTGGAACTCTAAAACCTGTCTCTGCTTTTTGAAGCTCTAGCTAGCTACAATTTAGAGAATAAGACAATAGAATCTGTTTAACATTAATTGGTGGCATGGGTGGGATTCATTGAGTAACCATGCCATTTCCCATAGATATTAAAACAGGGTTTGTCCTCATTAGATTTTAAGGACTCTGTCCTCCTTCAGTGTTGAAGACCTTTTTCTTTGTTTCCCCTCCTAAGACATTCTGTTTAGGATTCAAGTCTATCTCCTTAATGGTTTAGCAATAAGAGGTCATAAATATCTAAGGATAAACTCCAGTTTGCCCTTCCCTCTGTAAAGTTTCCATGACATCGCCTCTCTGCCTCTGACCTTTGACTAGATTCCTCCCATCCCCCCCACAAGCATCAGCTCAATGCCTTCCTTGGTCTAGTATGGTAGTGTCATTTCTGGATCACTGATTTTTTAGGTATTGCTCGGTCCCTTTATGAACTCCTAAAGGATTCTATACCTTGGGTTTTTTCCTGGAAGCTCAAAATTTCTTTGATTCTTTGAAACCTACCCTCCAATACCCACCAACTTTAGGCCTCTCCAACTTTTCTCTCTCATTTGACATATTCAACTCCGAGAAAGGAGGGAATGCATTTGATGTACAAAAACATGATGAAAACTTCATCCAGTGGGATACTATAATAAAACTTTGAACACTGTTACTAGAGTCCTCCCAGACTGCCTTTGAGAAATAGTGGCTGCAGTTGTCCTTGTCTCTACCACTGAAGACATCTATCTTCATGCCATTGAAACACTCTTAAATTCACACCATACTCAGCACTTGTCCTTTAGCCGGGTAATCAACCTGAAAGTGCCTTTGTTATCCAAGCCTAATTAATTTGTAATTAATCTGACCATCAAACATGTAAACACACACAATCCTGCCACCTTTCTACCTGAGGTGGAAAATGAGGATGAGATTTTTTAGATTAGGATTTGTAATTTATCTGGATGTCTTGCTTTGTCTCTGGGAGGACACAAAGGAAACACCCTTAGAGGAAGCAGACTTTGACTGGTATACTGATAGATCCTGCCTAAGAAATGAGGAAGAAGATTGAGTTGCTGGTTATGGCAACACCACCACTACAGAAGTAGTTAAAGCTTCATCACTACCTGATGCCCATTCAGCACAAGCTGAACTAACTAAAAGGGGAAGGAAAACTCTTTGACTAGGGGGGAAAAAAAATCTGAACAGGAAATTTTTTTGACACAAGTCTGATTTTCAAGATATATAAGGGAATTAATTCAAATACAGAATAAGAGCCATTGTCTAATAGATAAATGATCAAAATATATGAACATATAAAAAAGCAAACTATGAACAATTATTAATAACAATATTAACAATAATAAAAGGAATGCAAATTAAGACAAATTTTAACCTCCACTTCACAAGATCAGATTGTCTAAGAACAAAGGAAAATAATAATTGTCAGAAGGACATGGGAGGATAGAACACCAATACACTTTTGGTAGCCCTGTGAACTGGTCCAACTATTATGGAAAGCAATCTGGAACTGTCTCCCAAAAGCCATTAAACTATACATACCACCTGAACACATTACATAAAAAAAAATTTACAATAGTAATTCTTTGTGATAGCAAAGTAGAAACCAAAGAAATACCCATAAATTGAGGAATAGTGGACAAATTATTTTATATAAATCTAAAAAAATATTATTTTATCATAAAATATGATGAAAGGGATAAATTCAGAGAAACTTGAGAAGATCTGAATGGGGAAGTAAAGAGAGAGAGAAGTTCTCAGGATGGTTGGGGAATGAATGTAAACTGCATTTTTGTTTTTCTTCCCGGGTTATTTCTACTTTCTGAATCCAATTCTCCCTGTGCAACAAGAAAACTGGTTCTGCACACATATATTGTATCTAGGATATACTATGACATAATTAACATATATAGGACTGCTTGCCATTTAGGGGAGGGGGTGGAGGGTGGGAGGGAAAAGTAGGAACAGAAGTGAGTGCAAGGGATAATGTTGTAAAAAAAATTACCCTGGCATGGGTTCTGTCAATAAAAAGTTATTATAATAAAAAAAAAAGGATCATGGTTATTGGTATATGTCAAGTTTAGAATAAAAAAAAAATTAAAAAGAAAGCATCTGAGTAAAGAACAATGGAAATTTAAGTAAAATAGTCATTAGATAACACTACAAATCACCTGGATAGAAAAAATTATTATGTGAGGAATTTAGGAAATAGGAACAGAGGCATAAGATAGTGGTTATAGTAAATTCAACTAGTGGCTAGATACTATTTGCTTTGCTTCCTTCCTGGTATAAAATGATTTACAGATTAGAAGCTGAGGCCCCAGGAGATAAATTGATATGCCTAAATTCACACAGGTAGTAAATATCAGAAAGATTTAAGTCTTAGGGCTAACTGAAGGTACAGTTTTGCTGTTTCTAATCTGGGCAGGAGGAAGAGTTTCCACAGGATGGAATCTTACCACTGATACATCTGCACTGGTCCAACTCAATTTTCTTCAATATTTATTAAGCATTTATATGCAAGACACAATACTAGCTGTTGCGGGATACAAAGATTGAAAGTGTCTTTAACAAACTGGCAAGTTAATAAAGGAAATAAATGTACTGGTAAGAATGAAACAAGGAAGAACAGGAGAAATAAGAAGATTACCATTATAAGAGCATTAAGAAGGTCAAGGAAAGGAGTTATAGCATAGACTATAGCAATGGCCTTCTAACTGGTTTTTCTGCCTCAAATCCCTCCTTACTCTAAACCCTTTCTCAATAGAGCTGCCAAAATAATTTTCCAAAAATATATCTGACAATGCCACTCTTTTCTCCTCTCTTCACTTGCTCTACCCAATCAGCTTCTGTTTGAGATTTAAAGTTTTTTAAACCTAATCTTCCTAACTTTTACACTTCATATAAAAATAATAAAATATTTATAAAGCAGTTGGCAAATGTGTCATATAGATTAATTATTGCTACTATCTTATCATTACTTTACTTCCATTCCACGCACTCTATGATCCATCTACACACTGCACCACAGCCAGTGATCTGTACTGGCTGTTCCACACATACACATCTGGAATGCTGCCTCCCCCCCTCTACTTTTTTGAGTGCCTGACTTGATTTAGAGCTCAGCTTAATTACTCTTATCTGCAGAAAGGTTTCTATAACTGTACAGCTGCCCCCCCTTTGTAGTGGCTAGAAGCTGGAAACTGAGTGGATGCCCATCAATTGGAGAATGGTTAGGTAAATTGTGGAATATGAATGTTATGGAATATTATTGTTCTGTAAGAAATGACCAGCAAGATGAATACAGAGAGGTTTGGAGAGACTTACATGAACTGATGCTAAGGGAAATGAGCAGAACCAAGAGATCATTATATATGTCAACAACAACAATACTGTATGAAGATGTAATCTGATGGAAGTGGATTTCTTTGACAAAGAGACCTAATTCAGTTTCAATTGATCAAGGATGGACTGAAGCAACTACACCCAAAAAAACAAACAAACAAAAAAAAAAAAACACTGGGAAATGAATGTAAACTGTTTGCATTTTTGTTTTTCTTCCCGCGTTATTTCTACCTTCTGAATCCAATTCTCCCTGTGCAACAAGAAAACTGTTTGGATCTGCACACATACATTGTATCTAGGATATACTGTGACATATTCAACATATATAGGACTGCTTGCCATCTAGGGGAGGGGGTGGAGGGTGGGAGGGAAAAAATCGGAACAGAAGTGAGTGCAAGGGATAATGTTGTAAAAAATTACCCTGGCATGGGTTCTGTCAATAAAAAGTGACTATAAAAAAAAAAAAAAAACCAAACAACTGTACAGCTGCCAGAGTCTTCCATCTACTCTGTATATATTGAAACATACCCCTTTTCTACTGCAATATATTCAACATGTATAGGACTGCTTGCCATCTAGGGGAGGGGAAAAATCGGAACAGAAGTGAGTGCAAGGGATAATGTTGTAAAAAATTACCCTGGCATGGGTTCTGTCAATCAAAAGTTATAATAATAATAATAATAAAAAGAAACATACCCCTTTTCTCTTATTCGAACGTAAGCGATAGCGGGACTCTTTCGTCTTGGTACCACTTAGCACTTAATACCTTCTTATTGACTGAATGACTGGATTTGGGCTCAAATAAGTGCATTCAAATTCCAACTCAGACACTTACTTTGTGACTTTAATCATATTACTTAGATTCTTTAGGCATCAGTTGCCTCCCCTGTAGTAATTAAGAGTTTAGAACAGATAATCTCTAACACTTCTATCAATTCTAATTCTATAACGGGACTGTGCATATCCTCAAAACAACTGGAGCTTCCTAGAGATCCGAGGTCCATTTTTTGTTGTTGTCGTGTTGCTTCTATGTCACTGGCACCCAGCTGTGCCTCCAATAAAGCAAATGCTCAATAAATTTGTCTAATTATTATAATGACCTAAAGAGAGTCTGAAACAGAACGGTGGCGGTGGAAGCAGAAAGAAGCCCCAGAGACCAGCCTGAACAGTCCTTAACAGCATATTTTCACTCAGAACGAAGGGACAACATAAAGGGGGATGCGAGTTCAAATGCTGACCCCGCTACTTATCACGTAAACGTGCCGGATTCAGCCCCACGCCAGATCCCAAGGAGGAAGTCTGCGCTTTTAAATCATTAACTCCCGGTCTTCCTACAAGTCCGCCACTCTCCCGGCCCGAGGCCTTCGCAGTGACCCAAGCAGCAGCTCCACCCCGGGGTCCGGGAGAGGCCGGAGGGAAGCCGTCAGCTCAGCCCCCCAAGCCCGGGCCCAGCCCCGGCCTCCGCGGCTCCGGCCTCCCTAACTCGGCCTCCGTCAGCCTGCGGGGGAGGGGCTCGACCCCGCGGGCAAGAAAGCGCCGCGTCAGCCGCTCGGCCCTCGCTCCCACTGCCCTCCCTCCCCGCCCTGGGCTCGGCTCTCACCGTGCTTACGCTTCTCCATTCGGACAGTGGGAGGAGGGCAGGGGACTGGGGCGGGGTCAGGCTTCGGAAAGCGGGTCCTGGCGCCGCATCCCCAGACCCAGAGGCAATTAATGTCAGACACCTGACAGCAAGCAGCGACCTAAGCAGAGTCCCCAGACTCCCACTTCCGCTCTGCGCCGCGCGGACCAATAAGCGAGCGGCGCTCTACGTCACTTCCTGCCGGATTCGTGGAGAGACCGGCGCCGCCGGAAATGGGGTCGGAAGAGGTGGGGTTAGCTGTCTGGGAACCCGCGTGGAGGCGGCTCGGAGTTTTCGGCTTCTGGAGCTCCTCGGCTCCTCGGGCTCCTGGGGGGCTCCTGGTGCTTGTTGGTGCGCTCCGGCCAGGGCCACGAGGTAAGTGGACTGTTCCGTGGGTTTCGATTTGGGGTGGTTTAGGTCATTTTCCTCCAATGATCCTTCCCCCTCCCCCCTCAGCCCCGTGGCTCCTGAGGCCGCGTGTGGACCGGTCACCACCGGCGGCCACGAGCCACACGCCCCCTCCCCCCCCCCCACCCCCCGCCTCCGGGACCCGTCGGAGGTGATCGCCTCCCCCTCTCTCTCCCCACCCCCATCCCTGGCGTTTCCCGGATTCCGAGCAGCCCCGCTAGCAAGCGCGTTGCCCCGGCGGGTCCTGTCACGCTCCACAGTCGGTGCGCTCCCGCTCACTTTTAAGTGATGCGTCCCCCGCGGGTTAGCCTCTGTGCGAGGGATTATTTGGGCATGATGACTAACTCAGTGGCCGCTGTGTGCTTTTTTTGCCCTCTAAGAGAGGGCACAAGTTGCCATTATTAGGTAATTCATAGTACCTTAAATTTTGTGGTTCCTTAAATATATTTTCTATTGTTTCACAGCAGCCTCATAACCATTCCTCAAGGCAGCTTAGAGTTCCGTATTTTCTCATTTTATATAAGAGAAAACTGAGGTTCATAAAGTTTTAACTAAGTACTAGGCCATGGACATATAGGTAGTATGCCAAAGGACCTTGGACTTGGAGCTTGATGAAACCTCAAAAGCCAATTTCTTGGTTTATTATTATAACTTTATTATTAATTTTAATGTTTGTTATCTTTATTTTTCGTAAATATTTTTAAATTAATCTCACCCAATACTCCCTTCATTGAACAACTTTTTCAAAAAAACGGACATCCCTCATTATGTATCTTCGCAATTCAACAGAACGGAATTTGTTCTGTTCCCATGTTAACATGGGAATTTCATGTTAACCATGTCCAAAAATCAACATAGCCATCTTTCATCCCCTCTCTGTCAATGAGTGAATGTCATGTTTCATCTTCATTTTTTGGATTCATGATTGATCTTTGCATTAATAAAAGTTCTCAAGGTTTTCAAAGTTGTTTTCCTCTGTAATGTTATCATTGTATAAATTGATCTATTTTTACTCACTTTGCTTCAAGTCATAAGCTCCTTTCACTTTTCTTCTAAAATTGTTATTTCATCACTTCTTAGAGTATAGTAATATTGCATTAAATTTGTATGTTACTATGTATTTAACCATTTTCCAATGGACACTTTCCCATTGTTTTCGATTTTGGATCATTACTAAACAAGCTACTATAGATACTTTCATATGCATAGATCTTTTTTTTTTTTTTTTTTTTTTTTAATTTATTTCCTTGAGATAAAGGCGTTGTACTGGTGTAGTTGGGTCAAAGGGTTTGCATGCTTCGGTAACTTTCTAAGCTTCACCAAATTCATAGTTTCACCAAAAGTTCACCTGTTCCTTTAACATTTGTAATTTTTCCTCCTCCAGTGATAGTTGTAAAGTTGAGCCTCCAAATGCTTTAATTTGCATTTTTTTAATTATTGGCAGTTTTCCCCCTTGTTGTTGATTATTTTGATTTAGACCACTTTTTTTTCTCAAGATTGTTGATTTGGATTTCTTCCTTTGAATATTGTCCCTACTTAATCTGAGATCAATATCTATTGGGGAATTGCTCTTTTTTTATAGTTTAAATCAGTTTATTATTGGTCATAGGAGATCGTTTATGATATAAACTTTTAGTAGAAACTTATTGCAAATATTTTCCCCCAGTTACCTATTTCCCTTCTGATTTTTATTACTTCAGTTTTTTTTTTATGTGCAAAAACTTTTAATTTTATACAATCAAATTGTCCCTTTTTATCTTATATGATCCTTTCTATTATTTAGTTTAGACTCCTTCTCTTGTCCATAGATCCTGAAAGTAATTTCTTTCTTGGTCCTTTCATTTGTTTGTAATGCCATCTTTTATAGGTAGGGTTATGTATATACCATTTGGAGTTTATTGTGGGATATGATGTGAGGACCAATCTTCTTCATACAGATTGGGAAATTGAGGTCCAGGAAAACTTAAGTGATCATCAGAGATAGGCTAGTAGGCCTTCTTATCTTATGTACACGATACTTTTCATTGAACCAGAGTACCTGTCCAGGCCTGAATTTTGTGCTACAGAATATAGTGCAAGGAAAGCTTCATAAAAGAGGTAAAATGTAATCTGGGTTCTGAAAAGGGGTGGCGAGCAAAGAGGAAGCATTTTATTTTAAGGGGCATCACTTGAATAAGGACATGGATAGGAATGATGGATTTTAGGGTCAAAGAAATGTGAGAAAGCCTAAGCCCAGATAAAGCATGGAGACATAGTTAAGGTATAAATGTATTGATTATTTCGATTAGAGTTATTTTACTGATGGTCTTTAGAGACAGGTAGAGACTTTGGAGATGAAAGCTTACAGTTATTTAATGTTTATCTGTATAGGCATGTTGGGATTAAAAGTAGTATTTAAGAAGTGTTATTACTTATGACTGTTGGATTGGAGCAGAAAGAACCTGGAATCAGGGAAGCCAACTATGTCAATCTAGTATGAGAGAATTAGTGAAAGAAACATGGGGAAAAAATGGTTGCAAAAGATGGCAGTACATCCCTTTTTGAACTACCCACTAAATTTCAGTCATGATTGGATGAGATCCTAGAAGGAAGCTGAAGGGAGAGAAGAGCAGAGAACGAAGGATCAAGTTTTCAAGAGCTCTGTTGGCAGAGATGAGATTCAAACCCAGGATGTGGATTACATCCAGGAAATAAGAGAATGTCAAGAACTAAACATGGACTTTAAGGTTTTAAGCCTGAGTGATTTGAAGAATGTTGGGGACTCTTAACAGAAATTGAAAGGGGATCAGAGAGAAAGGATTTTAAGGAACAGGTACTTAGTTTTACTTTCAACTTATTGAGTTTGAGGTAATAATGAGGGTCAATAATGAGATTTAGTGATGACCAAAGAAATTTAGATAGAGAAATTGGCTGTGGAGAGAGATGTGGGAACCATTTAAACTATGGTAATAGTGGAAGTAGAAGAAGTTACCAAGAGAGAGAAATAGAGAGATAAGAAGGCCCTTAGAATTGATTTTTGAGTGCAGTAAATAAGAGGAGAAATTCAGCATCATTAAAGTTAAATTACCAGAAGTGTGACTGATTATTCCACTGTGTTGAGACATGAATGTGACAGATTAAAAAAAAAAAAAAATTGTTAATTTTAACACACATTGCTTTATGCTTCCTGTTGGAAGGGGAAAAAACTATGACAGAAATTTTAAAAAAAATAGAAAAAAGAAGTAAACATAGCATGTTGATTTACATTCAGTCTCTTTAGTTTTTATTTTCTGGATGCAGATGTCCTTTTCTGTCCAAAATCTATTAGGATTGCTTAGGTTCACTGAGAAGAACAAAGTATTTCATAGTTTATCATTGCACATTCTTGCTGTTATTGTGTACGGTTTATATTCATGGTTCTGCTTATTTCACTCAGCATCAGTTCATGTAAATCTTTCCAAGCCTTTCTAAAATCAGCCATTTCATAATTTTTTATAGAATATTCCATTACCTTCATGTACTACAATTTATTCAGCCATTCCCCAGTTGATGGGCATCTATTCGTTTTCCAGCTTCTTTGCTACCACAAAAAGAACTGCTACAAACATTTTACTCACGTGGGTCCTTTTCCCTCATTTATGATTTCTTTGGAATACAGACCCAGTAATGGCAAGGCTGAATCAAAGGATATATACAGTTTGATAGCCCTTTAGGCATAGTTCCAGATTGCTCTCCAGAATGGTTGAATCATTTCACAACTCCACCAACAGTCCATTAGTGTCCCATTTTCCCCACATCCTCTCCAACATTTGTCATTGTATTTTCCTATCATCTTAGCCAATCTGAAAGGTGTGAAGTAGTAACTCAGAGTTTTTTTTTTTTTTTTTTTTTTTTTTTTTTTTATTTAATAGCCTTTAATTTACAGGATATATACATGGGTAACTTTACAGCATTAACAATTGCCAAACCTCTTGTTCCAATTTTTCACCTCTTACCCCCCACCTCCCTAAATGGCAGGATGACCAGTAGATGTTAAATATATTAAAATATAACTTAGATACACAATAAGTATACATGACCAAAACATTATTTTGCTGTACAAAAAGAATCAGACTCTGAATTATTGTACAATTAGCTTTTGAAGGAAATCAAAGATGCAGGTGTGCATAAATATAGGGACTGGGAATTCAATGTAATGGTTTTTAGTCATCTCCCAGAGTTCTTTTTCTGGGTATAGCTAGTTCAGTTCATTACTGCTCCATTAGAAATGATTTGGTTGATCTAGATTTGCTGAGGATGGCCTGATCCATCAGGACTGGTCATCATCTAGTATTGTTGTTGAAGTATATAATGATCTCCTGGTCCTGCTCATTTCACTTAGCATCAGTTCGTGTAAGTATCTCCAGGCCTTTCAACTCAGAGTTATTTTAATGTATTTCTCTAATCAATAGGGATTTAGAGCATTTTTTATATGGCTGTAGATGGCTTTAATTTCTTTTTTTTTTTTTTAATTACAACTTTTTATTGACAGAACATATGCATGAGAAAATTTTTACATTATCCCTTATACTCACTTCTGTTCCGATTTTTCCCTTCCTTCCCTCTCCCCTAGATGGCAGGCAGTTCTATACATATTAAATATGTCACAGTATATCCTAGATACAATATAGGTATGCAGAACCATACAGTTCTCTTGTTGCACAAGAAGAATTGGATTAGAAATTTTAAAAAGCCTGGGAGGAAAAACAAAAATCCAAGTAGTCCACAGTCATTTTCCAGTGTTCCTTCTCTGGGTGTAGCTGATTCTGTCCATCATTGATCAATTGTAACTGAATTAGATCTTCTCTTTGTTTAAGAAATCCACTTCCATCAGAATACATTGTCATACAGTATTGTTGTTGAAGTGTATAATGATCTCCTGGTTCTGCTTATTTCACTCAGCATCAGTTCATGTAAGTCTTTCCAAGCCTCTCTGTATTCATCCTGCTAGTCATTTCTTACAGAACAATAATATTCCATAACATTCATATATCACAATTTACCCAATCATTCTCCAATTGATGGGCATCCATTTAGTTTCCAGTTTCTGGCCACTACAAAAAGAACTGCCACAAACATTCTTGCACATACAGGTTTCTTTCCCTTCTTTAGTATCTCTTTGGGATATAAGCCCAGTAGTAACATCTAGTTTTTTTTTTTTTTTTTTTTTTATAGTAACTTTTTATCGACAGAATCCATGTCAGGGTAATTTTTTACAACATTATCCCTTGCACTCACTTCTGTTCAGATTTTTTCCTGCCACCCTCCACCCCCTCCCCTAGATGGCAAGCAGATGGCTTTAATTTCATTATCTGAAAATTGTTCATATTCTTTGACCATTTATCAATTGAGGAATAATTTGGATTCTTATATGTGCGACACAGCTCTTTATGTATTTTAGAAATGAGACCTTTATTATAATTTGTTATAATTTTTTCTAGTTTCATAAAATACTGCTTTGGCAGTTTGATTGGTGGCACTGATTAAGTAGACCAATTTAGGCAGAATTGTCATTTTTATTAGCTTGGCTTAGCCATGAACAATTAGAATGTCACAGATTAGATATAATGTAACATAACTAGTTTTGTTTCAGAGCAACATTAGTCAAGAATAGATAGAAAAAGAAGACCAAACATAGGTAATGTGTATTACTTTATGTTAAAAGTAGTAGTTTAGTTTAACAAAAAAAAGTATATATTTTTGATTGTCAGCCATGTGACTTTTTTAGATCCCAGGGAATCTAAAAGATTTGACTTATTTATTTGCTTACAGTTAATTTGCTTCCCGTGGAATTGGATGGTGTGCCATGGGGCTCACCAAGCAGTACCTGCGTTATGCTGCCAGTGCTGTCTTTGGATTGATTGGCAGCCAAAAGGGCAACATTGTCTTTGTAACTTTGCGTGGTGAGAAGGGGCGCTACGTGGCAGTGCCAGCCTGTGAGCATGTCTTCATCTGGGATACACGGAAAGGAGAGAAGGTAATAGAGCCATCCACTAGTGACTCCAGGATTTATATTAGGAAAAGGGGGAGGGAGGGATGAGGAGGATGCTTGAGGGCAAGCTGTCTTTGATGATTCTCATCCTCATGTAGCAGGGATCCCTCCTTCTTTGAGAACAGACAGCTTAATACCAGGTCCACACTATGGCTGCACACATTACCATAATCCCAGGGAGTGCTCTTCAGTATTTTTAGGGTGCCTAGAAGTAATTGGTCTGCTAACTTTATGCCTGATCTTGGCCTTGGCATTTTAGTTCTTAGAGTACGTTAGCAAATTGTAGGATAAGAACTGAAGTGTTTTCTTATATTGAGGAGGAGAGTATCATAGGATTAGAGCCAGAAAAAGGCTGGGAAAGATCTTTTAGTTTTGATTCCCCTTTTAAGGATAAGGAAAGTGATGCCCAGAGAGAGGAAGGCATGATAGAATAAGGAATAAGCAAATTGGTTACCTACACCATCCTCCATCTTTTCCCAGTTACATGCTTAATATATCTGAAGAAACTAAATCCCTTTTAGATGGAATCTGGAAATAATTCTGATATCCTGAAAATTGGTTCTTCTGAAAATAATACTTTAAATCCTTAAGTCCAAATTAAAAATTTTATTGCTAGCATTTGCATGAAGTAAGTTTGATGATTCATTACCCATGTCTGGAAGATTTATTTTGCGTTATTTTGATAAGTCATCCTACTTCTTTTTGTACCTTCATTTCACTTGCCCAATGGGGCTAATGATTCCTACCTCAAAAGACTCAGCGTGTGATTACTATTTATAAACATGATTTGGAAAACTAATGTTATTGATATAAAGTGTGCAAATATCTCCCCACCTTTGCAAAAAGGAAAGCTTAGGAGCATGACTTATGTTTCAGTGCTTTTGTTTTTTGTGATTTCAGATTCTTATCCTTCAGGGACTTAAACATGAAGTTACTTGTTTATGTCCCTCACCAGATGGATTGCACTTATCCGTTGGCTATGAGGATGGTTCTATCCGTATCTTCAGTCTTTTGAGTGGTGAAGGGAATATTACCTTCAATGGACACAAGGCAGCTGTCACTGCCCTGAACTATGATCAGCTGGGGGGCAGACTAGTGTCTGGCTCCAAGGTAGGAAATGTAGGAATTCCCGGGAAATAAGTGGACATGTGATGAGCCTTGGATAAAATTAAAAAGTGGGTTATATGTTTAAACAGATTTTTGTTTTATTTGTTTTTTATACAGATTTTTAAAATAAATTTTTGTATGAGGCTTTAGACTCTCAGTAGTACAAAACTACAATTGCCTAGAATGGAATTAGCATAAGTAAGATTTGGAAATGAGTTTCCCAGAGCCATTCTCTTTCATTTGATGCTTTTAAACCTTCCAAGATAGCTTCTTTGTACAGAATTAGAAAAGCAGGATAGCATAAATCAAACCTGAGTTAGATAAGAACAGCAGTGAGTGTATGGCTGGTCTCTTGCTGGATGATGTTATTATTTTTGCCATATTTGTCCTCTTCAAAGGACACTGATGTTATTGTGTGGGATGTCATCAATGAAAGTGGCCTTTACCGTCTGAAGGGACACAAGGATGCCATCACGCAGACACTGTTCTTACGAGAAAAAAACCTGCTGATTACCAGGTAAAGATCTAATAATTAACCTACATGGCCTTCCTTACTTCACTTCTTTCATGGGAACTGCTCAGGAATGAATGAATGAATGAATGAAAAAATGAAGACAATTACTAACTTATTATGTGAAAAGAAGTATACTACGTACTGAAGATGCAAATAAAAAAAATGATACAAAATGCTGCTTGCTCCAAAGGAGCACATATTTTAATAGGGCAAATATATACAAAAGGATTCAGCTCTAGTGCAGATGGAAAGGTCCTTAGAGGATAGCAAAAAATTAGATGTTAATGTTATCTTTTTTAGTATCATCAAAAAAAAAATTTTTTTTAAATTTTGACTTTAAAACAGCAAAAAACAGTTTTGTATACACAATAGAACAGTATGCTATATGAAACCATGAACCTTCATTTAATACTGTTTGTGTGTCTGTGTGTATTCTTGCATGTATAATTCTGCATGTTATTTTCACAATTGTGTCTTGCTAATATTTTTGTACTTCTGTACATTTTAGAAAATTATACTGGCTCTCTTTTTTTAGGGCATTATTATTGCTGACCTGTTCTTTCTCCTTACTCAGTTAAAAACTGAGAAAAAGGAAAGAAGGAAAAAAAAAACTTGTAACAAAAAAGTATAGCCAATGTATCCATGTAGTGGCCAAGTCTAGAAATGTGTCTTTTTCTGCACCTTTTATCCATCACCTCAAGTCTTTCACAGTTGATCATCATTTCAACATTGCATGAATGCAACATTTGTGTGAATGCTGCCAGTACACAGTGATCTTCCAGTTCTTCTCACCTCACTTTGTATCAGTTCATATAAGTCTTGTGTTTTTTCTGAAAGCACCCCCTTTGTCATTTCTTATAATACAATAGTATTCCATCACAATGATATGCCAAAACTTACTCAACCATTCCCAGATTGAAGAGCATATCCCCAATTTCCAGTTTCCAGTTTTTTGCACCACGGAAAGAGCTGCTATAAATATTTTTGTTCATATAGATCCTATTACCTTCTTGTAATATAGTTTATTTCTTAGTTGTCTTAGATGTAATTATTTATTCCCCTAGATTGTAGTTTTTCTTTTTGACTCCTTTTGAATTCCCCACTTAGGATCAGGAAATTTGTTTAGCTTGCAGATATTTCCTCCCTGATATTCTTAAACCTTACCAGCATAACTAAAATGTATTACCTTTTGAGTTTGATGTATTTCTACTCTTAACTCTGTATGTGCACATGTGTGTGTTTAATGCTCCTTGGTCCTTTTCAAATAAAAGGATTATCTGATGCCCAATTCCCCTTCCATGTTTGTAGACTATGTACCTTGATTACAAGAATAGCAAGTTCTACCTTCTCTTTCCTTTTTTCCAACATCAGTGTGTTCTTTTTCTCATGCACCTTGATTACAAGAAATAGCAAGTTCTATCCTCTTCTTCCTTTTTTCAACATCAGTGTGTTTTTATCCTTCCTTTTCTCTCCTCTTCATATCCTTAAAACAGGAGCTCTGTTTTTCTTCTTTAACTTTCTCATTATTCTTTAAGAACATCAAGGTAAACAATTGTTTCTTTTCACTCTATTAGAATGCTAGTTCTATATCATCCTACAGCTCCTTCTATGGCTCAAGTCAAGTTATCTTTCTAGGTTTCTCTGAACTTGAGTTTGTATTTCATAGTAACTACTGACCTTTGGTTTTTTTCATCAGAAAGGTTTTGAAAGTCCTTTGCTCCACTAAAGTCCCATTTCTCCCCTCATAGTATTATACTCACTCAGCTTTTCAGGGTAAGTTACACTGTGAGCCTTTTTCTTTTACTTTTTAAAATATGGTATTTCAAGATTTCCTCTTATTTATAGTGGAAGCTTCCAGGTCTTCCTCTTTCCCCCACTATAGATTTTTTTCTTTAAGACCTTTTTTTCCCCATGTCTTCTATAACTTCAGATTATTTTGAATTTTAGATTCTCCTACCAAAGCTTCCTAAACTAGGTGGTGACCCCAGATGGGGTTGTGTAACTGAATGTGGGAGTCACAAAAAATTTGGCAACAGTAAAAAGTTTTTGAATACAATGACCATAAATTCAAAATCAATCGCATAATGAATCTGAAGTGTTTCTGGCAGTGCTTGCCCATATTGCTTTGTGCAACTTCAACACACAGCATGCAAACTTTGTGCTGCATTTGCGTGAATGCTGCCAGAAACACCTCAGCTCAGATTCGAGATGGGTTGCATAAAAGTTTCTCAGGTGGAAAGAGGGCTGTGAGTAGAAAAAGTCTAAGAAGCCCTGCCTTATCCTATTACTGGATTGTGCGAGGGCTGCTGTGGATTGATTCTTTGTAAAACAATGGCTGGGTCACTGATTTTCCATTTAATGTAACATTGTTGTACAAATGAGCTTTCTGTTTCTATTTTCAGTGGCAAAGACACTGTGGTGAAATGGTGGGACCTTGATACACAGCATTGCTTCAAAACAATGGTTGGCCACCGAACTGAGGTAACTTCTATTTGAAGATAGGTCATTTGGTCATTGGGGAAGGATGGGCAGAGCTAGACCAGGCTTTGCAGCCTTTGTATTGTTTACCACATGCTTCCTGGCTTTTTAGCTTACTAAGTAAATCATGGTGAGAATAGGGTGCATGTCCTTGGTATCTGTTTTCCCCGTGAGCTTCCCCTCCAAGGTGGGCTTGGTAAAAGTTGGTCAAAGAAATGGAGAAAAAAGAATTGCTTGAGTCTTTGGAGCCATACTCCATCACCATTATCACTGTTGCTGTAGGAAATCTAGAGGCTATGCAGAAATATTTATGAACATTTGTATTATGTGCAGTGTGTGGTGAAGGTGCAAAGAAAGAACAATTGCTAAAAACTGATGTTAATATACAAGGAATAAATTTACGAATGAGAAGCTAGACAAAAAGTTATTCTACCTAATCAAAATAAGGTAGTTGTAGTCTTCCTAACCCAGGTCATTTTCCTTTCTTTTATCAAAGGGTTTAGCTCCTGGCTAAATCTTATTCTCCTCCCCATCTCCTGCCCTTACACTCATACATTCACATACTAGATCTTGCCATTATTTTTCCTATATTCTACTTCCCCAATTAAAAAAGATATTGCCCTTTCTGATTCTAACTTAAGTTACTTTATTTTTCCTCTCTCTGTCCTTCCTTCATTCCTCCCACTACTGTTCTTCAGCCTCAGCAAAACCTTCTTATCCTCTTCCTGTCAATGACTCTCAGATCCTTGCCCCTATTTGAATTCACTTTCTTCCTTCTCCAGCTCAATTAGCTGTCTCAATGCTACATCACTCTCTGCTTTTGAATCTCTTGCTCTCTTGCTGTTCTTCTCTTGCCAGACCAACTTGGAATTACCCCACCCACCTAGCTCCTCCACTCCTATTTTCAAGCCAGTTAATAAGGTGGGAAAGTCCCATAACATATATAGGATCCATTAAAAGTTCATGTTATCTAAGTTCAGCTGAACCCTCATTAAATTGATTCCTCTCTAATTGATTCCTTATCTTGCTCTTCATGGAAGCTTTGCCAGTCTTTACCTGCCTTTAAGCTCTTGCCTCTCCTGCACTCTCTTGGCTGAAGACTTTGCCTTGCACTTCACCAAAAGAATTGAAGCCATTTGATATGAACTCTCCCATTCTCTTCATTCCAGAACTCTTTTACATGTTCCTCTTCTTCTTTCCTTCTCTCCCATAATTTCTGATAATGATTCTTGCCAAGGCAACGAACTTTTGCCCAGAGAAATCCTTTAATATTTGTTGATAGATTCTAGGGCTGAAAAAAGTTATTTCTGTAAAGACCACGGATACTGGAATGGATTATCTTTAAAATCATGAAATCCAACTTTCTCATGTTATGGAGTAGGTCTTTGAAGCCCTCAGAATTATAAATTGGCCCAGGTCACACTGCTTCTTATAGTGGCAGAGCTAGGAGCATAGGGCTCCTGATTATTTTCTTTCCAATGTACTTCCATACTTGGTAGATTAGATTTTTCTCCCCTAGGGAGGAGGCAAGTTGCCTTTAGCTGTGCTCCTAAGGACTCCTATTGAAAGCACAAAAAACCCAAAAAAAGTAACTCTAAAGTACCCATACCAATGTATTGTAACAAATTGTAACCCATAAAAGATATTGTAACAAATGCAATTTCTAAAAGTCATGCTCTTCGTCTCCTGTCTATTCAGGTTTGGGGACTGGCTTTAGTGTCTGAAGAAAAACGTCTCATCACTGGAGCTGCAGACAGTGAGCTGAGGGCTTGGGACATCACTTATATAGAGGAGGTAATTATGTGACCACATTTTCCTTATCATGGAAACAATGAACTTCTTGGTATTTTGCAGATTAAAGTTTCACTCTTAAGACCAAAGCCTTAGCTACTCTTCCTTATAGTCTCTAAAACTGTAGTTTATAAACTCTCTTCCTCTTCCCAAATCCCTATGACTTGGTCCCAAATCCCTTCTGAATTCTTCCCTCTCCTTCATCCCTAGCTGGTTCAGATTTCCCCATTTGGAAGACCTAGTAGACTAATTTTTACTGCTGCTTCAGAAGCTTCTTCTGCTGAAGATTCTCATCAGTTTGTTCTTTTGAAGTTAACTCCTTTAATATCTCTTATCCTATCCAGATAATTGCTGCAATTATCTGCTGACCCCCAAAGCATTCTCTTTGTCCTTAGCATAATGTGTACTCATTGTGGACACTCATATGTGTCCATGGCATAATGTGACTCATGAGGGGGTCCACATCTTCTGCAGAGGGAGGTGGAGACAAGGATAGGATTCTTTCAGTACCGTGAACTTGGGTAGCATGGAGACTTGCAGACTCATGGCTGATGGTGATGCCAGAGTAGTCAGCGGTATTTCGTCAAGATTGTTCTGCATTTGGAGAGGTCCAGGCCATGAAGAACTCAAGCTGCTGGTGTTGTCTGATGAGCTTTTAGGACGGGAATCATCCATGTCATCAGGGAAAAGACAGCAGCCTTTTCTATAATGTCTTGTTTTGTTTTTCTGTTTGCATTTAATGAATAGATGAAAGACCTAGATGAACCCAGTTCAAAGAAGAGCAGAGGATCTTCACTTGGGATGCAGGAGAATCATGCAACAGAGACTGGGGACCCTGAAGCAGATGAAGACCCTGAAGATGTAATGATCCTGTCTTAAAATTATGTCTTTTTTGAGGCTGATGTGTTAGAGAAGGAAGGAAAGTAGAGTTTGGGGATGTACATGTGCAACTTTTAGAGAATGGTAGTCATCCTCCTGACCATTTATTTTTCTTCCCAAAGATGTAGCAGAGCTTGCCTTTCACCACAAATTTTTCCCTTGTTTCCTTTGTAGCGTATTCTTTCATGTAACAAAGCTGGTTCCATAATGCGGGAAGGAAGAGACCGAGTTGTAAATCTTGCTGTTGATCGGACTGGCAGGATTCTTGCTTGTCATGTAAGTAACTAACAGTGGGAAATAAATCAATCCTTTCTTATAAAATGTGAAATAACATGTTTTCATGGATCCTATTGATACATTTCATAGTATCATCTAGACATTTATATTTTAAGGTCCTACTTTGTTATGGGTAACATTGTTGTTATTGTTTAAAATTTAGCACTGTTTTATAAATGAGTTAATTTAGGTACCAAAAAATTGCAAGAATTTATCTGTAGGTAAATTCAGAGTTAGAAGTGTCCTTAAACAAATGAATCCCCATCGGTTTTTATTGGTCCCTGACTCAGCCTAATATACTGACGGTTATTGCTTTGTTTACACAGTTATTCATGTTATGCAAATTTGACTTTACATAAAGAATTATGAAAGAAATCCTCATTCCAAATAATCTCTCTCCCAAAGCCCCCCATCCTGTGGTACCACGCTCTCTTAAAATAAAATACCAATCAATCGATAAATAAAAAACAGTAATAAAACCTAAACCCTCACTCCCCTTACTCCACCCAAAATGAAAGCAGAAGAATTGAATGTGTGAAAAGACCACTGCTATGGATTAGGAGCTTGCCTTAATTTTCTGAGGCTGAGAGGGGATACTTATGTCCTCCTTTTCCTACCTGTCTGTGTGTTCTGCAATCCATCTGTCTATGCTTGGGCACTATGTGTATCTTTCTCCAGCCCCCTTGTATCACTTGTCTTTTCCTGTCTGTCCATGTCTGTTCCCCCCATGCTCTTCCTCTTAATTTTGGCCAGGTCGCCACATGATTGGCCTTACCTCCCATGTGTCTCTTCTCTTCCTGCTCTCACTTCTATGACCCCAGGCTTCATGTGTCCTTGAACTATGTGATGGCATCTTCCCTTCAGAGGACAGCCCCTCTCTCCCTCCCTCCCTTCTCTACCTCTGTGGACAAATTCACAGCATATAAAAATTGCATTTTTTAGAAGGCTGCAAAACGGTCTCATTAACGTAAAGTCAGAATTATCTGTGTACATGGTGTGTTAGTAGCATTGTTATAAGTAACTCCTTTAATGCTTCAGATCATAGGATGAAATGTCTTTTAGTCTAGTCTCCTCATTTAAAAGATAAGATTGAATATTTGGCCCAAGGTTATAGCAGAGTAAGTAGCAGAACCAGAATTTGAAGCCAACTCCTCTGATTCCATATTTAACAGTCTTTGCTCCTAACAGAAGAAGAGTTAGATTGAGACTGGATCATAGATAAGATAGACTTCAGATCATTCCTAGTTGGTGGAGTGATATCAATCTGTTTGCCTCTTGCAGGGAACTGATTCAATTTTGGAAGTTTTTTGTATTCTTTCCAAAGAGGAAATTCAGAAGAAAATGGATAAAAAAATTAAGAAAGCCAGGAAAAAAGCTAAGTAAGTTCTGTCGGCTTATTTCAACTACAAATGTATGGCATAATCTGTATTTTAAATAGTGGGGAAATTAAAATGACTTTTAGAGGAATGAGATTCTTCCATTTCCCCCCCCCCCTTTTTTTAAAGCAGTAATTAATGGCATAAATTAGGTTGTCATTAGATATCTTTTTCTATATTCCCTTTACCTGAAATCTTGCATACAAGTGTCTTAGCTATTACTGGGTAATAAATTTTACTTAGGGGATGGAAACCTTCATGAAAGAAGGTTGTCTTAGGCTACTTCTTAAAAGTTGGTAAGATAACTATATATGATTAAGGTTCCTTAGGTTAATGGGCTAATGCAGCCTTACATATCAGTTTCTGAAAGTATTACACAAATCATTTTTAATTAGCTTTCTATAACAACTCATTCTTTTTCTTTTAAAATTTTTTTTTAGTTCCAAATTCTTTTCATTTCCCACCCATTAAAAAGTTAGGACATCCACATTACACATAATCTTTTTCTTTCTTAATGGACTTTTGCAGTTCCTACTGAATCCTTCCTTATATTATCAATACAGTAATATACAAGCTGCTCTTCCATTGTTACTTTTCTTATAAAACTAAAGGACATTTCATTTCCTCACGATCTCATTTTAACTTGATCTGCTTTAATGTCCATCTTTTTTTTTTTTTTTTTTTTTCCTTTGTAGAATGGACAGATATACAAGAACTATTCCTTTCTGGCATGTTTTACTTGTCTGTCTATAGCATGGATCTATATTTAGTTAACTTTTCCTTGAGTTCCATTGTCAAAAGAAATCTTTTTTTTTTTTTTCCCTTAAGAAATTCTTAATTATGTAAATAAAAAACACTTGTTTCTGTTATTATACCAGACTGGGATTCTTTTAATAAAGAGATACTCTGAGAAATGTAGAAGTCAGTTTATTTTTAAAAAGTGATTTTCAGCATTTTTTTTCCCTAGATTAAGTTCTGGTGAAGGGGAACAAGAGGATATTGAAGTCAGTATGTCTTTGCAAGATGAGATCCAGCGGGTAGCTAACATCAAAGCTTCAGCCAAGATCAAGTGAGTAAATATGTTATTGGCTCTTAGATAGATCTTTACAGTTAAATTATCATTTGATCCAAAAGAATCATGGTGTTCTTTTTAGTCATAGCCCAGATTTCTTGCTAGACAATTCTCTGTGAAATTCACCCTCATCCCTACAGTCAGTAATTTTATACTATTATATCCCCTTGCATACCTCACAAAGAAGTTTGGTTTCATGTCTTCTGCATCTATCATGTGTTGTTTTGTGTTATAGTATGTATGTCTTTTCCCACTGCTAGAGTATAAATTTTATGAGGTTAATGACTTTCTCTTATCTAAATAATGTATTTACACTAACACCTAGCATATTACATTCTAAATGTTTAACAGATGTTATTGAATTTAACATATTGTACAGAGTGGAACCTAGTCTTTCTCCATTTTTCACTTTCTCCCCCCAAAAACCAAACTAGAACAAAAAACCAGTGTTCTTACCTTGAACTAAATATAAACAGTGATTTTTGATTTAGGCAAGTGAATCTTTGTAAAATAAATCCTTTTCTTTGACTACACTGCTCTGTTTTCATTCTTTGCTCTGTCTTTGTGGCTTTTCATCTTTGCTTCACTTAGTAGTAGTTTATCCTGATTCCTCTTTTGTAGCGAAAAAAGTAAATTGGTTACGTGCTATAAAATGTTGTTCCTTGCTAGATTGTGCAGACATGACATTTTTGAATCTGCAAAATGGTTTACAGTTGACCGTTTCATTGATGTGTTGTCCATCCAGATTGGTCAGAATTTTCTGAATATTGAGAAGAGGACATCTCTGTGTAGAAACTTGACAAGTTTATGGATGGATCCATTTTGATAATATTTTTATCTCACACAGGTCCTTTGACTTGATTCATTCTCCACATGGAGGCTTGAAAGCGGTCTTCCTACTGCAAAACAATCTAGTGGAAATATATACACTAAATCCATCCACCCCTACCCCACAGCCCATCAGGACAGCCAGGATCACCATCGGGGGCCATCGCAGTGATGTCCGTACCTTGTCATTTAGTTCTGACAATATTGCTGTCCTTTCAGCAGCTGCTGATTCTGTCAAGATATGGAACAGGTTTGTAAATCTGCTTTTCTTAGTAGCTGCTTTCCACAAGGCCAGGATATTTTCTTTCTCTCTATTCTATGATTTAACTTCAAAAACTTAGTGATTCCCCAAGCACCTAAATATACTTCCTTAAAAATTCATCTGGTGTGACTTTTTTCTTTTTTTTTTAACTATAACTTGAAACTGAGCTTATAAAGAGAGGTTGAACTTTGCCTTGTACATCCTTTTAAGTGATCTTTAAATCTGAAATTTTTAGTACTGTAAAATGAAATTTGGATCTTAGTAATACCACATTTGGATTGTATTATAAATATAATTGTGTTAATTATACTAATTATAGTCATTAATGTCAATAAGTGATACCAAAATTATATTATTTCACTTGTAGTATGACTAGTAATTATTAATGATCATTAATACTATGATTAGATGTTATTGATAATGAAATCTACATAATGGACTTTATAATTTGCAAAAGCATTTGACATATAACATCCTTACAGTTTTACAATAATGCTATGAGGGGAAGATTGTTGTTTTGTTTTGTTTTGTTTTAACCAGCATTACCATTTTTCAGATGGGAAAACTAAGGCTAAGGGAAGTTAAGTGATGGCAGGATCATAAATCAGAGGAATTTAATTTTCTCCATCAGGCCACATTGTAGTCCTCTTGCTTGAAATGTTAGCTTTTCATTGTTAAGAAGCAGCCAGAATCTGTTATGACACTTAGGGATATTTGAAAGTCTATATTTTTTTTTTTGATTAAGAACTTGTGGTTTTGAACGTTGTCATCCTAACTTATGAGTTACTTAGCTTTGTCCATTTCTTTTTTTCTCCTTTACTTATTATAAGGAATATTCCATGATCCTTTATAAGAAGCAAGATTCCACAAAAGGAAACTCTTTCTTTGATTGCTTAAGAAAGGTCTTTCAAAAGGGATTAAAACTTCTACATGGAATAATAGTATATTACAAAGATATTAAAAAGGTGTATTTGAGCCTTGAATTATTAAAGCTTTAATGCTGAGACCTATAAGACCAACTTATAATATGTATAAAAGATCAAATTAGTCCAATAATGAATTTTTCATCTGAGGTTCCTTGGAGCTTTAGAGACTTGGGATCAAGATAGTGGAATACAGTAGAGATAGATGATTCTCCCCTTTGTATGAGAGAAAAGGTTTTACCTTTACTTAATTAGGAAGTGAAGGATGATGGCCTTTAAGATCTTTCCAGTACTAATCTCTGATCCTGTGATTTTCCCTTTCTTTTCATAGGTCTACACTGCAATGTATTCGGACAATGACTTGTGAATATGCTCTCTGTTCATTATTTGTTCCTGGAGATCGACAGGTGATAATAGGAACAAAGGTAAACAAATGCTTTGTTTTGGATTTCTAGGGCTTTTTCAGATCATTTAATGAAAGGTGGTTCTTTATATAATTAGAAGCAGTTAGATCTTTAACCAGCAGCACATAATAAGAAAGGTATAAATTCATCAACTTTTTGGTTGTTGGATCATGCAGTTTGAAATGCTTATTGTAATTTAAAAAGTAGTTTTAAAAGTTAAAGGAAATTATATTTGTATGGTGCTTTATAATTTAACATTCATCTTGGTTTAGTGGAAAGAATTACAGTTCAGTGACATAAGATATCTTATTTGAGACTCATATTTCTTAGGAGGTGTGTAAGGAATGGTATTATCTGTTTTATAGTTGAAGAAACTGAGACTTAAATTGAGGTTAAATGATTTGTTCAAAGTCATAATTAGGATCACTCATGATCCGTTATCAAATACTCTTTCTACTAAGCCACATTGATATTCTTTTTTTTTTCATTTGCCTCAGCATCCAGTCAGCCAGCCAGTTAATCAAGCACGTATGTGCCAGACATTGTGCAAGAAGCTGGGGATAGGAAGACAAAATGAAACAAACCACATCATTGGGGACAGTGACATGTATACTTATAAGTGAATGCAGAAGAGACCAGAGGAGTGGTAGGGAGTGTAGGTTGTTACAACCATGTAAAAAGTTGAGAATGAGAAGGATAGAAAACAAGTTAAGAGATCATTCATTGGTTATTTTGGAAAGTAGTCTTTTTAATAGGGACTTTGGAAGACAGGTCATAATGGGTTGAGAAATGATTGAAAAGAATTAAGAAAGTAAATTTTCTAAGAATTTGGTTGTGAAAGATAAGAGGTAAAGGATAGTTGTGGTAGTTGAGGTTAAGGAGAAGGGTAGAAAATGGTGGTAAGAGTATTAGTCTCATTGTTAGCAAATCACAGGCAAAATAACTTCACTTTGGAGAAGTGAGTTAGGCAACTCAGTTTTGTCCTTGCCCTTCACTTATTCACTTGTACATTTGTTGATCACTCTTAGGTTCATTTTGATTATCCCAGACCCTCTGTTTCTGGTGTTCCATTTTAAAGTTTGGAAAACTAGATATAAATAAAAGTGTCTTTGTCATCCACAGTCCACAGTTATTTACATGCTACCAAATCCCAGAGTACTTACTTCTTGTATATCTTTTTAGACAGGGAAGGTGCAGCTTTATGACTTGGCTTCAGGAAATTTGCTGGAGACAGTTGAAGCACATGATGGAGCCTTATGGTCAATTTCACTTTCTCCAGATCAGGTAACTAAACAGTTGGTTCTCCCTCAGAACTTCACGGTTCCTTTGTTAAGGTCATTCTTTGCAGTAGCCATGAATTCTTTTCTCAGGATTTCCTTGCCAAGAGATTCCTTTTTCCAGACATGGTTTGGTCTAAATCTTGAGATTCCTTGTATGATATCATTTCCAGATGAAAATATCTTTTAGGAAACAAATTCTCTTTTATTTTCTTACTTATATAAGATCTGTCTAGCTACCTAATTATCAGATTTTTTTCTCTCTCTTCTCCCCCTGTTGCCTCTGAGTTCTTGTTTCGAGAAGTATCTTGAGACTTTAGAGCCAAAACTCTTACATAATATTATTACTGTTTTTTTTTTTTTTTTTTTAAGTAAATGTACCAGAACTTAGATCAAATAATTCATTATTATCTTTTCAAAATAAGACCAGGAGTCCTCAAACTTTTTAAATAGGGGGCCATTACACTGTCCCTCAGACTGTTGGAGGGCCGGACTATAGTAAAAACAAAAACTTTGTTTTATGGGTCTTTAAATAAAGAAACTTCATAGCCCTGGGTGAGGGGGATAAACGTACTCACCTGCTGCATCTGGCCCGCGGGTCATAGTTTGAGGACCCCTGATTAGACCATATATCTTTCATCTAGTGATTCTTTGGCTGCTCAGAATATTTTGGGGACACTTGTGGAATTGTTGTCACTGCTAACAGCACATTTTCAAATATTGCCATTAATGACCAAGCTTTAGGTTTTGAGGGTAATCTCAAAAAATTATTCAGTGCCATATCTGGTGAATAAGTTGGGTAATACAGTTTGGGGGGTAAAATTGAAGTGAAAAAAGACTGGTTTTCTTTGTATTTCTAAATTGAAATGCATTTATTTTTCCTAATAGTATTTTGTTTTTCCAATTACATTAAAGATAGTTTCCAATATTCATTTTTGGAAGATTTTGAGTTCCAAGTTTTTTGTCCTCCCTTCCCAAGACAGCAAGCATTCTGATATGTTATACATGTAGAACCATTTTAAACATATTTCTGTATTTGTCTTGTTGTGAAAGAAAAATCGGAACAAAAGGAAAAACTAACACAAGAAAGAAAAAAAAAAAACAACAAAAAGGTGAAAAGAGTATGCTTCAATTAAATGCATTTTTAAAAGTGTTTTGAGGAATGGGAAGCATTGTTGTGCAGATTCTTAGTGAATACTTTGATAAGACATTATTCACTTAGATACATGTTAATGTAAGTTCTGTTGTGTTGGTTTTTAAGATCCTTCCTACTGCTTCTTTATAGTTAATCCTTATGTAAGTGATCTTTTCATTCAAAGACCAAAAATAACTTCTTTGGGGGTCATATGTTGCAGTATGTAAGTCCCAATAATTATAATTTCCCTCAACCTGCTGTTTTTGGTTAGAGAAAAGTAGAAGGGGTGACGAGGGCATTGGGGAGCACTGGCAGCTGAAGAGAAACCTCTGTACCAGATTAAAGACCCTCCCTGAAGAGTCTCTTCCTCAAAGCATAGTGGTCTGGATCTTTAACCAGTAATTATCAAATACTAAGGCTGCAATAAGGAATTTCTCAATATATTTATGTCTACATAATAATCCTGGAGATTTTTTTTCTCCTGGTTGCTGCCTTTTTTATAACTTCCACATCAAGTCGTTAAGACAGGAAGACACTTTTTAGAATCCCATGTTGGAGCCAGCCTTTGGGTTTCCTTCTAGAAATGCTTAGATTTCCAGAATACATTTTTCATTCATTGTCTTTTAGCGTGGTTTTATAACTGGTGGTGCTGACAAATCTGTCAAGTTCTGGGATTTTGAATTGGTGAAAGATGAAAACTGTGCCCAGAAAAGGTGAGTGTGATCGTTTTTTGAGTAATGGTCTGAGATGCAAAAGTAGATATTTAAAAAAAACAATTCTAGACTTTCAGCATTAAATCTTGTTTTCTTCATGTGTGGTGCTAGACTTTCTGTGAAGCAGACCCGTATTTTGCAGCTTGATGAGGAAGTTCTCTGTGTACGCTACTCTCCCAATCAAAAGCTGTTGGCTGTGTCTTTACTGGACTGCACAGTGAAAATCTTCTATGTTGACACTTTAAAGGTACAGCCATGGGGCCAGTTTACACTGATACTGTGGTTTGAACTGATGATCAAATAGCTGTTTTTTCTCCTCTTGTATAGGTGTTCCTCTGTTGGATAGAAATGCTTCCTTAAAAAGCTGATTTTTAAATTAAGTGTTTGTTAATTGAATAATTTTATATGGGGTTGGGATAGAAATGTAAATTCCTATTTAAATAATCATAAATTGAATAATTTAAGTGAATCACTTATTTATTTATTTTATGAACTCATTATATACTGGACTTGCTAAAAACAAAGTATACTATATCCTTAGGTGAAAAAATATCATGTCCTTAAGATTCTAAGGAAGCCCCCAACTATGCTAGAAAATGATTCTCTTTTTTTTTTTTTTTTTTTTTTAAGTCAAGTAAACAAGTATGGAGATACATAGAAAGGCAAAAAACAGTTCCTGTTTTTAAGAAACTTGATCTGATAGAGGAAACACCGTGCAGATAATTTTGTACAAACAAGAAAAAGAAGATAACATGAAGATAATCAACAGAGAGAAAGTCTTAGTATTAAAGGAGATCAAGAAAGAATTCTTGTAAAAGAGAAGATTTTAGCAGGAGCTTGAAGGAAGCCAGGAGGCAGGGAGGAGAGAGAAGTCAGTGAGAACATACTTCATAATTAATTCTATAGTAAGCACTTATTAGATATCTCCTGTTTGCAGTCTTTGTATTTAGGGGCCTCAGAATTATAACTATAGCAGCTAATTTTTCAGTGTCTTCCAGAACTATGGACCACCATAAGGTGGTCACTTGCAAGAGCTCTAAATGATTTCAAATTTTATTAGCATCTCAGTTATTTATTCAATTGAATAAATATTATGAAACTCTTATGCAAGGCAGTCTGCTAGACTAGACTACACAATGGATTTAAAACCATGATCAGATATCTTAGTATTCCTTTTTAATCATCTGGATGTTGGGAAAAAAAAAAGTAAGCATTGTACTGAATGTTACATTTAGACCTTAGTATGATAAATTTTATCAGTATTTTGAAAATGTTAACTAAAATGTTATTCCTTTTTTTTTTTTCCCACTTAGTTTTTTCTCTCTTTATATGGTCACAAACTACCTGTTCTGTGCATGGACATCTCTTATGTAAGTAAAGCTTTTAAAGGTTCCAAAAGCTCTTGATTGTCCTCAATCAGAGGATGACTATTCTGAGATAATGATTGGTTGAGGGGACTGTTTGATGTCTTCTTTTAAGATACGACTTCAGACTATGACTTTCAAGGATCTCTATAAAAGGGATCACTTAATCCAAGAGGATCTTGTAGGGAATGGACTTTGGAAACCTGATAGTACTATGGAAATTAATATTGACAATTCCTTTCTTGAACTTTCCTCATAGGATGGGGCACTAATAGCAACTGGTTCTGCAGACAGGAATGTGAAAATTTGGGGCTTAGATTTTGGAGACTGCCATAGATCCCTCTTTGCCCATGATGACAGGTAAGCAAGTGGTTCTTTCACACAAAAGCAACTCCAAAGCCACTTTCTGGGTCAGTCCTCATGCTGGCTACATCCTGTAGAAGCCTTATGCAAGCAATGACCTACTTTGCAAAGAAACGTTCACTCTGGCTAATGGGAACTATATTGCTTCCCTGGGAGATAGCTACTCATAGCTTTAGCTGTTGACAACTTTTGGAAGGCTTTTTTTTCACTACCTTGGGGCCTTACATAAGGTATTTATTTCATTTTTAGTATCATGTGTCTGCAATTTGTCTCCAAGTCTCATCTCTTCTTCACTGCTGGGAAAGACCATAAGATTAAACAGTGGGATGCAGACAGATTTGAACACATCCAGACCTTGGAGGTACTGACCATTCTGTTCCAGTTATATTTAGAGTGGTTCTGGTCTTGAATCTTGATGCTGTAGTATGTATATTTTGGGTAAAAAGTGATGAATGATTGTTGTCCTTCTTCATTTGCTTCCTTATTTTCTCCAGGGCCACCACCAGGAAGTATGGTGCTTAGCTGTTAGTCCTAATGGTGATTATGTTGTATCGTCATCCCATGACAAATCCCTAAGACTATGGGAGAGAACAAAGGAGCCGCTCATCCTAGAGGAAGAGCAGGAGATGGTAAGAATGTCAGCTTCTATTTCAGACATCCTAGCATTAATGGGACATATTCTGGAGAAATCCAGCTGAAGGACTAGGTTAACCCTGTGGTGTTAAGAGCTGCTGAATGACCTATCAGAGACCATCTTCCAGTGGTTAGGGAGCTCACCTCACTTTTATAAAGTACTTGAATATTCTTTGAGGCATCTCATTGCCTTACTTTCATGTGGTAATCCCTGCCCCTTAAATAAGTTGTGTTTTTTGCCTTGGCAGCAAAGAGAAGCAGAGTATGAAGAGAGTGTGGCTAAAGAAGACCAGCCAGTAGTAAGTAAAGTTCTCTGCCTTCCAGAATTAAGGTTTAGAGCTTATCTTATTTTAAAGCAACAAATTCCCAAACTTGCTAGGGGAATTTTTCAGCCTTAACCAGTTGATATGGGGGAAATGGGAGAGAGAGGCATTAGGTTCCCGAGGTTAATATTATATATCTTTCCATCCTCTTCTACAAAGAATCCCATGGCTACAATAAGAATGGAATCCTGCAGATGACTGACAGTTCAGTGTGATTGTTTGTCTTGCAATTTAAGAAATATCTTTATAAATTCCAATGCTAGCACTTAGCTACCTGTGTGACATTGAGCTTGTCACTTAATCTCCCAGTCCTTCACTACTTTAATCTACAAAATAGAAATATGGAAATATTTGTATTTCCTGTCACAGGATTCTTGTGAAGAACAAGCTTTGTAAACAGAGTTGTTAAAATTAATATAAATAGTATAAACCTTGAGTTGGAATATTTTTTTTTACTTTTTTTTCTTCTGACTTTATTTACTTCTGACATGAGGGATAAATGTGAAAGAAATTTAAGAAATTAGATCTTCCTATTAGATATTGTTGAGGAAAAAATGTGTTAAAAATGTTAAAAGTTATATTAACATGTAATTGGGAAAAATAAAATGAATACATTTTTTAAAAGACATTAGATATTATTGAGGAGGAGAATGTTCTTCTAGAATGATTTAAGTAATCATATATTGCAGTTTTTGTGACAAGAACTTAAAGAATCTTTTTATTTTTTTAAATATAGGTTCCTGGAGAAGCTCAAGGTGACACTTACTTTCCTGGGAAAAAAACTGTTGAAACTGTCAAAGCGGTAAGTTAGTGTAGAAATAGAGTTTTTATTTTATTGGTACAGACACAGCAATCTTACAGATCTGCTTTACTGCTTATCAAGGAAAAGGCCCTTTTGTGGCAGAGAAATGGTGATTATAAGGAGGAGGATACTCTTACTATAACCAACAACAGAGAGCAGCCTGGGAATAAAAGGAAACAACTGGTTTTCCTGCATGAGCATTCCTGTCAGCTGCTCTGATTTAGATGTTGGACAGTGCAGCCTGAGTTAAGAACACCACTGATTCTTTTCTCATTGATCAAAACTAAAGGGTTCCTAAATGTTCAGAGGCCCTTGTAGGTACATTCATTTGATTGCTTAGTGCCTAGGTGGTAGGGTTTTTCCAGTTGCATTTGGCTAAACTTAATCCAGCAAGCATCTTAATCTGACCTTTTAGGTTGGAAATGCCTTCTGATTTTAGTGGTATATATTGTTTTAACCTTTTTCCTTTATGCCCTGCTCAGGCTGAGAGAATCATGGAGGCCATTGTATTATACCGAGAAGAGACTGCAAAGATGAAAGAACATGAAGCCATTTGTAAAGCTGCAGGCAAAGAGGTGAGAGGGCCATTGATTCAGGAAGAGGGTTTATGTAAAGTTGTTTCCTGGGTAGAGGTAGTGGGTCATATGGCGAGATAGATGATATATGTATGATCAAAGGAAAGGAGGTAAATGTGGTGGAAGAAACCTTATAATATAAACATTAAGAACAAGGCCTGAGGGAACAGAGAGAAGAGAAAGAAAAAGGAAAGCCTGGTGTCATAGAGAAAGTAAGTACGGGAAATTTTAGAATGAGATGGGTAGTCTTCCTTTGATAAGCCCAACTACAATAAAGGACTGAAACTTGCACTGAGTGAGACAACCAAGCACTTAAGACTAATTACTGATTGGACAGTACTCTATTAACATATGCTTGGAAAATGGCTCTTCCCACTATTTTGTGCTGGTTCAATCTTTTGGTGTATACAGAGAATTGTGGGAAGGATTAGGGGGTGGAGTCAGAAAAGCCAGAGTCACTTTGGCAGTAGAGGAGGAAAAGGAAGGTCTAGGAGATCCTGTGTCCATTCCAATTCACTTCTGCCCCTAAAGACCAAGAATAAAGATCAAGGACTTTTGCTTATCCCGACTCTGGCTGATTCTAAAGTATCCAGGGTTATAACTCGGTCTTCACAGGTCATAAATGTCAGAGGGGTCAGACATTATTCTGGTAGACTATAGTCCAGCAAAAATTAGTTCCATATTTTCTTGATTGCCAAGTCATCATACAGCATGGACATTAATCTGACGAAAGGCTCTGGTGAATAATTATATTTATTCTTATTTTCTCCACAGGTTCCTCTGCCAGTTAACCCTATCTTGTTGGCTTATGGAAACATCTCGGTGAGTAAAGCTTCAGAATTTCCACCATTTCTCTTTGGACATTCTAAGGAGTACATCACATCTTCTCAGAACAGAAAGGAAAAGGACTTTTGTGTTTGTGGATGAAAAAACATTTTAACTTCAAAAATCTTAGCTAGATTTGTGTCTGCTTCTAAACATTAGTTAGGCATTATAGATGGTTTTTTGGGTGCTCACAGTTGTTGTTTAGAATCTCCTGTGGATTATTTGTTCTGGTTGTACTCTGAGAAAGATAGCCTTAAGACATGCCTATTTCTCACTCCCAAATGAGGTGGGAACCTTTTGTGGGGGAAGAAAATGAGAACTTAATTAAAATCTGACCACTGATGCTCTTTATATTCATTTACAGCCTTCCGCATATGTATTGGAAGTATTTAAAGGAGTCAAGTCAAGGTGGGTTCCAGGAAATTTTGTTCATAACAGGACTTGATTAATTATATAAATCAGCAGCATTTTTGGAGTGCCTGTCATATGAAGAACCTAATACATGAGCACTAGGGAAGATCTTAAAATGAAACACCCTAGAAAACTAATCACTGTGCTGGTGTGGACTCTTTTCTGGACATTAATAGTCACTTAGTTGATTACTGTGTGAGGAATGTGTCTACCTAGGCACCAACTACTAATTTACAATGTAAGCACCCTAACACTAATAATTTTCAGAGCATTTTTCTGAGTGTCTCATTTGATGACCCATAGCAGTTTTGTGAGAGATCAGTAGCTCAGATTTTAAGAGATGGAAAAAATGAGATTCGGGTGCTAGGTTAAATGACTAGCACACAAAATGATGAGACTTAGAGAGTCCAGGCCTAGTATTTATGGATATCTAGATTTTTGTGGGAATATATGAAATCGTAATAATATGTATGTATGAAAAGAGTGCTCATGTACAAGTTAGACATTTTTTGTATTTCTAGCATCCCAGTTGATCTATCAGAGGACAGCTGTTTTTCTACTAAACGGTTCTTGTTCTGTGAGGCTTTTGCTCAGATCACTACAACCCTGTTTATGCTCTTTTTTTTTTCCCCTCTTTGCTGTTGAAGTGAGTTGGAGGAGGCCCTCCTGGTGCTGCCTTTCTCATATGTGCCAGACATTCTGAAGCTTTTTGATGAATTTTTCCAGCTGGGCTCTGATATTGAACTCCTCTGCCGGTGCCTCTTCTTCCTCCTCAGGTAATATTTCCTTCCCAAGAATCCAAATTGTAGTGTCACCCAGCCAAAAGAAAATCTGAGATAGGATATATACATATATGTATATATGTACATATGCACATATAAACAAGTTATTTTGCTGTACTTGGAATTGCCTTTTTTTTTTTTAAGTCATCCATTTTTCTTAAGTTTTTACAAGTAATGAAAGGATATAAATTGTTGTGAAAATGCTTAATCTTAAGTATTCATATTGATTTTTATAGCCTCATTTGGTCCTTTGGCATTTTCTGTGGCTCTGGGTTATGTTTTCACTGTATTAATATCCTTTTCCCCCCTTACTGTGGTTTTCATTGGAAACATTGGCAGTCCTTTTCTTCACTGACAATATTCCAAGTTGTTTTACTCTAGTCCCATATTACCTGGACATCTTCAGATGGATTAATATCACACTCTGCAGGTACAGAATGGAACTCATTTTCTTCACTTCCTAAAACATTCATTCTCCAAACTTCCCTCTTTCTTTTGAATTCACTACCATCTTTAATTTCATTTTTTAATGACTCAGATTTGGTTGACAAATCTTATTGATTACACCCTAGCAGCATTTCTCACATCTTCCTACCTTTCTTACCATTGTAATGTTCGGGCTAGCTTTCTGGAGGTCTTTGGGACCAGCCTTGGTCTCATTAAGATAGACACCAAGAGAATGGTCGAGAATAGAGTCTAGATTCTTTATTCTGGCCCAGTCTTGATCTAAGTGCAGGAGGCCACCACGAGGCTAGTCAAAGATGGAATTTCTTTCTTCCAGTCCTTCTTAGCCCTTATATACTTTATTGTAATTACATCATTACAACATACTGATTATGTGTGAACTTAGAAGACCCACAAGACCATTACATCACCATACTAAGTACTAGGTATATATGTAAATTAGAGAATCATTATCTCATCAATTCCACTGAGTTAACACTTTGTTTCAAGTATACTTTTCCAGAGTTCCAGCCCTCTACACACCTTCACCCTAGGTCAGGACCTTGTCATCTCTAACCTGAATTATTGCAATAGTTTCCTTACTGATTTCACAAGATTCTGTTTTCTCCAATTTGTCCTCCACACAATCGCCATAACCACATTCTTAAAGCACTGATCTGGTCATTGCATTCCCTTGCTGAATCTAGGTTGGTTTCACAAACTCTCTTAGCATTTAACGTTTGTTTGTTTTTTTAACATGTGAGCACAGCCTGCTTTTCCAGATTTCTTTTACATTATCTTCAGGAATTCATCATTCCAGTCAAGCTGTCTTAAATGTTTTTCAGACTCTTCATTCCTTCTTCCTTTTTGCCTTTGTAGCAGCTGTCCTCAAAGGTCAGAATGCCCTTCTTACTTACCTTTACCTCTTAAAATTCTTAGGTATCACCCCTTTCAGGAAGCCTTCCCATATTCCATAGTTGCTTATCTTAAGGAATTTCCTTTGGATGCCACAGTGCCTTGTATGTAGTACATACTTAATATGTATTGAAATGAATTTGTTTGAATAATAATCTTATTTGCAAAAGATACTTTTTTTTTTTAAAGAATCGACTCATTTCTTAAATGACAAATAAGACCTTAAAAAGATAAAGGTAAAACTATGAAAGTACCTACTACTCTTGGATTTTCTATGAAGGGACACCTAAGAATACTCAGAATAAATACAACCAAATCATCTGCTCCTCTTGGGTTTCCTATGGAGGGACACCTAAGTATATGTAGAATAGATAGCAGGGAATTTGGAAAGGTGGGGAGGATCAGCAAAGTCTTGGACATAGGTTTTGCTTGGGATATGTCTTCATATCCCAAGTGATTGATGTACTCACTCAAATAGAGGTTAGGAGAGAGAATCCATCTAAACATGGCTGGCCACTGTAGAGACATGAAAAGAGGGGATGGAGTGCTGGGTATTTGAAGGGAAGAAGGGAGGTTGATTGGATCGTAGAATGAGGAAAAGAGTAATTAATATGTAATGAGACTAAAGGTTGGGACCAGGTTGTGAAAGGTTTTGAAAGTCAAACAGTTGCTGAAGGGATTTTCCTAATGTACAAGCTTGACCATGTCATTGCACCTCTCCAAATGGTGTCCTGTTGTCTGTGGTATCAAACACAAACTCTTCCAGTTGGCTGAAGGCCTTGTTATGCTAAACTAGAATATGCTGTTTTGACAGGTTTTGGTTGGGGAAGGTGGGAGGTTGATAGGCTTATCTGTTCAGACAGTGACTGAGTGGTTACTTGTCAAAAATATAGTCAAGGGAATTCATGCTTCCTGTGAGAGTTGTAATTAAATTCAGTAAATCTGTGTTAAGTCCCTATTGTGAGATATAGGCATAACCTTTATCAGAAGGTAGGTTTTATCCCCCCATCCCTAATCCAGTGGATTTTTAAGTGATGGAGCAGTATGGAGCACTTTCTGTTTTGGAAGTGGATAAGACAAGCCTGGCATTCTGGGACATCACTGTTTTTGCTTGTTATTTTTAGGATTCACTTTGGGCAGATCAGCAGTAACCAAATGCTTGTACCAGTGATAGAAAAATTGAAGAAAACAACAATTTCTAAAGTCAGTGAAGTCCGGGTAAGTACCTCTTTTTGCTGCAGTCTGTAGGTACAGGTTCCAGGGCATCTGTAACTAGAGACTAGCACTGCTCACTCTTGGATCAAGTTGTTCCTGAAGATCCACATAATCCTACAGAGACAGTACTTGGGAGAAGAGAGTGAGGAAGACTGGTTAGTTTTCCCCTCCAGCAAATTAAGCTTCTTTAATGTTCTTTCTGTTTCTGTCCAGGATGTGATTGGATTCAATATGGCAGGACTTGAGTTTCTAAAGAGGGAATGTGAGGCAAAAAGTGAAATTGAATTTTTCTCTGAAGCCACAAGCAATTTCGAAGAGAAGAAACGGAAGAGGAAAAAGAGAGAGAAGTTGATTATGACATTGACTTAGAGCTCTAACATTTGAGTGTTTTCATCTAGCCATTCACTGTGCCTTTCAAATTAGAAGAAACAGCTTTCTGACCTGAATATGTGGCTTCTACATCATGGAAAAACACAACAACTTGAGTGGAAACACTTAAATTTCCACTGTGCTGCTGCCATTCTGCTTCCATCTTCCTCTTTTTTCGTCTGTAAAAGGAAGGGGATTGGACTAAATGGATACTTTTAAAGTTCTGAATCATGAATTTTCAAGTACCAGATGACAAAAAAAGTGATTGAACTTCTAAAGTACATTGAGAGGATCTGTCTCACAAAAGGGAAAGTTAACTAAGAATATTTGTGCAGGGCCTCATACTTTCCTTATTGGCAAAGGCTAGATACATTCTTGATTCTCTTTTTGGTTCTCTTTTTCTCTCCATTCTTATTAATTAGTAGAGGAACTCTTGAACCCTTAAACTCAAGGACTATTGGTAACTCCAATTTATTAATTTCCATGATTGTTGGACATGTGCAAATATTCTGAGTTGCTATTTATTTTAATTGGTTTTTTTTTTAATCTTTTGCCTAATAGGAAACTTTCCTAAGGTAATTTAAAGTATCTTTTTTATTTCCCTAAGGAATTATCATTCTAAAAAGCTTATATAGTGAGAATTTCTTATGCCTTTTACCCTACAGACATTTTTTTTTTGTTACTTTGTAAAAAGTTATTATGTAATTGTATTTCTTTCAATGAAATACTTATTTTTAAGTAAAAAAAGGTTATAACAACATAACTAGTCTGGACTTCTGTGTTATTTAGGAGATTGTTACCTCTGCAGAGCAAGTGATTCATTTCTCCTACTTAATTTGCCCCCACTCACTTCTCAAGCTCTGAGTAAGTATATAGAGCCATTCAAATTCCTAACAACAAATGAGAGCAGCTGAATTGAGGATCATGTACATAAATGTGAAGGACCAGTAAAAGGTCCTGGTCATAATGAGCTACAAAAAGTAGAACTATATAGAAAGTATAAAAACATCTTGCCACTATGACTTTTCCTTGGTTTTTCTTTGTGAAACTCAGAGGATGCTCTTGAGTCTTTTGTGAATGAATCACAGTGCAGGTAGGGGAGATCCTCAAGCATGTGAGATGTTCAAAATGTCAGAATCTTTGGAGCTTTAAAAAATACCTCTGTTTTCATAAGGCTGTATCTATGATCCTTTCTTCCCTAAAAATCCAGTCCTGTTTCAACCTTGCTTGTCATTTATGAAATGGGTGCTTTTTTCATGTATATTTCTAGTGGTTTTAATAGGATGTCATCAAGACAAACCCCAGAAAACAATCTAAAAGTATTTCCTGCTAATTTTGCTTGCCCTCTGAACCATTTTATTCTTCATATTAGCAGCTGTCAGGAAAGATGAAGATACACATGTGAATGGCATGTAACAATAGTGGTTTGACCAAGAATGACAAGTTGGGGCTTTTTGGTCAAAATATTTGGGTGTCTGAGACTGACAACTTCTGCTAAACAGAAAGAAATGCACAACGTTTTGTACAAAGGCGTTTTATTAAGTATTTTTCTCGTAGACAGTAGGACAGCTTTCCCCAAGACACTGTCTGGATAACTTAAAAAGAGAAGTACAAGTGGACCAACTGCATCAGTAGTGACAGCTCTAAGATGCCTAAGCTAGACGAAGATTAGTTTTCTTTTTTGCAGCAGGTAGCCTGACGATCATATCTGTAATTCATTGAAATTCTTATTATTTTCATTCTGCTTGTGACAATAGCACTAAAATCTGAAAAACAATTTCATGTATATAGACTAAATCCCCCTGATGCATCTGACAAATGGTTTAAGTCCAGGGTTTCAAATGAAAGGTTTTTTTTATTATAAGATCTTTTATTATAAGATCAGAAAGTACTAGAGAAATAGGTTTACTTGGTTTTGAAGGTGATATGATTTTAAAGTCTATATTGATTAAAATATATCTGTAAGATATTAAATCTGCAAGAATTAAAAATAAGAAACCTGATATTAGCCCAACTTTCCAGTAACAAATTAGCAAGGAAAACATAGTCCTTTAAATTTTTTTAGGATGTGAAAAGTGACATCTCATGAGCCCAGAACATGAAAACTGCTCATTAAATGGTGCTGAATAGATTTAAATTATTGGGATAAATTAGGATCTCAGAATGAGTGTTTTTGTATACCATTTATGTCAGATACATGATTTTATATTGTATTCATACATTTTCTTGAATCTAAGGTCTCAGTGTCTGAGTAAACAGGATCTACTAATAAACTACATGCTAGTAATCTTCATTGATAATTTTTTTTAATGTAAAAACAGTTCATTTTTGTCAAACGTATAGAACAAGATTACAAAGATTACAAGGACAGCAACAAGCTTGATTCTCTTATTGTCAAAGTTAATATTTATACTATATCTTTAGTGCCTGATACATAGTGAGCACTTAATACTAATTGATAAGTCCAAGACTAGAATTTGAAATAATTGATTAAATATATTGAAATACTGAGTCTACAAGCACATTTCCTGGATATTACTCACAAGAGGTACTTGATAAGACTTGGCGATTAGAGAAACATTACGAACTGATGGATTTTCTTCTCCCATGGGAAAATCATCTGGTCTCAAGTCATAAGTCATAGATGTTAAAACTGGTAAGACACTTGTTAAGGGTATATAATTTTTGCAGCATAACATGCATCCTCATCTCCAGGCCTCTGATTCTAAACCTGGAAATCTATATCATATCTACAGATAATCTATATTTACCTGAAAAATGTCTATAATTGGCAATGGAATAGGTAAAAAAAGAGGAAAGTTCTTAGATCTTTTCTTTCTACTGTTAAAGCCTTGGTTCCAACTAACATGTAGTCAATCTATAATCCACATAAGAAAAAAGTTGAATAGATTCAGGGCAAAGAGAATGAGAAACTTCATTGGTTCAAGTGATCAGGTCAGTTTTGGCTCAAACTGTGACCATATGAAATAAAGACTGTGGTTCAATTCTCAGTTGTCTGTTAAACTGGTCCTTTGTCAAGACAATCCCAGTTTGTTTTTTCACACAGGTGTTTTTTTTTTGGTCATGGTAGAAGGTCCTTCACCTTATATCTCAGCAATTGGCCTTGTCTTTTCTATAAAAATCTGGTCTTTCAACTTCCTGGCAGAAATCCTCCTCCTCCATCAATTGTTGTTCTCTTTTGCATTCCCCAATCTCCTTTTCCAGTATCTCCTTCCTTTTTAAACCCATTATTCTCTTGTAAAAATTTAAAATCAACCCATATTTTTTTGATCCTGCTAGTCCCATTGAGCTACCATTTTATGTTTCCTTTCCCTTTATTGCTATTTTTATGAAAGAGTAATCACTCCACCCTCAGCTTACAAACTCCCTTCTTGACCCAAAGCAGAAATCTTTGGGGACTCCTGAGGCAAGTTTGCCCCTTTTCTAACTGCAGCAATGTCAATCTGGATTGTGGCTTTTCCTTGGCCTTCTGTTGCTAGACCAAGATTCAAAGGATATTTGCCTCCACAGGTAGAAGTAGAATTTCATGTTCAGTTATAATCTCAATGTTGTAGGAAATGGTTCCTAATCCCTTGTGAACATTCTCTCCAACAGCCATGGCAAAGATCTCCACCTGCAGGTCCACCTGTAATCCTGGTGCTACCTAAAAGACACCATGGAGTTAACACCAAGTGTTAAAAAGAACCAAGGAGATATGATTAAATTTGGCCTACAGTGCAGTTGTGAAACAAAGGGCTCTGGAATGCTCAGGATAATCTCCAATAGGAGAGGTATTATCTCCATCAGCGGAATATCATCTGTTCATTACAATAAGGGTTTTTTAAAATTAATTATCTTATACTTTACTAATGACAGGAATAATTTCAGCGGTGATCATAGGATACATTCCAAAGTAACAGCGATGGAAACAGGACTTCAATTATTCTCTCAGCTCCTTTACTCCTCCCTAAGAAAATGCTAATACTGTTAAGCATCATAATTTTTGAATAACTATATATATATTTTAGAGAGACTGTGTGGCACAGTAAATGGAGAACCATTCTAAAAGTCAGGGAAATTTGGTTTAAAACTTGGATTTGACCTAAATAGTTTTTGTAATCTTGGTCACATTTGACTTCTATCACATAGTGCTCCAGGAAACTCTTGGAATACTAGAAGCAGAAGATTCAGAGATTTACACTTCAGATATTCACATTAGAGAAAAGAGTGTCCTTGTTTATTTTTCTACAAAAATGAAATCATTTATCAGACCAAAAAAGAAAAAAATAGTGCCCTTCCCCCCAGAACTGTAAAGAGTTCTTTACAGAACTCTACTGTTACTCATACAATGTTAAAACTTGTAAGATACTGGTTAAGGGTATATAATTTGGCTTTGTTTTATTCTAATTACCTCATGAAGTCATTGTTTTTATTTGGTCCATTCTAAACGGACAAGGTGTTTACTCTTCTAGAAGAGGGAACTCTGAGAAAGATATCATAGACAAGAATCCCACCAAATCCTGAGAGTTCTCATTATGACGATAAGGAACTGAGATCCAATTTCTAGATCCAGGACAGAGTGAGGAGACTTGCCCATGGTGGGTGCAGAGGTGACCTGGGTAAGGAGGCCCTACACAGTGTACCAAAGAAAGGAGAAAATGCAGAAACCAGAAGCAACAGTGGTATGGCTTAGACTCCCAAGCTCATCACATTCAGCAGCAAAAACCTACAAAAGAATAACCAAGGCAAAAAAGCCAGACCAAAGATAGACCTATGTATGATTTTGCCATGTTGAACTAACAGAGTTTTTCGGGTGACTAATAGGATGGAATCTAGCAGAAACATTTGCTTCCACAGCCTCAAACTCAGGACAATAATTTTCCAGCTTCAGACCAGGGGGAAAATAATCATACTGCCCTCTATCATACCTCTTTGGAAGTACTGAAAGCTTGCAAATTATTCCAAGCCTATCTCTGAAATCTTGAATTATGTGACATTAAGTATGCCAAGAAAAGAGTAACAGGATCAATCTTCCTTCCAGAAATGTAGCACAACCAGCCCTACATCAAGTCCTGTTAGAAAGTAAGTTAGAAGAATGGGGGGAGGAGAGGAGAGAATCCCATTATACTAACTTTTCATAATAACAGAAATGTTCAAGAGACAAATGCAGAGGAAGAGTGATTATAAAACATTTACAAGCAAAGCCTTATAATATAGTTTGAGCACAAACAACTAGAATTTTTAGAGGCAATTAAGAAAAACCTTTTTTTAATAAATGGAATGAGAGTACTTGAGGTAAAAATTGAAAAAGAAGTGAGAGCTATTGAGGGAAAAAAACTGGAAAAAGAATTTATAGCTTGGCACAAAACTTTGCTTAAGCAACAAACTCCACACAAATTAGAACAGACCAAATAAAAGCCAATGACTTCACGAGGTAATTAGAACGAATAAAACAAAGCCAAAAGGCTGAAAAAGTTGGAAGAAATTTTAAGTACCTCACAGTAAAAATGACTGACTTGAAAAACACATCAAGGAGAATCATTGGATCATCTGAACACATGATCAACAAAAGAACCTAAATATCTTATAAGAAATCTTAAAAGAAAAACCCCAAACTGTCCAGATCTCATAAAACCAAAAGGCAAAGTGGAAATAGAATGCACTGTTCACTTCCTGAAAAAAACTAAAAATGAAAACATCTAAGAACATTATCCTCAAAATTCAGAGTTTTTTGATCAAAGAACAAATATTGCAAACAACTAGAAAAAAATAATTCAAATATTGAGGAGATACAGTTAAGATCACTCCCAATTTGGCAGCCACTACTGGTTATAAAGCAATGGAGAGCTTAGAATATGAATGATATTCCCGAAGACAAAAAATATAGGATTACAGACAAGAATAATTTACCCAGCAAAAACAAGTATAATTCTACAGTGGGAAAATGGACCTGGTAGTATAATGGATACAGCTTTGAATATGGAGTCAGAAAGACTCATCTTCATGCATTCAAATCTAGCCTCATACATTTACTAGCTGTGTGAGCTTGGATGATCTTAAGTCTGTTTGCTTCAGTTCATCTGTCAAGTGAGCTGGAGAAGGAAATGGCAAACCACTCCTTTGAGTAACTTTGCAAAGTACATCCTAAATGAGGTTACAAAGAGTCAGACATGACTGAAAATAAAATAGCATTCCTGATGAAAAGACCAAAGCTTCTGAAAACCTTCAAAGTTCAAACCCCAAAGTAAAGCGAAGCATGGAAAAGGCAAATATGAATGAACAATGATAAAGGAGTAACAAGGATAAGCTATTCACATTCAAACATGAGGAGATGACAAACATATTCCTTCTGAACCATATCATCATTGGGGTTCATAGTGGAAGGATTCTTGATGCTATTATCTATTGATACTATTAAGAATGGAAAGAGGGACAAGAAATACAGTATGGAGGGGTGGTGGTGGCTGGAGAAGGGAAAGGAAGGTTAGGTAAATATTTCTTAATGAGATTGTTCCAATACCTCACAGTAAGCAAGGAGAAGGGAGCAGGACAAGGGCTAATACCCAAACCTGGTTTTCATTGGGTACAGAAATACAATTCACTTTGTAGGAAAATGAGAAGGAAAAGGGAAAAGTGAATTAGAGAGGGTAGATTAAGGGGGGAGATTAGTCCTAAGCAAAGCAAACTGGATGTGCACAAATAATTGCAGTTCTTTTTGAGATGGAAATCTGAGAGGGAGGTGCCCATAAGTTGGAGAATGGATAAACAAGTCATGGTATATAAATGTAAAAGGCATTATAGAAAAAATAATTAAGCTCTGATTGTATGGAAAGCAATCAGAAAACAACTTTTTTTTTTTTTTTTCCAATGTTCATGTGTGTTGGAATCCTTACAAAGTGTTAACTCAGAGTTGATAGAGACAATAATTAGCATGGTTCAGTATGATTGATCTGATCTTACAAGGAGATGTTATGGGCCAGAACTTGAAACAAGGTACTAAGTGGAACTGATAGAAACAATGCTTGTGTTCACACCTTTAGAGAGCTCATATAAGCAAGAAGCTCTTACGGCCACAGAGCACTCTGGGAGGAAGCCCACAAGCCCACTCTCGGATCCCATAATCCCACTCTTGGAGGAGGAGTCAACCTTTTACACTGAGCATAAAAAGAGCTTCAGTGAGCCAGTCAGAGTCAGTTCAGTTCGGAACATTGCCAGGAGTCAGAGAGGAGCACTCTGTGAGGAAGCCCACAAGCCCACTCTCTGAGGTGGAGTCAGATTCATTCCATCTTCCACCTTGGTGCTGGCTGGAGGCTGAAGAAAGCAGAGGCAGAAGCAAAGGACAAAGCTGCTAGAGCTCTCAGAACCAAGGAAAGCTGAGGCCTCTAAGAAAGCTACCTGGGCCCAAGGAAGGATAAGAAATAAACGTTTGGATTTTATCAGTTGGCTGTATTTGGAGTGATTATTACTTTTAATTGAAACTAAGGCTGCCTCCAGAAAACCTCCCCGAGAAACCTGTTCCCAGAGAGAACCATTATATTTTAAAGAAGAGAACAACACACATATGATTTTCTAAAGAAGGAAGGAAGGAAGAAAAAAAGAAAGAAGGAAAGGAAGGGTGAAAGGAAAAAAGAAAGAGAAGAAAATCAATGAGACCTTTTCACTATCTTTGTGAATGCATGTGAGTTTAACAGTATTCAGCTGTTCTGTTTCAAAGGAAACTGATACTTGCCTCTTGGTTAAGCTAATTAGGAAAATCCTGATGAAAGAAGAAATTGGTGAAATTCTACAGAATGGAACCTGGGCCACTGCCACCATACAAGTTTACATAAGCTTTGAGCAAATTCATTTCATGCTGGCATTTAATCAGTTAGAACAGAGACTCAATTTACACAGCCTCAAAGTCTAGATGATTTTTTTTTAACCATAAACCAAAGTTCATCCTGTTAGCTACAAAACTGAAATGAAATTCAGACACTCCTTTGGGAACAATTAACACATTGGCCTGCTTTTTGAGCAATCACTGAATGCCATTTGGATTAATGTAGGCTTTAAATTGTCAAGAAATTTGATCATTTCAATTAATAAGCTCTTAAAAAAAATAAAGGCTAGCAGTAGCCCTTGATAATTTACAATGTCTCCTGTCATTAAGGTGAATGAGAAATTGAGTGTCATGCCTACAGTAATACCAATATTGAGTATAAAAGGTAGGATTTGAACCCATCTTCCTGACTCAAGATCCAATATTCTAGCAACTATTGGAGGAAGCCTCTCTTATTGGCTCTTCTCCACCCCCGGCAATTAGAGTTAAATAATTTTGCTCAGGATCACATAGCTATGAAGTGTTAAGTATCTGAGACTGGATTTGAACTTAGGTCCTCCTGATACCAGGGTCAGGGTTCTGTCCACTGTACCATCTAGCTGCCCTGAGGAAGGCTGTCTTCAAAAAAATAATAAATCAGTACACCATAATCAACAATTCCTTTTCATTTCTGCCTGGTGACTTCCCTGACTTTCTTCAAGTCTTAACTAAAGTCCCCTCTTCTGCAAGATTTTTTTAGTCCTCCTTAACTTTAATGCCTGCTTTCTTTCTTATTTGTCCTTTTGATATCATATTCATACATAATTGTTTGCAAGTGGTCTTCTACTTCCCCCATTAGATGTCAAGCTCCTTAAGAGGAGTTATTTTTCTGCCTTTCTTTATATCTATAGCACTTAGCACAGTGCCTGGCCAATTAAAGGTGCTCATAATGCCTGTTTGACTAATTGGCAGAAACACATGTGGGCTGTCATACACAGAAGTGTCTGCAACAACTTACTGGTCCCGGTGTGTAAGTCACTTTTAGTCCAGTGCTGGGTGGGGGCTGCTTCACCTGAAATCTGATACAAAAATACTGTTACAAATGAGCAATAGTAATAGTTCATATTTATATAATGCTTTACACTCTTTTCTAAGTTGTCTTATTTGTTCCACTGAACAATAATCTTATAAGGCAGATAAGACAGGAATTATCCTTCTGTTACAGATGGAGAAATAAAGGCTCCAAGTCCACTCCATCCTGCCAGTATCTATAAGAGCTAGAATTCATGATGGCAGTTACAGTGAATAGGATGTGATAGTGAGATATAAGAACTCACCTTTTTCAGGGAGGCTTCTGTTCACATCAGTCTTCTGCCCCTTCTCCCCCTCCCCAATTTTTAGTAGCTTTCTATTAACTGGACCACTTGCTGTTCTTTTTACCAATTACTCTATCTCCCTTTTCTGTGTCTTCATGGAACATTCTCCTTCCTCCTGTATTCAGTAGGCCCTTAATAAATTAAAATCTTTTCACAATTTGAGTGCAACCTACCTTTCCATGCATATTTCATATAGTTTTCCCTGACAAACTATGTTCTGTTTGAATTGTCCTACTTGTCACTTACAAGTCCTTCAGTAATACCATATGTTGATGCTTTGCACAGACTGTCCCCCATACCTCCAATGTTTTTTGTTCTGACCACAAATTTTTAGAATTTCTAAATTCCCTCAAGGTTCAGCTCAGGTGCCACTTTAACTAGGGTGATGGTAGGGTGATGACATGTGGAAATAAGACATGGATGTGAGAGATGTTGTAGAGAAAGACATCAACAAGACTTGGCAACAAGTTTTAAATGTGGGGCGAGGAGGTGAGTTTGTGAACCTGGATAAATGGAAGGATGATAATTCAATAAAAACATGGAAGGATGGTTGCAGAGGCAAAGATAATGAGATCAGTTTTGGTTATGTTAAGTTTAAGGTGCCTATGAATATTCAGATGGAGTTGTCCAACAATCTTTGAAGATGTGGTACTGAAAGTTAATAGAGAGATGAGATCTGGATATGTAGATAATAGAGTGATCTACAGAGGGACCTCACAGAAGATGAGATCACCAAGAAAGAAAATTTTTCTTTGGCTCTCCCCACAACTCCTACTGTGCTTTCTACATTTTTGGCACTTTGATTTCAACAATGTAAAGAGTTCCCAGTGAGGAAAATTCCTCTCTCAAAGCAGATCCATAATCTAGGGGTTAGAGATTAAGTGACTTGCTCAGGATCATGGAGCCAGCAGATGCTGGAGGCAAGACTTAAACCCATCTCTCTAATTCAAAGGCTGGGTCTTTATTCATTATGTCATGATGCTTTTCATGCACAGTTTGTTTAATAATTGCTCTTGAACTGAACTGGCTGAGAGAGAGCATGGGGGGAAGAACAATAGTTTTGGAGACATCAGACGGGTCCAACTGGAGAACCCAAGTCCAAATTCCACCTTTACCATTTGTGGTATCTTTAGGAAGTCCTTTCATTTCCCTGGACCTAAATTTTCCCTTCTGTAAGAGGAGTCATCTTGAGAGTCTTCTGAGGTCCCTTCCAGTGCTAACTCTAGATTTTATGATCCTATGAACTGAATTTGCAGTTCCAGGCCATCAGAATAACAAATAGTTAGGAACAGTATTTAGGGCAGATTGCCCAACCTTTCTTCAGACAGTTCTTAATATAAGCTCATAAAGTCAATCAGTGTTAGAAGTGACTGGAACATAAATCTTCACTTCATTTATTAGCTGTTTTCTGGGTCCAGGGCAAAGTTCCTTTTTGGACCCGATTGCATGTTTCAGTATGGTGTATGGCATGAATGTTGGTCTGCTGACTGCCAGATCATTAGGATAAAGAATGAGGCCTCTCTCTCTTGGAAATCAGTGGTGCATGGGATCCCGGAATGCACTGGCTGGCTAGGGAGTTTACACATTTGAAGACATGGGAAGAATACAGAATTTGAGGAAACTTTGTAAACCTCCATGCTAATATAGAGTGTGAGCCAGACTTTTTCCCCTCATGTGGTTTGTGGGTTTTGCACGATGGTTAAAGACTCTGAGACTAGTGCAATGCCAAAAAAAAAAAAAAAAAAAAAAAAAAAAAAAAAAGCATACCTTCACCCTGACCTCTCCAACCAATTAACTTTAGGGTTGGCTCTGAAAGGCCCATACTTAACGAATTGCTGATTGAAGTCTACAAACCTGAAACTCTGAGCTTAAGTGAGATAGAATCTGAAGGGATAGATTTTATTTGAAACTAGCCTATCTTTACTCATTAACTTTGCCCAATGATGAAAAAGACAGCATTGATGATACATGGTCAGTTTGGGTGGGAATAGGTCCATTCCAGAAGGCTGAGACTTTACTCCAATGAACTGTAACAGTGCTGGTCATAGTGGTGCAAGTTTGTAGTCCCCACTATTGGAAAGATGAGACTGATGGATTGCTAAAGTTGATTAGGTGCCTTTACAAGATTCAGGAGAAGCATAAGGAGGTAATCAAGAAAGGGAAACCATAAGGGACTTAACGAGGTTTATCTGTTTACATTCCTACATGGGAAGATGATACTTGTAAATCATAACTTTCTCATTATTGTGGCAATTAGGAGTATATATGGACAGAGGACCCAGGTGTGAGTTAAATATGAAGGGATAAAATCTTTAAAAGATAAAATCAGGGCATAAGAGAGGAATGTATTGGGAGAAAGGGACGTAATAGTGAGGACAGTATATATTATCTGCCACAAAAGAAGCAAGAAAAAGCTACTCCAATGGAGGGGAAGAAGTGGAGAGAGTGAATGAACCCTACTCTCATTAGAATTAATTCAAAGAGGAAATAATATACACATTTCATATGGATATATAAATCTGTCTTATCCTGCAGGAAAGTAGGAGGAGAAGGGGAAACATGAAAGAGGGGAAGATAATAGAAGAGAGGGCATAATGGGAAAACGGCTGGTCAGAAGCAATAAACTTTTGAGGAAGGACAGGGTGAAAGGAAAGAGAGAATAGAATTAAGTGGAGAGAGGAAATACAGTTAGTAATAGTAATTATAAGAATTTTGAAGCAAATTTCTCTGATGGTCTCAATTCTCAAATGGATAGGGAACAGAGTCAAATTTATAAAAAAAAAAAAAAAAAAAAAAAAAAAAAAAAAAAAAGAGCCATTTCCCAATTAGTAAATGATCAAAACATATGAGCTATGTCCAAAGGAGTATAAAATAATGCATACCTTTAATCTAGTAATTCCTCTACTAGTCATGAATCTCAAAAGGGATTTTCTAAAAAGGAAAACAATATTTATAGCAGATATTTTCTTGGAACAAAGACTTGGAAGTTGGGAAATGACTAAAATTATGTATATAATTGTAATGGAATATTATTGTTCTATAAAAAATGGTGAGTATGATGCTATCATAAAAAACCTGGAAAATCCTATGAGCTCAAGCAAAATGAAATGTATTGTGTATGTAATAATAGCAAAACTGTGGGATGATCAGCTGTGAATGATTTTGATATTCTCAGCAATACAATGATCTAATCTACTCTAAAAGACTTTTGATGAAAACTGTTATCTGTAGCCAAAGAAAGAAATGATTGTGTCTGAATACAGACTTCAGCATACATTTTCCCCCCTTTGGGTTTTTTTTTTTTGGAGGGGGCAGAGAATCTTATGTTTTCTTTTGCAACATAACTTTATGGAAATGTTTTACATAACTTCACATGTGCGTTCTTAATGGGGAAGGTGTGGAGAGGAAGGGAAAGAATCTGAAACTCGGAGTTTTAAAAACAAATGCTAAAATTGTTTTACATGTAACTGGGGAAAATAAAATTATTAAAAAATTAAAAGAAAGAAAAAGCCCATATCTTCCTCCCTGCTCTAAAATTTTAAGAATTTATTTTAAACTGGAAATGAAACACTTGATGTTTTCATTTCCAAACCCAGATTGATTTCCCCCATGTGTATGGCTCTTGAAGACTTCCAAGGTCAGCTTTGTGAGAAAATATAGGGATACATAAAGGAAATGAGAATGTAGCCCATGGGAGCTGAACATGCTCTGAGGATCCTTCAAATACCAGCTCACAGTTTTATGTGATTGTCAAACTAAGCTGACAAATAACCTTAATTGACAAGTCTTAGTAGATACTCTCTCAACCTTCCCCATCTGAAATGCCAAAGGTTCTTCAGGGCATCAAGCTTTCACCAGTGTTGTAAATCACCCAGACACATTCACACAATTTCATTTCATACCACTCCCCTTCCTGATCTCTGTGTTCCAAGTCAAACTGAATTTAGCACTCTTATCTATCGCTATACCATTGCATAAAACATTCTTCTTGTCATCAGTTCATTCCTTCATCACTGAAGTTGAGAGAAATTGAATGATTTGCCCAGTATCACAGTGAGTAAGCAAGTAAGCATAGGAAGCGGGACTCATGCCTTGTTTTCCTGACTTCCAGTTTAGTGCTTTGTCTATTCCACTGGGCTACCTCAAGAAAAAGATAAATTGCCTTGGTTCGGGAACTTTGAACACCTCTTCATCCTTGTCCTGTAAATCACTTCCAAATCAGGCAATTTGACAAAACAGAAGCAAGGACAAATCTACATGACTGAAACTGAAGAGACATGTTGAGCAAGTACCTAAGCGATATATATGAAAAGCTTAAATGTCCTGTTTTCTATTACCCAACCTGGCACAGTAAAGATCAGGGTGATGAGGAGGAGTAAGGAGAGCTTGATTTGACAATGATTACTTTAACAACAACTGACATTGTGATAATATGGATCAGTACACTAACACTGATGGCTCTCATACTAATAAATATTACAACTGAGTGAGTGGCAGCCTTACCTGCAGAAATCCACACCAACATTTTTTAGCTTCACTGTGGTTATATAGGTGTGTCCCTCCTTCAAGATACCAAAGTTCACCTCTGGTGGAATTAAATGAAAGACGAAAGAGGATTGTTTTGTATTGTTCATGGCAGCACGTGCAATTGAGGATGTGTATACTCGCCCCCCGACACAGTCTTCTACCTGTATTTAAAGGATGAGAATTGTAGAATGATTTGCAGGCTTAAGTTCAAAAATTTTATATGAAACTAAAGAAATTGCAAGCTCCACAGAGGGGAAAGCCAAAGTTAACAACTGTAATACTATGATTCAATTAAAAAAACTATTAAAGCTTTTTTATTTTTCAAGACATATGCATGTATAATTCTGCTACATTAACCTTTACAAAACCTTGTATTCCACTTCTCCCCCTCCTTTGCCCACCCCTCCCCTAAATGGCAAGTAGTCCAATATATGTTAAACATGGTTGAAATATATGTTAAATCCAATATATGCATGCATATTTATACAATTATTTTGCTGCACAAGAAAAATCAAATCTAACAGGAAAAAAATAAGAAAGAAAAGAAAATGCGAGCAAACAACAACAAAAAAGTGAAAATGTTATGTTGTGAACCACACTCAGTTCCCATAGTCCTCTCTCTGGGTGCAGATGGCTCCCTTCATCAAAAAATCATTGGAAGTGGTCTGAATCATGTCATTGTTGAAGAGAGCCACATGTATCAGAATTGATACTATGATTCAGTTTAAGCTTAAACCATCCATTAGTGTCAGAACCCAAAGTTCCACTCTTTGAGATACTCAAGATCCTAGTTCTAGAACTGGAAATTTCTTCAGAAATCAGTTAAAAGAGGGAGTATGACTCCCAGAGAAGTAAAACTTGGCCAGGTTCCTACAGCTAGTAAGCGTCTGAGGCAGATTTTGAATTCAAGTTTTCCTGGCTCCAAATCCAGATGGACCCTTAGATGCTCCTGTCTACAGATGACATTGTGCTGGTTGCATCAAGCCCTGAGACATTGCATAGATTCTTGGAAGAGATATGTCACTATTCAAAAATTTTGACCTGGGCATCCACAAAAGAAAGACCAAGTAAACGAACAATCCATTATGACATATATTGGATGGAAAATGAATAAAGTTTATTCACAGATATTTACATTTGAAATAAATAGCCTGGATGGATTAATTATGCCCAATATTGAACAGAAGGAAAGTAGGTTGTCTTGCAATTAGGAAATTACAAAGATCCTTTAATTAACTCCCAAGGTTTCCATGGAAATTAAGCTTTTTTTTTTCTTTTTTTGAGATTGTATCTCCATATCTTCCCCAGACTAGAAATAACAACAGCCAGCCATAAGCCCAATCTCACATATGATGTCATAAACGCTTTGATCTACTTCATCTCTAATCTGGACTAGTTGTCTCCTTCTTAAGTAGTCTTAATTCTTTACTGCCAACTCTCGGAACTCACCATGTTAATACTGGTACAGATACCTAATTGGCGTAGCTCAGAACTCCTGAATTTAAGTAATTCACCAGCCTCAGCCTCCCTATTAGCAAGGATTACAAGTGTGTGCCTACCCATGCCTAGTTGCCTCATCTTTTTAACAAAACATCCTAATGGAAGCATGTTGCATGACAGCAAGACATGGAATATAGGAATCTATAAAGAACTAAAAATGAATATAATCCTGAGGGCAATGGAATGGTACATGGTATGTATGAGCAGACAGTAATATTTAAACAAAGAAAAACTTTTAAAAAGAAGAGCAAAAGACTTCATTAAGGGATAGTATATTACAAAGATGGGCTGGTTACATGATGGGATGACAGATGCTCAGATTACCCCATTAGCTCTATCAAAAGAAATTAAGATCACTAGCCCACTAAATGAATGTATCAGCAAAAAGTTAGAGGGGTTGTCACTAGCAAGAGCTCCAAAACAATAAAACTGCAGATCAATTTGAATATTTCTTTCAGGGGTGTTTGCAATTATATTTATACAAATTTTGAGTTAGTCTTGGTAAAATGCCTCCAGATACTTTATGCACTGTATCATGATTTAGAATGAGAACTTTCTATTATTTCCTCTTCAACTTTAATATTGCTATATTCTATATATATATATATATATATATATATATAATGCTGTTGAATTCAATCAAATGATTTAACTTCCAAATCCAAGATGAGAGGAAAGAGACAGCAAAAAATTGGCGGGAAAGGAAAAACAGGGCAAAGAGATATTATGTGTTATCACCATTCTACCCTGATGGAACAAAAACATTTAGTTTCTTTTCTGTCTCTGTCAATGGTCAAAAGGAACCAGAGCTAGGAAACATTTCATTGTCATTTTGTGCATGAATAGCAATTTAGCAATTATGTGATCATAGGAATGTTGAATTCTAAGAAGAGGCATTGTAGGAGAGTTAACTTTATTGCAAAACAGCATATGTGCTCTTCAAAGTATCTGATATCATTCTTCCATATTTATCAGCAGGACCTGGGTATTAGTTGATTAAAGTGATACTTAAAGATCTTTGTTGAAAACATGCAATATTTCTTACACTTACTATTCATCCTCCCCCTAAAAATGACTTTGTATTTATTTTTTGTATGTTCTTTATAGATTTTTATATGTATATATTATTACCCTCAATAGGATGTAAATTCCTAGAGTACAGCGCCTAATTTAATTTTGTCTTCTCATACTGCCTATAACATATGATTTAACAAGTCTTTAATGATTGATTTATAGATTGATGAGTCAAATCTTGTGTGAGGCAGTACATTTTATTTTTAATAAAAAGTAAGATGGTTGGATGGAGAGGGAGAGAGGGAGAGAATCTGAAACTCATTTTTAAAAAATATTAAAATTGTTTTACATGTAACTGGAGAAAAATATAAAAAAAGAAAAGAAAAGAAAAGACAATCCCTACTTTCATAATTTAATGGGTAGGAGGGGATTGTACACAAGAGGAAACCTGATTTAAAACAGGTAGAGCAGTAGATGTGAAGTGAAAGTGCACTCCCAACACTTAACACAGTGCTTGGCACATAGTAGGTGCTCAATAAATGATGACTAGATTGGATTGGATCTCTTGGATGGGACTGTAGTCTGCCTAGATCCAAGAATGAAGCCTCTAGTGTAAGAATCCATAAGTATGAGCCCAGGTTATGACTTCACACGCCTACAACTTATAGAGTTACTCTACTAAATTGACTAATAGATTTGAAATCTTTCTATCTTCAAAGATTCCAAACATATTTATGTTTCAGCTTATCTTCATAGTGTGGTATGATGCAATTGGTTCTTAAGAAAAGCCTTTTGGATTACCCTGGATCAAAACCCTCTGTGCACAGCACTGCAGTGTAGGAAGTTAGCAGTTTTCCTCTCTGGGATACCTCAATGGACTTACCATGAGCTAGCTACTTTGGCTATGGACACTGATGGAGAGTACTTTGGGTATATTCTATATATCCTACAGCTGCTGCTAGAGACCAGTAATGGCAATAATGCAACATTTCCCCCCTACATCCAAGAAAATTTGGCTTTACCTTCTTAAGGGGTATAGACTTCTTTGGCTTAGAATTTTTCAAGTAACTAGGTAGCTTTACTTTCTCCTTCCTTGGTTGTCCAGCAGCATTTTGCAGCAGTGACTGAGTGGGAATCTTCATGGGCATCCATGTGGAATCAGAATCTTTTGGAAAAAAAGGTGTTTTAATTAACTAGATTAGTCTTTCCAGACATGGTTTTTATTATTGCTTTACAGTAGCACAAAGAAAAGCTTAGAAATACAGACATGTGAATAAATTATGATAATATAAGAAGTTTAATTGTAAGTTTAAGAAGAGTTTAATTAACATTATCCGCTAATCAACATGAACAATTTCCTTTTAAGGGTGAAGCTTTTTTTGCTAAATGCTGCAAAATGTGAAGAAATGCACAATTGTCTAGTTGGAAAAATGATAAATGAAAACCTTAAAAAGTGAATAAATAAGGTGACTATAGAACTACATAAGGTTTTGGTGGCATAAAGATTTTCCAGACAAGATGATGTTTAAAAAAAAATTGGGGGCTTGTAGGAAAGAAGTGTTCCATAATGGAGAGGGATTTTAGGAAGAGTTTCTGAGCCCCACAAATTGAGGAATTCAGGAAGATATATGATAGGGATGAGAAAACTTAGAATATAATGTCTTTAATAAAGGGGAAGCTATTTCTCATTAGCAAAGTTTCCTTCTTTAACATGTTTAGTTGTTCTTAGAGATTAAAAGAAGCAGTAAATCATGTCATAAAAATACATAAAATACTTTACTTCACCCATCTGGAAAAAAGTCTCTTTTTAGATCTGACTAATGAAAACATACCTTTAAAAAAATTTGACTGTGGTCCAAAATCCCTCAGAGACTCAACAGCCACAACATCCTTCCCAATTTTCCAGACCTCCCATTTGCCTTTAGAAAAACTGTAACATATTGGTCTTCAAGAACAGCATTATACAAATAGGATCTTTAGCTTGTAAAGTGATTTTGTGCCAATCTGTTAGTATGATATCCTCTCATCCACTCTCTTTCTACTTTGGCTCTGACTCAGCTCTCAGTAGAGTAGCTCTAGCGTGGTCTCAGGCACCTGGTTCTGAAATGCAGACCATTTGCTAATTTATTTTAGCCTAGAAATCTAGTTTTTGCTTGGATATGTCCTAGTATAAATACAAACCTTGTGGAAAGATCCCCCTAATTGATTTAGCTTCCCATAGTTCCCCCTGGCTGGGAGTAGATCAGAGAAATAGGTGTCCTTCAGCAGAGATATATAATCATTGATTATATCTATGGACTACCCATTTGACTCACTTGCCTATCACTTTATTCTGAGGTTATCCTGGAGCCTCAACAAAAATTGAAATTTTATCTGGAGGGAGATGCTGTTTACCTTGATATTTTTCTCCTTGAGGGATCCTGGTAGTGAATTCTGTCAGCAAAATTAATAGGATTTGGCAAGTAATTGATACTACAGAACAGAAAAGGATCTATCTTCTAGTTTTTTATTAAAAAATGATTCATGGGGAAGAATCTACTATTTAGCTCATTTCAAAAGATTTTACATCATTTAAAGGAACATGCAAAGTGAAAAAGTCCCTCCTTTCTTTGTCTCTGTTTCTGCCTTTCTCTCTTTCTATGTCGGTCTGTTTCTCTGGATATGTTTAATCAAGGGATAAAAGTAAAATTTAAATATTCTTCCAAATATTCAAATAAATATAATGACAACTTATCACTATTTGTCCCTAAATTTTAATTCTGATATTTTAAATTAAACTGTAAATAACTAGATTTGCTAATTCACACAACCAAAACAAAATAAATTTTTCCTTCAGTTATATCAAACAAAAGCAGGCCTTTAACTTTAATTGATTGAATACCATTTAGAAAAACTCAAATTTACATTATCTATATTGTATTGAAGGCAGTGAGGTAGTGCAGTGGATAGAGCCATGAGGAGTCTGGAGTTAGGAAACTCATTCTTCTGAGTTCAAATCTAGCCTCAGACATTAGTTTTATTAACCCTGTTTGCCTCAGTTTCTGCATCTGTCAAATGACCTGGAAAAGGAAATGGCAAACCTTCCTTTGCCAAGAAAATCCCCAAGTGGAGTCATGAAAAGTCATCATGACTGAAATGACTCAACAACTCAACAAAATTTAAATTTTCATTTAGTGTGTGAAACATTATATTTTAATCTGGTTTAGGCCTCTTTTTATCTGGGCATCACAAGTGCTTGAGTTTGATACCATTGGTCTAAAAACACTAAAGTGACTTGAACTCAGGTTTTTCTGTCTCTGAGGCTAGTTTTTTAATCTACTATATCTCAAAGATACTTCAAGATTCAATAACATTATAAAAATGAGGAAACATTACTTTATCATAAAAGGCTCCCATCATTTATCTGTCTTGACTTTTTCCATCTGACTGCAAATATTAGTGTCTTTAAGTACTCAGCTTTAAGTTTTGGCTCAAAGTCTATATCATATGAAAAGAGAGCCCCTATATACTTCAACAACAATACTAGATGATGACCAGTCCTGATGGATCAGGCCATCCTCAGCAACGAGATCAACCAAATCATTTCTAATGGAGCAGTAATGAACTGAACTAGCTATACCCAGAAAAAGAACTCTGGGAGATGACTAAAAACCATTACATTGAATTCCCAGTCCCTATATTTATGCACACCTGCATCTTTGATTTCCTTCACAAGCTAATTGTACAATAATTCAGAGTCTGATTCTTTTTGTACAGCAAAATAATGTTTTGGTAATGTAAAAAAAAAAAAAAAGAAAAGAAAAGAAAAGAGAGCCCCATGTCACCTAGAAAAGCTTCTAGTTAGTACACTATTTACTTCTCATCTAGCTGTGGGAGAAGGATGAAACAACAGTTGGAATGGTTTTTGCAAATCAAAACAACTCCATTCCTACTTTTTTATTTAGGGGAAAGGTAGAAAAAGAAGAAAATAAGGAAGTATAGGAAGAAGAGAAGGAGAAGGAAAAAAAAACCATGAAAAAGGATTAAATTAAAGAATGGGAAAGCTGTAGTAAAATGCTCCAAAGTGATTTGTATCTCTTTAGATGTCAGTTAAAACGAATAAAAAAGCCTATTTTCTCTCTGACTCCCTTTTGTTTTCTAGCACTGATTTCAGCATTCCATTTTATCTGTATCACCAACTGCCTACTGGACATCTGTATGTCCTACCAGCAACTTAAATCCAACATGTGCAAAACTAAATTTATTATCTTTTTGCTTAAATTCATTCTACTTCTAAATGTTCCCATATATGTTATGGACATCACCATTTTTCTAGGCACCTAGATTCACAGCTTCAGAGTCATTTTCAACTTTTCACTTTCATTTCACTCAATATCCAACAATTTGCAAAGTCCTCTTGATTTTTATCACTACAACATCCCTTATATCCATCAATTTCTTTCTTTTCTGACAACAATCACAGTAATTTAGGACTTGACTAATGACTTTTTTGTTTATTGTAGTAGCCAAGCTTTCATTACCTCATGTGTGGACTGTTAACATAGCTTCTCTGTGACTCTATATTCTTCCTTCTAATTTATGTTGCACAGTATCAGATTAATCTTCCTAACATTGCTTTCATCATGTCCATAAAACCCATAAAACCCAATTCCTCTTACTTATCCTGCCAAATTTAAACTCCTCTCTATGGCATTGAAGGCCTCCTATGAACTGATTTTACCATACTTATTCAACCTTTTATCCATCCCCCAAATAAATCCTTTATTTCAGTCAGATTCATCTCTTTGTAATATTTTGATTTTCTATACCTTTTCTTCTTTTACTTGGAGCATCCTTCCACCTTCCTTCCATCTCTTAAAAGTGAAGTTTAGTGGAAAGAATACCATTCCAGAATTCACAAAGCCTGGGTTCTAGTTTTGTCTGTGATAATGGCTATATGATTTTGGGGAAATCATTTAATATTTTGGAGATTTTGTCAAATTAACCAAATTCAGTAAATGTAAGACTTGAGACTAGATAAGCTAAAGATTCTCTGAGATCCTTTCACTCTTACCTACTCTATAAAGCCACTTCAAGTTGCATGTTCTCTTCCCTCCATAAATTCCTATCACATTTATTGAATGTTATCACAATTTTCAACACACAATATGCTCTTTTCCCCCATGTGTACCATTCTTTTATCCTTAATCAGATTTTAAATTCTTCAGACATCAAAGGACTCTTTCTTAATCTTTTCTTTAGTAAAGTGCCCCAAATTGTCAGTTCCTGAATCATTCAACACAATGGAGAAGATTTGACACATGTCACCCTTTCATTTTAGAAGGACTTTACTGTAATGGGCCAGAATTCTGTACTTGAAACAAGGATTCTTATAAGGTGCTAACTAAATAGAATTGATAAAACAATGGTTATCTAGTTTAGCATGGTGATTAATAGTTCTCTGGTTCAGTATAATTGATTTAATAATGGTTCCCTAGTGATACAATGATTGGTTTATACTCGGTATACTCCATATAAACTTGGACAAATTCAGCCAGAGAAGGGCTTGGAGACAGACTTGGAGGAGACAGATGACTGGGGGTGGGAGCTCAAGCTCTCAGAGCCAAGGAGAGATATTCATTCCATCACCACTTTTGTGGTGGCTGGAGGCTGGAGCATAAGCTCTTGTACTGAGACAGACTTCAAGATAGAGACTGTCATGATGGTCCCTCCTACCTTCTCCACAGAAACCAAGACATATTACAGAGGACCTGAAGAAAGCTAGCCAAGCCCCAGGCAAAGAGACAAAACTTTGAAGGAGATAATAAAGAATTTGGACTTTATCCCTGGCTATTCTCATGGTGATTACTCTGCTGAAATGAAGGCTGGTACAGAGACCTCTAGCAAACCAACCCGAACACTACACTTTATATCTACTAACATTCCAACAGTGAATAATTTATATTAGATATTCTGACTTTGACTTATCTGTTTTCTGAACCCCAATGGTATTTTCTTGATCTCATATAAATGGAAAAAAACCCCTACACTATTGATTTCTAGTTGGTACTTTATTTACTTCTCATCCAGCTTTGGGAGAATGATTAAACAATAGTTGTAAAGGTTTTTGCAAATCATAACAATTCCATCTTTACTCCTATTCTTGGGGGAAGGATAGAAGAAAAAAGAAAAGTTCAGAAGGATGTATATGAAAAAGAGGAGAAGGAAGAGAAAGATAGTGAAAAAGATGAAAATAAACATAGGAAAGCTAGCAAAAATGTGGTAAAAAAAATCAATAGCACAAGTTTAGTATAGGGAGCATTAGGGTATGAGGAAAATATATTAAGGTCTCTAAGTACTAAAATATTTAATAATAATCAATGACATGTACTGACATCTGTTGTATGTCTCTTCTGTGACTTATAACAAATTCAGGTATTAAAAAGAGCATTTGTCTTAGGGGGGAAGTCTGAGGTGATTAGGAGAACTTAGCAATTTCTTTCTGCTGATTCTGGTCCCAATTTTTGGATAGTCAATCATGTGAATGCAATGTCTTTCTGAGATATATATATGCATATATCATGTATGCATCATGGACCTTTTTGGCATTCTGATGAGATTGATGCAGTTCAAAGAAACATAGAATGGGTAAGAGGAAAGGATATTAGAAACCCTTAATCTAATCACTTCATTTTTACAAATCATTAAATCAAGGCTCAAAGAGTTAAAGTGACTTTTAAATACTTACCCAGGCAGTAAAGTAAGATTTGAAATCAGTTTCTCTGTCTTTAAACACAGAGTTCTTTTGATTATGCTATGTAATTTCTCTTTCTTTGAAGAAGGGCTAAATAGTCATTCTCAAATTATTTTCTGCTAAAACTAAACCTCATTTTATTGGAACAGAGAACTCCTAGATAATGAAATTTCCTCACTAATGCAGATTGATATTTTATCTGCTCTTTAGGGAATTGCCAAAAGCACTGAGAAGATTACACAGCAAGTATGTATCTATAGTAGAATTTGAATCTAGGTCTTTCTCTCTATCACATTACACTGTCTCTCTCTTCAGTGGATTTTTGTACCATTTGGCCAAATCTGCATTTTAAAGTATTCTTTTCTTCAGTATTTTTGGTGCTTCTTTTCCTAAGTTGTTGACTTTTCCTTTTGTATTTTTCTTATATCACTCTCATTGCTTTTTTCCATTTTTTTCTATCCTCTTTATTTAATTTTTTTTGAATCTTCCAAGAATTCTTATTAAGCCTGTCTCCAATTTTTATTCTTTGAGACTCTGCTTTTATCTGTATTGACACCAAAGTCTTCTGAGTTTGTGGCTTGATCTTCTCTATGTTCCGATTTTTTTCCCCCTGCTTATTTTCCCAGCCTACTTCTTGATTTTTAACTTTATGGTAAAGTAGGACTCTGCTCCCAGGAAGTAGGGAGGGACTATCCTAAGTTTCAGATACCTTGTACTGCTGATTTTAGATCTATTATGGTTATTTATCCAAGAAAGCCCTTGCTCCTCTGGAATCATAAACAGGAGAGCCTCTTGGCCCTAGAGCTCAGATCAGGTTCCCTCTCCTTCTGTAGTTATAAGAACTTACAAGGAGTTGTAAGCTCTTTTCTGCCTTGGAACTGAGACTAGGGCCCCTACTGTCTTGTGAGCAACCACTGGCACTCTTCTCTACTCTGGAACTGTGACAAGGTCTCCTGCTTTTTTGTAATCATTTCTCTCTGGGTTAGAACTGTGATCGGGACCCCTGCTCCCTTGCTGTCCCAGGCACTAGCGTTTCTCTCTACCCTGAAATTGTGATCCAGAACTGTGTATGGGCAACGTAACAAATTTCTGCATCTAGTGAAAAAAGAGGGTCTTCTTTGAATTCTTTTTGACCGCTTGTCTGATCCCCCTGACATGTGTGAGCAGAGAGCTCCCAAAACTGCTATTGCTGCTGCTACAATCATGCCCAAGTGACTCACTGTTGGTGTTGCCATTGCATGTGTCCCAAATCTCAAGCCACTACTTGGTACTACCCCTTTGTTGTTTTGGACTGGAAAATATTGCATGTTGATATTTTGTTGGCTGTCACACTCCAGAATTCTATTTGAGGCATTATTTAAAAGTTATTTTGAGGGGCATGTTGGGAAAGTTCATTGAATTCCTCTTTACTCTTGGATTCACCTACACTATCTCTCAAATTAGTCCTCAATAAAAATCAAACCAGTAGAGCAGTAATTCTATATTGTCTAAAAGTGGATATGATTAAACCTCCCTCCTTTGTTTTTGCTCATTTTAGAAATAGCCAAGAACCCAAATGATCTTTGATTTATCTGCTCTCTCTAGACAGAAAACTAACACTCAATGAAGTGACTTAAAAGCCACCTCAACCTTCATAGACCCATATTCAAAGACGTTTGTGGAAACTCCTATAAGCTTATAAAAGGTAGTAACTTTCAGCTTGAGAAACAAGAAAGTGAAATAAATTGTTACCCTACCTATGTCAGATTTTATAAAGTAATCACTGGGGAACATACTCATGGACTCCTTGGTTTCCAGTGAACTCTCTGATACTAGAAGGCTGAGCAATTCAGAAGAATCTTGGATTGGTTCTTTAGATGATTGTTGCTCTAGGGAAAAAAAAGGATTATTAAAAATGACTCCTGTATTTATGGATTAAAAACTATAGCTAATAATGATTTGTCAATTTGTAATATAACAGCTTTAGCAAATTTCCCAAGACGCATAGTTAAATATTTGTCCACAGGAAAGATTGGGTCTAGACTACATTATTAAAAAGAAGTTTTTTTTTCTTTAGATTTCCCCTTTTTCCAAATATTTTCCTTTCTCTCCTCCAGTAGTTGCCTGGCTCTCAGCTGTGCTTTCTCCACTCCTCCAGGATCCCAATTCTCTTATTTTTCCTCTGTTATTCTGTTTTCTGAAACCTAACCTCAGAAAAGGATTTTTAAACTTATTCACTCTAACATGTAAATGACTGAGGAGGCTAAATGTGTTATTTATTTTAGGAGTATTTGCATTTTTACAAGGGGAAAAAAATCATCATCCAAGAAGATTAATCTGAAGTAGTGACTTTTGGATTTTAGTGTTAAAAGAGGTGTTTTGGGGATATAACATAATTAATAGGCTTTCCTGTAGCCTCTAAATCATATCAATTGTCTTACTATTCAGTTTATCTATACTATTGCTAGAGCTATCATTTTATACAATACTTTATAAGCTTTACAAAATGCTTTATAAATATCTCATTTGATCCTTATAGCAACCCTAGAAAGTAGGTGCTATTATTATCCCCATTTTACAAATGAAGAAATTAAGGCAAACAAATGTTAAATGACAGCCAGCTAATTAATGGGCTGAAGTTGGACTTGAATTCAGTTCTTAATTCCAGGTTCCACTCTCTCTTTCTCTATTGTAGTGCCTATGTGCTTTTTATGGAGCTGGTGGTTCTGCTTACACAGAATGACACACATTCTGTCTGGGGTAGGATATTATTTGGATTAAATAATAGAAAAAGAACAAAACTGAAATATTCACCTGGATCAGCATCAGATGTGCTTTGAGAAGAGTTTCCATTTGGCTCTTTTGGTTTCTTTGGAAATGGTGGAAGTTTTTTAGAAATAGCTTCCAGGTTGTGATACTTAAAAGAAAAACCAAAAGATGGAAATTTAACTGAAATGAACAGAGTCAGGAGGACAATTTCTATAATACCAACAATGCTGTTCAACTCTGTCAGTGCAACAACCAGTCATGATTCCAGAGAAATGAAACACACTACCCACCTTCTGATAGGGAGGCAATGGATTCAAGATGCCAAATAGACATGGTCAATTAGGGAATTTGGATTGCTTTACCAATCCATATTTGCCTCTGGGATCAAATTTTTCTTTTTTTTTTTTCCAATGGGGGAAGGGAGAGAAAAGTAAATGCTTGTTATTTGAATAAAGTAAAACGAAAATTACATTAAAAATAGATGTGGCTTAGATTTATACACAAGGTCACTAAGAAGGAAGATAGAAAGAAACATATGAAGCTAAATAATTGATGAAAATTACTTAGGGTACTTTTCATTCTGTATTCAAGAAATCCCAAACTTTTCAAAGAGATGCTTGTGATAGTCTTCCAAAGATGGAAGATTACTACTCTCATTTATGCTAGCTACCTATAATAATAAGACAAAATGGTGCTTCTTTTTCAGCTTTCAACTGCTGCTGGTGGGTGGATAGGTTATTTATAGCTCTTAACCCAAATTATTACAGAATGTGGGTGGGAGAATTAGTACTAAGACTAGGTTTTGTCCATTTTCTAGTATAGTAGTGTCTCCCCTGTGCCATGTTATGGAAAATTTTGCTAGAAGAGTTTACAAAGGGAATAGTTGGGGCAGGGACAAGATGGAGAGAAATATATAGAAGTATATGATATTTTAGCAATAGACTTTCACATAAAGATTTGGGGAGTGAAGCATGAACAAAGCAATGGGGCAAATACTGGATTTTTTTTAACATGTTCCATTGAGGACTCTTACTATTACTTAATATGTTCTATTGGTAAGTCATTTACTGTCTCCAGGTCTCATTGTCCTCATCTGTAAAATTCTGGAATTGGATTATATGGCCTTTATGCTCCTTTCCAGCTCTAAATCAATGATTTTATAAATCAAAATTTTCTTGTCCTCCATTGGTTTATTGGAATCCAGAAAGAAGACTGATTTTGAGGACCATGACTGATTGGGAAGACCAGTATAGACACTACTTTCGCCAATGTGAGCATTACTTAGTACATTTATATAACAACTAATGTAGAAACTCTTAAACCATTGTATTAAATTGAAATTAATTACCTGGGTCATAAATATCTTGCCAAATTCAGACTGGAAATATGGTGGTATTGTATGCTCCCTCATCCCTAACAAACAAGTTTTGGTCTCTTCAATGTCTTGCCTGGTAAAAAAAAAGAAAAAGAAGAAAGCACAGAGGAGAAAATGATCTTATCATATCCAGCCATTCCCCCATTGTCCCAGAAAAGATACAAAATTATTAACAGTACAAATGATAAAGAGCAAGAAACTAATGTACATATGAATTGAATTGTCTTTTGTGTATGTATGGTTGACGAAGCCATGTTTAAGATCATTTATTTCCTTTTTCAGAAAGAAACTCCTATATATATGCAAAATAACTTAGATTTACGTAGTCAGTCAGCTCATTTATTAAGCACTTTGTACATGCTAGGAGTGAGCATTTATCAAGTACTTACTACATACCAGAGTGTGTCAACCATTATAATACCTTAGGGTAAAAAATTCAACTGGGATATATGTGCCTTAAGTAAACATAGAATACTGTGTTATAGTTTGTGGAAGCTATGAAGATCAAATATGGCATAGTCTCTTTCTCCTTGGAGTTTACAGCCCAGTTGGAAAATATGAGAATATGACATATGTGTATGTGATTACATGTGCTTTCGGTCATATTATATGTAATTATTATGAAATATATACATATATTTATGTGTGTGTGTAATACAAAAAGATGCATGATTGATGTATTTGAAATATTGCCCAAGGACTTGGTCAGGTTCAGATTGGAGAAGAATCTTTACTGACTAGGAATATCAAGAAAAGTTTAGGGAGAAGACAATATTTGAGGACTTTAAAAGATTGTGAAGATTTTAATGAGTTAAGATGGTAGGCTGGCCTAGGGGAGTTGGTTGATCAGATCAAAGGTATTCAGGAAAACAAAATACGACCAACACAGGCAAGGAAGAACCAGACATATATGGTTTGCCTGGAGCCCTGAGCAAAGGGAGAAAACCAATATGCAATAAGGCTAGAAAGGTCAGATGGATGGTATCAGATTGTGGAAGGTTCAGTAGTACAAAATTTTTCTGATAGACAAGAGTGAACCAGAAAGGACTCTAAGCAAGAAAATGTACATAAACAAGATTTTTGACCTGGCGGAGCCACAACGGATAGATTGGTAGGAATAGAGTGAGTAATGGAAGGAAGAGGAAGTAAAAGGTTACTTCAATAATCCTTGTGGATTATGGACTTTTAAAACAAGGAAAGTGGGAATAAGGAGAAGGGATTGATTTCAAGGAAATCACAAAAAAGAAATGGCAGGATTTGATAGCTATTTAGATGTAGCCAGAGGGGATAGGATGAGGGAAGAGTTTTAAGACAACAGCAAGATTTCAGATAGAACAGAGAGTGTGAATGATGCTATAACAAGGCATTCAGAAGGGAGAATCCATTCAAATATTTGTAAATAATGATCAAATTAAATTGGACTCTACAAAATCCTATCCTGAAACCTCATTGAGGTATGGAAATGACCTTGAGTTCTTAGGAAGCTAAGCTAGTAGAGCATAATTTTTAACAATTTTCATTACACTTATTGTCTGTTGACTATTAAAATCTCTTTTGATTCAATAGAACAAAATGACACTTTAAAAAGCTCTTTCAACAATGTATCCTATACATACATCGGAGCTATTCCTTGAAAGATGTAACAACATAAACAGTCTTATTCTCTGATTTTACATTAGCTGATGTCCAATGTGTGAAACAGTGTTGTATATTTGACAAAGGTGTTGGTCACCATTATTGAGGTGATGCAATAAAGATAGTTTAACTTGGCAATAGATTTCTTATCAATAGGGAGGTCCATGATTGTGGATAAACCTGTCTTGGAGATTGGTGACAAGTACTGGAGAAAATCAGCAAATGAGTGAATGGATGAGAAAAACTGATTTCACTATGGGAGGAGAGGGCAAGATTATTAATAAAGGCACCTATTTTAAGTTTTTTGCCTTATGAGAACCAGTTGGTCCTTGTTTTAATATTGGGACTTTAAAAACAGATATGGAGTACCCAAGTGTCATTAACCAACTTAAGAGGCAATCATCTTTAGCAGGTCTTAATTGGGCTAATGCTTTGAGCATGACATTCATGCAAAACTTTCAGATGATCAGCCCACATTTACTATGCACTCATTACTATCCAGGGTCTTGTGAGAGATATATATTTACTGTTGTTAAGAAGCTTTCAATATAGTTTCAAAACTACTTTTGTGTTTTTTGGGAAGAGGGGAAGACAAAACTAATATTGTATTGATGAAAATGGGTGCTGGAGTACTGATATAAATACTGAGCTGAACTAGATTTTATTTAAACTTCAGATTGCCTAGTACACCTTGAATAGCAGCCTGGAAAAAAATAAGTGCTTAATCAATGTTTTCTGGGTTGTTAATTATTAAATAATCAATGACTTAACCAAGCAATAACTAAGGATATAGGAATGATGGGAAAAGTTGGATGATTGTTCCCTTTTTCAGCATAATTTCTTGTTGCTCCTAATTCAGTAACTTAAAACTAGGTAATGTAATTGGAATGCAATCCAATGCCATTTTGGAAAAAGGAAACTGGAATTTCATGATAAGCATTTGGAATGTTACAATCTTAGATAGCCCCAAGTCTCAAGGAGGGGCAGTTTTATAAAGATCCTAGGCAGGCTGGGAAATTTTTACATGTTTAAAGCATACCTGTTCTGTTCCAGTTTTTCTTTCCAACGTTCTGAGGGTTTAGGATGGCTACATGAAGGGGAAGAAAGAAGTGAAGAAAATGGGGTCAAAGCAGTGTCATCATTTTTACAAAGCTATCTAAAGCTTACAGGAGGAAATTAGTCACCATTTCATGAGATGTTAATCAAATAATGAAGCCTGGACTTTGCATACTGTGATTTACATACTGAGAATTTGGAACTTGTAGCATGTAATCTTGAGCTATGAAATTAATCTTATTCTCTATTTTTAATTAAAAAAATAAAATTTTTATAATTGAGAAATGGCAAATTATTATAAACATGCTACTAATTATTATAGCTGACATTGATATAGCATATTAAAATTGGCAAAGCATTTTAGAAGTATCAACTCCTTTAAGATTGTTAACAATAACCCTGTGATGTAGATACAAGATATTGTTGTTATTATTATTATTATTATTATTATTTTGGTTGTTGAGGCAATTGGGGTTAAGTGATTTGCCCAAGGTCACACAGCCAGAAAGTGTTAAGTGTCTGAGGCCAGAATTTGAACTTCGGTCCTCCTGACTTCAGGGCTGGTTCTCTATCCACTGTACCCCTAATACAAAATGTTATTAATAGCTAATTAATAGTTGAATCAACTGAGGCTCAGAGGTATTAAGTGATTTGCCCGTATCATTCAATGGATGTCAGAGATCAGATTAGCATTTAGGTCTTTTTGACTCCAAGATAGCATTCTACCCACAATACCAATCCTCAGAGATTTGACTTATGTCTCAGGATAATAAAAGTTTGTTCTTGATTATCTTACCTCCACTTATCCCAGTTTATTTTGGTTGTTATTTCTGGACTAGCCAACGCTCGCTTGTATAATTCTGCCAGGTGTACTGCAACATTAAGGAAAGGGAGTTAAATTTTCGCTTTCTCTTAGTATAGAACAACATTCACATGAACTGATTCCTGAAGTTTCCTTTACCTAAATCCTATGATTGAAAAGGACAGTGTTTAACTAGTCCAATTATCAGGAGTTTGAAAATCTAGTTAATAATAGGAAATATCACAGAATTTTCTTTTAAAAACAACATCTGATAGTGAAAAAGACCCCAATAGTAAGACACTTCATTCAAATGTTTATACAATAACAAAGTTTAGCTGGAAGAGTTTCTCATTTAATCCAACTCTTTTTATTCAGAAGGAAATAAGAGGCCCAGAGAAATTATATGATTAGAAAATGTTGTTAGGAAACATCAGATTGAATCCAGGTCCTCTTAGTCCAGACCCAGTGCCTTTCCTATTGTGCTAAATTGCTTCTTATTCAGCAAAGTGTTGTTCTTGGTATTAGGCTTGCCAGTAATAAATCCGTACTCTGGTTTTCCATTGAAGTTTCCCTGAGAGCCGTAATTAGAGGTAGGAGACAGAAGGGCCACAAAGGATCTTTGAGTCTATTTATCCTGGCATGCAGTTAGATACAGCCTATTCTCAGACCATTTCTGCTGAAATGTCTTGATTGCTATCCTGGAGATGAGCATTTCTTGATCTTTCTCTTCCTTCTTATTCATTCCCCATAGTCAGGAACATGCAGCCATGGCCTAGAGAGTTAAGGGTGGGGTTTTTAAGAATACGGCCAGGAAATACTAATAATCCAAGACTTTGAAAAGTCTCATGATGGAAAATAGTATCCACATTCAGAGAAAGAACTGATGGAGTCTGAAGAATATTACTTTCATTTTATCTTTTTTTGTATTTTTTCCTTTTGGTCCATTTCTTTTTTCACAACACAGCTAATATGGAAACATGTTTTACAGATTGTACATATATAACCTATTTAAAAATTCTTACTGTCTTAGGAAGAAGGGAGGTGAGATAAAAAGTTAAAAATTGAATTTACATGTTACTGGAAAAAATAAAATACTATTAAGAAAAAAATAATATAGTCAGGGAAATCAAAAATATCTTCTTATTCTTTCCTCATATGAGATTCACTTTCTTATTTCTAAGACATAACAGCATTTCATTTCTATCTGTGGCTCCCACTGTCAATTGGACCAATTAAGGATGATGTATAATTTTTTATATTTGAACTTTGGTTTGTCACACATTTATTACTCTACTGCATATTCCCTACTTGTGCAGTGTGTTTTTAAAATGTAATTTTAGGCGGCATCTAGGCGGCACCATAGTACACGTATAGCATTAGGCCTGGAGTCTTCCTGACTCCTGACTACCTGTGTGAACCTAGACAAGTTACTTAACTAGACAAGTTTTCTCAGCTGTTAAATGAGCTGGGTAAAGAAATGGCAAGCCACTCCAATCTTTTTGCCAATACCAAATGGAATCACAAAGAGTTGGACACTACAAAAATGACAGAACAACAACAATAAGGTGAAGGACTCTTCATTTCTCCTTATTAAGTTTTATCTTTTCAGAACCTATCAGTTTATCACAGCATGAGTAAATGAACCATTGTAATGGATAAATAAGAAGGGAGAAGATTAGCAAGAAATTTTTATCCTCAGGATAGTGTTCTTGACATTTCATCTGAAATAAATTGAGAACAAAAATAAGAGATATTCCAAAGGTATTATATTATATATATATAAAGTGAATGAGAGATATTACCAAAAATAATTAGCAGAATTTAGTGACTGATTAGTTGTGGGGCTGAGGAAAAGTTCTTCATTAGGAAGAAATATTAAAAAAATAAAATTCCAAATATATTTAGAGCAGGGATTTTATTATACATAGAATCCCCCGATATTATTTTTCAGTGTAGTGTCCTCTATGTGGTCAAACTCTTAAGTTTAAAGAAAACATGACACTTACCATCAGTAAAATGATCTTCTTTGCTTTTTTCTATTTTGGGAAATGACTGCAATGAGGATAAAAAACATTTCAGTACATGATTATTTTTAAAACCAAAATCCAATTCAAATCTTACTTTTTTAGGAAAAAGAGCAATTTATTATATCAAAATTGATTGAACAAATGATTATTCAGAATTGCCCAAATATATCTAATGCATAGAACTTATCTATCTACACTATGCATCCTTGCACAATTCTAATGATTAGGAAATGTTTCCTTTACATCAAGCTATATATAATCAGTGTCTTTATGGCTACACCACCTTGCTCCTCATTCTATGCTCCATGGCTAAGAAAAAAAATGCCTCTTCCAAATGATAGCAGCAGGGCAGTTAAATAGTGCAGTGGATAGAGAAACAGCCCTGGAGTTAAAAAAACAAACAAACAAACTCATCTTCCTGTGTTCAAATTCAGCCTCAAACACTGACTAGTTATGTGACTCTGGTAAATCATTTAATCCACTCGCCTCTATTTCCTCATCTGTTAAATAATCTGAAGAAGGAAACGACAAAACACGCCAGTATCTTTGCCAAGAAAACCCCAGTGGGGTCACAAAACAACCACTACCACAAGACAACTCCAACCCTGCTCTATATTTGAAAGTAGCTATCATATCTCCCATCCCTCTAAATCTTCTCTCCTCTAGACTAAACATATATATTTCTTTCAATTTATCTTCATATAGGTCTTAAAAAAAAGTCATCCTGCTGGTTGTCCTGTACTGCATCTTGTGATCCTCAGAACTAACCATGGATCTCAAGTTATAATATGAACAAGGCAGAGACCAGTGTGATGATCTCCTTTGTTCTGGACACTAACCAAAGACTACATTAGCTTTCTTGGCAGCTATGTGACACTGTTGACTGAACCAGTATCCCCTGAACTGTTTGCCATTAGTTTCCCATACTATAAATGGCTTTCTTAACTGTCCCTCAAGCTCAACATTCTATCTTCTAGTGCCTTTTCATTGGATGTTCTCCCAGATCAGGAACTGGGTGTGTTGGCAAATTCAAATGAGATAAAGGAAGTAAATCATTTTGCAAACCTGCTACATAAATTTCAGTTATTAAATATTATTATTATTGTTATGATTACTATTTTATTAGCTTTAAGGCACAAGGCTTCCAAACTGTTGATGACTTTATTCCTTGAACCTTCTATTATATCCTTGCTGAGCTCAAGCAGTGTTTCGAGAACCAGGACAAGGGTGTGTTTAATATTGGGGTTTTCTGGGGGGGGGGGGAAGTATGCACATAGTCTTTTACATTTAATGGAAATTTTATTAAGTCTAAATAATCAAATAAATCAAAGCCCTGATTTGTAGTAATTGTCTATTTCTGAGATATTTGAGTTTCTGCTCAAATTGAAAATTTAATCATCTTCTCTTCCTTTAGAGCTGACTCCAGCTCACCCTTACTTAGAAGGCTCTTCTTCCTCACATTGCATCTATTACCTTACCTGACTTCCTTTCAGATTCGGCTCAAATCTCATCTTTTTTAGGATATTTTTTGTAGTCCTCCTTATAGCTAATATCTTCTCTCTGAGATTACTTCCCATCTATTCTGTATACATTCATTGTGTGTGTGTGTGTGTATTTGTGTGTGTAATTGGTTGCTATTACCTCCCCCATTAGATTGGGACCTACTTAGAGAGAGAAACCATGATTTTGGCATTTATTTGCATATCTAGATGCTTCTCATAGGACTTGATATATTTAAAATATATAATAAATGCTTGACTACTTAATTTTAAAACATATTTGAGTCCATTGTTTTATCCTGTGAATATGCAACTTGTTAGCTTCTTATTTGAATATTTGTTAAAACTTACCATCTGAACTTTCTTTCAAGCTGTTTATAAAAATATTGGGAATAAAGGTCTTTTTCCTCATGGTTTCCCTAAATACCTGTTATTCTAAAGAAAGTGAAAAGTATCAAATTCAAAGGCTCCCCAACATATTTACAACTGAAGAGGAAGTCCTAAAGAAAGCCTGGAAGTTCCAATGACATGTTTGCAGATATTTGCAGAAGTGAGAGACTTTAAGGAGAGGGAAGAGAATATGTTTAGAATGGCATCAATATTACCAAGGAGACTTTCCTTTGGCACATAGGGCATCAAACAATGACTCTACTTAAAAAGAACTAATTTCTACTCACCATTACTAGTTTGAGCAGGTCTGCAGCATTGCCTCTTTCCTCTTCTGTTCGTGAGTCCTTAACGGTCATTTCCTGTAGTTCATCCTCTTTCTTTAGAATATGGTTTATGTAATCCTAGATCAAGAGGGACAATGAAGTCCAAGAAGTTAATGATTTTTCTCTGTAATTAAAAAAAAGTAGACTCAGGTACCTATATTTAGAGCTTTTAGGCTATGGGAAATATCATGATAGAAATTCTTAGCCTGATAATCCTTTCGGGAGAGATTCTGCTGGGAGTGGGGATCCTATGAATTTGGAGGGGAAAAATACATATATCTTCATTTTCTCCTAATAGAACATTTTCTCCAACATAAGTTTAACATTTCTTTTAATTATTTAAAACTTTATTCTCAGAAGACATACAAAGTTTATACCAGATTGCCAAAGGGATTCGCAAAACAAAAAGGCAAAGGACTTCTGGGTTATAGTTTTCTTTCTCACCTTTAGTAGTCAATTTTACAGAAAAGAATATATCACTTATGCTATTTGTACTATGTATACATACCTATTTATATATATTATATACATATAGTCATCTATTTCTTCTATCAGTGTCTATATATATTATATACATATCGTCATCTGTTTCTTCTATCAATCAGTGTATCTATCTATCTATCTATTGATCTGTCACATTATTTGATCAATCTTGTATGTAAATGCTTGTTTTTTCCTTGTTTTCAACAAGATCTGGGGTGGGTGAGGTGACCATGAAAGGCCTTGAGATAATGTTATAAATAGATTGGGATATATAGAGGATAGAATAGCTATTTTCAAATATGGAAGCCTTTCAATTTGGAAAAAAGGATTATATTGGTGTTGTTGTTCAATCATTTCAGTCATATCTAACTCCTTATGATGTCACTTGTGTTTTTCTTGGCAGAGATACTGATCCTGGAGAGGTTTCATTTTACAGATGAGGAAACTGAGGCAAACAATGTTAAATGACTTGACAGCTACTAAGTGTCTGAGGTCAAATTTGAATTCATGAAGATGAGTCTTCCTGACTTCAGACTTAGTACTGTGTACACTATGGTGCCACCTAGTTGCTCTATATTAGTTCTTTTGGCCCCAAAAGGCAGATTTAAATATTAGGGGCAATTTTTGGATTAACATAAGGAAAAAGTAATCATTTAAAACCAAACTAACTGGAAACTTAGAGCCATCTCAAAAAGGATTGGTGTATATAGTAGGGTAGAATAGAAGGAAATTTTTCACTGATAATAAGCCACAATAAACATATATGGATGGACACAATCATCCAGGTGGATGGCAAAAGAAAACTTTATTGGGAAGAAAACTATTCTAATAAAGATTAGCTGGCAGCTAGGAGGATCAGACTTTCCTTTCCCTTCCTTCTTGGCTGAAGAAGAGGAGCATCAGTTTCAGTTACCAACATCTTGTAGCAGCAATCCAACAGAATTCTGGAAGATATAGGATGGAGAATCAGAAATCTAGAAGTAAGATATATATGCTTGACTTGGATGACCAAGATGGAAGAACTGCTTTGAGGAGTGCTGGAACTCTAATTGTATTAACTGAATTTTTTAAAAGGTGAAAGAAGCAATAAAAGACACTGCTACATAGATTGGGTTGTAATGAATAAGGCTGCTAGTATCTAAACCTTAGAAGGAGTGATCATACCATCTTCAACTTTGTAATAGATGTTAAGAGGAAATTTGGGTATAGATAACTTCAATATTAAAAAAAATTCAAAAAGTTCACTTAAATGATAAATAGGATCCTGTGACTAAGGATTGTACAGGGGAAATCTGTGAGAGAAATGGGAAGCTCTCAAAAAGAAAATTCTAAAGACAGAAATACACATTATTCTACTGAGAAAGAAGAGAGAGAACTGTTTAAAGTGACCCAGATGGCTACCCAAAGAATTTATTGAACAACTTTAACTTTTAAAAAGAATACACATTGAAGATGAAAGGAAGGAAAAGTTAAAAAAGAGTGAGTAGTTAAAAAAACATCAGAAGCATTGAGACGAAGGAGGGTGATGAAGTAGGTGATGGATGGAAGGGGCTTCAAAAAGGTTTAAAACAAGATGAGAGATTCTAAGGATAATAAAAACAATGAAAGAAGGGATAGAAACATTATGCCAGATAAATGAGATGAGATAAATCACATCTATGATCTCAACTTTTGTTTTATCTTTCAAGGAAATTATTTTTCAGAAAGGGAAGGATAGAACAAAAGTGATATATTAAGAGTTGAAATATAAATCAGGATAAATGAGGAGGAGGTTAGAATGGATCATTTAATCACACAAACAAGGACATAAGTCAGGCATAATGGTTTCTGTTGATAATAAAGCACATAGTCATACATGGAAAAAAAGCATCCATGTAGATGGCAAGAGGAATAGCCCATTTTTTCTTTGCTTTTGAGACTGGTTATCTCTATCTCACTCAGGCTAGAAGTACAGCATTCAATCAAACTTCTGATCTCCTTCTGAGCAGTAGTAGAAATTTGACCTGCTTCATTTTCCTGACCTGGGCCAGTTCATCCCTCCTTAAACAATCTGGAGATACCTCTTTACAAATCGCTGACCATACCAACACTTAACTTAGTGTAGATACCCAATTGGCTTAATCTAATGTGGCTCAAGAGATTCTTTAGTGAAAGAAAAAGAAAGAAAGAAAGAAAGAAAGAAAGAAAGAAAGAAAGAAAAAGAAAGAACAAAAGAAAGAAAGAAAGATTCTCAGTCTACTTCCCCAATAGCAAAGATGATAAACTTACACCATGACTCCGGATATAGCTTCCCAACTGGTGTCCCTTTTCCAGCGTTTTCCTCTCTTATTTTGTTCATTCAAGATGAAACTAAAATGCTATTCCTGAAGTATAGTTCTGAGTAGGTCACTCCCTTGCTCAAGAAGCTATACAATTCCCTTATTGACTCTAGCTTAAAAGTTAAACTTCTCTGTTTGATTCTTAAAGCCACTCATAATCTATCTACCTTTCTGGTTTTCTTTCTCATTATTCCATAGCACACATTCTACATTCCAACCACATTGTTCTACTTCTTATTCCATAATAACATTCCATCTCCTTCCTAGGCTCCCTTGTCTCCCATATCTGGAATGCTCTCCCTCTTAACTTTTACCTCTTAAGAGTCCCTTGTTTCCTTCATGATTCATTTGGGATCACCTCCTGCATGAAACCTTTCCTGGGATTATTAATTGACTATAACTTTGAAAAACTGATGGAAAATAGGGGAAGTATCACAGGAAAAATAAGGGAAAATAGGGGAAGTATCACAGGAACTATCATAGAGGTAAATGTTACCTTGCTTTTTAAAAAAAATAAAAAGAAAGAAAAGGAAGAAGGTATAATTTTCTAATTATAGGCTTGTGAGCTTGTTTTAAAAGCATGGCAAAATTCTAGGACATATTAAATCTATCGTATTTGAGCACTTAAAAAGAAAGCAGCCAATAGGACCAAAGTGAGAAATACTCAAGAATTGAAGAAATGTGATGAGAAGATAAACATACTTATACACCATTGGTAAATCTGTAAGTTGTTCCAACCATTTTGGAATTAAGTGAGAATTTGGAATTATGTGAGAAAAGTTGCTAATCTATTCATATTTTTTGACCCAGAGATCCTGTTATTGGAAACATACCTTAAGGGGATCAACAACATAAATGTTTTAGATATTGTTATTGAGTTGTTTCAATTATGTCCAACTTTTCATTACCTCATTTGGGGTTTTCTTGGCAAGAATACTGGCGGGCTTGCCATTTACTTCTCTAACTCATTTTACATATAAGAGAATGAAACAGAATTAAGTGACTTTCCTATAAATATCTGAGGCCATATTTTAACTCATGAAGATGAGTCTTCCTGACTCCAGGCTTGGCACACTTTCATCTGTATCACCTAACTGTCCCATTCTATATATGCCAGAATATGTTCATAGCAACACATTAGCAAAAAATTGGAAATAAAATAGGGAACAAATGAACACATTATGGCTATATCAATATAACAGGGTATTAGTTTATTATAAAAAATGATAAATGATGAGTCCAGAGGAAAAAAAAGACAAGATATAAAATAAGACAGGGTGAAGCAAGTAGAATTAGGACAACAATATACACAATGACTATAAACAATGTAAATGGAAAGATTATAGACTCATGAAAATGAGCTCTGATAATGCCAAATCTAACCCTGGAAAGGGATAAAGTATCTCCTCTTTTTGGAAAATAATAACCTCAAAATTCCAATTACCTTAAGGGAAAACTGCAGCTTTAGTTTCAGCTCATTCTTAATGACCTCATGCTGAATGAATTGCCGAACCTGGAGCACTTTGGGGCACTTTCGTATAGGAGCAGGTAAGTAAGCCAAGTGCACAGACCCTATGGATAGCCCCTTCCAAATGCGAGTTCCAAATGGAGGACCTGGAGTTTTCTTCTGTAAAAACAAAACCAACAGAATGATAAAATAGTTTCTCATATAAAATATTTTTATAATTAAAAAGTATTTTTTGATCCCTGGTTAGTCCAGCATCTTCCCCAATACATTTTCTTTGTTTTTGAGACTGGATTTACATTTCTCATTTCAGCTGGAAGTGGGTCCATCCTAAAATCAGCAGCTACTAACCTGTTACTACCAGACTTGTGCCTCCTTAATGGAATCTCCTGGAAGCACCCCTCTCTCTCCTAGGGATTGCCACACTGGTACAGTGATTATAGGCATAGGCCATCCTAACTGACTTCCCTGATACACTTTACTAAGACTTTTAAAAAATTAGTTTGACTGTATAAATATGTATACATATATTGTATTTAACATATACTTTAAACATATTTAACATGTATGAGGCTACTTGACATCTAGGGGAGGGGATGGGGGGAAGGAGAGGAAAAGTTGGAACAGAAGGTTTTACAAGGGTCATTGTTGAAAAATTACCCATGCATGTGTTTTGCAAATAAAAAGGTACAATATAAAAATTAATACAAAAAACTTGGTTGAAATCCAGATGCTTGAGGAATGGCAAAACCAGTTGAATGTAGGTGACTTCCAGTCAATGCTGCACCATGGAGAAGAGATCCTTATCCAGTATTCATCTAGAGCTAAAGAATTTCCCATTCCTTTCAAAATGAGTAGATTTGGGAGCATTTTAGCACAATTCCTGGCATATAGTAGGTATTTAATAAATGTTAATTGAATTTATTGTATTGGCAGCTCTGAGACATACATAGGTTTATGCTATATATAGTTTATCTGCTCCTGCATCAATCTTGCTATAGAGATTTCTTGAGAAGCTGTGCAAGACTTAGAACTATTCTGGACACCCCTAGAACTGTCCTTGGGTTTTAAATAGGTTCCCAAAGTGTATGCAAATTCCTAAGCCAGCTCTGGAATGGACAGTCTTTTAGTATCATTTAGCATACAAAAGGGTCACCTTAGAGCTGACCTACATTCATGGGATAGACTTCTAAGTTTATTTATGGTAGGCATCTTAACTCTTTATTTTAAAGTTCCTGGATTGACTCCATGACATGCTTCATAGTCCTGAGAAGACCCAACATTGAAATTTGGACATGTTCTTGATTTGAATCATTCCAATACTTCTTTGCTTTAGGAGTGTTAGTGTGTACTGGACAGAGTCCTAGACTGGAAGCTAGGAGATGAGCACTCATTCTGGTCCTAGGTCTGCCATTACTAACTAGCTGAGTGACTCCATTTGGTCAAAAATAATATAAATTAAGAGATACTAGCTAATCCCAAAAATCTCTTCCAGATCTAAATTTCTATGAACTTACAAAATACTATTCTCAAAATTTTTTCAGAGGGAGAGAATTCATTTCCCCTTGTTCTCAAATATAGTTTATACGGAGAGCCCATTTTAGATTTGTTGTCATACACTGTAAACATTGTATGCTGTTGGGTGAAAGATTGAATAGAGGCTTCTTGGCAATATCATGACTAAATAGGGCATTGTATCTGGAGGTTACTCTTATTTTTAGTAGCTATTCTACCTACCATATGTCTCTTTTCTTCCCCAACAAGGCTGGGGATCCATATTCTCAGCCCTAGTCCAAGTAGGGGACAAACAATTGTAGATTTACATCTGGAGGAATCTAAAAGTTCAAACCCTCCTCAACTGCCATGTTTTTCTTTTTTCTTTGCTCTTTCAGATAAGGAAATGGAGGTATACAGAGGTTAAGTGACTTCTTTTAAGATTAGGTTTCTATGTTAAAATTTGAAAGTAATTCTTTCTAACTCCAGTCCACTATCCACTTGCCAGAATAAAGGGCATCCTTTTCTTTGATATTGCCAATTTCCTAGGCTCATTTCAATGAACTGGTAGACTATTAATGGAGACTCCTACCACTTAAAAGAAATAGAGGCACTCTTTGAAGAGATCATTTTGAAAGCATTCAGAATGGTATCAGGGGAGGTTTCTTCTATGACTTAGATCAGTTTTCTCATAGAAATGACAAGCATGTTTAGTTTAATTTTCTTCTAATAAATCATGGAAATGTTCTACTGTGATTAGTGCCAGTGATTAAGCAGTAAACTCATCTTCGCTACAAGTTTATTGCTTCTCTTGATCTTTGCTGGTTATAATGCAAGTACTAAAAGGTTTTTTAAAAACAAAATGCTAAATAAACTGGAAGAAGCTTTAAAGATCATATGGTGCAACTTTTCATACAGATTAAGAAACTAAAAGCTGCTAAAGAAGAAGTGGTTTACCTGAGGTCACCCAGAAAACTTTGGAACATAGCAAAAATGGGAACCCAAAAGTCCTAGGTCTCAGTTCAGGGTCCTTTCTACTCTGCTAGTTATATCCTCCTCTCTTGATCAAACATATTCCTACATTACAGATAATCTCATTAAAACAAAACTTGGACTATATATATTATCTACTGCAGGATGGCTCTTTAAATATAGAAATACTCTTAGCTGCAGGACTCAGACCTATGTTTTTTCCCCAGGGTAATAGTTTCTCACTCAAACCGCTGTATCTTTGGGAATACTTTATAAAGGAACTTTGATTATTTTAAAATGAATGAAAGTCTGTTTTCTTCCACTGTTCTAAGACTCAATAGGACATCTCCATGTACTTCTAATGTAATTGCAAAGCTACTTATCACAAGACTGCATTTTTCTAAAATATTAAGTGAAAAAAATGGTAGGCATGAAATGATTGAAATAATATGCCAAAATGAAAAGCTAAAGAACTCCTGAAAAGGGGCAGTTAGATGAAGCAGTGGATAGAGCACCAGACTGAAGTTAGGGGGATCTGGGTTCAAATGTAACCTCAGATATTTGAAATTTACTAGTGTGTGATCCTAGGCAAGTCACTCAACTCCATTTGCCTCACAAAAAAAGAAAAGAATTCCTGAAGAAGGAACTAAATTTTTAAAATGGTCATTTAAAAAGGGGGGAGGGCAGCAGATAAAGCTCTGATTTTTGAATCAGGAGAACCTGAGTTCAAATCTAGTCTTAGGTACTTATAAGCTATGTGAGCCTGGGCAAATCATTTTGCTCTTGATTGCATCTATCAAAAAAAAAGGTGGTGATGCCATGATAGATTACCATATACGATAGGGTAGTCTTTATAATGAAAGTTTATTCCAACTGGAGGTAGGGCAGTATGGATGCACTTATAGTATCTCAAAATAGTAAAAGTAAAAATGATAGTAAAAAATAGTAAAAAAAAAATCTTTTAATAGTAAAAACCTTGGGCAAAGGAGATAAAGGTGATTTTAGTTGGTCAGGACAACTTCTTTTTTATTTCCTCATTTTAATGGGAGTTTGAAAAGCAGAGTGGTGTGATACAGAATCGGTGGGGAAGCCTGAGTTCAGATTTTGCCATATTAGCTACACAGGATCAAAGCTTGAGGGGAACTGAGTTGCTACTTCACCAGGAGTGAAGAAAAGAGGCAGAAGTTCTCCAATGCTTCACCCATCTGCTTTTAAGTATAGCAACTTTGTACCTCAGCTGCGGGGAAAGTATTCCAGGGTCTTGATTGAAGATTAGTGGGCACAATAGTTTCTAATTCTTTCTTCATAATCCATGGAGATACTTCGTAGAAAGGGCGAAGAACAGTAATACTCAGAGCACCTAGATCAAAGATAAGGTTTAAAAGGCTCATTTCTGAGTCAAAATTCCTCTGCAGAATTCAGTGGGGCATCCTGAGAGCTTCCCCATTTCTTTCTCTAGAACTGTCAATTGTCAACATTTGCCAAAACAAAGGAATTCTGTGTTAATTCAGAGTCCATGTAAGCCTTTAAAAGAAAGAGATAATTATTAAAGGACAAACAGAAAACTAGCTAATTTAATTAGTAGCCAGAGTGAAATCTTTTCTACAGTTGGTAATTTATTTTTCTCAGTGAGGGATAGAGTGTAAGCTAAGCAGCTGCTTTGGAACACTTCAGTTCTAAATCTAGCTCTGCCATTAATTGATTACATGACTTTAGAGGAGTTGTGTGTATTTTTAAAATATTATTTTCATTTCCAAGTAATAATAACCAGCATTTTTATAGTGTTGCTGATCAGTTGTTTCAAGCATGATCATCTTTACATGACTCAATTTTGGGTTTTCTTGGCAAATATATTGGAGATGAAATTATCTTCTGCGGCTCATTTTACAGAAGGGGAAACTAGGCAAACAGGATTAAATGACTTGTCTAAAGTCACACAGTAAGTATCTGAGACTGAATTTGAACTCAGGAAGAAAAGTCTTTCTGACTCCAAACCGGGTGATCTATTCACTGAGTCACCTTAAAATTTTCATAGCATCTCATCATTTATGTGTCACATCAACCTTGTGAGGCAGATGCCATTTGTATCCCCATTTTATAGATTAGGAAATGGAAACTGAGAGATTTTAAGTGCCTTTCTCAGCATCACATGATTTTAAGGTAAAATTTGATCCTTATTGATTCCAAGTTCAGTATTCTAGTTATTATACTATTTAGTCCACCCATAAATACATTCCTCTTCCCTTTTTTGTGCAGAGAAAAACCTCTAAATTGCAAATTCTTGAAGTCTCAGTTTACTGAGACTTTTCTCATCCGATCTACTCAAATGATACAATAACCTTGTGCTTCCAAATGAAGCCCAATGAACAAAATTATAGGTTAGGACTTTGCAAAATCATAAAAAAAATCATTGTTATTCATTCACTAGGTATTTATTGAGACTTTATTTATTGACTTATCACTATTGTGTTTGGGATTGTTCTGGTTATTATGGGAAGAGTTATGATCTTGGATCATAGACTTAAGACCTGAAAGGAACTCAGAAGCCACTAGTCCAACCTCTCACTTTAAAGTTGGGGAAACAGGTCTACATACCAATAACCTGCTGTTGGTCCTTTAGAGTCAAGAATAAGACTTTTCCTATTCTCCAGATTGTTGGTGCTCTTTTATTCCCAAATAACCTTGTGATACTTTAGCATTTATAATTTTAACTTCCTTTAAGATTTAACTCAGACACCATCTACAATGATAAGTCTTTCCTAATCCTATCACTTTACTTCCTTTTCTCAAATTGTCTTGTATTTATTTATCTATTGTGATAAACATTATTTCTTCCTAGTAGCATGTAATCTTGTAGGCAGGAATCACTTTATTTTTCTAGTTACCATACTTTGCACTTAATAGGTCTGAATTCATGAATGTTGCTCTTTGATCATCATTGATTAAGGTGATTATAGAGCACTGGAGCTGGAATCAGGAAGACTCATCTTCATGAGTTCAAATCTGACCTCAGACATTTGCATTGGAGACAATGAGTTGGAGAAGGAAATGGCAAAACCACTTTAGTATCTTTGACCAAAAAAATCCCCAAATGGGATAATGAAGAAGTGGATATGACTGAAATGAATAAACAACAACTAAGCACAATGTCTCTCTCAGTGAAAAAGTTTCAGTTCCAGACCAGCATTGTCACAAAGGTCTGGCTCCACAATCTTTCCAGCTTAATATTGCCTCTGACACAGGGATCTGAGGACAGATCATAGAAGGACATAGTTTAAAAACAACAACAAAAACAAAACATTTGGGAATATCAGCCTTTGAAATAAAAGTATGAGGAACATAGGAATGATTTATTCGATGCTTTATTTTGAAAGTAAGAAAAAAATGGCAGTGACCATCGAGTTGCTATAGTTCATAATTGGGCTTATAATTTTCACATTAAAAGTTTTTACCAAGTAGATTGCACTCTGTTACTTTGTGTTAGCCATAAGTATGTGCCCTGATGGCTTCACAATATTTCATTTATTTATATGTTTGAAAAATCCATAAACCATTTCACTTGCAGTCTCATTTCTTTCATTATATTGTGAGTTGTGTTGGAATTTGTAATATTTAAAAAGTCATTTAAAAAGATAAGTTGCTGAAAAAGAAAAATGATTATCAGCAATATTTAGGGCACCACATTTTGAGAAACTTTACACCAAAAAAAGCCCATCCAACATTATAGTTGTTAATACATTAAGTTATACTTTATTAATGTTATAATTAATATGTAGATTTTATATTATAAACATCTATGTTATTTTTTATTTTTGTATTTGTATACTAGCATTTTCATTAAAATTAATAAGTATAACATATTTCTCATTTATGAAAACTATCAAAATATTTTCTTGTAAATTTTTATTATTTATGAGCCTCATCTTGTATTTTAATCATATACTATAAAGAAAGAAATACACAAAAGGGTTTTTTTTTTCATTTCAAAATTCTTTTACTTTACTTATAACACAGTTACATGGGAATTGGCAGAATTTCTTGCACAGTGGAAAGTCTCTGTAAGACTCTGGGCCAGCACAACTGGAAAGATCTTATTCCAGGCTTACAGACATTGTTAGTTGTTTAATTTTATAATCTTGGGCAATGTCTACTGCCTCAAGCCCTGGCACTTCACATACCCAGAAAAACTCCCAATTTTCCCTCCATAGAGGTCTGTTTTTAAGTCTGGGTAGGACAAGAAAACTAAGGTACAGTTTTCTTAATTTCACAAGATTAATCAGTGATAGAAACAGAACCAGCATTGAACATGAAGATAAGGAGGCAAGAGAAAGTAAAAGGAGAAGAGAGTAGGGAACATTTTAGGAATTCAGTTGATTGAGAACATAGAGTATGCAAAGTGTTGTGATATAAAATGAGGCAGGAATGAGTAGGGAGGTACTGGACTATATGGAGGTTTTTAACTGCTAGGCCAAGGGATTTGTGCTTAATCCTTTAGACAGTGAGTACCCACTGGTGATTTTGGAGTAGCAAAATGACATAGCCAGGCTTGTGAATCAGACAATTATTTTTGCAGCTTTGTTAATGGGATATTAGAGATGGAGAGAGATAAATTAGGAGGCTATTACAATAACCCTAGTAAGATATACAGATATATGTACTCCCCCAAAAATTCATGCACAATTTTAAACATATAAACATATTCTAGCTAGAGTATAGAATATTAGACCTGGAGTCAGGAAAACCTGAATTCAAATCCTACTTTCAGATGGTTATTAGTTATGTGAATCTGGGCAAATCATTTAAGCTTTATTTGTCACAGTTTCCTCAACTATAAAATGGAGATAATAACAGCATTAACAGGGCTAAGCAATATCAAATAGTATTAACGTGGCAAAAACAGTAGCATGTGTATGTTACATTTAAACTCATTTTAATGCTATGATTTAAACACTGTTGTGAGAAAATTAAATATCATGTTATTACATGATATTATCATTTTATTTTTATTATTATCATACATTTGTTTTATATAAAAGAACATGCTTGTCCTCTGTCTTTTTTCGGGAACTCAGTCTCACTGACATTTTGTGAAGAGTTCAGTAGTTCTCAGCATATTTCCTTTGATAAGAGGCCAAAGAACTCATAGCAGGATGAGCCTTGGACTTAGGTTTGAGGAGCAAAAGAGAGACAGGAAAGAAATGGCGGCCAAGAATTAACTTTGATGTTCAGTTGTTGGATATATTGATGTCCAGCGTTCATCTGCTTTCTAAACCAAGAAGCAAAAAAAAGTCTTTACATTATTCCTTTATTTTGATATTGCCCCTGCTGGGGGAAGTTGCCACCCTGATATAGTATCGTGAAAGCTTTTAAACTGCCATGACAAAATGGGAAATGAAAAACATCAAATACTGCTTCAGATATTTACCTAATACACTGTGGTGAGTGTTGAGGATAGCACAATGAGCCCAGTGTGGTTAGCAAAGTAGAGAAAACCTCACTAAGAGGCATGTGTGAGGAGATGGTAGCTTAGAAAATAAGAGTTCAGAGTGTTCCCTTGCTTGCTTTAGCTATTTGCTATTATTTCTGCTTTGTTTTGAGTAAATGCTTTGCTTTAGTTGGGTGTCATGTGACTCATGCTGGCTCATCAGGAGAAAGTCAGTGAAAATGGGAATTCATGAGTTATGGGCTCAGATAAATGGTCACCCACTTAGTACCACAGGCCAAGAAGGAGGAGACACAGGCAATCCCATTAGGATTTCTACACAGAATACATATAAAAACACACATGCAAATAGGTAGTAATATGCAGATACATACAAACTATTTGGGCTTGTGTGTCTGTGTGCTGTGGACTTCACTTGAAATAAATGCCCGTTCTTAAAATCGCTATTCATGTGATAAATGTCACTGGAATCCACTAACAATTTTTTTAAAAAAAGGAAAAAAAAAAGAAATGCTAATTTGAAATTTTTCATCAGCTGCTTTTTGCTTCAAAATGGCTGCGAAATCAAACCTGATTTCTAACCATGCTTTTCTCCTTGTGTGATGTTCAGCAAATCACTTTATGTCTCTGGACCTCAGTGTCTTTAGTTGTAAGAAGAGGGGTTTGACTTCAACAACAATACTATATGATAATCAATTCTGATGGACATGTCTCTCTTCAACAATGAAATGATTCCAATTATTCAGTAATGAAGAGAATCAGCTACACCCAGAGAGAGAACTATGGGAAATAAGTGTGGACCACAACATAACATTTCCACTCTTTCTTTTATTGTTTGCTTGCATTTTTGTTTTCCTTTTCAGGTTTTTTTTACTTTCTTTCTAGATCTGATTTTTCTTGTGTAGCAAATATAAATATATAAATTTAAAATAAACTGTATAAATATGTATACATATATTGTATTTAACATATACTTTAACATATTTAACATGTATTAGACTCCTGCCATCTAGGAGAGGGGGTGGGGGAAAGGAGAGGAAAAGTTGGAACAGAAGGCTTTGCAAAGGTCAATTTTGAAAAATTACCCATGCATATGTTTTGTAAATAAAAAGCTATAATAATAAATAAAAAAGAAGAGGGGTTTGGATGAAATGAATTTTAAGATCTCCTGTGGCTCAAAAAACTCTGAACTCAATCTTAAACCTCATATTAAACTTAAGATGTATCAGAAGCCTAAATGATTTCTTAACTTTAATCCCAAAACAGTAGATAAGAATGAAGAAAAGGGGATAAAGTTGGTCTCTGAGATCCTAGGGATAGGGATGGCTGATAGAAGGAGTAAAGGATTTGGTGAGTTGGAGAATAATGATAATAAAAATAATGTAACAACATTAAAGTGGCATTTCTATAGTGCTTGCAAAGCACTCTACAAATATTATTTCGTTTAATCCTTACAACAAAGATATGTGTAATTATTATGATTGTTTCTATTTTACAAATGAAGACACTGAGATAAAGCAATGTTTAGTATCTGAGGATTCAAACTTAGCTTCCTGTTAAAGTGAGTTTGTTTGGGGCAGAGAAAGTGATGGCAAAGATACTTGTTTTTCTCTAGATTATAGGGGACCTCTCCACATTTTCCTATTCCATTTACCATCTTTTGAGTATATATCTTAGGCCATATGCATATCTGTTTTCAGGGGCATGTCTGTCTGATTCTGTGTATTTCTACTGATTTTTCCTACCTGGATATTCCTGTACTGGCTCCTGCAGAACGGCAGTGGTTGATTCCCCATAAGCCAAAGATAGATATTCTTCTATGTCACTATTTCGAAGAAGTTCTGTTCCTGAGCCATCCGCATAGATAACAAAAAACCTATTTAAGTAAACACAATTCAGTTAATTAAAAGATACAATGAAAATATCTCCTTTAATTTTAAAAGAAAGATTTTTGGGCTGTCTTTTTAAGTACTACCTGGGGACATGTTCACCATAAATTTGAAGAGGATTTTTTTCTATTTTATCAGGCATTAAGCTGTCATAATCTTCGCTTTCCTCCTCTATGGTCTCTTCCTCTAAGCTTGCTTCTGGGACAACAGTTGATATGGTGCCATCAACCATGACCTAAGAGTGAAGTAATATATAGAGGGTGATAAAAGACTTAATTAATAAAGAATATTTCTGTTCACTCAACTTGAGAAAGTAGGACATCTTTTTACATTGGGGAAGCCTTGGTTTCTATTTAGGTAAGATATTCTTTAGGGCAACCAACTTTACTTGTCAAGTTTCATTAATTTGAATAATGATTATAAACAATTTACATAGTAAATAGGCAGACTCAAGTGAAGTTAATCTTTATTCAATGAAAATTAGATGATCTTATTATAAGGGACATGATTTCAGGAGCTCAGGAAAGACTTGCATTGAACATCTGCCCTAAGGTCAGAATTAGGATAGACTAACTCAGCAGTAGAATCTTAGGACAGAGAATGAGGGTAGTATTGTTGCTAATCAGGTAATATCTGGGGTATGGTATAATAGAAAATAGATTCCCAGTCATAAAAATAATTTTTTTATGATTTTAAAAATTACTATGTAAGTAGTGAAGAATAAAGGACAAAGAAAAGGAAGATTTAGAGCAGGAATATATGTCATAGTAAATGTAAATTTAAATAAGTAAATGTCATTTTACCCTGTTCTGTTCTGTTGACATAAATTGAAATCTCTGTTCTTTCCTGCCCTTTTTCCTCTTTCATTTGTGTAGTTGGTCTTAAAAACTTTTGACATCCATTTTGCCTCTGGACATGTATGTGTGTATGTACATATGCGCCTCTCTGTATGTATATGGATGTCACATTTGGGAATAAAATGAAACATATCAGCCTTCTATAATTTTTAATTTATAAGATTTTAGGATCAAAATTATAGGCTATCTAATCCAAGATCCTTATTTGAGAACATAAGACTTTACCTGAAAAACATTTCCTTCAGGATCTAGAACTTCACAGATTATGTCGGAAGTGTGCTTCATAATATACCTGCTGGCTCTGAGCTGCTCACGTTGACTGAAAGGTTGGTAGAGGGTGTCACTGCTTGATTCATGTGAATAAATGGCTGAACAATCCTTATCAATGGAGAGACAACCAGTGCTGGGGGGTAGCACCTAGAAAGAAGGCAGCAAGAGAAAAAAAATCTGTTTTTATTACTCTTTAAAGAATCTTGGAACTCCCTATTAGAACAAAGTTTATCAAATTCACTAGCCACAGACTTGTTTTTTAAAATAATATCTTTTTATTTTTCAAAATACAAAGATAATTTTCAACACTCAACCTTGCAAAACCTCTCTCCCCTAGACAGCCAGAAATCCAAAATAGGTTAAACGTACAATTATTCTAAATATATTTCCACATTTATCATGCTGCACAAGGAAAATCAGATCAAAAAGGGGGAAAAATGAGAATGAAAAAAATAAGCAAACAATAACAAAAAGCTGGAAATATTATGTTGTAATTCACATTCAGTGTAGATAGTCCTCTCTTTGGATTCAGATGGCTCTCTCCATCACAAGTCTATTGCAATTGGCCTGAATCACCTCATTGTTGAAAAAAAACAAGTCCATCACAACCGATCATCACATAATATTGTTGCTGTACACAGTGTTCTCTTGGTTCTACTCACTTCTCTTAGCATCAATTCATGCAAGTCTCTCCAAGCCCTTCTGAAATCAAACTCCTCTCTATAAAAAGTCATTTCTTATAGAACAATAATATTCCATTACATTCATATGTCATAACTTATTCAGCCATTCCCCAACTGATGTGCATCCACTCAGTTTCCAGTTTCTTGATGCTACAAAAAAGACTGCTATAAGCATTTTTGCTTATGTGGATCCTTTTCCCTTTTTTATGATGTTTTGGGATATAGACCTGGTAGAGACTCTGCTGGATCAAAGGATTTGCACAGTTTGATAGTCTTTTGGTCATAGATCCAGCTTGCTCTCCAGAATGGTTAAATCACTTTACAACTCCACCAACAATGTATTAATATTCCAGTTTCCCATATCCCCTCCAACATTTATCATTATCTTTTCTTGTCATCATGGCCAATCAGAGAGGCTAAACAGCGAAGTGTTACCTTAGAGTTATCTTAATTTGTATTATTTGAATCAGTAGTGATTTAGAGCATTATTCCATATGACAAGAAATTCCAAATGACAAGACTTAGCAAACTTGCTAAGAGTAAGCACTATGCCCTAAATATCAAGTAGTTTTGGGATTTGGGGTTCACAAGTTTCCCCCTCCCCAATTCTAGCCTTTTTCTGTTTTCCCATGTGGGGAGGGGGAGACACAAACGGGGAAGGCACAATCACTGACTTCCCTTGTCATATTTTTGATTTTGCTATCACTCACAAATGCACCATTTCCATGTTTATAAACTGTGAAATCTCTTTATCTGATCACTATACTTGTCATTCCCACTCTCCTTCTGCCACAAACACCAAACACTATACTTTATCCATCTTTACTGAGACTTCTAATCCTTTGAACATTCAATTTTTCCCAGGCTATCACACGTATACTTTCTATATATTTTACCTTTCCCCGTCTTTACCCTTTGGTGAACCAGTTCAATTTTACATTACTCTCTTGAGTCCCTTGCCTCCTTGTGCCCTGCTAAGTAAGCTTGGATCACTCCCATATTATTATTATGCCTATGCTGTTGAGCAAAGATGGAGAAAAAAATCAAACCATTCTGAGTGGATATACTATAAATTTATGTTACCCAACCTCAGCTGTGCCTTCACTACTGCTAAGCAATTCTTTTAGACCTCCTTAATTCACTATCCCATTCACCATAGTAGTTCTCTTAAACTTTTTTATGATTCTCAGGAAACTACCTATGGATCCTCCCCAGCTACCCTCCCCTTGAGAAAATCATGTTATACTGAAAAAAAACCCTCATGTTTTGCTGAAAAAATTGAGGGCATTCACAAAAAGCTTTCTTTCCTTTTTGTTTTAAGTAACCCAGATGATTCTCTCAGCCACTACTGGATTCTAGTGCCCCATAAATTGCTTTTTGTATTTATAAATTTACTTAAGTATTTATTTCCTACAATATAGTAAATTCTGTGAGGACAGAGATTATTTCATTTTGCCTTTGTATCCCTCTCATCTACTTATTGTTCTAGTACATAGTTGTCTCTTAACAAATGCTTGTGGATGGATTGATAAAGAAAACATTTCCTAATAAATAGAATTATCAAAAAGTGGAAACGGCTACCTTGGCCTCTGAGATTAATTTGGAGCTGCTGTAATCCCACCCAATATCTTCTCATCTTTTAACCTTTCCTTGGTTGGTATCGATTTTGATATTGATGTGTTAAATTAGTTGATGATCTACCTAAACATGGACATCTGATTCTTAAATGACTTATATGTTGATAAGTAGTAATTTTCTGAATATTAAAAATAGTCAGTTTCAATTTTAGAAAAGTTATTTGAATTGCCTGGTTCTTTTCAACTCCTTTATTGGAGAAAACATTATTGTTATATAATAAGGAGGTTTCTGAGTAAACTTTTGGTCTTTGATATTTCATGATCATGAACATTTTTGGCCACTGTCATCCTGCATCCTCTGTCTCATTAAAGTCAGAGCATGAAGGCTAATGTTGACTTAAAAATCTTGTCCAATTCTTCAAAGAATGTCTTTGCCTCCTTCTTTCACAACAGATGTTGGCATATAATGTGTAATTTTCTTTATGTGGGATGCAAGATGAAAGTAACTCTTGCTTACTCTCGAAGGAGAACTTGTGAGCCATATTTCCATTTAACTGTAGCTTCTTCTGGTTTTATTTAAAGCAAGAACGTCAATGATTAAATGCCTTCTATATCATATTCACTCATTAAATAGCTAAAATTTTTAGATTTTAAGGACCAGAAGTTAAAGGAACATTTAGAGACATTTAAAATTGGCATGATTCTTAGAACATTTTAGCACAAAAGTAGACTTTGTCACTGCAGAAATAGGAGACTCCATTGGATAGAGTGTGTCTTGTATTTGGTTTTGTTTGATAGGTTTCACAGGGTGCCAAAAAATTCATCAGCAGTGACCAATTAGCTGGTGCTGGTCTCTTTTTATTCTAAGGCAAGTTTTCACATAATGGAGCTACTTTCTGTTGGTTAGTGGAACCTGCTTATTTGTTTAGTCTGATAGACCACAGGCTCATGCCTGAAACTATATGGTTAGGCCTTAACAGGGATTTTTCCTCCTCCTTCATAAAGCCAACTTAGCCTTGGGACAAATTTTATTGAATCCTTGACACTTTACCCAACAAACATGATTTTATTTTGGGAGCCTAGGACATTATAGAGCTGAGAGAGGAAGATAGAAATGGATGTTACCCTTTCCAGAAGTCAATATGAATCAGGTTAATGTCTAATTCATATTTGATTTGTGTTTGCTAGTCTTAGATACCTCACTAGAATGTGACTTTCTTGAAAATATTTTTAGCTGTGCAAAGTTGAGTAAATCACTTAAAATTCTCTGAACCATAATTTCCTCAACCATAAAACTGGAATATTGTGAAGCTTGAAGCAGCACTAGCCAGTGAAAGGAATGCTGGATTAAGGGACAAGGATTTGAATCCCAGCTTCATCATTTATACTTGGGCAACTCTCAGAAAATAATTTCCCATTTCTAGGCCTCAATTTCTCCATGTGTAAAATAAAGACTAGATTATTTCCAAGGTCTCTTACAGCTATAAGTGGTTCATGTACCTATTTAAGCATGTTTTCTTCACCATTAGAATACAAGCTCCTTTAGAGTAGGACTGTTTTTAAAAATGTTTTCTTTGTATTCCCAGTGCTTAGTCTAGTGTATAATACAGAGTAAGTTCTTAATATCTATTGACTTATTTATAAAACTACATAATTTGTTTATCCATCCATCTATCTATATCTATCCATCTATCTATCTATGTCTATCTATCTATATATTAATTCTTATAGATCCTTAAAAGATAACTAATAAGGATATCAACAACTATGGTCTATATTTTTTCTAGAAATATATATATGGAAAAGAGAGCATGAAAAGAACGTTGGAAGGCAAAGGATCACTGGGAAGCTTCACTCATACAATTGGAATTATTTCTACCCCTTCACCTTGGCTCACCTGATATGTCCCTTGTGGCTTTGCAATAATTGATGTCCCATCTCCAAAAGTGGCACAGCAGCTGCTATCCTCACAGTTTGTAATAACAGAAGCATAATGAGGGCTCTCTATTCGCATACACTTTACTTGCCTGGTGATGGACCATGAGGATTCGTCTAAAAGCAAATATAGGCAAATATAGGTTGAAGTGGTGCAAGGATTGGGAATGGACTTTAGATACCAGTCTAGATAAGGTTCTGTACATTCTATGGGGCTCTTTGAAAAGCACATAACTGAAAAGTAGCAAGAAATCTGGGAATCCTGTTTGGGAAGCTCTCTCTCATAATGCCTGACTTTCTGATGTTCTGGGAGTCAGGATTTGTCATTTCTTTTCTGCCAAGGCTACTTTGTTCTGTGTTGGAAACAATGTTTAATATGTTTAAGCAAATAAAGGAACTTGAGCTCAGTCAAATTTGTTTTTGAATTGAACACAGATCCTAAGATGAAAACATCTGTTTGTTATGTTCATCACTGCTGTCTAATAAATGAGGACAAGGCAAGTATGATCACATTCACAGGTCAGGAGACCTGAGGTCAAGGCCCAGTTTGGCCCTTTACTAGCTGTGTGACTGAGAGCAAGTGATCACTTCTCTGATCCTTGACTTTATTATTTGCACAATGAAGGAGGTAGATGATTTCAGGGCTTCTTAAACTTTTTTCACTTTCAACTGCTTTTCACCCTAGAAATTTTTATATGACCCTGGATAGAGAGGTACATAATATAGATACACAAATCAAACATTTATTTATAATAAATCATAACTTTATGACCCCCTCCTCATTCAGTTATGAGACCTCATATGGGATCATGACCCATGGTTTAAGAAGCTGAGGACTAGATAACCTTGACAATTCCTTATAGCTTTAGCAACCTATGGGTCTAAATGAAAATTTAGGAAAGAAAATTAAATCAAAGAAGAGGATTTGGTTCTGGCTACACGCCAGAGGAATAATGGCTTTTGATATAGAATGATATTGTTCTTTGGCAGACCTGAAAGAATACATTTGCTTGGAATCTTGCTAATCTGATCAAGAAAACTAGATTGAGAATGAAGCACACAGAGAGAAAAGTACCCAAATACAATGACTAATAGATGGCATATGAAGAGTAATTCAGAAGAAAAACAATGGAATTTCCTAGTAATTCACAAGACACAATGGTATGAGAAGAAGGGGCAGATATGACAATCATGATCCTAAATGTCTAGGTTCTACCAATGTTAAGCGTATGGAAAAATTATTAAAGCAAATTTGAAGCCTAAGTCATGGTGACAAAGTTGGAAAGAACCCTGGATTGAGAGACAGAAGACATAGGTCTCCTTGCATGACTCTGGGCAGTTCACTTGAAACTCTTTTTACCCCAGTTGATCTCTCAATCCTTCCAGCTTTAAATACTATGACCCCATAGACATTGCTGAGATGATGCTTCATGGGAGTAGGGGATGATTTCATAAATTATATTTGTATCTCCATCATATAATATATAATATAAACTGGCATGTGGTTTACTAGAAATTATGATTATAGGTTAATTGTGATCATAGTAGTGAATATAATTATCCTGATATGTTCATCTGAGAATCGGAGCAAGTTAAAATGTGATGATGTTCTGATGAAGCAAAACTGCAAGATAACTATGTGGAACATTCACTATTTGTGGTGATCAGATGGTATAAACTTACTTGTTTCTAGTTCATTTGAAGGTACAATAGTGTCTTCATAAATCTGATAGAAAGTTGTGATTCGGGTGCCGTCAGCATGATCCACTATTCTTGTCCCATCAGTTTTGATCACAATAGTCACTTTGTCTTCTCTTGTTGTCATCACCTGAATTGAGATGGGACAGTGACGGTAAACCTCATGGCCATAGATTGCCTAATAGCAATACTCAAGTATACATATTATTATGATGACTTAGTAAGATCTAGAATCTTTTAATGGTTGTAAATCATAAGCAAGTCAATGGATAATTTTTTTCACAGGACTTTGAGGGAAGTTTGGAAAAAAGTTTAATTTTCTTTGCTTTAGATGAATAGGTTATCTAAGCAGTGAAGATTCTGGTCCACACAAAATCATATGGAAAAAGAGAAAAAATTATATGATTGTCTGCCTAAACACAGATTTTTAGAGTTAGAAGGGATCTCAGTGATTTTCTAGTGCAACCACCTAGTCAGTCAATAAACATTAATAAGTGCCTATTATGTGATAGGCATTGGACTAACTGCTGGGGATTCAAAGAAAGGTAGAAGACAGCCCATCTGCAGCCGCTCATAGTTTAATGGGGAAGATAACAAGCAAATAACAAATAAGCTACACACACACACACATACATGCTTATGCATGCTTGTATGTGTGCCTGTGTCTATGTGTGTGTGATAAGTTGGAAATAATAGAAGAAAGGTATTAGAATTAAGGGAGATTGGGATAACTTCCTATAAAATGTAGAAGTTTTAGCTGAGCCTTTTCTGGGATATAGGGAATCCAATAGGCAAAAATGGGGAAGAGCATTCTAGGCACTGGGGACAGCTGGTGAAAATGGGTAAGATGCTCAGACTCCAAATGTAGTCTTATTACCAGTGCACTGCACACCTCACTCGAGAGTTTTCTGTCTTTTATAACTAACTTTGGTGATTTGCTACCATACCCCCTACTAGCTCCTTTCTGAAGCCACTTTTTTTTTGCATGGATGATTATAAGTATGAAATTCTTCTTCCCTGATAGAGATCAGCTCTATATCCATACCTCATAGTCTTAAATGATTTTCCTGGGGTCAGGGAGAGTTTACGCTTCTGGTTTTTATGATGTTCTGTTATATTATGTTGGCATAGATATCTATTTCTGAAGAAAGTGGAATAGGAGTTGGGGGGAGGCTTTATAATCTATTGTAGTGAAGGATAGCTCTGGGGAATCTGATTACTTAGGGAATTTTGTGTTTCTATATTTGTGAATTCCAGTGTTGAATGTATATGTCATTGAGGGGAAAAAAATGTCTCACACTTTGGGTGATATATAACTTGTGATATGAGGTCTTAGATAATGAATAAACTGAAAAGTTAGTTAAGAATGATTTTGTTTTATACAATGTTTCATTATTAATTATAAGTAAATAATTAAAATTAAATATATTTATTATAATGTCCCAAGAGTCTGTTCTTGGTCCTTTTCTTTTCTCTCTCTATATCATTTCACTTAATGGTCTCAGTAGCTCTCATGGATTCAATTACAATATTTATAACAAGATTCTTAGATGTATTTGCCCAGTAAGGGCTCTCCTGGCCATCAGTCTCACATTTTCCCAACTGCTTTGTCTTGGTTTTGGGGAGATCTGAGTTTAAATCTGACCTCAGATACTTATTGTGTAACCATGGGCAAGCCATTCGACCTGCATCTGCCTCAAGTTCTTCATCTGTAAAATGGGGATAACAATAGCATCTATCTCCCAGGGGTGCTATGCAAGTCAAATGAGGTATTTATAAAGAGATGTGCAAATGTTATTGATGATATCATCATCATCATCATCATCATCACTCTATCCATCCATTTTTCCCAAACTGGAAGTCCTGTAGATATCTTAAACTCAATATATCTAAAATGGAACTCATTATCTTTCCCTTACAACTTTTCCCATATCCTAATTTCCTTACTATTGTTGATGGTACCACCATCCTGCCAGTTACCCTGAGTTGCAACCTGGGTTATCCATTACTTATTCCACATATCCAATCTAAGACAAAATCCTGTCATTTCTTCCTTTGAAAGATCTCTCACATATAATCCATTCTCTCTTCTGACTCAGCTAGCACTCTGGTTCAGACCTTTATCATCTTATACCTGGACTATTGAAATAACTACTGGTTGATCTGCCCCACCAAAACTCTCAAAGCTCTAGTTCATCCTTCAGTCAACTGTCAAAGTAATCTTCCTGAAGTGCAGGTCTGACCCCATTCAATCAACTCCAGTAGTTTCCTGTCACTTCTAAGAACAAGTATAAAATCCTCTTTTTGGCTTCTAAAGTCCTTCATAATCTCATCCTTTCCTACCTTTTTAGCTTTTTTTTTACACTTTCTCTTTTTACAAGGACTCTATGATGTACTGACACTGACTTTTTTGTTATTCTTTTTACCCAAGACTCTGAATAACTCTTGAATTTTTGTTTTCACTGACTGGTTTCCATTCTTAAAAATGCTCTCTGTCTCCACCTCATGGCCTCTCTGGCTTCCTTCAAGATTCAGCTGAAATTCTGTTTTCTCCTCTCTTTACTGGCTAAGTCTTTTGTGGAAGATTTACAGTGTATATCGTGTGTGTGTGTGTGTGTGTGTGTGTGTGTGTGTGTGTGTGTGTGTGTATTATCTTTGCCATTCCTCTGCTGGAGACAGGAGAGAGCTGGCAATGAACACCCATGGAGTTCCAACAAGTTTGGAGATTTCATACAAGAATTTAAAGCAATCAAAAAATGCACGGTACCGTTCCATCAACAGGATCTGTCGCCTGAAAGGACAGATACGGTGTCATATCTGGTAGTCTTTCTAATCCTTTGGTGCCAATTCGATTGCCTGCAGGTGTGGTTGTAAACCAAGTGCCCCCTTGGATTTCTCCAACTCCCAAGAGTGGATAAGAACTTTGGTCATGGGAATCACCCTTGTGTAATAATAGAGATGTATTTTTGTGACTCTTTCCTATAGAAACACAAACAAATATAACAATATGAAAGTGGCATTTATTTTTGACACATTGTACTAATAATGACAATAGAACTTACATAGAACATTAATGTTTACAAAATACTTTACAAACATTATCGCATTTTATCTTTACAATATCTTGATAGTTGATGATATTGAAGGCAACAATTGACTTGAGAGAAGCTCAGATTATTGCATAGAACTGGTAGAACTCAGTGGGTAGATGAAATAAATATTTTTTCTAAAACCCTTTGTGAAATACAAACAACAAATCACAAAAAAATCAATGATGCCATGTGAATGGTTCAACATTTCTCTCCCCAAAATTATTTTTGTGGCAACTTCTCAGTATCTCTATTAAAGCAAGAACTTGCTAAGATTAATGTTGCAGTCAGTATTTGTTAATATTTATCTGGGGATGGTGAGAAAAATTCAGAACCACAATTTGCTTAAAGCAAAGTTGTCAATGGAGGGGAATATACAACATCTCTTTATCTCAACAATAACACACACAAACCTATATTAGGATATATTTTGCAAGTTAAGAAGCAACTATGATTGGTTTAGGACATTGGTGAAGAAATGCCTCAAAATAAAGATGTTAGTAAAACCCTGAGAGATTTATATTTTCCATTTCATGGAGTGAGGAGCAAAGATGATTCCACTTTAATTTTCCTAAAATTCTACTCATCGATCAATTCCCCTTCCTTTCCACAAATACTGTCTTGATCTTTGTCTCACTGCTGGACTTCAAGAGCTCTGGAGGAGAGAGTGAGTTTGTGCAGCTCTGTCCTACTCATATGCAATTTATGTGCAAGTCTGGGCCAGCATCCTGATAGATATCAGTGGTCTTCTTTGAGAATAAAAGATTATCATCATCATCATCACTATCATCATCAGCAATAGCAACAACTCCTATATATATCTCTCAGCTTACTGGTTCTTCAATCCTGGATCAATTTTTATATCCTAGATCTTTCCTTCAAAAGGTCACCTATACCCAGATCACTCCTCCTTTATGCCCCATTCCAGGCCTGTCTACCAGTCTACTATGCAGAAAGAATGCTTCATCTAGAATAAGAAAAAAAATTGCTGGATTCTGGCATTTCATGTCTATGTAATTATGGCCAAATAGCTTTACTTTTTTTTGCCTCAGTTTCTTTATCTTAAAAATGAGGATATGGTACTATGCTTCATAAAATAATTATAAGGAAAACAATTTTGTAAATTGTAAAGTGTACTCCACCTACATGTAAGGAAAAGGATTAATAATAGCAATTATTAATTTATTATCATTATTATTTTAGTATTATTAATATTATAATGCATCTTCTCAAACTCCAACTATACTCTCAATTAACTCACTTAATATTCACATTAATCCCACAAATGCTTCTTTTGTATCTTTGCCTTTCTAGTATATAGTAAATGTCTAACAAATGATTGTTGATTGATTAATTACAAGAACACAGATTTTGGGAGTTAGAAGCTATTTAGTATAACTCATATAGAAAAGGATCACTACCTTTGAATGAATCATTAAGGTGTTTTTCTTTAGGTCACTTACAAGTTGGCCTCTGTGCAATTCCATTCCTTGTTCATTTTTAGCCAAACAGAATAAACCTAGTATTTCTTCCACACGACAGACCTTTGAATACTTGAGACAGCTTCTTTTTTCTGAGTTAAACAGAGCCAGTTGTTTCAACTCATTCTCACATAGCCTTTATTTAAGGCCTTCTCTACTTTTGTTGGTCTTCCCTAGACACTCACCCACTTATTAATGTCTCTTTAAAATAATGGTACTTAGGGGCAGCTAGTGGTGCAGTGGATACAGCAGCAACCCTGAAGTCAGGAGGAATTGAGTTCAAATCTGACCTCAGACACTTAACACTTCCTAGCTGTATGAGACTCTGGGGCAAGTCATTTAACCACAATTGCTCCAGCAAAATAAACAAATAAATAAATACTGGTACTCAGAAATGAACCCAATACACAAGTCCAGGTCTGTTGAGGGCAGAATGCAGTTGGACTATCATCTGCTTTGGAAAGCTTTGGTTTCTTAATTTATCCCAAGGACTATTTAACTTTTTTGATTGCTCCTTTGCATTGTTGACTCATGTTGAACTTGCAGACCACTAGAATCCTCAGATTTTTTTTTCAGAAAAACTGTTGTTTAACCATGCTTCTTCCAATATTGTATTTGTGGAGTTGTTTTTTTTTTTTAATACATAAGAGTACAACTGTACATTCATCCCTATTAAATCTCATCTTCTTAGATTCAGTCCAATGATCCAGTTTGTAATCATGATTTCCCTTCCTCGATGTTTGCCCACCATCCCATTAAGAATATTTTAAGAATTTCCCCAAGAATTTGAATCAGGTTCCCAGTCCTGTACTTTGTAGACTGAAACTATCTCTTTTCTTCAAATCATCACATTTGTCCTTCTCAGTCTTGTGATACATATACTTTCCTGACTTTTATTTATTTTTTATAAGTCACTACTAATGACTCAGCAGTCACACCTGGCCCTCCACCCTTAGAACTGAAATATAGAATTAATCTAGGTGATTTGCATTTATTAATAGTAGCAAAGTAGTCTCTTACATTCTCCTTTTTTTGTCTAAAAACCCATTGCTAGTTATTTTTGTTCTATCATTTCCAGGGTAAAACACATTCTTGTGGAGAAAACAGATGAAATAAGAATTAAACAGCTCTACTTTCTCTTTGTTGTCAGTTATCTTTGATACAGCCATGTATGACAAACTTTTGATTCTCATTTTTTTCTTTTAATTTAGCTTTTTCAAAAATCCATTTTGTTGTCCTCAGCGTTTCTCACTGCTCTTTCAAAGTTATTTTGAATTAGTGTTCACGATGTTAATTTTATAGGAACTAGGTTCTGATTTCACTCATCTTCTGTTAGCTGATCTGTTCACCTTCATCTGTCTTTCAAAAATCTAATTTTGTTGGTATTCTCTACATGTAGACCTCAGTCTCTTCAGACAAGACTCATTTCCCTTCCTCATTGGCATTTTTTCATTCAAGATTTCATTCTTGGGAATTCCTTTCATCCCTCCTACAATGACTTTCCCTAAAGTTTTTTAGTCCATAGGACACTAATTAACTTTTCTCTTAACCTGATGAAATGTTTTCTCCAAGTGTAGTGTATAGGTCAGACTACTCAAGTTTCCTTTTCTCATTCATAAACTCTTGAATGGAGTAGTCATTTTATCCAAGGTTCTACCAACAACTAATTTCTCCTGATAATTAGAATAAGATTCTAAACAAAATCTCACTTTGTTGATTCCTTTGCCTTTAGAAAGATTATTATTATTATTACTGAATTAAGTCAAGGCACAAACATCTTAAATGTCTGGATAATTGAAGCCTCTTTACATCGATTTTAGGTCCTCATTTTCTCTTTTTAATCCTGTAGTCTGTAGTATACATCCATGATACATCACTGCCCCCTCCTCTCTTTTTTTTTTTTCCTATCCTGTTTCTGTGACTAAGATACACCCATCCAGATAGGTTTCATCCAACCAGGTCTAAGTGATACTTATGAGGTCAAATTAGATGACTATAGAAAAGTTGAGGTATCTTAGATAAAATATATGAAATATAGATAATGAAGACTACTGAGGCAAAATAATATGTCCCATATAACAAAATTTCTTGTCAGAGCCAGGGCAATCACTCACATTTCTTGACTCTTGACCTACTGTTCTTTCTAGGAGCAATTCAGTTGAGGAGACTATAACAATCAAAGATATCTAACATTTCTTAGGATTACTACTATGCTGCATTTCCTTGACCTGAAAATATCTCCGAAAATCTGCTTAAATTCATTGCTCATAAAAATGGGAGAGTCAGTTTTTTGAATAACCAGTCAAGGAATATTTATTATGTGCCTTCTATGTCTCAGATGTGATGCTAAGTACCAGGAATTCAAAGACAAGAATGAAACAATTCTTGCTCTCAAGGAGGCTGTATTCTATCGGAAATTAAGTGAAAATTCCTTTGAACAACTTTGGAATTGATTATTGCATGACATAAGAGATGCTGCATGATACAAGAGATATTGGCAAAGACTGCCCAGTATGGCAATCCTATTAAAGAGAGTGTTGTTGTATTCTTTGAGTAAAGTAGAATTGAATGTGCAAAATTAAAGAATCCATCTCAAATATTTGTGCCTGACCTGTGTTAGTGCCTTCCAAGCTTGTATTGGTCTGATCAGCCACAGTTGGACTCATTGTAAATCTAACATAATGATATAATTTTGGTCCTCTTCAAGAATAAAGGACAATAACCAACTAAGAGATAATTCACTTGATCTTTTGCTAAATTATTTAGACCTAGATTAATCATTCATGCTTGAAATAGATGCCTCTGATATAGAAGTAGGAGATATTCTAATTCGTCATCATTCCCAATATGCTATAGTCTCTCTCTTTCTCTCTCTCTTTCTCTCTCTCTTTCTCTCTCTCTCTCTCTTTCTCTCTCTCTTTCTCTCTCTCTCTCTCTCTCTCTCTCTCTCTCTCTCTCTCTTTTTCTCTCTCTCACACACACACACTTATTTTTTCATGGAGATAGCTTACTTTTTGCATTTATCACATTCTATGTTTTATTATGTTTATTTCTATACATATTTTACCACTCTTTTTAAATTGTAAGCCCTGTGAAGTCAAAGGCCATTCATCTTTGCATCTATTTTAATGCCTAGCACACTTCTTTTCAAATAAAGCTTTTTCCTTTTAAAAAATTAAAGTTTTTAATGGATTTTTTTTTAGTTTTCACATTACCTTTGACTTTGCTGAATCTATCTCTACTCAATCTCCTACCTAGAGTAGGCAATGCCTCCTACTGAAGAATAATAAGAATATTTTTTAAAAGAGGCGAAAAATTTGTGCAAGAAAAACCATCCAAAGCATTCATCTAGTCTGGTTGTATATGTCATATTCCATATCCAAGGTCTCCTATTTTTGCAAAGAAGTCATTTTATCAAGTCAAAATGTATTTAAAGGATCATTTGTTCTTTGAGATAAGTTTTACAGTATTCAATTGTGTTAATGTTACTGTTCTTTTCCACTTATATCTGTGTAGTCACTATGTATATTATTTTCCTTACTTTATGATGTATCAGTTCTGATAAATCTTCTTGTGCTTCTTTGAATTCTTTTTATTATTTCTCATGCCATAGTTTATTTAGATATTTCCCAACCAATAAAAAGTTCTTTTTTATCTTGTATATACTTCTGAAAAAAAATCTCTCCATGGATAAATGAAGCTATATCAAACCAGCTCTAATGTTTTTATCATTCTATAAATTATCACAGAATTTAGAGCTGGAAAAGACCTAAGCAGCCATCTAGGCCAAACTACACGTGAAAAAATAATTTTTATAACATATTCAGTGAGCAATAGTCTAGTGTCTTCATGAGGACTTCTAAAAGAAAGGTTAATCCTTCACTTTTCTAAACATTTCATTTCATTTATAGATTGTTATAGTTAAATTTTTTCCAGACATACAATCCTAATTTGTCTTTTTGTTATGGTCAGTGCTGCCTTTTAAATATTGAAAAACACACATTGAGCTTTCTGTTGACCTCCTCAAAGCATTCCTACATCAATAGAACTTGTTATAGACATTTACCAAATATGTTTGGAAGTTTTAGGAAACTCAAAAATTCTAAGACAATACTTTGATAACCAAGTTGATCATGTGAAGGTAAAAACTGTCAATTCTTGCTCCACATTATCTCTCTAAAATGTATCTGCTTATTTATTTTACTAGCCACAATCTTTCCTCCTTCAATCCATCTGAGCACAGAAAATATTTGTTATATTAATGCATTAATCATCACATATTAAAATGTGTTAATAATTATAGTATGATTTTCCTGCTATAAAACTTGCAGATGTTTCTTACATCAAAGCTATTTCCTACTTGCTATAATGTCCTCACTTGTTGCTCCATTTAATTAAAATCTTTAAAAATTCTTTCTGGGAAAAGTAGAGCATCATTCTTTTAAGAAGCAAGGGATAGTTTGTAATATTCACATACAGGGCAAGAACCAGTAGACACATGAGATTCCCCCTATTCTGAGAAAGGAGAGAGCTGAGCTGAAAGCTCAGTTTGGAGTCTGGAGCACAGTCCAGCTGGCTAAGCACTGCTTTAGGGGGAAGGCTGGCAGAAAATGAGGAGCAATCTCTCTAAGGTACGAGATTTAAAGAGGAAAAGTTCTAGGGAGACAAGTGACACTTTTACCTTGAGAAATAATGAAGTAGGAGCCAAGGGATTTAAGGCAGCCTAGTGGATCTGAAAGAGCATTGGACTTGACATTGGATGACCTGGGTTTGAATTCCTGGGATTTCATTTCCTAGCTGTATAACCACGCTTCCCTTTCTTTGTTCATCATTTGCAAAATGAAGAATTTGAAGATGATAATTTCCAAGGCTCTTTTGGGTTCTAGTTTTCTTAGACTGTGTGGCAGCAGAGTAGGAAGCTAAATTGCATAGTGAATAAAATGCATTTGATTTAAAGTCAGGAAGACTTGAGTTTCACCTGACTTCAGTCACTTCCTGTATGACACGGGGCAAATCACTTAACCTCTGTCTGCCTCAGTTTCCTCATCTGTAAAATGGGGATAATAATAGCATCTACTTCTTAGGTTTGTTGTGAGGATCAAATGAGATAATATTTGGAAAGGCCTTGTTTTACCTCTTACTCTTTATAGGTCTACCTTAAGAATGAGAAAGCTAAGAAAATAATTATAAAAGTTAATGTTTAAAAAGCTGAAAGCTGAAACAGTTAAACCATAGTAGTCAAGCAATGATACATATTTCATTTGTACTTAGTATATTTTTCTTATAATCATTGGCTAATCAACATGTTACTTTCTATATTACAAGTTTATGAGCTATTACCTCAATTAAAATATTTTTCTAGTTCAACACTTTCATTTCATAGTTAAGGGAAACTGAAGAGAGATTGGGTCCTAAGGTCAAGAAGTGAGTGTTGATTCTTATAATGACTCATAGTCACACATATTTATACAGCACCTTAGAGAACTTATATAATATACAAAATACTCCACAAATACATAAGAGAAGAACAAAGTGCTGTGAGAATTCTGAGAAAGAAAAGGTCATTTCTTACTGAGTCGTCAGGAAGGAACTGGCATTTGAGATGGACCATGAAGAATAGCTAGTTTTTATTTTAATTTTTTAGACAGTTGTCACCTTCGATAGAAGATGATTAATGGATATGCAAAGTCAATATAAGCTAAATAATATAAACTAAGAGCCGAGTAGTGAATGGGTGGGGGTGGGGGATCAATTGCATGAGGAATGTGTGGATGATGGCCACTTGGTTTTTATACTCAAAAAGTAAGGGCTACTTTAATCAAAGTAATGAAACTAATGGGCTTCATGTGTTTGTGAAATGGAACAGCAGAGAGCAAAATGGTTTGGAAATAATTTGAATGGGGAGTTTACATTTAGAATTTCCCCTCTTTTCAAGGTTTTAGGTATGGGCCTAGAAACCCCTACAGGAAGGAGTAAGCAGCTGCAACAGATCCAACTCAATGCTCACATTTCCCCCACAGAATTGGAGGCCTTTTGTACACCAGATGTCCTCGAACCCACAGAAGATAAACAGAATCAAGAAGGAGAGGAATAAATATTAACAATCTGTAGTAGTACCCTTTTCCTCTTTCCCTCTTCAGCTACTGGCAAACAGCCAATTGCTTCTTTAATTCAAGCTTGTATTGGCTCTGGCATAGATAAAACATATTTCTACAGTACAAGAAAAATATTTTCCCCCCACAAAATATGTGCATGTCTAATTATGTGAGATGAGAACTACATATAAGTAAATGTGGCATATAAAGTATGTAAAATAAAGAATATTTCTTTAAAAATAGCTGAAGTTCAAATATATTCATTCTTGACTTCTGTCAGCATAAGTATATTAAAACATCTGTGCATGCTAAATCTATCATGAAAAGCCTTTGCATCAGTCACCTAGAGTCTCTTATTTAAAAATGATGTACATTTAGATTAAAATTCCTCACATTCATATATACTTCTTGTTTCATAAAATCATAGAATTTAAAAGTTAGGAGATATCTTAGTGACAATCTAATCTGACCCATATAACAAACAAATCCCCACAGTAGCATGCCTGATAAGTGGGAGTCTAATATCTGCTTGAAGACCTCTAAGAACAGATAACCTACAACTTTTCCAGGTAATCCACCCTACATTTAGACAGCTGTTAAGTGTTAAAAAAGATTTTTTTCCTTGACATCAAACTCAAATAATCTGTAACTTCTACCCTCTGCTTTTGTTTCTAATTCCTAGGATCAAAAAGAGCAAATCTAATTCTTCTCCTCCTTCATAGACCTTCAAATATTTGGGGACACTTATTATGTCCCTCCCAAGAGTCTGCCTTTTTCTAGGTTAAATATTTCCACTTAGTTCAACTAATATTTACTTAATATTGTCTCAAGGCCTTTCATCATACATTTCTTCCTGCAGCTTATCAATATCCTTTTTAAACCATAATGCCTGCAATTGAATACAATATTCTAGATGAGGTCTGATGAGGGCAGAGTATAGTTACTATTCTATTCAGTTAGTCAAAGATATTAACAAAGTTTTAAAAAGAATTACAAACAACTAACAACTATGTGAAACAATGCTTCAACTCACTAATATAAGAGAAGTGCAAATTTAAAACAAAAACTCACAGAATTCTCATGGTACACAGAGAAAATTGAAAAGATAAAAGATGGGATCAGTTAATAATGGTAGAACTGTGTAATTCTACACATAGTAATGGTTGGTAAAATTACAAATTGGTATAACCATTATGGAAAACAATCCTGCTATGCTAAAAGAAATGGCAAAATGTTGAATACAGGGAAGCCCGAAAAGATTTAAATGAACTGATGCAAAGTGAAATAATTGGAGCAAGGAATACAATATACAGGATGTTTACAACCATGCATGTTAAAATTGAATGCTATGAAATTTTGGTGAAGAAAACTTGCTCTCCAAAAAGAGACCTGAAAAGATATTTTCTCCTGGTCCTTTGAAGAGCTGAAGGTTTACAGGATCATTGCATTTAACATTAGTAGAACACAGCATATAACATTAGTTTTTTTTCAAAGAATTTATTTGTTTTGCTGAATTTTTCCCCTATCTTTTACTTTTTAAATTCTTTATTATAAGCTATGGTTTTCTGGCAGGGAATGAGAAAAGGAAGATGACATAAAATCAAATATTAATAAAATTGGTTTAAAAAAACCCAAATGCTGCTTTCTTTTAAAGAACTTTTATTGCCTTTTGTGATCCTTGAAATATGTGGGTGTGATAGCCATTGAGCTTGGAAAGAAAAAGCATCTTTACCTAAGTTGCTGCTCTGGGTTAGTCTGGGGGGAAAAGTCACAGCTGTTTCACATATGTTTTCCAGTGTTTTGAAGTAGGGATAAACACCTTATTTCCAGTATGCCAATCAACTGATCAATCAATCAAAAGCATTTATTAAACACTTACTGAATGCCAAGCATTGTGCTGGGCACTTGGAATATAAAAATATAAATAGTCCTTATCTTTCTGGATTTCACATTCTACTATGTGCTTACTAAGTAAATTGTATTACTTTCATTGTTTTCCACTTTTTCCTTCTCTTTTATCTCTCCTTCCCTTATTCATTCTCTCCTATCTCTTTTATTTCTCCCTCTTTTATTCAATTTTCTCCTCTTTCCTTTCCTTTTCATTTCTCTTCTGTCTAAGCCTTAGGTTATCCAATGACACCTATGGGCTTTATTTGTACTGATGTCCACACAGGGTCAAAAAGCACAGTCCTAGAGGAGATTTGATTTTTTAAAAATATTTTTGTCAATACTGAATAGACTCACATATAGAGAGTCATTTCCCCCAAAAAGTAATCCTAGCTTAAAATATAACACAACAACAGAGACCCCAATTCGTGCTCCAAAGTTTATCTTCTCCTTCCAGAGATGGATTCTATCCCAAAGAGAATGTTTTGTGCCATGTCTAGCCTATAGTGGAGAGTGGGAAAAGCTGAATGGGACTTAGTATGGACACATACCCAGTTCCTTTTATGTCTGGTACTATATGACTTTTTTTTTTCCCCCTAGAACACCATGCCGCCTCAGAACTTCAATTTATGTAACAAATATTGATTGAGTCTCTACCATTTGTTAAGTCCTATAGGAGTTAGGAAGATCCCATATGAAATAATTTGTTCTGTAGGAACTTATAGACTTTTGGCGGAAATATGGCATCTCTACATAATTCACTACATTTTGGTATAAAAGTACTTCTTCCCTCTTCAAATGCTCCTAGAATATTTTGTTTGAATTCCTCTTTTGTTCATATCATACTCTCCCTGGTATGATTTTTTTGTGTATTAAAATTTTTCTAGTTATATTTTCATTTTTAAAAAACACATTTCTTTATGAATCATGTTGGGAAAGAAAAAAATCAGACCAAAAGGGAAAAACAATGAAATATACAAAAAAAAGTGAACATAGAATGTGTTGATTTACTGAAATCTGATTTACACTGAGATAAGCTTTTGAGCATGAACTGGGGGCTCTGTTGATGTGCTATATTTTATGCCAGAATTATTTTCTTTGGGGAATGACTCTATATGTGACTCTCTTTGGTGCTGACTAAAATTTAAGCAAGAGAGTTCTTTCTCTGGATGCAGATAGCAGCATTTTCCATCCTAAGTTTATTGGGAATCATTCTATATGTGTGTGTGTGTGTGTGTGTGTGTGTGTGTACATGTTACATCCCCCCAAAAGACGATAATAATGTGTAATTAAAAAAATCAATCACTTTGGTTTCTGATTGCCAACACAGTCCAAAGCATACATCTGGCATATTGTTGTTTTACTGAACAAAGTTTGAAGTGTAGTTGTAGAAGTGCCATAGAAGTGAATGACCTCCTTAAATCATAATATAGTCCCATTCAAATGTAAGTACAAAAAGGTCATCCAAAACCAGATAGAAATGTTCTTAAGATAATCATTAAGAGTGATCTGTGCCATGAGTCACTTCTATTAATATGAAAAATTCGCTTTTATTAATGTAGAAAATCAATAATTAACTATCTTGAAATACAGTTAACTAGAAAATAACACAATACAATAGCATACTAGTTCTAGAATTAGGGGATCTGGGGTTCAAATCCTGCCTCTAAACCTTCCAGGAGTTTCAGTTCTCTCATCTATTTCTCTCATCATGTAGCCCTACGAATGAAAGCAGAAAAAAATAGCAGATTTTCAAAGCTCAAAGAATAAAAAAATTAACAGGTCAATAAAAGGTCAAATAAAAAGTCTTGCAATGATGAGCATAAAAAGGATTGATTCTTGGATCATTTAAAATAATTACTTAAAGCTACTAGAGTTGGCAACCACAACCATTATCACCTTTTTTAAAGCTGACAGCATCAGATGGGGCAGTTTCTGATTTCGGTAGACAAAAGGAGTACCTCATGTCTGTTGAACCTGGAGCTGTAGGGGTGTCGGAGTGGGGACACACAGGACCAGAATCTGGACTGTAACTCACTGCTCCATCTGCAAAGAGGATCTAAGGACGACATTGATATTTCAAGTAAGTCTTCAGAAAGTAAGGAAAATATGGTCAAACAATAAAGAATAGATTGTCACACTAAAATTTCCATCAGAGTCAACATGAAAAAATAAAATCTTGAGGCCAAAAGAATTAATTAATTCCTGGACATAGGGCTTTCAGGCCACATGTAGTATCTCTGAGATTTTCTAATAAAAATTTTTTTTGGAGCTTAATTCATTAGTATAAACAATCTAATAGACCAACAAGTTTGAATCATTTGACAGAGCCACTCAGCAACTGAATGGTCTTGTTTGAATTAATAATTGTAATAAAATTTGTTGAACTCTGATACATAAAGATTTCTGATTACACAGTACACTACTGAAACAACTTAGATTTACTTCTGTAATCCATTGGTCAGACACTATTTTTTACTTTTATGATAGGAACTAGACCTCTGATATCAGAAATATACAGAATTCCAAGGTAAACTCCCCGGGGCAATGGAAATCAAGCTTTTCTGCCACTTGTGATTTAGAGCAAGGGTGGGGAACGTCTGATTCACAAAATCATTTGCTAAGGCAATTGCAGGGCTATGATGAGCTGAAAGCAAAGAAGTACAACCTTCCACTACTTGTCTATAAGTTGATCATTTTGTCAGAAAAGAAAAAGGTTCTGTTCTCTTGGTTTAGAGAGTTATGTAAAGCAGGGTTTCTTAAAACTTTTTCTAATTGCAACCCCTTTTATCCCAAGAAGTTTTTGTGTGACCCTGGGTATATGAGAATATAAAATGAATATACAAATCAAACAGTTGCTGTTAATGAATTGTATTCATTTGTACATCACCTGAATGTAATCAACATTCAATTATATGACCCCATATGAGGTCATGAATCACAGTTTAAGACACGAAGGCCTAAAGCACCAAGAGTTTAACCAAATTCCTAGGGTCATATAGCAAATCTCTGGCAAAGGAAGGGCTTGAACCTACATTTTCCTGGCTCATTGCACCATGATGTCTCTCATGATATATGTTATGGTATTCTTATCTATTACCATATTCACAGAAGATGGATCTTCTAGGGAAGATTAATGGAAGTATATAAACAAGATCAAGTATAGACCTGGGATAGCTTCAATAGCTTAATTACCTCTTTTATAGATGAGGACATAGGCCCAGACAAATTGTGTTTTCAGATGATTGTTCACTCAGGGCAAACTGAAGCTGATATGCAACAAAATATGGAATGATTCTTTGCTGCTTGTGCTGATTTTGGCCTAACAATTAACTTTTTTAGTTAGAAAGCTACCTGTCCAGAATATAAGATGTTAGACTTGGACCTTTTCTAACGTACATACAGAGAAAAAACAACTTGGTCAAGAGGGAAATATTGGAAGTGAAATCATATGACTTCATTTCAAATCTCCTTCTTACTTTTTACTACCTGTGTGAATTTGGGAGCAAGTATCCTGTCTGAGTCTCATTTTATTCATTTGTAAAATGAGTTAGTTGGACTTTCCCTGAGGTCTGTTCTAAATCTTTGACCTTTTGACACGTCAGTCCCACTATTTCTCTTTGAATTCCTATACATCTTTTTTTGTCCTCAATGATACTGTATTAATTTGATATTCAATTTTTTTTCAAATATCCCATTCAAATATCCCATGTCATTCTACTCTCTCTCTTCCTGATTTGTGTCTGGCGGCAATTCAGCTTATGGTAAAAAAAAAATTCATGTAAGAATTGATGATTGAATCCCATGGATTTCAAGCTCCTAAGAAGGAGACAAGTTATAGTGTCTTAAATGCATCCAAATCTCCAACAAGTTTCTTTACCTGTGTGGACCCATCCAACATGTACTTGACAACAGTCCCTTGACTGTTAATAACTCTGGATATCTCCTGTTCTATTGGTGGTGTCACGGTTTTATGAGTCTGAGAGTATTTCACCTTTTGAGGATAACTCTGTCGAATCATGATGTCCCAGGTATGCTCATCATCCCCAATGTGTGGACCTAAAGGTGAAGATGATTTGTGAACTGGATGCTGTAGAAGAGAACTATGAAGCTGGGATTAAATTTTTTTTGCTTTAATGAAACTATTATAATTTCTGGGACTATTGACCAAAGTTGATTCCTAGGTCATGGCTAATGGTTTATGGTTACAACACTGTTAATTTTGTTGACATTTATTGATGAATAGCTAAAACATCATAGAATCATAGATACAGAACTGGAAGGGATTGTAGGGATTATTTAGTTCAACTCCATTTTATAGATGAAGAAATTGAGGCCCAGTAAAATTAAATGACTTACCCAAGAGCATACTAGAAAATGAATCCTCAATTTTTGTCTATCCTCAAAGTTCTCATTTTCTCTGTGTCCAGCTCCCAGGCAGATATAAAGGAGGAGAGCAACTGATTCAAATAAAGGCATCTAAATCTGAGGATGCTGAAAATTCTATTGGTATTCTATACAGTATCTGATATCTCATGCAGAAATATTTAGGAGATATTACCTTAACCAACTAGATGGTACAAGATACCAAACATTTATTGAATTTAGATTTTACTTAAAAACGTTCATGTTATTTTGGGGCTTCAGGCTTATTCATAAAGAAGAAAAAACACTGGGTTGGCAGTCAGGATTTCAGGGATCTAATTCTGGTCCTGCAATTAGCTAGCTCCATGATCCTAGGGTAGTTATGTGGTGCAGTGGATGGAGCACTAGGCCTGGAGTGAGGAATTCCTGAGTTCAAATTTGATCTTAAATACTTAAAAGTTCTGTAATCCTGGGCAAGTCACTTAAACTCTGTTTGTCTCAGTTTCCTCATTAGTAAAACGAAGATAATAATAATACCTACCTCTCAAACTTGCTATGAGGAACAGATGAGATTATATTTGTAAAGCAGTTAGCACAATGACTGGTACACAATAGGTATATAATACAATTATTGTTATTCTTATGAATTCTTGATCTTGGTTACCCAATCTATAAAACGAAGCAGTTGGACTATTCTGATCTCCAGAATCCCTTCCAACTTTTAACATTTTTTAATTCTGATGATATCCATCAGAACAGTGTTATAAATAGGCATCTGGCCAAATGATGTGACAATAAGACTTTACATTGAGGTTGGTTATAATGTATTCATGTTGTTATTGAGAAATAACAATCTGTGGGATATACTTGCATACAGAATACCTAGGAATAATGATAATAATTCTCTCTCCCCTCATCTCCTTTCCCCACTCCCTCCCCCCTCCCTACTTCCTCCTCCTTTTTTTTCCTGTCCCCTTCCTCCTCCAATCTACTATTTTATTCTGTCTATACTAAGCAACTACTGTGCCCATTACCATGTCAAAATGGGAGCAACTGTTACAAGCCTTTTTATGTAATAGAATTTATTGTAACAAGATCAGCAAAATTATAAGCCTTTTTATGTAATAGAATTCATTGTAACAAGATCAGCAAAACACTGTTTCTGTGGAACATCACTCAGGATGTGGAAATAATCTTGATTGTCTTACCTTTTTGGAGGGAGGGAAGGGGATAATTAGATCCTGCCATTTTGCCAATGAAGTTAATTTCTGATGTGGTAGCTCCCTTCATTGAGGCAGATTTGCATGTATGTAATTTATAGCATTATGGAATAGCCTAGGCATTGAGAAATTAGGTGATATGGTGATATGCCTGAGTTACACAGCTAGTAGGTCAAAAGCAGGACCTTCTGAACCCAAGTCTTCCTGACTCTAAGAATAACCCTCTGTCCATTATGCTAGGTTACCTTTTGCAAATGTAAATGTAAAACCTTGAAAATATTGGATGTCTCTGATCAGGAAAATGAATTATTCTTAATTACTATTTGAACGTATCTGTGGTTTTAAAAATGCATCTGATGCAATGTACTAACCTGGAGAAAGGTAGCCAAGGAAAGTCACTGCCAGTCCATTAGGACATGAAATATTTAGTCTTTGGAAGGTGGGAATAAAGGGGGGCTCTGGTGGAGGTACTACTGCCTCTGCTGCTTCTTCCTATGAAATAGAATGCAATTAATTTTAAAGATTCTTATTGCTCTAAACCAACGAGCACAGATTAAATTCAAGGAAATCCAACAGACATTTGCTGAGTAGCCACTATATGCTCAGAACTGCTAGGAGCAGTGAGTCATTCCCACAGAGATGACTTGCCTTGTAGAATTTTAGGTAAAGAGATCTTACCTTTCCAGTCTCTGAGTATTTTAAAATCTGTTCCTCTCAATGGATATAATGACTTTTATAAGGTCAGAATCTTGCTATCAAAGAATGTCCACTTTGGGAGGCCAGACCTATACAACTAGAATACTTAATAATGATAAAATAGTATTCAGTGTGCCAAAAATGCATTTACATAAAAGAACATATAAGATGTGCTGCTGAAGTTTGACTCACAAATATATCATAAAGCATTAGAGGTGGTGGGAAATGATGAGCAGGATGCTCATCTCTTTTTCTTGTCCTTAAAACATTACTTCCATTTCCTCCCCAAAGGAACATGTTGTAATCTTTAATAAATTGTAGAAAAGAGAGTGATTCTTGAGTTTCTTTACTTTTTCTTCTAGGGAAAACATTAGCTTTCTTTTTGAATATACAGAGCTATTCCATGATTATCTTAGAAAAACAAACCTCTACTCAGGTTGCTGAAAAATTATGCTTAGACTCTTCTTACTAATAGTTAGCTTACTAAAAGTGAGTTAGAAGTTAGAAGTGAGGACTCCTAGTACAGAACTCATCTAGAAAACTCCAACAGGGAGGTATAGCAATTTGAGCAAGATTATGTCCCTTGCTAACAGTAGGGGGAAAGCCAGAACCTGGAGAACAATAGATTAAAGGTTGGAAGGAGTTCAGAGGTTATCTAGTCTTCATCACTTAACATCTGGAGGATTGAAGTAGCCCTCTGATTGAACTCCCTGATTCAAGTGTCTCCCCATTCAATCCATCTGATTCAGCTCCTAAATGGATTTTTCTACAAATATCATTCCCCTTTTCAATAAACTCCAATGACTCCTGATGATCCCAGGATCAAATGTAAAATCATCTATTAACTTTTAAAGATCTTCATAACTGGTCAATGAGAATTTGTTAAGGTGTAGAGTGTGTAGAGGTGTAGAGTGTGTAGAGGTGTAGAGTAACTCCCTGGAGGGCCTTGGGGTCAACCAGAGTCAGGATAAATTAAAGTCCTTGGTCTTTAAGGGGAGAAGTGAAGGAGGCAGACAAGCAAAATCCTGGATTCTGGAGTCCAGAGTCACCAGCCTCTCTTCTCCTCTTCCTGCAGTCAAGTGATTCTGGCCTGTCTCTCCCCACCTTCCAATCCTTGCCTCTGATTATCTTAACACCAAACATTCAGCAAGTGCCAACAGTGAGAAGAGCCATTTATCCAAATATATGCTAATAGAGTCATTGTCTCACCTCAAATAGGTATTTAGCCTTAAGTGCTTGGTTGTTTGATTCAAGCATACCTTTTTGGAGTTTCAGCCCTCTACACCTAGGGATTATGTGAAGACTTCCCTCAGTGGAATGGGGTATATGAACAAATTGTTCAATGGCCATGAAGGGTAGCTGAAGAAGGCACTGTGGAGTGTTTATACCTTAGTCAGACATCCAAAATGCTACCTCAGCCCAGGCCAGCATCAGTCACCTTGATTTTTGTGTAACTTCTATGACTCTGGAGGAGAGGTTGACAGACTTTGGGCAACTCAGTCTTATTTAAATCCAATTCACATACAAGTCATCACTTTTGATGTCTTTTTTTGAAAACAAAAGACAAATGACTACCATAACCCCAATCCTCTCATTTTACAGATTAGGAAGTCCTGACATGCAGAGGTGCAGTAGTTTGTCCTAGATCATACAGGAAGCATGTAGCTGACCTGAGATCTGGGATTTGAACTCAAGCTCTCTGACTTCAAGTGCAATTTCCCTTCAGTATATCTATGCTATGATATTTCAAAGATATGGGATTTCATCAATGTAGAGTTCTCAGAAGTTGGCATAGTCTGTTTTTTTTACATCACTTTTATTTTCTAATAAATTCCTTCCCATCTCTATCCACTCCAACTATTCCTGATCTGACTCAGGGTTCTTTCTACTATGCTTCTCTGTCCAGCCTGCTATTATAGATAATGTATCAATATTGAAAATATGGATCTCCCTTATTTTTAGATTTAATGTGGGTATTAAAGGGAAAAACCCAGTGGGAGCAGTATACAATGGGAGCAAATCAGGAGTCAGGATGAAAAAAAAAAAAAAGAGAAAATAAATAGTTTTCAATAGTTCATAAGAACATTCCATCTATGCTAATTTTGCTGTTGTTTATTTCCTGGTTATGTATGTATGGTTATGTTTGCTAAAAAACATAAAATAATAGATGATATTCAGGATCCTAAGATTTGCAAAAAACTTTGCAAACATCATTTCGCTCAATCTTTACAACAATCCCCTTATGTCTTCAGATGAAGAAGTGGAAAACATAAGTGACTGGCCCATGAAAGCTGAAAGCTCAGTGGAAAGTGAGTCTCAGAGCAGATCTGTGCTTTGTCCATTTAAAAGAAATGATAAAGCAATCCTGAAAGCATTTGAAACAGCATTGAATACTTCATGGAGACTATTCCTAGAGACCACTAGGTGGTGGTAGAATGTACAGAGTTCTGGACTTGGAGACAGCTTCCTAGTTGTATGGCCATAAGCAAGTCTGTCTGCCTCAATTTCTTCAAGGGAGGATAATAACAGCACCTACCTCAATGGGTATTGTGAAGATCAAATGGGATAATATTTGTAAACCGCTCAGCACATTGCTTGACACATAATAGATGCTTAATAAATGCTTATTCCCTCTCTTCTTTTGCGACTCACATTTTTTAGAAGCTTTACTTTGGTGAGAGAAATGCAATCTAATTTAGAAATCTATGAGTAGGAGTCTGTTACCGGTTTCTCTTCTTCCTTTGTAACGACTGGTGGTGGCTCTTCTTCTTTGGAAGGTTCTTTGTGCTTTTCTTTACCCTTAGGGGCTTTATTTTTTACTTTTGGAGGTGGAGTAGGTGGAGTGGGAATCACAGTTTGAGTATGTGCTGAAGGGATATTCAACATTTCTTCTAATTCCAAGTCCTTTTCCTCTGTGAAAATAGGGAGGGGGAAGGAAAGAAATACCTCAATGATTTCTTTTTATACCAAATACTCATCAATATGAAAGTTGTTAAAATTGATTAGAATAGTAATTAAAAGAACTAAAATAGTCATAATTAGTAATCACATTGATGAGATCATAAATCCATATACATCCTTGCCAAATATTTAACCCATTTCCTACCCAAATGGAGAGGGTAGTTTTTAAGGTTAAAAAAAATAAAAATGCCGTTCAGAAATTGTGAGAGAAATGGAGAGAGAGAGAGAGACAGAGAGACAGAGAGAGACAGAGAGAGAGAGAAGGAGAAAGGAGGAAGAGAGAGAGGGAGGGCGAAAAGAAGAAGAAGAAGAAGAAGAAGAAGAAGAAGAAGAAGAAGAAGAAGAAGAAGAAGAAGAAGAAGAAGAAGAAGAAGAAGAAGAAGAAGAAGAAGAGGAGAAGAAAGAGGAGAAAGAGAAAAAGAAGAGAAAGAGAAGAGGAGAAGGAGAAAAGAGAGAACAAGAGAGAAAAAGAGGAGAGTAGAATTTAGTGGAGAATGTTTCAAAGAATTCAGTAAAAAGGAAAACAAGGATCCCATGATCAGATATTTAAAAAAATAAACATTTTCTTTTCTCCAACTACACATAAAGATAATTTAAAAACCTTTTTTATTAAAAAAAAAATTGAGTTTCAAATTCTCTCTCTCCCTCCCTCTCTTTTTCTCCCCTTCACGAAAAACTAAGCAATTTGATATAGGATATGCATATGAAGTCATACAAAACATATTTCCATATTGGCATGAGCAGAAATTTTTAAAAGGGAAGTCAGCTCAAAAAGGATAGGAGGTCTTTAAAAATGAAATACTTGTGACAAAGTCACCATCAATTCTGTTGAAGAGAAAGGAATAAGTTTTTGAAGAGAATGAGACAGATCAAGAAAATTTACAAATGAAATCAGAAGCAGCTAGAAAGATACTGATTGTTAGACCTATAGCCAAGATGACCTATGCCCTTACTAATTGGACCCTGGGCAAGTCACTTAACTACTGCCTGCTCAGTTTCTTCATCTGTAAAATGGGGACAATAATAGCACCTACTATCTAGGGTTATTATGGGGATCAAATGAGATAATATTTGTAAGATGTTTTTAAATCTCACTATATAAATGCAAGTTATCACTATTAATTTCAAAAGACCATATATAAGAAGTGAATATAAGTTCAAGTATCTAGGAACAAATTCAAGAGAGTGGCAAATGACCCATCTAGAAAATCATCCAGGGATGGTACAAGCAGCAATAGAGCAAATGATAAAGTTTCCATTTAATATAGATGTAATCTATGTCAGATATGGATGGTGCAGAGCACAAAATATCTCATTTTGATAGTGAATATCAAAGGAGATTTTGTTGGGAACTAATTGAGTCCTCTGACCATATTTTTGTCACTCTTCTGAAAAAACTTGCAAAAGCAAAAGCAAAACAAACAACAAAAAATCAACGACCTCAAACATGTCCCTTTTAAGACTACGGTGTGTAACTATTTCAGACTTTACACTAACTGTATTATTTGAAAACTAGTTGGCAAAAGATAATATAGTCATAATGAGTCATGGGAATGGTATCCTCAAATAACAGGTATTGAATATGGCTTACTATAGCATACATAGAGAAATATGAAATAATGTCTCCAGGGTGAAAAACACAAGGATTAGCTTCTGATCATAGTAAGCCCTTGTTTTTGTGTGACATATCTTTAGTGACTTCTAAAATGTATAGGGATGAAACTGATTTTCTAATTGGGCCTCAGTAAAATGACATCCCATTTTTGTGGTTTGGAAGGCAATAGCTTCAAGTTGGAGAATGTGTTTATTAAAAGCAGGACAGAGAAATCATTCAATATTTCTACACAATGGCTTCTTTAAAACCAACATCCTGAAACACAATGGATATTTCCATAATTATTGGCAGAATTTTCAAAAATATTATTCCTTGGAAAACCAAGATGATTTCTCAGCAAATCATGCTTTCCTTGGCCTCAGCCAAAAGTCTGTTTTACTGGGCTGGTTAACAAAGATCACTGGGATTTTTTTCTCAGTGTATGTCTGCTTTCACAGGAAGTCAGAGTGCTCTGGAAACTCAAATAGGCACCCTCAAAGCATTTAAAGATAGACTGTTAAATTCTCCTAAAATGTTCTAACCACACAGAGGTAATTACCAAGGAATGGCAAATCAGCATGGGGTCTGATTTAATAATAAAAAAATAGATGGGGAAGAATGGAAGCAACCTCCTGCATGTACCACATATATCTTTTTTTTGTTATGTTCCTCTCACCTGGTACTGTCCCAGTAGGTCCATGGTAACTTATAGAGAGAGTGATTCCATTTTCCAATGTGGCAAAGAAAGAACCAAACCTGCTAACCAGTCTCTTCTTGTGGTGAGCCCATTCTACAAGGAGGCAAAGGCAAGAGAAAATTTACGCTTGATTAATGACAACATAAGCCAGCCTTGGAACAAGGAGACTTTGCAGAGCATTACTATCACAGGTTCCCCAAATCGTCACAAGGATTCAAGAAAGTGGAGGAGATAAGATAAGCTAGATGATACTGTCCTCCTGCAACTCTTGACCATCCATATTAAACGGGCGATATTTTAATTCAAAAATTAAATTCTCAGGAGGGAAATTCTCTCTTCTCAGTATTTAGTTAATCTATGTATGTCCACTTGGTGTCACTGCAGAGAGCAGAATAGAGTGGGTGGCTGAGATTATTTCTCCCTCCTCCCCCCCCCCCTTCTTTCTTTGTCTCTTTCTTTTTGTCTCTGTTTCTCACTGTCTGTCTCTGTCTCTGTCTCACCCTGTATCTCTGTTTCTCTGTCTCTGTTACTCTGTTTCTCTGTCTCATCCATGTCATCCCTTTTGTGAATAAAAGACAAATCCTCCCAGACCATGCTTATCTATGTCCCCTGGGGCTGGCTCAAGATGAGATCTTTCCTTTTGACTATCACTCTCTCTCCAAATGTATCCCTCTCTTTGGGTCAGGAGTGCAGACTAACTGCTTCTAGGGGCCCCATAACATGGTCCCCTTCCCTCCCTATCTTGTCTCTAGCTAGAATCAGGGTTGGAAATTTTGTCAGCCTTATTGAGACATCACACACCACAGGCTCACTTATATCAAGAGGCAATTTCAGTTTTATGTGGAATCCTTTCTTCACTCTTTTAGGGGAATCTACAGAATTATTGCTAAATAAAAAAAAAAAAGCTAAAATAGTCAGTATGCTCCCATATTAGCATCTAGCTTCTAAGGTGGAAAAGGGAAAACTTCTAGCAGGTTAGTCCTATGAACTAAACTCTGAAAGCCTTATTGTATTCTCAGATGACAATTTAGGTATACCTGGGAGATTTTACACACACACACACACACACACACACACACATATCTGGCTGACCAAACATGATTGTAAAAAAAAGAATTAGAATAAAAAATGAAAAAAAAAAAAAAAAAAAACCTCCCAATGATGAAAGGATAGAAGATCATTAGAACAATGAGCTTCTGCTACTAAGGACATGCTCTATCCTCCAATCAACACCATTCTCTTGCCCTCTGGTTCCCCTCTTCCTCTTCTGGGAAGAGAAAGATGCCAGCAGGCACTTGTTTCCCTTTTGATGTTTTCAGCTGCAATATCTCTCCAAACTTATTTAAGTTATACTCAAGTTGGAAGAATCCCCACTGTTTAATTGCATGATATTGTCTTTCCTAGGAAGATGAGCAAAACACCTAATCTCTTAATTTGTAGCTCTTAATTGCTTCCTCTATTGTCTCCTGTCACCAGGGAAGGTAGCAGGGTTATGTACTATATTATTGATGTATAAGAAACAGAAATACATTGTACTATTCATCTACACATCTAATTTAGAATCAGATATGTTATAATACATTCCCAATAAAACGACTGTAGTTATTGTGTTGTCCATTTCCCCTTATTGCCATACAATAGCAAATTATATGTACTCATTCAAAATATTGACAAATATGACATCAATGTATGTCTCAAAATTTTGTTAATGGAAATAAAACTTTTAAAATTTCCTCTTGTAAAACTATTTGGAGAAAAAATTATATATATGGTACATACAAGTCAATCCCGAGTATCTTCTCTCTCCATCCAAAATTCTTCTCCCCCCTCTATCTCTCTCTCTGTCTCTCTGTGTCTCTTTCTGTCTCTCTCTTTCCCTCTCTCTCCCCTCTCTCTTTATTTCCATAAGACCTAAACATGTATGTAGTATATAATATATACATATGCTATATTTTGATATATTTAGTATATCTGTACATATATATTGCATATCTGTACACATATATTAAAAGTAAAACATATCAGTTGTCTTTTATGAAACAGAAATCAACTAGAAAAATTTCAACTTAAGAAGTTATAAAATTCCCTTTAAGTAATTTTATCCTTGGAAATAATACAATTTTCATCTTCTGCTTTCATTTCATTTCAGTAGGTTTAACAATCTAGAGCTGGAATGAACGATATGCCTCACTTAGTACAACTTGATCATTTTGTAGATAAGGAAACTGGGACTACAGTTCAGCTTATATAAGAGAATGAAAAATTCTCTTGATCCATGTTCATGCTTATACAATATGCAGAAATAAACTCATAGATGAAAATGCAATTGGAGATGTCAGTCCAAGAAGGGGAGATGCCAAAGAACTAACTTATGACAAAATAAAGGGAAACAATTTCAATGGGGATCAAAATCATGGGTTTGTCTGAAGAGATTGATTGATGTATAAGAAACTCACCAAGCAACTCAGATTTAAAAAGAAAAATATAAAGAACACAGAAGTAAAGTCAAGTAATACTACTAATAATAGCATTTATATGGTGTCTATGTGCCAGGAACCATGCCAAGTACTTTATATTTTCATATAAAAGGAGGAGAGGAGAGGAGAGGAGAGGAGAGGAGAGGAGAGGAGAGGAGAGGAGAGGAAGGAGAGGAGAGGAGAGGAGAGGAGAGGAGAGGAGAGTGGGGAGGAAGGGAAAGAAAGAGAAGGGAGAAGGAAATGAAAGGGAGGGAGGGAGGGAGAGAAAATTTTCCATAAGCCCTCAAGATTGACAGTATCAAAGGCTTGTTGTATGCAAATCTCTGTTTTGCTTCTGGCATCTCTCATGGAGTTGTCAGGCATCAAACACCGCATCTACTACTGTTCCTTGGCATCTTCAGAAATCATACTGGCTCTCTGATGGATGATTTTCTTCTAGGTGTAGTATCCACCTATTAAGGGGGACTTTAACTCTAACATCGTGATGTCATTTTGGTTCTCTGAGAAGGAAGGATAGCCAACCAACCAATGTGTGTGTGTGTGTGTGTGTGTGTGTGTGTGTGTGTGTGTGTGTAAATTCTGCATCCTGAATCCATTATTTCTCCATCGGGAAGTGCTTATCAAATTTGCAGATGCCTTAATTCTGCGAGGTATAGCAAAAGACTTTTTAACCTGCTAAAGTGCTGGTCTGAATTTTATAAGATAAAAATCAATAGAGATAAATGTAAACTCTCAGGTATAAGAAAATCACCTTCACAAGTCAGGGATGACTAGATAGTAGTGTTTTTTTTTTTTCCTAAAAAATATATGGGGATTTAAATGGATTATATGGTCAACATGAATCAGCATTGGAATGTGGAAACCAAAAACGTTAATACAATGTTGGACTATGTTTAAGAGAAGCAGGCTCCCGGGTTTAAGAAGGTAATGGTTCCTCTATATTTTCTTCCCACAGACTCATTTGGAGTAATATTTTTAGTTCTGGATGCCATGGTTTAAAGACGACATTTATCAACTCGAGATTATCCATAGGAAAGGAATCAATGTAGTGAAAGCTTGAAGTAATAAATTTGTTTTATGTGGAGAAGAGAAGTTTGAAACAGCTGTGATAGCTGTGTTCAAATGTTTGAAGAACTATCTTATGGAGGAGAGATTAAATTCATTTTGTTGGTCACAGAGGATAAAATCAGAAACAATATATAGAATCTGTAAAGAGTCCAGTTTAGGTTTGTGTCAGGATAACCAATCAATCAGATGGTTAACAACTACTTTAACGAGCTACCAGAGGTACTAGGTTTTACCTCTTAGGTGGTTTTCTAACAGAAGCTTGACATCCACTTGAAAGATTGGTTCTACTAGGATTACTTTGGGGTTATCATTCAAACTAGATGGCCACTGAGATTCTCCCCAATTCTTAAATTCTGTGATTCTGTGACTTTGTGACAAAACATACATAACATTTAATTTTAAAGTATAATTTAAGTCACAGAAACTCAGAGATGGGAAGACCTCAGAAACCAACTGTCTATTATATACCTGAAAAAAGAGGTCTTTCATCATAAGGGACAGAAGGGACAGGAGGAAGGAAGAGGGACACATTTGGTAAATTGCATTATACTTTGAATAATTTGAAGTACTTTTCAATGCAAAGAACCATTTTTTCAATATAACTGTTCTCTCTCTCTCTGTGGCCCCCGAACTGGAAATGCAATAATATCATTGTGAGTAGACTGGAAAATGTTCCCAATATTCCTAAAGTACCATAAAAAAGCATAATTAAGGGAAAGTATGTGATTGGAAAAGGAAGTAGGTCATTCATGAGGCCTGAGCAAGGGATAACACATAGACAATCTGACTGTACCAGTAGCACCAGTAGGTGCTCATGCAAAGCATGAAAATCTAGAGATAACCCTTTCACATAATGGGAAGATCCATTCTGAAGAAGCTATGGAAGACTCTGGAAGAAAATCATACAGATATGGATGTATTATGTTCTCCACTAACAGATTGCTTAAGTGGACAAGCTCACGAAGGTATCTACAGTATCTAAAAAGTGGCATTGATAATATTTAGGCAAATACCACATACTAAATCAAGGTAAGCCATTCTGACATTGTTAGCAGGTATAGTCATGTCGTTTTCTGTTCTACTGATTTATTTCCTGGCACCTTAAGTCAAAAATCTTTCCTTCCCAGAAGTCTTCCATGATATCTATCAAAAACCATTCCTTAAAACTATGGTAATGTTGTGTTTATAACTTTCTAACTACACTTCTGCAATATTGTGTATTATAATATATTTATTATTGATCTAGGTAGGTGATACAGTGGGTAGAACAGTAAAGTTGGACTAAGGAAGACCTGAGTTCAAATTTATCCTTAAATATCTATCAGTTATGTGACTCCAAGTAAGCCATTATAACTTCTGTTTTTCTCGGTTTTCTATCTGAAAAATGGGAATAATAATAGCACCTACTTCTCAAGGTTGTGAGGATCAAATGAGATAATTATATAATTGTAAAGTACTTAGTGCTGTACCTGGCACAGAGTAAGTGCTATACAAATTAGAGTTAATTGTGTTAGTGATTGAATCCCTTACTGAATTTAAGCACCATGAGGACTGGAGTTGCACCTTATCTAAACTTTGTATGTCTCTCTGTGATTATCTCTATGTTCTGCTCACAGTGAATGTTTCTTTTATTGTTTTTGTTGTCATTCAATTGTCTTCAGTAGTGTTTAAGCCCATCTCCTTCTCCAGCTTATTTTACAGATGAGTAAACTGAGGCATATCAGATTAAGTGGTTTGACCAGGGTCACACAGCTTGTAAATGTCTGAGACTGGATTTGAACTCTCTAAGATTACTCTTCCTGATTCTAGACTCAGTGTTTTATGCTCTGTGGTGCCACCTAGCTACACAGCAATGTGTTGCATTGTTTTGGGTTGTATTATACTTTATTATATTATATTATGGTGTGTCTCAGTGATAAAATTACCTGACTTTGGTGTCTTCAATTTCCTTTTTTTGCCTTTGCCTTCATCATCTGAAGAATCATTGTCTTCTCGTTTTTTCACCTTTCCTTGTATTTTCTTGGGGTCTTTTATATGAATAAAGAAATTATGCTTGTCCTTTTTCACCCTCACTTTTATGAAAGTTGGCCCTAAGAAGCAACAGGGCAAAGACAGGTAAATGATTCTGTCACTACAAATTATCAGATAACTGTTTCCCACAATATTTGGAGAATAGAACTTGGCTTTTCAATTATGTGTATGTGTATTTTGTGTGTGTGTGTATGTGTATATGTGCATGGGTGTGTGTATTTATGTCTATATCTATCTATCTATCTATCTACTTATATTAAGAAATCTAATTAGAATGAGGAGCAAAATAATCACCAGCCAGATGGTGAAGTAGGCAAGTTTTCCTTTGGCACTCTTCTACTTTTTCTTCCAATGGCTCTATAGTATTTCTGGCTCTAAACCACCTACATGTAGACATTCTAGACAGTGCTTTGTGTTCTAAATTAAATGTTCCTTTTTTCTTCATGAAAATTTCCATTCTCCCAGAAAGATGATCTTGATATCTAGTAGAAGCAATTTGCATTACAGTATGAATTAGTTTGATGGCTTAATGCATTATACCTTCTATGGAAACCTTTTTAGACAAAGAAACTTGATCCCAAAGCATAACATCTGTCCCAAGAGTCCTCACAATTCTATGACTTAAGTCATCTTACCACTTACTCTTATTCTAAATGATCATATTGGTCACTACATGTCCTGTAGAATCTAAATTTTTGTGTTCTAAGACAGAAGTCGAATATGAATAGGGATATATATATATATATATATATATATATATATATATATATATATCTCAAAGTCTAACATGACTCAAGACCCCATCTGAGTGGCACTGCTCTATTGTATCACAGCAAACAATAATCTCATTGTCATGGGGTTATCCGCAGTGATTTTATACATCTTGATCAAAAGGTGAATGTTTTCACAATGTACCTTTTCCAAATACTATCTTTTCCACTTCAATCTGTCCTCCATCTGAGGGATACAAAAAGTAACTTGTACCGGAGATGTGGATTGGATTCTCTCCCATGTTGTATCCTTGAAACTAGAAAAAGAGAACATTATCCTGCATATGTAGGGATACAATGGACAGGACAGAAAATGAGTGAAAATGTGAACCAATTTAAATAATTTTAGATTTGTTACATAGGATTCTCTTAAAGATAGCCATAGATAATCACAATCATAGAGATTCAAGTTAGACCTCAGATATAAAGGGAGATAAATAATTAGAAACCAACATATCACATCATGACAACATAATAACAAATGATAATGCTAACCAAATTAATCTACAGATTTTGTGTCAATCAAATTAATTTACAGATGTAATATCAATCAAAAGTGTGTACTTTTAAAAACTAGACAAATCAAGAAAATTTAGAAGAACAAAAAGCCTAAAAATTTATGGGGAAAATGAGAAAAATTATGAATGATGGTTAAGTATTATCAGATTTCAAAACATATTATTAAGTAGAAATCATTAAAAACTATTTGGTAATGGTTTTTAAAAAAGACTAGCAGAACAGACTAGATGAACAAGGAAATAAAACAATTGAAAATAGAATTCCAGTAGTAAAGAAATTTAAGAGCATAAATCAGTGGGAAGAGAACTCCCTTTCATCACTATTAATTGGGGTAATGGGAAAAGTAATTTGTAATAAATTATTTAGGCCAATTTCTTATAGCATATATCTCCATAAGGTCCAAATGGATACATGACCCAAATAGAAAAGGTAATATTATTTTTAAAAATAACATAGTACGCACTCTTTCCCATTTATGGATAGGGGAATAATTTTTAAACAAACAAGGGATAGTAGAGATCAAAAAATAAAAATTTTGACTATGCAAAAAAACAAAAAAAATTCTTTTGCGTGAACAAAATACATGAAGATAGGTTAAGAAAAGAAATAGTAGAGTGATAAAATATACATCAAATATTACTGATTACAGTTCTGTATCAGAGATACATAAGAAATTGACTCAAAACTATAATAATACTAATAGCCATTCATTAATATTCTGGTTATCAAAAGATATTGTTTTCACAAGCATCACAAACTACAAATGATCATAGGAAGACCTGCTACAAATAACTATAACAAATTCAAATTATTACATTTCTCAGATTTAATGCTATCCCATACAAATTGGTAAAGATGACAAAAATAGTAATAGTGAATTGTTGAAACTGAGATAAATCCATATGTCCTGAATATCCATTTGGAATTCTGAAAAAAAGTGACTGGCCCATGCAGACCTTTTGACCCAGTGATTTCACTATTAGGCTAATACCCAAAGGAAATTGAAGACAGAAACAAAGTCCAATATTTACTAAAATATTACCACAAATTTCTTCATGATAGCAAAGAAATGGAAATAAAGTGAGAGTCCATTGTTGAGAAAAGACCAGAGTAAAAACAAAACAAAACAAAAATTAAAAACAATTGTATTATGTAAATGCAATGGAATATTATTATGTGGGACAGACAGTAGGAAATACTGGAAAATTAGGGAAACTAACATCAGAGAGAACTGGGTTCAAATTCTACATTTACTATTAATGTGACCATGGGCAATTCACTTAGGTTTCTCATCTGTCAAATGAAGAAGTTCTATTCAATGGCCACTAAAGTCCCTTCTCATTCTAACTCCTTGATAATAGGAATTTCCAAATAAAAGTCTTTCAGAGAAACTTGGCAAGATTTGTATGACTAATTCTGAGTAAAATCAGCAGAATTAGGATAATATACACAATTCCTAAATGCTATCAATGAAAACATCATTAAAAAAGAAATTGAAATCTGAACAATGGAAAAACCAGTGAAGACATGGAAGAAGAGGTAATTAAGCTTTCTCTCACCCCACCCTCTCTTTTCTCACAGCAGAGAAGCAGGAGAAAATATTATCTACATCATCAGATATTATCTTTATGCTGGATGTTTTTGCTTTAATAATCTGTCTAAAGGGAAGGTAATATTTAAAAGATCACAAAAAGATATTTGTGTGAGAAATAGCTATGATATAAAGTAAAAATGCATCAAAAATGTATTGTAATCAATGCACTTTTAATGCAAAAGGAGCTCAAAAAACTTTCCAGGCTTTAGACTGAAATGACTTCATCAGTTACTCCTGGATGGTAGTTAGTAGTACTGTAATAAATCATCACTTTACAAGTGTCAAAATGACCTCCAAACAACATGCCAGAGTCTTGAATTTGTGTTTGGGTACAGTCCAATGCAACGTTGGAGTTCAGAAATCTGTCAGGAGGTGACTTAGTGCCAGATTTTCTTCTCTTGGCTCGTATTAGAAATTCTACAACTGTCAATTATCTAACCACATTAACTATTAGAACAAAATCATGCATGCCATGACTGGTTGGAAGGTGGTCTTTATGCCCCCATCCCTTCAGAAACTCCTGATGACTCAGCTCCATCCATGCAACTGATTTCTCCCTAGTCATGTCTTCCTGGTCCCACCTTACGGTAGGTTAATTTGATTTACAAACATGTGCCCACCACTGGATTATGATTCCAAACATGGTGAGTGGAGAGGAATTTGGTGCTCTAATGTACTTTTAGCAATGTAAATGGTGTTAATTCAACCTGTAGGAAGTAGATTTGGAGATCAATATAAATAATGGTTTAGCAAGTATGTGTCCAAAAATGGAATGGTTTATCATGATAGGTAGTTATATTTTTTGTCACTGGGTTTAGAGTAGGAAAAACTTTAGAAACTAGTGAGTCAACCCTCTGATTTTATCTTATTTTTTTCATTTTTTATTATTTTATTGAAGACAAGGACTTAGGACTGAGCTTTAGATAGAACTACAATTAGTTAGCAAGATATGGATAAGCGAGATATGGATATTCTTCCAGAAAAAGATCATAGTATCATAAAATAAGAAAGGACTTCAGAGGTGATCTAATCTAAACTCTTCATTTTACAGATGAAGAAACCAATGCTAATGAAAAAAAAATCACTGATTTGTCTAAGATCATATCTAAGAGAGTCTATATCAGAGGCAGGATTTGAATCTGATCAAATTTAACTCCATAGCATTTTCCATTATACAATAATAAAGCAGGACTGAAATTCAGGTCTTCTTAACTTCAAGCCCAATGATGTTATGGAGACTAAGAAAGAATAATCAGAGAGGCAGGCAGTACCCGAAGCTTCTGGAGAGAAATTATTTGAGATTCAGGATGGTCAGGCAGGATGAGGATTTTAGATTGAGAAATTAAGAAGATATTGCTAACTTTGTAGATGGATGAGAGGTCGGGTCAGAAGTCATTTACTGTATATGATATCACTGAAACATATATTGACTGGACCTAAGGATTCAAATAGGAGTGGCAGAATACTATAGTAAAAAGGTCAATGGATAGCATTAGAGTCAAGAAGAACATGGTTCAAATTCCATCTCTAAGTACTTATCATTTGGATGACCATAGGCAAGTAATTTGGTATCCTGCTTCAGTTTCCCCATTTGTCAAATGAAAGTCTAAAAGGTCCTTTGCAATTCTAAATCTATGATCTTATTTCTAAAAAAAATTTTTTTTGGGGAACTGGAAAGGCAGTAAGAGACAGATTGTGTAGGATAAGGACTTAAGTAGGAAAGGGAGAAAGAAAATTGTTCAAAGAGGAAAACGGTTTTTCCAAAAGGGAAGAAATGAATTATGAGAAAAAGAAATCAAGAAGATAATTTCCCCTCAGAAGTCCACTGGTCATCTTTCAAAAGAAACTGTTGATAGATAATGTACTGGGCTTTGATTTGAGGCAGAAAGAGAAAGCTGGCTGACTTCTAGGATCATTATAAAAATATTATAGATTTGGGGCTGAGTGAAACCTTAATGATCATCTTTTCCAAACTCTTGATTTTACAAATGAGGAAACTGAGTCTTACAGAGGTGAGTGACTTACAGGGAGAAGAATCCAGATTCTCTCTCTCAGTCTATCACTCCTTCCACTCTACCATAATTACTTCCTTCACCTCTGATAAACTGTGTAGCATTTTCAATGATTTCCAACAACACCCTGACACAAAACTCACTCTTTTGAGCATTGGTATCAACCTCAATAATATTTTATATCAGTGACTACTATGATCTCAGAAAAAATCAAGATTTCAGATGATTCAAAAATCAAGGGAAAAGACTCATAGTGGGTATAAATGGGTTTTGGTATTTTATTAATAAAAACTTCTTCATGAGGAAAGGTATAAATGATATCGAAGACATAAGAGATTGAAAAGGAAATGGGTCCATTGTCATGGGACCAGATTTGGGCATAATAAGTGTGTGCCTCAAGTTTTTCTCTGATACCTAGAAAAAATATTAACAGACCTATTTTAAGTCTCTAGCTCTTTGATGAGAATTTTTGTGTGTGAAAGATTTAAGAAAGGACATGAAGGAGAGGCCTGGATAATTCAGTATCTATATTGCTGGAAGAAACAGCCATATCTAAAAGGTTAGTTATCATATAAGGCAACAAATATTAAGTGCCCACTATGTACCAGGAACATGTGCTAAGCACTCGGGATACAAAAAGAGGCAAAAGACAATTTCTGCTTTCAAGGAACTTACAATCTAATGCGGAAAAGAACAAGCAAAACAAATATGTTTAAACAAGCTATATATAGTATAAACACAAAGTAATCAACAGAAAGAAGACACTAGAATTAAGAGGATTTGGGAGAAGCTTCTATAGAAGATGGGATTTTAACTGGGATTTGAAGGAAACTGGGGAAGCCAGGAAGCGAAGATAAGGAGGGAGAGCTTTGCAGCTATGAGGGAGAGTCAGAGAAAATGCTTGGGGAAAAGATGAAGTACTTTGCTCTTGGAAATGATGCTAGCATATGTATGTGAGGGTGGGAATGATAAGGAGATTGAAAACATGGGGAGTCAGAGAATAAACAGATGATTTTATATTTGATCCTGGAGATATTTGGGAGCCAATGGAGTTTGTTGAGCAGTGGGGTGATATGGTTGGTTTTTCAATTTATTGAAAAGAAAGAGGATCTCTACCGACTTGAAAAAAATATTCAAGTATGGAAATTATTGCAATCTTTTGTTAGAGGGAGTTCTTATATTGCGGAGATTAGAGATCCAGGGAATAATTAAAGTGTAAGTATGTCTCCAGGACACAGAAAAGAAATAGACTGGGGTTTGGGAGAGAGAAAAAAAGAAAATAGAGATCACTCAGGAAACCAGGCCAAAAGGGACATTGAGATTATACATAAATTACCTATATCAGATTGCTTGCTATATTGGGGAGGTGGCAAGGAAGGAAGGGAGGGAGAAAAAATCAAAATCTTATAAAAATGCATTGGAATGTAAATGGAAAAATAAAATGAAATAAAAATAAATAAATAAAACAAAACAAAAAACTACTAGTAAGTTGGGGGAAAAGGAACATTGAAGTGAGAACAGGCCATAGCAGAGCTGGTCAAATCAAAGAAATTTTATAAGGCAATTTTCTCAAACTTGACAAGGTTGGTAACTTTTTTTTTTCTTCTATAAATACTGTGTACCATTATCTATCCCAAGAAACTTGAGAACATTATTATCATGAAGCTCTACTATCAAAGGACATAGGAATGGACAAGTAGAGCACCAAGAATTGCTGCTGCTTTGGAATTGCTGCTGCTTTAAGAAAGAGACCCATATTCCTTTGAGTTAGTATTGGCTATAACTTAGGAACTTTTTTTTCCCTTCTAGAGTAGACACGAGGGCTGGGTAGGTATCAAATCTGGTCTTACCGGGAATACTTTCTCAATGACCACTGGTGGGAGAATTTCTTCCTGTTGCTGTGAGGACTTTGATACCTCTTCTTTATTTTTCTCTTTGGAGCCAAGTTTCTTTTTGGAAATCTTGCTGTCTTGTTTTTCTAGCTTTTCTCCTTTCTTTTTCTTTTTGGAAGGTTCTATTTGTCTTTTTTCTAATTTCTTTTCTTCTTTTATGCGCTCTTCTTCTGCTAAACGTTCCTGTTCTGCCTTCCATGCCTGTCCGATAATCACAATAAGAAATTATTTGAACATTTAAGTTGGTAAAACTGAATTTAATTTTAGAGAACACTAGGCTTTTCTGGATAAATGGTACTTAGAAAATGAAGGTTTGATTTTAGAAAATAAAATGTATTCTAGTTATATTTGATCCACTAGATTTTTTTTCTTCAAGTTTTGGTTCTGTTCATAGTTCAGTAAAGAATTTATTTGAATTTACTTCTGAATTTCAACAGTTTAGTGCTGCTTGTTTGATCAGCAGATAATGGATCAGTTCCACTGAAGCACTTGTTTTTAAGTATTTCAACTACATTGGTCTTTATAATGTATTTATAATGAGACATTTCTGTTGCATTATATATTTTTTCTCCTTTTTTCTCCTATGGAAGTGACTTCCAATCTCTGAGAAGCTCCAATAATTGGTTATTACTGTTTTTATTTCCAAATGAACAAAGGTTTGGGGAATTTAAAGTGAATTAAAGTGAATTTTGTTTAAAAAAAGATTTTTGGGGGCCAGCCAGGTAGTGCAGTGGATAGAGCACCAGCCCTGAAGTCAAATCTGTTCTCAAATACTTAACACTTCCTAGCTGTGTGACCTTGGGCAAAAAAAAAAAAAAATGGGGAGGATTTGAACTCCGGTCCTTTTGATTCCAAGGCTGGTGATTTATCCTCTGTACCATCTAGCTTTACAGACCTCAGTTTCCTTCTCTGTAAAATGTATGGGCTGAAACATCTGATTTGTAAGCTTTTTCTCAGTTTTAAATTTCTATGGTTCTAAGTGGAGGAATGTAGAGATTTTTGTTCTAGGAGCTTTGGACCTTGAAAGGTGTATTGGTCTGGCAGGACATCAATGTAGCTTGAATGTTGGATGTGTTTACAGGATCCCTACCTTCACAGTTGACTGGAGTTTTTCCCTTATATTTATTATACCATGGATTGACAATCCTGGTTTTTCGTGGTATTTATAGATTAAATGACAAAAATCTACTGTCTACTAATATGTCACCAATACATACAGTTATATTCATAAAATGGGAGTGCAGAAGACAGGCTGAGGTTATGTTTCCTAGGAGAGTGTTCATTGATTCAACCAATTGACATATGTTAGCTAGTGAACCACACCACTAGGAGGCAATATAGTACAGTGAAAAGAGATTTGGGTATGATAGTCAGAGGTTTTGGGTTCAAACTTGCCTCTGATACATATGATCTGTGTGATCTTGGGTGAGACATTTCTTTTTTCCTGTTGCTCTTTACTTTTTCTTTTCAAGCTATAAATAAATGGTAATGTGGTGATGAGGAAGGCTAAGAAAGGGCATGGCACCATTTCTTGAAATACTTGAGACTCCCTTCTAGGGCTTAGGCAATAATCCTTCCTATTATTGGGAGGCAAGCTGAACATTTCCAGAATTTAGTTAGTGGCTAATCTGAATATGATCATCGCTAGCTATTGGCAGTCTCTATGGGACTCAGTACTTACTCTGAGTACCACTACTAATAGCTTTTACTCTGTATGGATAGAAAGACACGTTAGAGAAATATAATCACTGAATCAAATTATAAATGAATATCTAATTTTAACCTTGTCACTCATGAAGAATGCTATTTTTTTTTTAATTTAAGGAGGAATAATTTTGAAGAGGGAGAAAAATCTACTAAATTTTCTGACTCTTCCCACCATACTCTGACATTATTTCCTAGACACAATTATCAGTTAAAGGCATTTAACTGACCTGCAAATAATCAATTGTCCAAGATCTTAGCCAAAAGATTGGATCTTCCATCACAGTTACCTAACCATTAACTCATTTAATGAGTTACAACTTCTTATTACTATGTATTTTCCCCTATTTTGGATTACCTTGAGGGAGCCCTCTAGGATAAAAATATTCTTTTCTTTCTCTTTCTCCTTCTCTTTTTCTTTCTCTTTCTCTTTTTCTTTCTCTTTCTCTTCTTCCTCACTGATGGTTTTGCTTCCTTTGACACCTATAAATGGGGAGAATCAAACTCTTAAGTAAATGTCCTGGTTTGAAATAAGAAAGAAAAAAGTCAAAAGTTAAGAGCGTTTGAGTTGGAGAGGAGGGAATAAATTCCTGGAATATATATCATTGACTTGGCAATTAACAAGTGCAAAAGGAAGATTCAAAGGTTGACATTGAGTTTACAAACCTGAGTCTTTGGAAGGATGATGATGCCTTCAATAGACTTAGAAAAGTTGGATGATACAAGAGTTTGGGGAAAATTAGAATGAATTATATTTTATATATATTGCATCTGAGATGTTTTAGGTAGAGAAGTCAAGCAATTGGTTGGCAGTGTAATATCAGAATTAAGAAGAGATATGGGATTAAATATTTAGATTTGGGAGTCATATGTATAGAGATAATAATTGAATTCATGTGGCAAATAAAAAGTTTGAGAGGCATATTTATTTATTATTAATTATTCTATTATTTATTGCTAGTGGATAATTAATAAAAAAGATGATCACTTAGCTGTCTCTCAAAAACCCAAGTCTCTAATGGGACCTACTTAATATTTATATGTACTTGGAAGAGTGGGTATTCCTGAAGGTGTAATTAACCCTAACTGGCTAACAAGTAATGAGAGAATGAGTTCTATAATGAGAGGTGAGCTTATTTTAATAAGGATCTGGGAGATGTAACTGATCACTCAGCTTTGAACAAAGAAAGATATCTCTTTCCAGACCACCAGAATCTAGAGCAAAAGGGACCTGTCTGATAAAAACTCAATAGATTAGAATCCATCAATTCACCTAAACTAGAATTTCTTTACCTTTTGATCAGATCTGAGTTTTCCCAGTTGGATGGGGTATGAACAAGATTGAGGAGAATGTTAAATCCAATCTCATTATCAGCCCTATTCTTTAGGGACTGACTTCTGAATGAGGAAATAGAAAGGGGAAAAAAAACTTAGTCTTAATTCAATAATTGGTTATTAAGAAAAAATAATAATTTCTCTCATTAGAAAGTAGAAATTTTACGGAAGTAGAATTGAGAGGATTTGGCAATTGATTGGATGAGGGGGACTGAACACAAGGGAAAATCCAAGACAATGCCAAGGTTTTAAGTATGGGTGACTAAATATATGGTGGTATCCTTATTAGAAAAAAGAAAACCAGGAGGAGGTAATGGTATGGAAGGAAAGGATGAAGTTCTGCAATGGTCACAGAATCATCAAATTTTAAAACTGGAGGGCTATGCAGAGGTGACCTAAGTCAATCTGAAAAATGAATGGTCATCCAGACCCAGACTTCATTTAAATATCATTGATGGGGAGCTCACTACTGAGGCAACTCATTTTGCTTCAAAGACATATGCTTTCTTAAGGGAAGCTTTTCTTTATTTTGAGGTGACATATGCTTTTATGTAGCTTCTACTGCTTGGTGTTAATTCTGTACTCTGGGGCCAAGCAAAATCAATCTTATCTTTCTTTCACATTAAAATCCTTCCATATTTGAATGCAGTGATAGTATTCCCTGTTTGCTCCACTTCTTAGTATATGCTCTATCTCACTGTCTATCTTTAATAGAACTTCTGTTTTAGGCATTAATCTAGGTTTTCTGGTTATAAAGACAAAATGAAGCAGTTCTTGCCTTCAAGGAGCTTGTAGGGGAGAGGGAAAGAAAAGAGGATACAATATTCATATCAAACAATTAGGATATGAAAAGTAATTTGAAGAGGAGAAGGAAGTGGAGGAGTACAAAGGTGAAGGGAACTCCTGGGGAATCAGGAGAGTCTTCAGGTAGGAGACAGTGCTTAAATGGAAGTCTGAATGAAATTAAGAATGCCAAGAGTTAGAACTGAGGTATGGCACACATTTCATTTTTGGTGGAAAATGGGGAATGGAAAACTATGTGAGGGGTTACCAAGTAGATTTGCTTAGATGGATTGTGGAGGTCATGAAGGGGAATAATATGAAACAAATCTTGGAAATCTGGCTGGAATAAGATCGTGCAGAGATTTAAGTGCCAAATCAAGGAATTTCATTATTATATTATGTCTGGAAACCCTATCAAACAGTTTATATTCACTCAAAACAAAAAGTCAGAGACAAATGCCTGAGAATTCAGGTTTGATTATAATGGGAATAAATACCTACCTTTAGACTTTTTGGGAGAAGATTCAGATTTTTCAGGAGATGCTCTGTCTTCTAGTTCTGCTATAGCAAGAGCTATTTCCTCAGCCATTTTCTTTTCCTGATATTTTGCTTCTTCTTGTACAATCCATTCCTGAATAGAGTCAGCTACAAGTTCCAAATAGTTCCTGGGTGAGGGGACAGAATCCAAGAAAAAGTTAGCATTACAAATCAATTTTTATTAAAACTTTTTATTTTCAAAACATATGAATTTTCAACATTGATCCTTGCATGGCCTTGTGTTCCAAATCTTCCTCTCCTTCTCCCCACCCCCTCTCTTAGATATCAAGCAATCTAATGTATGTTATACACATTCAATATGTGTAAACACATTATACAATTATCTTGCACAAGAAAAATGAGATCAAAAAAGAAAGAAAATGAGTAAAAAAAAAACCAAAATTCAAGAAAACAACAACAAAAAGAGTGAGAATGTTATGTTGTGATACACACTCGGTTCCCACAGTCCTCTCTCTGGGTAGATCATTAAGAGATCATTGGAACTGGCCTTAATCATCTCGTTGTTGGAAAAAGTCATGTCCGTCAGAATTGATTGTCATATAATATTGTTGTTGCCGTGTAAAATGATCTCCTGGTTCTGCTTATTTCTCTAAGCATCAGTTCATGTAAATCTCTCCAGGCCTCTCTAAAATCATTCCATAGAACAACAATATTCCGTAACATTACAAATCAGTTTTAAAGATATCTATGCACAACAAGCAAATTGAACTAGAGATCCTAATGTCTAGAGTTAAATTTGAATTTCTAGATATCACCTCTTAGGGGTCACCTCCTATGTGTGAAAGGCTTTAAATGTTGAAAAGTGAAATATTTAATAACAACATTGTTGAGCAGGCAAATGTGTTTTTCTCCCATTTAATATTTCTCCAATATCTTTTCATCTATATATTATAGGATTATGTAAAATCACCAGATCACAGATCAAGAATGGGAAGGAAGCTGGTGGAAGTGACTTTGCCCAAGATCACACAAGTCTTTAAAATCTTTAACATAAGAAGTAGGCTTGAGATGAGATCTTTTTAACACCAAAGCTAGAGCTTTATTCCCTGAAGAGAGTTCTACAAAAATGACAAAATAATCTCCTAATTTTCAGATATATAACCAAGTTCTAAGCAATACCTTTTATTATATGGTAGAGTGAATCCAGGGGAACTAGGGAATAAAAGTCATTGAATCCTAGAGGTTAAAATCTAGTTAATACTAGATTGATGCTTTTGCCTTTTACTTACTATTTGCTCAAATTCTATTTGAAGCTATAGAAACATCAAAATATACTATTAGAAATGATGAGCTGATTCATGTTAGAAAAAGTATGGAAAGACAAATAGAAATGACAAACATATTTTAGATTTGGGAGTCTATCTATAAAGATAATAATTGAACCTATGAAATAGATGAAACAAAATGAGAGGTAGTATAATGAATAAAAAGTTTGAGAGACATAGTTTCTGGGTAATTGATCATTTAATTAATTATTGCTAGTGGATAGTTGATAGTGATTCTGCCTTGCCTTCATTCCCCTTCATCCAATCAATTGCCAAATCCTCTCAATTCTTCTTTTTTTTTTTGTTGTTGTTTTCTTGCATTTTTTTTTTACTCATTTTCTTTCTTTTTTGATCTGATTTTTCTTGTGCAAGATAATTGTACAATGTGTTTACACATATTGGATGTGTATAACATACATTAGATTGCTTGCCATCTAAGGGAGGGGGTGGGGATAAGGAGGGGGATATCTCTATTTTCTACTGAGAGAAATTATTTCTCATATTAATAACCAATTAATTAAGACTAAGATTTTTTTCCATATTTCCTCATTCAGAAATCATAACTTACAAATAAAACTATGACTAGCCTGATCTTTTATATATATATATATATATATATATATATATGTGTGTGTGTGTGTGTGTGTGTGTGTGTGTATTTATAGACCTCATGTATTCATGTGGAATTGTAGCTTTATGTAGGAGAGGAGAGAGGAGAGAGAAAAAAGTGTACAGCACAGAACAAAAGAAAACTTGGAAGCACAGAAAAGCCGGGTAGCTTTGAAAACAATTTATAGTATTTATTACATAGTGTTTTCTTTTTTAAATTAGCAGGCTGAAATGGAAATGCATGGTTTTATATTGAATTCTTTATGTTCTGTTATGCATATGGAAATGTTATTTTCTCTCATTTTGTATTTAAGTTTAAAATAAATAAAAAATTTAAAATAAACATCAAAATATAGAATTTGCATTCTAGACTCTTCATCACATTCCCCAAGTCTTTAATCTATGTGGATCTAAACAAGCAAATTTAATTTAACATTAATTACATGAATGGTGACTTAGGCAGTCAACAAACACTAATTGTTTTCTCCATTTCAGGCACTGTGCTGAGTCCTGGAGAGATATTTCCTTGGAGTTCAAATGCTCATTTCAGGTTAAGGAATAAATTAAACAAATAAAAAAATCACCTGAATCCAACATTAGAATGGAGAGCAATTTCCCATTTTTCAGAACTTAGGCGTTGTATATTCATAGGATTGTGAAAAACTAAAAGCAGAGAGTTATCTTGGGTATGATAATAGGAATCAATGCATCTAAACTCCTGGCTTGCCTCTTGAAGAACCTGCAAATGATAAAAGTAAGTGAGTAGCTATATTTAAAAACCCTTATGTAAAGAATATTTAAGAGTAAGAACAATGAGAATAGACAAGTAGAGTTTCTTTGGTCAAGGGCAGAGAAGAACATCAGAAGAAGCAGCTACTCATAGAAGTTAGTGGAACAGAAACAGGAAAAAGTCTCCAAGGAGACATCTTGGCAGGGACCAGAAAATAGAGATAGTGATACTTTCAATAGTCACTAGGAAGGTTCATATGTTTATTGATCCCCTGCACCTGGGTAAATTAGAAAAGAGCAAAAGGATCAGGGAGAGGATAATCAAAGTCAATTATATAATATTTTCTCTATTTTCTAAGTCTAAGGTGGTAGAAGAACAGGTGGGTGGGATAAGAACACAGAACCTACCTTTGCCCCGGAAAGAGGCAGCACAGAGGTAGACTGCCTTGGGGTGAGTGACTAGAGGTGTATTTTCAGGGCTAAAAACAGCTCAGATTTTTATATTAGTAAGAGAAGGCAGTCTGGTTTTGTGGACAGAACACTGACTTTAAGTCAGGGGACCTTGTTGTGCTACTTCCTTTTGTGACTGGGGGCAAATAATTGACTCCTCCTGTGTAAAATGGGAGATAGAGACTAGATGATTTAAATGATAAGTAGATTTCAAAATGACTGGTTAACAGAAGACCCAGAGAATTGTAATTAATGGACATGCAGTTTGGAGAGAGTTCTGTGAAGTAACCAAGGATCTGTCCTTTGCATTCCACAGTTGAGAATTTTTATCAGTGAGTTGAATGGAGGCAAAATTGACATGTTTGACAAATCTGCATATGATATTTATATACATAAATATACTTGACATAGAATACATACATAAGACAAAGGATGGTAGAGTCAGAATCCAAACAGATCTCAAAATACTAGAACAATCTGCTAATTCTAATAAGATACAACTTAACAGGGATAAACAAAAAGGGTGACATATCATCAGAAAAACATGTGACCAGAAAAACAAAACAATGGATTAGTTATGTGAGAACAAGGGACAGCCAACAGACAGCTTATATGCTCCATTGTTATGTGTGACATGGGAGAGAATATTAAAAAAATTCTCCATGCGGTATATACCACCAGTTGAATGATTTTTGTGGGAGAATGTAGACAAGGGAATCACAGGATAGCCGGGCATAGATGGAATATTGATGAGATCATAGATATACTGGAGTGTTGGAATATAAATTCAAAATTTTACATTTGGATTCAGAAATCAACTGCTTGAATATTACATCAAATAGTTCATGTGAAAACTATGTGAGGGATTTTTGGCCAACTTGGGGTTTTGTTATGAATCAATAGTGTGACATAAGCCTGAAAGGCTAATGAGATTTTTGGCTACATTAAGGGTAGTATTTTATTCAGAATAAGGGATTTACTAGATCTATTATTTGCTGTCCTGTGTATGATGTTTTAGGAAAGTCCTTGAGAAGCTGGACCAGGTCCAAATAAGGTTACTAGGATAATAATAAGGTGATTGATAGAATTAGTTGGGAACAAAACAAAACAAAACAAAAAATGACAGAAACAAATAAGATTTTTTTTGCCTAAAGAAAAGGGGGGAAAAGCATTATTAGATATCTACTATATGCCAGGCATTGTACTTTACAAATTTTATGTCACTTGATCCTTACAACAACCTTTGGAGATTGGTGCTATTATCGTCTTCATTTATAAATGAGGAAATTGAGGCAAATGGAGAGTTTAAGTGATTTGTCAAGAGTCACACAACCAATAAGTATCTGTAGCCAAATTTGAACTCAGGTCTTTCTTACTTCATCCTTCCCACTGTACCACTTAGCTGTCTCTAGGAAAATAGGCTACCCTGGGAGCCTGCAGGGCTTTAGCATTAGCTGGGATATGATAAAGGATTTCCCTTTCCTGTACCAGTTGAATTAAAAGCATTCTTGAAGTTATCACTACTATTATTATCATTTACCTCTGGTTCTGTAATTCTGTAACTAAATCTCTTTGGTCTCTTTCAGTTCTAAATGTTATGATTCTTTGCCCTTTCTGAAAAAAAAGAGTACCATTCTAGTGACCTTGAAGATATGCTTTCTTTGAGTTTTGTTCTGGACACAATAAAACTATAATTTGCATGTGAAGGGTAAGAAAAGCATCATGGAAGGGTTGTTAGAGAGTTGGAAGATCTAGGTCTAACTTCCACATTTGACCCATAAAGGCTGTGGGACTATGGACAGGGAATTTAGTTCTCATTGCCTTAGATGACTTAGCATGATATCTCTAGAGCTAAAAGGATCCTCACGTGTCACCTAGTTCAAACTCTTGTTTCACAAATAAGGAAACTGAGATCATTAAGTGCCAGAGGTAGAAGTTTTTTCTAGAGCTTCTGAGTGCAGAATCAATATTCCTCCCATTATAGCATGGTGACATAGAGGATAGGTATTGGATTTGGAATCATGAGGACATTGGTTTAAACCTTGTCTCAGTCATTTATTAGTAACTGAGTCTCTGTGCTTCAGTTTTTTTCAGTTGCAAAATGGTAATAATAATATCATCTACCTCCAAGGTTGCTTTGAGGATAAAAGCACTTGGTGAACATTAAAGTGCTATGTAAAAGCTAGTACTGTTATTGTTATTTTTTGTCATTGTTATACTTCTCTAGGATTGTGGGTTGCACTGATCTGCATTAGCAGAGTTATCTCTAAGGTGGTTTCCTAAAGTAATTGGTATGACACATACATACATAATGATGTGTATATACATACATAATACATGCAAACATATACAACACACTTGTGTGTACATGTATGCCCACATACACAGTACACATAAACATATACCACACACATTTGTGTGTACATGTGTATATACATAATACAGAACATATATAATACAAATAATTGCATCTATATGCTTATAATCTACATATATATGCATACATCTATATAATGTTATATGTATATACATATAATCTATATAATGTATATTATATAAATGTATGTGATCCATATATCCATATATATCATATATGCAAATAGATAACTTTGAACCATATCTATTTTATATTATGTACAGTATTTATGTGTGCATGTAAACCAGTCTCCCTACAAATCACAGAGAGGTTGAAAATCTCCTTGACAAAATGGAATTATTATCCAAGGACAAAATCAAGATGGATAAAGCCTTGAGGAGGCTGAATGGCATCTAAAGTAGTTCTCCATTGTGAAGATGGAGAAAAGAAGAATGAGACAAAGAGAGGAAAATGAACATTCTCTTCAAGTTATATTCTCTGAGTTGGTTTCTACCAGAGTAATGTCTAAGGAAAAAAAAAACTGCTTCTCTCAATCTATGGAATGATCAGCAGGATTCCCAGGTGTTAATCAGACAGGTAAAAATCCAATCTGGGCACTGCAAACTAAGCACTCCATTGTGGTGGTCAATCATTTTACTGCAGAGTATAAAAGTAGATGGCCAATTGGGGGGTTGTGCTGTCTCCTTCCCTGGCACTTATCCAGGATGTGTGATGGAAAGCCTCCTGAAACTTGTCAAACCTGATGACCACTACCTATTCCTTGTGATTTATGTGGGGATGACTGATATAGCCAGAAAAAAATCTGGAAACAATCTCTAGAGATTACAAAGTGCTGGACAGGAAACTGAATTACTTGGAGGCACAGGTGGTGTTTTCATCACTACTTCCAATTGAAGGTGGGGACTCTAGAAGAAAAAAGAGGATATTGGAAGTGAACAGCTGGCTAAGAAGATGGTGTCAGAGAACAGGATTTGGCTTTCTGAACTTAATATTCAGACTGCATCTAATGATAACTAGGAAGAAAATATTTCCCTGGGGATTTGCAGATCTGATAAAAGAGGGCTTTAGAGTTAAAATAGAGGGGGAAGGAGAAAATTTTCCAGATAAACAGATGCTACAGAGTGTAATAAGTATGATATAGAAAGAACAGCAGCAGAGAAACACAGTAATCTGTAGCAGAAAATATCTGAGGAAGGAAGTATAAGTCATACCTATATCCTTAACTGTCTATAAGCCCTTAAGAAAAGTATGGGTTAAGAAACAAAATGAATTTGATAAGTTCATCTAGTGAGGCAAATGTGAATTTGTAGGTGTTACTTAGGCATGATAGGATGGGGCACAACATGGGAATAAGGCAATAGCAGGGGATACCTTGTTTTAAAGGAAAGTATATAATAGAACGAGTGGATCTGTCACTGTAGGTTATTGCTATAAACCTGTATGAAAATACATAAATCCAATTCACTATTCAGGCATAAGGGAGAACATTATTTAGAAATTAAGAATGATATAAAAATAAGGGTGTGTTAGAATCTAACTTCTTAAACTGTGGTTTGCAACACCATATGGAGTCTGTAACTGAATGTGGGAGTAACAAAATAATGATTTATTACCAGTAAATGTTTGATTTGTATACTGATTTTATATACCTAAATATGTGAGGTCAGGTAGAAATTTCTTGGGTGAAAAGGGGTCATAAATGGAAAAAGTTTTAAGAAGCCCTGCTAAAGACCACCTAGCCAGAAGAAAGAAACAAAGGTTAAAAGCAGTATATATACTTTGAAATATTCCTAGCACAGTGCTATGGTAACATAATAATATCAACAATAAACTTAATAAATAGTTGTTGCTGTCATTGTGGCAAGAGTGTTCTCTTTATGCTAAAAGCAGATGAGCCCATAGATTGATTTGCTGACAATTTGACTTCTGTGATGAATAAAACTTTTTTTTTATATCTAAACCAACAAAGATTTGAGGTATTGTGGATCTTTAGCATATCCATGCCACTGATATTTGTAATTGCTCAAAATAAATCTAAAAGCTAAAAGGGGACATGGAAATAGCCTTTATTTTCACATTATTTGACATCATTATTCTTTTTGATTTGCATGGAGGATAACTAGTAAATTATATCAGAAAGCATGTTATTTTTAAAGCATAGTGAAATTTGGGGTTAAACTAATAGGATCAAAAAGTCCAATATCTTTGTCCCCTGAAAACTTGTGCAGCAATCATACCTTCTTCCTCTCTCCTTAAAAAGAATCATATGACATCAGAGCTAGCAGAGACCTTAAAGATCATTTCCAACAACTTCATTTACCAATGAAAAAACTAAAGCACAGACAGGGAAAATGACTTTTCTATAAGATTATACAGACAGCAATTTAATGATGTCTTCAGGATTTACAAAACAAAGACTGGCAACCCAAAT